>NC_141691.1:957133202-958333202 GCF_964263255.1 Lissotriton vulgaris
TTGGTTGCAGAGCTCAACATAGCGTTTTTCTCAGCAACATGTGAACTTGAATACTATGAGGCATATTCTCAATGGCTTATTGCTGAGTTATCGGCACTTTATCGCAGCCAAAGTGGCTATAAATATATATCGCCCCATTCACAAGCTGGTGCTATCACCAGTTTACCTGCGATAGCAGCTGCAAAAAACATTGCCACAGATGAGCCTGACAACTAACGCTAATGAGATGCAGAGTAGGCGTTCCCGTGCAAAAAGCCTCGAAAACACCACTTCGAAACATTCCCAAATGACCAGCCAGATTGGTCATAAGATCCCAAAACAGGCAATAAGGGCCCTTAGCAGCAGGGATTTAACACCTGCTCTTACCTGGTGTAGAGTTGGACGAAACCCTGCACCATAAAAGGGTGCCCAGCCCAGAGCCACACCTGAAGAACAACAGATGCCATGGAGCCAATGATCATGCAGCTTGGACACCCAAGAGGGCCACAACACCCACCGCCAGCACCCCCAGGCCTGCCCCCCCGGACAAAGATATGTTACATCAACTTTACAAAAACAATTCGCCTTATGTCGCACTATTACAACACTTAACATTCATGTGTGTTCAGAAAAAAGGAGAATCACTCATTCATCTTTGAATGACCAAACAAAACATTTTATTCAAATTAAACTCAAAACAACTATTTGGAAGAGTCATAGTGGGTCTCCTCTGGACAATCTGTAAGTCACAGCCTGCAAGACAAAATTCAAGATAAGAAGGTGTCTCATGCGCTCATCAAAGGAGAGAGAGAGAGAGAGAGAGAGAGAGAGAGAGAGAGAGAGAGAGAGAGAGAGAGAGAGAGAAAGAGAGAGGAAGAGAGGAGAAAGAGAAAGAGAAAGAGAAGAGAGGAGAGAGAGAATAGAGAAAGAGAGAGAAAACAGAGGAGAGAGAGAGAGAGTGAAGAGAGGGAGAGAGACAGGGAAAGAAGAGGGAGAGAGAGAGAGTGAAAGAGAGGGAGAGAGACAGGGTAAAGAAGATACAGAGAAGGAGAGGGAGCGAGAGTGCAGACACTGCGGACATGAATGGCAGACTTCATATAATTGCACACGCCATCATAGCTTTCCTGCCCCAGCGCACCCAGGCCTCACTGCTCACCTTCTGCCACCGGCGTGTCTCCAAGAGGGCCCATCACGTGCCGGTGCAAGGTCCAAGCCCGGGGCCCGTGACCTTGGCAGCCTCCACATCATGCTGCCTCGCACCGCAGGACACCAGGTCACATACTTGGTTCTGGGTCTTGATATCGCAATGGCAGAGATCATATCAGCACATTTTAACAGGAGGGGGGAGAGAGAGAGAGTCAGTGGATTCAGTCTCCCAAGTTATGTAAATAAACAAAGTGGAATCCACTCGAGTGATAGTGATCCCTAGAGTGATGGGGAACACACAGTGTTTTTTAAATGCCCCTCACACACCAACAGGCCCCTTGGTGTCATGCTTCATCATCGGGGCCTTCGCACCCCTCTACGGGATGCGGCGTGCTACGACTCGCGAATACGCAGGAGCACTTGAAGTGAACTATGTGTGGGGGTGTGTGTTATATAACAAGATGTGAGTGAGGTGAGGTGAAAAAAGTGGTTAAAAAATACCTGGCACGTGGGAAGAAAAAAACTTTATTAAATCCCTGGCTGGTATTATTAAAATTAAAGTGCAGAGCGTGGTTATAAAAGATACGTGTTAGGGTATCAAACCACTGTGTTAAAAGTCAACATGTTTCGGAGGTCAAAGCCCCCTTCTTCAGGACAAGGATGAAAGCACTTATCCTCGCCTTACTCACATGTAAGATGTAAAAGTGAAAAATAAAAATTACCACAATGTGTAATGTTCCTCACAATGTTTTATATGTAAGTGAGTGTAGTTGCGCCCAATTGGCGTAAGAACCTGTGAAAACAAAATCATAGATAAACATACAGGTCTCAAAATCACAGTTTTTTTAAAGGAGAAGAATATTGCTTCTCTAAAGAAAACATCAGGTAGCGCCCAAAAAAATAATTGGAACCTGAAACAAAAAATAAAGAAAAAAGGACACTACAAACATACACACACGCAAACCAACACAGCTCTCTGCTCAGATGGAAAGAGCAGAACAGTAAGGACAGAGAGATCTTACTTTAAGTTCCCAAATACAGGACTTCATGAGCCTTTAACGTATATTGGGGAATCCTTCCTTTCTAATCAGAAACCTAAGAGATCAATATCAGGGTTTTAGTAGAGGAACTTAATCCGCAGAATGCCAAGACTATAATATGGAACTGCCTCTCATGATGATCTTATAACTCACGGTTACAGCAACAGCTAATCGCCTGCCTTCCCTCAACGCGGCTCCGATGAAGTGAGCTGCTAGAGGGCTGGGGCCTTTTTATATGCTTGCCTGTGAGCAATTAATGGGAATTGATTGAATAATGCAAGCCGGTATATGCCCAAATACGGAGAGAAATCTCCTCGCGTCCGGTAAAACGCTAGCGCCATACGCTGATCCCCCGCGCATGCGCACAGCAATGCCCGATGGACGCATGCGCGACTGATTCAGCAAACGCGCCTGCGCAAACGGAGACGCTTCGTGAATAGCACGAAACTGACGATAGTTTTACAAACGCCCGGGGAAGAGTGGCCCAATCGCCACTCTTAATTCACCTGGGTTACTCCTACAGTTAAGAACATCCATTTGATTTTATGGAATTATGGCTTAGAGCAACAACACCTCTGTGCCTTATTAGTGTTTCCGGGATTTATGCCCCGGGACATTTCTATCCCAATCGCCAATCAATTCCCATTAATTGCTCACAGGCAAGCATATAAAAAGGCCCCAGCCCTCTAGCAGCTCACTTCATCGGAGCCGCGTTGAGGGAAGGCAGGCGATTAGCTGTTGCTGTAACCGTGAGTTATAAGATCATCATGAGAGGCAGTTCCATATTATAGTCTTGGCATTCTGCGGATTAAGTTCCTCTACTAAAACCCTGATATTGATCTCTTAGGTTTCTGATTAGAAAGGAAGGATTCCCCAATATACGTTAAAGGCTCATGAAGTCCTGTATTTGGGAACTTAAAGTAAGATCTCTCTGTCCTTACTGTTCTGCTCTTTCCATCTGAGCAGAGAGCTGTGTTGGTTTGCGTGTGTGTATGTTTGTAGTGTCCTTTTTTCTTTATTTTTTGTTTCAGGTTCCAATTATTTTTTTGGGCGCTACCTGATGTTTTCTTTAGAGAAGCAATATTCTTCTCCTTTAAAAAAACTGTGATTTTGAGACCTGTATGTTTATCTATGATTTTGTTTTCACAGGTTCTTACGCCAATTGGGCGCAACTACACTCACTTACATATAAAACATTGTGAGGAACATTACACATTGTGGTAATTTTTATTTTTCACTTTTACATCTTACATGTGAGTAAGGCGAGGATAAGTGCTTTCATCCTTGTCCTGAAGAAGGGGGCTTTGACCTCCGAAACATGTTGACTTTTAACACAGTGGTTTGATACCCTAACACGTATCTTTTATAACCACGCTCTGCACTTTAATTTTAATAATACCAGCCGGGGATTTAATAAAGTTTTTTTCTTCCCACGTGCCAGGTATTTTTTAACCACTTTTTTCACCTCACCTCACTCACATCTTGTTATATAACACACACCCCCACACATAGTTCACTTCAAGTGCTCCTGCGTATTCGCGAGTCGTAGCACGCCGCATCCCGTAGAGGGGTGCGAAGGCCCCGATGATGAAGCATGACACCAAGGGGCCTGTTGGTGTGTGAGGGGCATTTAAAAAACACTGTGTGTTCCCCATCACTCTAGGGATCACTATCACTCGAGTGGATTCCACTTTGTTTATTTAGAGATCATATCAGTGCACACGGCCTCATCGCAGGGTGCACACCCGCTCAGCCCTTTAGGCGCCACTAACTCTTGAACCGTGAGGCAACGCCACATGGCGGTAGGCCCGCGCTGCCCGCTGGCTCAGGCCTACACTGCGGTCCAGCAGGGCTCACATAAATCCTTACCAGTCTGGACCGCCAGGACTGCGCATCATCGCAGGCTGCACACCCGCTCAGCCCTTAAGGTGCCCCTACCTCAGTGCACCGAAAGTCACCGTCCCGTGGCTGTAGGCCCTTGCCCGCCGCACTGTATCCAGTGCCACCAACTCTGTGCAACGCAAGTCATGGACCCTCTATGATTGACTATAGTGGTGCGGACAACATCATGTCACCTCTGGAAGTGGGGAATGTGATGTGGTAGGGCACTAGGCTCTCATGCATAAATAATCACCACACAGATACACCCAGATAGAGAGTGGAAATGGCGTGGAGCACGTGTGCCCGGCCCTTTTTATTGGCAGGGTCACATCTCCTGTGACGCGTGTGCTGGATGGGTGTGGTGTGGGTGTAAACCAGCCGTGAGGGAGAGGCTGTGGCATGCTGACAACTAGACCTGTGATCAGCAGATCACTACAGGGAAGACCTGGGACATGTAGCGTTGTCGTCCCCCCTGTGAGCGTAAGCGGAGTGGGCTGGCCTGGTGTTTGCCAGTCCAGTATAAGGGTGTGAACAATGGCCCCGGGGCTATGGGCGGGGTTCTGTCCTGGTCTGGACAAGGAAGTAACTAATGCATGTGTCTCTGTTGTAGTGTCGGCGCCACCCGGACCGCAATCGGCAATGTGTCACCCTGTGACTCAAGTCCCACAACATGGGCAACATGGACATAAGGGGGAATCACTGACCCTGCATTCATCCATTCTTCCACACTTGAATGATCATAGACATGACATATCTGTGTGAATATGAATGTTTAATATACATTCAGTGGAGTGTTGTAGCTGGAGCATTACAGGGCCATGCAAACCCCACTTTACATTGTTTGCCCGTGGAGGGCCAACTAGAATCCTTTAGTGAATCACAAGTTCATTGGAAGAGGAAGAGTTCAGTCCGCAGTCTGAATGCTGTGTCATTGGTAACCAAATAGAATATGGCAGTCCATGTCGAGGTCCAAGGTGAGTGTCGCAGAGCGCAGTGGAAGGTGATGGTGCAGAGGGCAGAACCAAGCAGAAACCGGCCATATGGTGGAGGTGAATGCTACTGCGTACTTCTTACCACAAAGGCAGATTTATCCGCATCTTCATTGTCTGCTGTTTCATGTGCCTCACATGTGGGTTGTGGTGTTCTGTCTCCAGCATTGTGTGGCAGTGATACCTGAGGGGCCGGAGGTGGAATGTGTGGCACTGACACTTCAGGGGGTGGAGATGTGGATGGAGTGGTAGGAGCAGCATTCATCTGCGCCAGGCCTAGAGGCAGCAATGCCAAGAGGAGGGTCTTTAGGGCATTGAGGAACCCAGCTACCTCTCGCTGGTGTGCAGCCGTGGCAGCCGCTCTTTCCTCCTGCATCTGCTCCATGGTCTCCATTATCCTCTGCATGTGTCCCAACTCCTGGGTGACATCGCTAGAGCCACTCTGCCTAGACAGTTGTTCTTGTCTCAGAGTCAGGACTCCGGCGATGTCAGCCATGGATCATTGGAGAGCATGGAGCCGACTGTGGGTGTCCGTTAGGGACTGTGAGTGGTCCCTGATGGGACTTAGACACCCACGTATGGCATCTAGTTTGGCTGCCATGCAGTCAAACCCCAGCTGCACCTGTTCAGCCAGCTTCTCCTGGCACCACTACGCATGGCGTTGGAAGGCCATGTGTTTATTGTGGGGTCCTGGAAGGTAGCCGTGCTGGTGGGTGCTGCCTACTGTTTGGTCTGTGCAGGGGGTGGGGTCTCCTCGATGCAGATAGGCTGCCCTGCTCCTGGAGCTGAGTTGACGCAGCTGTCGATGAACTCTTGGAGGGCGTCAGTGTCGAAGTTGTGCTGGTCCTCTACGTCAACAGAGAAGAGAGGTTCGGTCTGCTCTGCAGGAGGTGTTGGTTTTCCCTCTGCAATGTGAAGGGGAGATGCAGTTTAACATTGTGTCCACATGTATGTTTACATACTGACTGCATGACATGGTACATTGTGACGGGTTGGGACTCTTTCACTTCTGTGCTTCTACAGTGCTGAGATGTTGCAGACTTAGGTACATTGATCTCTTGGTGAAAGTTGGGGGTCTGGGGCATGGTTTATCAGCAGATGTGTTGTTGTCTTCAGAGGTTCTTTGTGCATGTGGATGTGTCAGAGTGTGGCCTGCTCCTTTACAGATGTGGTCCACACTCAGCCACCTCAGTGTTGTGGCGTGCAACATGTCATAGTATATTGACTACTGCAATGCTATTCGTCATGCAGTTTCACTTGCATTGTCAGTGTTGCTCACAGACACGCCGCTTTGCTGGGTCAAACACATGTTCATGGGTTCATTGTGGGATTGGTGGTTTGTGGGAATGGCCCCCTCTGGACGCATAGTCAACGGGGGCCTACTTGCTGTTTTCAGGTGTGTTGCAGTGTGCGAAGGGGATCAGAGACATGCTCCAGAGTCAATGTGGGCGTGCACTGTGCTCTACTTAACTGTGCATGTGTGCCATTGTGCCCATCTCCCCCTGTCCCCCCAGTCCCTGGTCGTTACCTACCCTTTTGCTGTTGTGTCAGGTCATGTTGAAAGGTGTTCGGTCCCCCGACTCCTGCCACCGTCTCCACACTGATGACTGTGGACACCATTTCCTCCATCTCATCCAGCTCCTCCTGTGGTGCTGGACTCCGACCTCCAGTCTGCATTGCTGCCTTCTGGTTGTTGCCAAGTTTTTGCTTGGTTTTGCACTTCACATTATTCCAGCGCTTCATGACCTCTTCCATTGTCCTCTTCAGCACTCTGACTGCATTCACCTTGTCCACGATGGACTGCCAGATTCCATATTTTGTTGCCATTGACACAGTGGAGGTGACAAACAGTAGTTGATGGTGTTATATCACCTCCGTTATCAGGATTCTGTTTTCCTGTGGACTGAACCGCGTCTTCTTCTTCTTGTCCTTGCCCTTCCTTGACCCCGAGGTCCCAGGCTGGTCTTCCGGGGGTTTGTGGGTTTTTGGTTGTCCTCTGTACTTGCTCCGGCTACCTCCATTGTCCTTCGCAGTTGTTTTGCCTTTTTTTTTTTTTACTTTTATAGTGATTTCTCCCACCTGACGTGTGTGAATTGCAGGCCTTGCGCAGCTTAGTGCTGATTTTGTTATCGCGGTTGAGCCCATCGCAACTTCTTTCACGTTAGGGTTTGGTTTTTTATCGCCATCCCAGTGACTTTATCACGGAGATTTCTGCGTTATAATAATAATAATACCAAGTTTGTAAAGCGCCTGGTTACACTAGAAACAGTGTGTCCCCGCACTGTGTAGACTAGAGGGTCAGGCACGGACCCAAACAGTTCAGGTAGCGCCAAGAGTCGCGGGGAACTCCCGCCTAAGTCAGAAAAAGATGCGTTTTTTAGTTTTAGCCTGAATCTCAACTCCGACGGTTCCATCCGGAGTTCTATTGGAAGCGCATTCCAGTGTTTACTGGCCGGGTACTTGAAAGAACGGCCACCCATCCTAGCTCGATGGATACGGGGCTCCTGGAAAAGCATACTTCCCAGGGATCTTAACTGTAGATTGAACCGGTACAGGGTTAGTAAGCTTTGAAGATAGACCGGACCCTTACCCTGAGCAATGCGGTGGGCCAGACACAATGTCTTGAACTTAATGCGCTCACGGACCGGAAGCCAGTGCAGTATGGTCAGCGCGCGGCTACCAGAAGACTTTCTAGAGAGATTCAATGCCAGCCTGGCAGCCGCATTCTGCACACATTGCAGTCGGTGAACTCCTTTTTGACTTAGGCCCACAGGCTTAGGCTTATCGGGAGACTATCGCATGTTACCGCCGTGTTGTGAATAAGACGTTAACACAGAGTTATTTTCCCGTGATAGACGGCAATATGAAACATTGCGATACTGATTTTGGCGATGATTATCGCATGTTCTTGTGAATATCTCCCTATAAGTTTTAAAGAACACAATACCTTGTATTAAAGCTTATGCTGCATCTAATCGAAATTTCACACCAATCAAGTCTGACAGGGCCACGTGATGAAGGTGAAAATATCTATGTAGTATTTTGTCTCACTAGAGTTCAAGGAAAGTATTCAATATGGCAGCCGAACTGCATCCCCATAACTTAACAGCGATACTAGGTTTCACTCTCACTACTTCTGGGGCTTGAAGGACCCTGCATCAAGCATTATGCCACTTCTCCCATTCCCTTGATACATCATGCGTATTAATTGATGTATTACCCCTTACTTTAGATAATTCTAAAACGTATGTTTGTAAAAGATGCTATGCACCAAAAACTAACACAGTTGACAGTGCACTAAAAACATGCACTTAACTAAGGCACACCACCATGCCACATAGGACACAGATTTATTTATATTTTATACCTCTGAGAAAAGATAATCTTCATATGCATTTGACTATTTTCCAGTAGTTGGAGAATTTTGAATAACGTTGAATCATACGTTTCCTATGATTACTATTAGTGGTAATGAAAACTAATGACATGAAACATTTAAAATTAATCATAAGGATATCTGACTATTCTAAAATGGTTCTTGGGATCAGAATAGATTTGAAATCTATTTACATTGTGCTTGCCTGTAGTCGATATTTCACCTAGTGCATCAAATTGATCTAAAAATTCAACTCTTTTAAATTTCAATTGAAAAGTTATGTGCACATTTCTCTGTTTTCATGTGTTGCAAGTGGTCTTTTGAATGAGTAAATAACTCGTGAAATAATTCTTAGTCCATACTGTGTTGTATAACTTTCTTCAACACGTAGATGAATTTCCCTTGAAGACTTGAGAGCTGGATCTTTTGTCAGATGTCTGATCTAATCATGCTGTTAACAGATGGTTAACTTACTTAATGCAACTCTTCGGCTTGCCCACTACAAACTGCAGACGTCTTTGACCCTAGAAATGATTAGGCAGAGTCTGGAGTCCTCTGGCTCTGTTTTCTCTCTTATCTCATTCTCTTTTCCCCCACTTCTACTGCTGATCCTCATTTCTGGTCTGGCTACTCTCCTCTTTTCTTTGTCTAATTCCTCTATTATTTCTTCCCTTCCCTTCTCCGCCCTCGTTTTCTGCACCATTTTTCCGCTTTGTCCTTCCTACTTGTTCTGTTCCCTTCCATAGATACCTCCTTCTCTTATTCCTTCCTTCTTTCACTGCCTCTGCTCCCCTCTCTTCTCTTATTCCTTCCTTCTTTCACTGCCTCTGCTCTCCGCTCTTCTCTTATTCCTTCCTTCCTTCTTGCCTCTCTCTCCTCTTTTTACGTACTTGTAGTCTATTCCATCCTCCTGTCTTCTCCCCTCTCTCTCCACAATCCCATAAAGTGACATGAGGCATGAGTGGCCATTCGTGCTTTCACATCAAGTGCCAGTTCACAGAGGAAGCTGGGTGGGAGCTTCTTCACGCACATATCTACGTTGCATGATGTTTTTTGTAACTAATATTTAAATCAGGGGCGGCCTTAGGCATGTGCAAGCTGTGCACCTGCACTGGGCCGCCAAACCCCAGGGGCCACCACGCAATATACATCCTTAATATAATAATCCTCTGAGGATGGATACATATTTGCGTGGCGGCCTCTGGCAGGGATTTGGCGGCCTCAGGCTCTGTTCCACTTCCAAACACCCTGACCCCCCCCCCTCTTCACTGGCCTCTTTGCTCCGCCCCGCCCGGATCCCCCTCTTCCGGGGCCCCCTACCTACGCTCCCTGCCAAGGGCCTCCGTGAGCCTAGAGCTGCCCCTGTTTAAATCTCTGTGAGTTCTTCAGGGACACCATACCCAAGCCCCTTCACTTTATACATGCGACCGTTGCTATGAAGCCTCTACGGGAAGCTATCCTAGAGGTTTGTCTGGGCATTGCCTTAGTTGGGTGGGGGGGAGGAGGGGGACTGGTGTTTGAGCAGCAACATGCCAGATGCCTTATCTGAGTATAGGGGTCTTGAGAATCCCTGCCCAGCAGGTTTTTCCTGTGTGCTGGGTTCTTTGTCTTGGATGCAACATGATCAAAACGCCAATGCCACAAATACTCTGCCAAAGAGGCCTCACACATGCTACAACCTCACTGTCCTATGACTCATATGAAGCAGATAAGTGAGGCATAGGCATGAGGGTCATATCAGAAGTAAAGAGTAAACATATCATTAAGATGTCTTATGTGAGCACAGGGAATACTTTTCAATTTTTAAAGGCCAGATTAGGAGTTTGGCGGTGTGGCGCCGGGTCCGCCCTGCCGCCACACTGCCAAATCAGTGGTTGGGCCGCCTGCCAGATTATTTCTCATGCCTGGTAGGCTTTTTTTATTACGTTCCCACGGCGGTGCTCTAAAAAGGGGCACCGCAATTGGAAAGCCAAAAACAGTTCCTGCATGGCATGGACTGTAAAGTCCATGCCGTGCAGGTCCATGCCTTGTTAAGGCAGAGGAGCGTCGCCCCACTGAAAAATGGCCCCAGGGACAGAAAAAATAAAATGGTAATAAATGACCATTCTATTTTTCAAAATCCTGTCCCTAGCTGAGTGTCAGGACATGGGGTAGGCATTCTGTTTTCTGCTGCTGCCAGTCAGGTGTCAGCAGAAAGCAGTGATGGTCAGGGACGGCACTTAGGTTTAAAGTGTGCATGTCTTTTTGGCTGGCCATCTTGCGACGGACGACCAGACATGTGCAGTTTAAACCTCTCTAACTTAGCTGCCTTACACAGTTGGGTTAGTACAGTATAGAGCTCCGGCTGTCCTCGGGAGCAGCGACAGAGGCCGCTCCCTCCAATCCTGGAGCTGCTTTCATGCTGCATGAAAACAGCACCAGGAGTGGTTCCAGCAGCTTCCTGGTCCCGTGTTGGAGCCTGCTTGACTAGAGAACAGAAGACCCGAGCGAGGAGGACTTTGCACCAGAATTAAAGGTAAGTGTAATTCTTCTTTTTAAATGTATTTATAACTTTCACGTTTTTCCCTCCCTCCCGCCTCACCCCTATTTTTACATGCCGGCTGCCAGTGAGGCACATGTTATGCCCCCCTGCATGCACCCTAGGGTGCAGAGGCACAGGGGTGCCCCACCTTTGTTTTCTCTCTGCCAAGGTTTTCATGGAGGAGGAACTGCCATGAAAACCGTGGCAGGGAGGATACTCGTAATATGCTTGACTGGACCGCAGCATTCCCACCAAGCACATTGCGACCTCCTAGTGCCGCAGCACTGTCAGGGAACAGCGGGTAAGGCAGGCCAATGGTAGTCCAACTCCCCTAATTGTAGTAGGGCTCCCAGAAAACTGACACCCCGGCACCCCCACAACTCTGGCGGTCTGTGGACCACCAGACTCGTAAAAGAGCCCTAAGCCTGGACTCCACACGCAAAACTAACAGACCAGCTCTCATTCGCAGTAGCCTGCATAGCCCTGGAAGAGATATCTGAACAGGAACATAAGACTGCTCCTACTAACAGGAAAAGGCACTTCAGAAGACTCCTGGGGCTGTGCTTGTAGCCGATAGCCCCAGCACTTGGTGATCAGATGCAGTGCTAGAGAAGCTCTCCTGAAAGTCTCGCAGGGAGGCTTGATAAACCCATGAACCGAATGGCAGCATGCGTGTCTTGATCATCACTTATGCACTTCATGAATTTATTGCAGAGTTTTGTAAAGTGCTGAAGTGTCACCTTGTGGCCACTTCGGAGCACTGGAAGAGCATAATCCGTTAACAGACTACAATCAGAAGGAGTAAATGTGCAGCATGGTTAACTATCCAATTGCCTTATTAATAAAGTTTATTGGCATTTGTATTAATGCAGAAATCAGGTCAAGTGCAACTGCGATCAGAGGTGACACCCATTTGTAAACAGGTTTTACCACCCATTCTTTATGCACTAGTAAACCGCGCGAGTGAGTCCCATAGGGTCAGGGTGGAGAAGCCATAGAAAAGGGAGAAAGAACAAAAAAATAACTAGCAAACTTAACTTGTTGAACCAAAGGGTGTTGTTACTAGTCACATTCACCTTAACTCTTGGCTTTCTCACAGCATTCTGCTGATACCTAAAATTATGCATTTCACTGAGCGCCACCAGACTTTGATGCTGCATAGCTAGTACAATGTCCATCAGCCACATTGTTTCCCGTCACTCGAGAGCGTCGTGCAGGTTCCCTCTCTGTGACATGACTCGACCAATACTCCATACTCCTGCCGCACTCAGGGGCATATTACCAAGCATAAGCAATAATTATCGCTATGCTTGGTTAGCAACAATAATTTTATCGCCGCGCTTCGCCTATTTTTATCGCTTAGGAGCCTTGCTATTATCAAGGTTTATCTCCTAAGCGATAAAAATCGGCCGAAATGCATGAATATCGCTGAAAAGTCCGCGATAAAATTTGCATTACCGAGCTAATGCTCTTTGCCATGTTATCCACCTACCATTGGATAACATGGCTAAGAACTGCACAGGGCAGGCGTTAGCTTTTGGTGATATTCGCGCTTAGTGCGAATATTTCCAAAAGTAGGTAATAGGAGATAGCGATGTTAGGGACTGTTTTCAGTCGCTAACATCTTCGCACGCCCACTTTGCATGTCATTAGCGATAATTATCGCTGACATGCAAAGTGGGCCCCTAAATGCCCACTATCACCTACAAGCTGTCGCTAACTGCTGTTAGCAACTGCTTGGTAATAGGGCGATGAAATTATCGCCGCATTAGCGGGAAAAAGCCCCGATAATGCTGCGATAATGGCCCTTGGTAATATGCCCCTCAGTCCTTGATGTGTTAGAGCAAATACTAGTATGTACTACCACTCAGGCAGCCTACTCCATCTACAACATCAAAGTATACCTTCATCTGTCCCTACTCAAGCTTCTCCTGCTGTGGCATCTCTTCCCACCATCTGGTCAGCTGGAAATGTTCTAGAGGATTTGTCCCGCTTGCATTACACTTAAATCAGTCCGCACAGACAAAGCCCAAATTAACATTCGACCAGCACAGCACTAGGCAAGAATCTTCAGCGCTTTCCACATTGGAGCAAAGTAGCGCAGGCCATATTCAAGAAGAGTTGTGCGCCAATGACGTCATTGACTGAGCTCAGGTTAAAATAGCCTTTCGAGTGCGAAGCTAAGCTTTTGCTAACCTGAGACAGCCATACCTTGCATGAGACTGCAATGGAGCCACACCCGTCAGTACGGATTTCAAGATGACAACAGTCAATGGGCAAGTGCCTTAAAATGTGTAACTTCGGGAGAAAATCTGAGTTATGTTTAGGAATATCACATGATATTCCGCGTGCCCTTTGCTTCCACTTGAATTTATTGGTAGGTAGGATCTCTAACCAAATCAGACTGTGCTGTTTCAGTAGATTTTTCTTTGCCTAAAAACGTATTGGTGTTTGTCCAGTTCCCACCCCATTATGCCTTCTTTATGTAGATGACAGGGGGCGTGTAGCTCCTCAATGTAAAGCCGTTTTAGAGAAGAGCTTCCGCCAAAATTCAGTGCAAAAAAAATTGTAGGCATACAAAAGTTGTTTGGCACTACTATTTCCACTGGCTTGCATGCTAAGCACTGTGTGCAGGGCCGGTCCTAGCCATGGGAGGTATGGGCAGCTGCCCAGGGCCTCGCGCTCAGGGGGCCCCCTACCGGCCCCGCAGAGTAGGGAAAAGCGCACTCGCGCAGGCAGTAAGGCACTTAGAGGGGCCTCACATCTTCCCTTTCGTCCGGGGCCTCAGAAGGCCTCAGAAGGCCTAGGACCGGCTCTGACTGTGTGAATGTCTGTGCGCCATATTAGTGACTCTGGGGCAGATTTACAAGTCCCTTGCCCCACTTTTTCATCACTTTTAACATGGGGAAAGTGGAGTAAAAGTGGAGCAAGGACCTTGTAAATAGGTCCCTCTATGCTCAGCATCTTCTTGCCCCTTGTGGACAAACTTTAGAGTAGTGAGCATGCACATATCAGTCTAGCAACAACATTCGTTTGTAAAGTGCACCCTTTAAACTGTCTTGACACAGAAAAAAAAGGTATTTATTGTTACCCAACTCAAAGATACTCATGTTATTGACCTCAGAAGGATGAAAAGCTAAGTGGACCAGCTGGGATTCAAATCTAGGACCAAAACATTGAAGGTCGATTCCCGAAGCGAATGCATTAGTTAGGGGACTAATGTATCCCCTTCAGGAATGGATCTTTAATGTTTTGGTCGTAGGTTTGAATAAGACAACTTCCTCCTTTGTCGGCCAACTGTGCCTCCATCAGCCTTGACATTTCTAGTAAGGCCTTTGATGTGTATTTTAGCCCAAAACTAATATGTTCCTCCCACTCTCCTCCTTCTGTCATGTCTGCGGGTTTGTGGGGAGTCCCTAGGGTCTGCCTCCTGAGAAGGAATGTAACTGTGAGCCCTTTATTCTTTGTCTGGGGAGCCATGTGATGGCCTAATGCTCGGAGGCGGAATCCCCTGCAGGTGGTGCCCCATGTCGCCATCGTATGTGGTCACTGCCTCTGCCATAGAAAGCACAGAGTAGCTTCACGTGAAAATATATCTCCTACACAAGGATGAACATGTCATCTGTGACGAAGTGGGACATCTCACCTGCAGGAAATGCTCTCCTCCTCGTTATCTTCATGGTGAACCGACCTGCTAAATCCCCGTAGGATGTGTGTTAAGTAGTTATCCCACTGCACCTCATGCTGAAATCCTATGAAACAATGTTATCAAACTAAGTCGATTTATGGCTAGTTGCCTTTGTTGCTGAGTCTCAGAATCCCATAGTCACTTCAGGGCCACAGGAACCCCCCACAATGCCCAAACCCGCAAATAACACACAGACACAAGTGTTAAGTTTGGGAAAAATGCTGCAGGTTTATTACATACAACATATGTAATGATGGTGGGTTAACTTACGGGCGATCCTAGGGCAGGCCGCATTCTCGCCACCTGCCCGCCTGTTGAGCCAATCAGCACAGTGGCGAACCACCCAACTGCTGCACAATTATCATAATTATACTACCCACGCCCTTTGCGGGGCGTGACTTGGCAAACCCCCGGTTGCACAGGCCCACAACCGCCCGAAGGACTACTGGGGCGCCGACACGAGTTCCTGCACCTCCCATGAGGTTACAGGTTAGGCTCTGGCACCCCTATGTGCCCGCTGAAGTACAGTTTTTTGCACCTCTCTTCTTCCGGATCGCCCAGTAACTCCGCCACAGCCCGTGCGGTGGTACCCGCTGCCGCACGGGCCCCCCACCACTGCTACTATTCTTTACCTGCAACCTTTATTCATTATTGCCTCTAAATCGAGGAGGAAAAGGTCTAAGCCCACAGGTGTGAGGTGAACACCATCCCCCTCAAAATAACCTTTGACCTTATCCTGAAACATTACCTGCTTGAAGAAGCCTAGGCCCCTACGTTGGGGAACCTTTTCAAGGCACTATTGATTCTCCTCTTGGACCTCTCGAATGCCTCACTGGATTCACCACCTTCGTGTAACCATCCCCGATTCGTGGAGTCGTACTACCCGGTAACAACCAAGGTAAGGAGCGGCCCCTACTGCCGAAGGCGCTCCACAGCAAACCAAAGGCATTTCCGCACATGCCCTGAACTCTGCCACACCCTATAAACAAGGCGTCAGCGGGCTATGCCCCGCAAGAAGCAACTACAACTGAAACGCCGTTCTACGCATAACTTCCACAAAGTGTGCTTATTAGAAAGCTGTGCTTGAATACTCAAGAGCACCGGGGCATGAAGGGATGAATACATAATATAATATATAACTTGGACGATGTCCTACCAAATGCCATTACAGGGTTGACAAGGTGACAAACGCAGGCCTCACCATGCTACCAAAAGTAGCTTATCCGTGGGGTAGACTCACGACCACCACAAAGGGATTGTTGGGGCTGCAACCAAGTGCCCCCCACTACTGACCTGCGTCATGACACGCCCGCTGACAACCTCGAGAGAGAGAGTGTGCTTATCTAGAATGCTGTGATGCGATGCTCCAAGAGCACAGGGTATAGAAGGTACCAATACTTATTATACTATATCACATGGGCGAAGTGTTTGCATATGCTACGGCAGGGATGAAGAGGCAGCAACAGCAGGCCCCCCTGCCCTCTCAAAGGAAAGTCTGGAAGCAGGTTAAGCCATGCTACCTCTAAGGCAGCTAGTCCATGGGGTTGACCTACGACTACCCCCAAGGGATTGCTGGGACTATAACAAAATGCCCCCTAAGGTCCCGACCTGCATCATGCTCGCCCGCTGAGAAAAGGCCACCCTGACACTAATCAGCATAAACCCCCGGGCGCAAATCCCTCTTACAGCATAAGTGGACTATCCCAGGATCGGGAGGGGCCTACCACAGGGAAGGGACCACGGGAGTCGGGAGCCTCCCCTGTCGATATCGCTACTAATCTGTACAATAGGAGAACTAGTGCATGCCACTGAGATCTACCCCACACCTGCACACAACGCATCAGCGGACTACCCCGGTAGTGTACAACTTCCGCCGCAGCTCAATTCTCCAAATGCAGCCGTGCAGTGAGCTTTGGGTACGCTTGTGCACCACCACAAGCAAAGGACAGGGGGGTATATCAGGGAGGAACGCTAAAGTAAACATGCGTGGAGGATTTGTAGACATACGACCCCTCGCCAAGAGGCATATGAGCTGAACCAAGGAAACCCCAATTGGTGACATCCAACCTCCGGCAAACTACTCACCTTAGTCAACTCAACTTACTTACTCACATACTCATCTTACTCACATATCCAGCCTGAAGAGCCCCCCACGAGCGAAGCCACCACCCATGAAGAGACAACGTACCACGGGGAGTTAAGATGGCAACTAGCTCATACTATATTGAGTCTACTAGGGGCCCCCTTCTTAGGTAATATTAGCAGTCCTGGCTCATACTGCGGTAGCAAAGGTTGCTCCACCTGACAAGAAAAGGGGTGAAACGCAGCAGGCGGCAGACCCTACCCTCTACTGAGAGGCAGCAGGAGCTCCCGACTGATGGCACCGCAGGTGGGCTGCCTTCAATTTCCAGACCTAGGTTGAACAGAGAAAAGCAGTATTCTGAAAGGGGCGAAATGACATTGTCATGTGACCTTTCCACTCATGGGAAATTTAACCCAGTACAGGTCCCTGGATTGTACATATAACAGGGCTAAGTACCTCTCTAGGTAAGACCCCAGGAGATGATATGCACCAAGGATTATTATGCCCCTATTAGTTCATGGCTGGGCCTAGAACTAGTTAATTCTCCCACTATGTCCCAACCGAGCGGTCTGCCATACTGACAAACCTAGCCATGTCAAGTAGTCCAATCAAACCCAGAGGTGAGGGCCCCACCGACCAGAGCGCCTCAGAATAAGGCACAGTAACAAACTAATATGTATGATAGAGGGTGCCAATACAAATTTCGCACAGCCATAAAAGAGTCACCTGTCGCGGCTCCCCATAGCACACTAGGCGTGTAATTCTAAGGAGAGCCTATTCTACTGTATTAGAACAGACCCAGAAGCCGCCACCTACATGAAAAGTGACTGACAATCAATACCTTTTGCACACTGATTCCAACTGTAGAGGCCTACATACATACTGTACTGACCGTCGCAGCACTATCTTGCCCTGACCACGCTCCAAGTGGCCTACTAATTGCAAGAGCAAGTGACTTTTCACAAACCCCTACACAGAGCGCACAACGACGCGCCTCTCCTGGACCGAGCATACATATACAAGGCTGCTGTGCCCACATGACCCACAGCTCTGCACCTCACTTGCGGGAGACAGGCGCTCATTCCCATGCACGCTGCGCGCCCCAACATCGGTACACCAGCCATCGGTTGTGCCTACATATTGTCCACACTATGCAGTAGCATTTGCTTGGCTGGTGTCACATATGTCCTAGACTGGGTACTCGGTCACCTGGACACACTGATCACCACATGCATAGTTGGCTTACAGTTTGTCTGAAAACACAGATCTCTAACATGGACACACAGTTACACATTAGTCACCTCATACCATTCTAGCTTGCACCCTGCCTGATGTAATACACTTCTTACACAGGGGCAACCAGACATACTCACACCACATTAGCGGCCTATACGGCGTACACTAGCAGAAGGCCTGGTGTACCGTGCCCTAACCCCAGTACTAAAACCCGTCAATACTGAGTATCTCATCTCAACACATATGCAGGCACCAGGATATACACTTGCTGAGTATATCATGCAGTGACAGCTTGCTGCTAGCATCCCACACACTGAAGCACTTCCGATACAGTTGTACCTCCTTACCAAGCAACTGAGCCGTTTGTCGAATATCGGATTATTCGCCCCGGAGGATATAATGAAGCTGAGTCTCAGTAATGTGCTTGGTCACCTAAGAGCAAAGGCCTCGCCATGTTTTACAGGTTGAACGGACGAAGCAATCGCTCCTGCCCCGCAGAAAGATGGAAGCATTAACCATGCATGAACTAATGACAAGGTTGTACTATGCGGCGCGCCGACACTCAAAGCAATGTCTGCGCCCGAGCATGGTACGATAGAGCAACATGCACACGCCACTCCTAATAAAAGACAGCTTTTGGGCTGTACACTTGAACGTTTCTCCCCCACTGACAAACTGCTCGTCATGTGACGCGCCCTGCCGCCTAGATGGATACAATGTGGGGGCAGAAACGCACAGGAGTCGCTGCATGACCTCCCACAATGTATAAATTGCCTCATACAGCACAGGAAATCGCATACTGCAATGCTGTATTAACGCATCTTGCCTGACGGGGGGGTGTGGAGGAAGGGCCAAGAGCAATGTCTCGCTTCCCGCGTCCCCCAGAAAACTGACGTAGACAGAATCAGTGCCAGGCAACGCCTGTGCCAGCAGGCCTGGAGTCTCAACTGACAGGAGTGACGGACACCAAAAAATGCAAAGTCTGGCTGCAAGGGGCTTGTTTTTCGACCCCAAATGAATAAAAGGCTGAGGGACTCGGCGAGGATAGAACCTGTGACCCCGAAATAGACCACGGGCCCCGATAGTGGCTACTAAGGTCCACTGAGCCACCCGACCCAGCGGCACCCATCGGCCCCGGGTGCCACAGAGTAAACTGGCAGCCGATGAGAAACACCACAACTTAAGGAACCCTGGACCACTACCCGTAAATGTGCAGAGAACTCGCTTAACGGACTCCTTTCCTGCCACATGTCATTACGTGAAAGAACCCTCTATCACGGAAACCGACACAATCTAAAATTATGCGTAGATCCAAACTCCTTCTACAAAACTACGCCCCCGAAAACCGGACAAGAGATAGAATTTTGGTCTCACACATCAGAAAGTCCCTACAGATCTGGGCCGTAAGCAAGCATCACTAGACAGTAAACTCCCCCCCTTCACATGAACGCCTATCTATGTGAATTGTACCACAAGGATAGCTCCTGTCTTGATGCCTAGTGCATCGTGTACCGCAAACCTGGAGAAATAGCAAGGGATCAATCAGTGCCACAGAACACACATAGTACGGATCTACCCCTGGACATAAACGTCGTGCGTAGTTGCCCAACCCCTGCAACGCCGCGTGCCCCGAGGTACCATGGCCTAATGATACTCCGCTCCATATTTAAATAAGGACGCTAATAAGCAAACCAGCGCACGTGATCGGCTCATCCTACTCACTAATGCCAGGCCACATATAAACTGAATCAGGCCACATATAAAATTAATTAAACACTCGATTGGGCCTAGAGCTACCATGGCCCCTGATGCTATACACCAAATGCATAATAGAACACAAGACAAGGTTGCGGCCGAACGGCTATCTCTCACACAGAAATATGTGTCGCCGCGTGCTCAATCGATTGTGCCAGGAGGTACTATCGTCGAAGACACGATCTACTTTTTGCCACTACGAACCCTTAAGAATGCTGGCTCAGGCAACAACTTTGCGCACGCAAAGTACTTACCAATCTCGTAGCAATAAACAACAGCACATGATAAAATTGCACAAGGCACTCAATTGAGCCTAAGATACTCAGGCCCCATGATACTATATCCCCTTGTAAATAAGAAACGCCGTAACACAATCGCGCGCGGAATATGCTTACCCGTTGCGCTGAACTGTGCTCCATTAGAGCATACAATTAAGCATGGAAGCAATACTCACGACTGCCGGATGACCGGTTCTATGCACACGCGCCACCGCACGCCCTGTGCAGGGGCGCAGGGGGGGGCGCGAACGCAACTGCAAATATTGCAACCCAGAACCCCACCCCGGCCTACGTAAGGCCTCGTACATTACGCAGGATCCCTCACACACTCGACTCCATCTTGAGCCGGCCCCCCATGCTTTGCTGATACATACCTCGCAACAATTGGCTGAAGCTGTGGGACACCGCGCAGCCCGAGGAGTGCGAGAAAAAGGGGGGTGGGGGGGGGGGGGGGGATTGGCGTGCCGGTAGGACCTGCAGCGGGAGGAAATAACACAATTTATATGATGCCACGTGCAAAATTGAATCAGTCACACGATTGGACCTCGAGGTGCGATGGCCCAATGATACCTTTGTAAATCCGACCGCCATAAACTAAACTGCACACGGAATATGCTTACCCCTCGCGGTGAAATTACCATGCAACGCGTAAATTAGAATAAGTCACACGAATGGGCCTCGAAGTACCATGGCCCAACGATACTATACTCCAATTGTATATACGGTCACACACCACAAATGTACGCGCGGAATGGGCAGAATTCTTGCGCTCAAATATCTAATGCCACGTGTAAAACATAATCAGTCACACAATTGGGTCTTGAGGAATTATGGCCCAATGATACTATACATCATTGATAACTACGGTCAAAATAAACAAATTTGTGCACGTACGGCTTATCCATCGCACTGCAGTATGCAGTGCCACAATTAAATAAAACAAGGCACTCAATTGGGCGTCGAGATACCAAGCCACAAAGATAATATACCCCCCTTGTAACTATGGGTGCCATCACAACAATTGCGGGCGGAATAGGCTCATTCCTCCTGATGCACATGTAAGTGAGAAAGAAAGGCCTTGCCATTAGGCCCGCCCCTCTCCCTGCAATGGCGGGCCAGCGGCGTCCCAGGATGGCGCCGAAGCACCAGGAAGGGAGGGGGGGGTGGGGGGTTGTGCGCTGCGGGCGAGCCACCACGTGAATATCCTGGCGAGGCAAGAGTAAGTAAACGAATCAAGCTATCTGCACGACTGACAAAACATTGCATCCCCAAGGTGAGTCAGGTCCAGAACGGCAGGCCACAATGACATGAGGGCCCCGCACACTAAGATCGCCCAGCCGACATAGAGCAATTCGCAATGGAATAAGCGTTATGCAAATTAATCGTGCTCGGAACCTCCGCAGTAAGCAAGTCCTAAACGTAATGCCACATAAAAGACATGCCCGCCCCGTACACAAATACCGCCCACCACATAGACTAATTCAAACAATGGATTCAGCGGTAGCAAAATACTAATGCACGGAAACCTCCGCACTAAGCATGTCCAATACAGAGTGCGACATTCCAACAAGGCGGACCCACACCAAATTCCGGCCCAAATGAACCAGTTGTGAACGAAGTGAACGTTAGCCTAACTTACGAGCGCTCGATGAATTATGAGTGCTCGGAAACCCCATTCACTCAAGCATGTCCTACATAACACAACTTCCCCCGACGCAGGAGCATACGTAGCAACGGTAGCAACTCCAGAACTGGCTTGACTTAACCCAAGCCCTGTGCTCAAACGATCCACTTGGAGTCACGGAATGTACGCCGAACACACCTATTTACAAACTAGCGAACACCTAATAGGCTGTTTAAACAATTGAATCTGACGGTCTTGCTGCAACCGCCGAGGGCATAGTGCCCCTACCAAACCGCTCCGTTCCCTCTTGCCAAAACACCCTCTATCGCTCCACCGCATGGAGGATCAGGCCGGGCACCCAATTGCCCCAATGCCTATGAAGCGGAAAAAAAAAAAACGCCTCCATTTAACCACAAGGCCGTACCATACCGGGCCGCTCCCCCAAGGAGGCTGGGATGCCCCGACACTCACCAAGTACACGAAACAGACCAGGGACCCGACGTCTACATATCACGGCAGTTCCTAGGCACAACCACTTAAGCCATATGTAAGGATCAAACTAGTAACTCAGCCTGGCAAAAATGGTCCTGCAAAGATGAATAAACCATCTGCCGGGTCATGCGCGCGTGTTTGTCTTCCGTTCACCCTGCTGCCCCCTAAACGCACTATGCTTACCAAGGCATAATTAGACTTTTTTACAAGCATCTGAGGCGAGGACGCTGAAAAGAATAAATAAGCGCCTCGAATGAACACATAGTACTATGCGGCGCTGGGAATAAGTACCCATAGAGGGAGACGTTACGAAGACACCGAGGGACAAGGGGGGGGGGGGCAGACGAGGAGAAGGGGGGAGCCAGCCGGGGCCTCCAATGACCCCACATGCTCCCGGACAAAGAAACTTGCAAAAATGCTTCACCGTGGGAACGCGACCCACCTAAATCACCCCCACTCACCGCAAGCGAAGCAATAGTCGAACGTCAGAACTCATCACCTATGCAAGACCAGACCTCTGGACGGCGACCAGAGGTGTGGAAAAAGAGTGTCCCACGACAGTAACGCGACGACGTCCGGAGCGGCAAAGAGGCCTCCCTGCTGGAGCAAGGTAGTAAAGTACCCCTGGAGGCACCTCCCAGCCGCCCCAGACGTGCGTCGACGACACGCCTATTTCCTACCGGGCGAAGCCTGCCCGGGAGAGGAGTGGCTGGCCACAAGATGGGCGGGGGCAGCCCTCAGTGACTAGGGGCCCGCCCTCTTGATGGCCACTGCGTGGCCTCGGGCAAGCGCAAAAGCAGTGGCGGCCATGACGCCGCTGCCCTGCCTCGAGTGGCTGGACGTGATGCAGGCCACATGGAAACCCCTCCCGATGGTGCTGAGCGCAGGAAGAGGAAGTCCCCTGCACTCATATACCCTCCCCCTAACTCCACCCCTTCCCCCTAGCTAGCCTGATCTCGCGCGAATGACCCCGGGAGAAGACTAGTCTGTGACTCTGCTTCCCCCGGGGCCCGGCAGTGGACTTGGCAAGGGTGCATTTTAACTAGAAGTGTGTGTGTTCTTTATTGCTTGGTAGCTGGTTGTGGTCGGATGTTATTAGCCATGTTTACAAGGGTGGCGACATGATATTAGAGCTTTTGTAGTATGGCGTGAAGAGGGACTGGTGGGGAGAGGTAGTGTGCACATGTGTGTGTATGTTTGTGTGTATGCGTGCGTGGGCGCGTGTGTGTGCGTGTGTGTGTGTAACTTGCTAGCAATGTTTAAATGCTCATTGCATTACTTTGGAATTTACTTTTTTTGTGGGCCTCATTAGACAAAGGTGTTCATATTAATACTAAGACTCTCTAATTAGCTCATTCTGCCTTCTGTTTTTTAATTCGATAATCTTTTTCCTTCTGTGACTACATAGCCTTTTAGGACTTGGCCTGCACGGGTTCTTCCGTCTTAAATATTCTGTGGTGGCTACTGCTTTGTTCGACCAAACCCACTGTGTATGTAGAATGAAGAGCTCCCTGACACAGAAAACAAGCCTCAGGGTGACTAAAACCGTCCCAGAAGATAATAAACGAAACTGTATCAATGTGGTAGCACATCTTTTCAAAACAACACATGGATGTCATTTTAAGAGACTGAAGACTATGGGCTACATTTGATTACTGCTTTTAACCACCAAGACTCTTTGCCTAATGGGGGCTCTCAGTTCACAATGCCCTCCAGCTGCTGATTTTTTTTTTTTTAATTTCCACTTTGAGTCAGACACACCCACGTTGGAAACTTTATATCGACCCAAAGATAAACATCAGGCTCTATTTTCTGTCCCGTTGTTAAAAATAATACTTTGGCAAAGCTCGATTTGCTGGTCCCCCCTTCAGGATAATACATTAGTTCCCTTGAAAGGCAACACCAATTTCCTGCTGTAACACGTACAAAAACAATGTAGAGAAACATATCTTTACCAAGGGTGCAGCTTGCACAAACAGATAAAGTGGCGAGGGCTGCCAAGAGAGGCAACCTTCCCCTGGGCAGACAAATCTGTTTTGTTCAAAGGTTCAAATGTTGATGAAAGGATAAATTAAACATTATGTAAAGTCACTCTTAAGACTAGTTACATATGCGAATATGCAGCCACTGCACTTTCTGCATTTTTATGGATTTACCACACTTGCCATGAAATCACCCATCTAGCGAGCAATTTTCAGATTTGAGCCAAAAAATTGTCTAGTTCAGAGGTCTTCAAACATTTTTGCTCTGAGCCTCCCTAAATAAAATGTTTTGACATCAGGCCCCCTTCGAAGATTTATGGCAGCCCTCAGCAAAGGGATGGGTCATTTTGGGCCACTTTTCCTGTAGCTCATAATCCACACTAAACTTGATACTTGTAAGAAAACAAATGCATGAAATAAAAACATAAATTAACCAAGCATCACTGATCCCTATAATTGGGGCTTTCTGATCCCCTCGTACTTCTTGTTCCCAATGCAACCGCACCTGCCGTAGTAAACATAGCTATTGCCCGGAGAATCAGGCTGTCTCGTCTGCCTCTTTTTCATCCTTTCCCCACTATGCCTAGATAAATAGATAGAATTACACTAAAATGACAAACATCCAACAAGTACAACCGAAGATATTATGTTTTAAAGTTTGAATTAAAAATAGCACCAAAAAGTAAAAATCGCCAATTGCGGGTATCTGGCCGTATTAGACTGGGTCAAAGTCAAAAGTTAAGACCAACCATGTTTGGATCGCCCATTAGATACAAGGACCTGGTTCATCCTGGTGGAAAGTTTATATTCAGACATAAAACTTTTGTGGAGAAAAAGTGCTGTGAATGAGTTCTTGGTGGGAGCAAGCTGCAAGCAAATTCAAAACCCAGACTTGGGGAGGCAGGTCACTAAAGAGCGGGGACCCAGTGCAATTATCAACAAAGGCGGGAATGTTCCAAGTGCTGCAAGTCTGAGCAAGGAAGACCTTAACATAAGTAGGTTGCTGCCCAGTGTTGGTCCCAAGGAACCCTTCTACGTTGGGACTTTGAAACTTTTCTGGAAGTCAGATCTCCTTCAACAGGGCAAACCAACAGAGTATTACCAGTGATTCAACATCAATGGCTGCGGTTTTGACTGCAATCTTGGTCTCTGTCAGTTCTCCAGGCAGAAAGTTAGCAAAAGGTTTTAAATCCCAGCTTTTGCAGTGTAGATAAGAGGAGTACAAACTAACACCGTCCAACGGTGCAGGATTTGGAGGCACCACTTGGTGGTTAGGACTCGCTCCAACAGAGGACGGCAGAAGGGTCCAGGACAGGTCCAGTTGGAATTGGGCAGAGGGGCATTTCAGGGAAAGAGGCCGGTAGACACATGTTGTGTCCCTGTAACTCAAAAAGTTCAGCCAATTGACCCCTGGAGTCAATTGGAGGATTCTGGGTTCAAGGCAAGCAGGGCCAGTCTTCATTCAGGTTTTTCAGACAGCATGGCTGACAAAGTCTGATTCTCTACATGTTTAGAAGAGTCCTGAGGACAGGTCTGTGGGTCCACTTTTATGCTAAGTCCCAGCTTGTAGGTGGAGGGAAACCCTTTGTACAACCTTTATCCACCCTCTAAACATAGAGTATATTATACCAGTTTAGCACTGGTTAAAATGGGCACTTTAAGTTCCCCACTATGCCCTAGAGCAGGGGTCTCCAACCGGTCGATCGCGAGCTACCGGTAGCTCGCCGACCCTCTGGGAGTAGCTCGTGACTGCTCTCTAATTAAAAGACTTTGTTGTTAGCATTTATTTTGTATCCCTTCATTGCTTTTTAGGGCTTTCAGCCCTTGCCCGCCCTCACCCAAACCAGCTGCTGAGATTGGCTGAATTGAGCTTAGCTGGGGTGGGGCGGGCCAAAGAACGTGACGTTCTTCCTGAAGTCACGCCACCGCACTTCGTAATTGCAGTCTCATCCTCCGGACAAGCTGCGCAGGACTGGTAAGTGTACCCCTGGCCTGGATTTATATAGCAAGATAGTTGGTAAAAACCCTGGGCTAAGTGCATGTAAGCCTACAGGGTTAGCTAGTAGTCATAGGATCCTGAACTTTGATGCCAGAAGTAACCAGAATCAACGCCTTGAGGCGCAAGCTGTATCGGAGTTTTAACGATGCGGTTAAGAGCACCCAAAGACTCGCATCAGGCTTATAGCGCTTAGCATTGCTACATATCTTGTTTAAATGTGAACCCTTTTAGTGTGTAGCGCTGTCCTGAACATTTGAAAAAGTGCCACGAGGCATCCAGAGATGCTACAGGCCGAGCCGTGACAATGTCTGCCATCAGAGTAAACTTTGGAAAGAGGCCCCTGGCGTGCATTCAGATGGGCTCAAGCATTCCACACGGTCTGTTGTAGGCAGGCAACTAGCGCCAAATTTCGGAGGGGGGGGAGTGGAGCGTTCTAATCTAGGACCCTGATTGATACTGTGACCTTATGCCCCTATTCGGCTATAAATCCATTTATTCCCTATATTGGCATAACCGTTCAAGTGCAATATTCAGAAACTCGTCTCTGGCCTCACACGAACAGAGCCACATTTCAGAATAGCTTTCTCTGCCACTTCCTTTGCAACCAATTAGTGCAATGACATAGCAGAAGTTACTATCTGAGATTCCTAAATTAACACTCCGAGTTCTTCAACAAGATAAAAACTCAGCAACCTGGAAATCCCCGCTTGCTGTATTTTGATTAGTAATAGAACTCTAATGAGCACTGATAGACGATCACTTCCTAGTGACATCTTTATTGACGTCTTATGTCCAAAAACTTACGTCAAACAAGGCACCTTTCAGGTATAAATATTACCAACGTTGCCTTAAGCAAACGCTGCTGTCTCGTTGCTGTTTCGCTGAAGTTGCTAGCTGCCTCAATGCCATCGCTGCTGACGAAGCTGCTGTTATGCTGATGATACCATAGCTGCTATCGCTACTGCTATCGCTGCTAACTAGCGAACGATGGTGTGGTGAACTTAGGAGCTGAACAGTCGTCCCCTGCAAGAGCCCAGCAGATGCAAGCTGCCCGCGGACGCTGCCCCTCCTCCTCCTCCTCAACGCGCTGAGAAGAGACGCTGTCTTTCTCCTGCAGAGAAATCCAGCTCCGGCGTTTCTAGTCTACCCTTGCGGGTGACTGGGATATCGAGCCCCTGAAGGAGATACCAGACCTCCATCATTCTATTCCAGAGGTATAGTGTTGACTAAACCCTTAGAGAGAATTCTTGAAGCAAACCTTGGCAAAACCAACTTAAACTAAAGCTACTTACTTACTCCCCTCCCAAGTATTAGGCTTAGGTCAGGTACACTGGGGTAGGCGTAGTTAGAAGCACCAGTTGAGTATTTTAGCCTAATGTATATATGAATGTATATATGTTTTATTCATTTTAAACCATTGTATGGCTAAGAAACCATATCAATGCTTTTACAGTATTATTTCGCAATACTCATCTTACTGTACGTACTTTTTATAATAACAAGTCTTGCAATTGTGGCAATTCATTTCTCTTGTACGAGAAGAAAGACTGTTCAATAAATGTTACCTTTTATTGACAACGCCTGTCTCTCTATTCTCTACATATTGTGAAAGTAAACTGCACAACCACTGACTGAGTAAAATAACTGTCTATTGTTTCACACGACCCTAGAGATTGACTCTTGATCTGAGGAGCAAAGTTGTCATGTTGCACGGTTGTTGGAAAATTGAATCCCTTCTTGTCTGTGCCAGGGAAGCTGATCACTTCCTATTCAGTCAAGAAAGTTTCCAGTGACCTCTGAGCTAGTTGGTAACAACCCCAATTAAGTTTAACATAGTCAGTGGAGGCCTGGAAGATCTGCACTTCTACGTCGATACTACTGTTTATGTTATTCCAATGCGCTGGGCCTATTGGGAAAATAGGAACTACAGTACAGGAGAGGTCTGAAAAAGATTTGGGGGGGATGGGGATGCTCGCCAGCCCAGAAAGCTGTGTCAGCCCGGGCTGACACACACGACAGGGGGGGGCTGAAGCCCCGTGAGCCCAATGGGTGTTGCACGCCTGGTTGTAGGAGCCTGGAAGGATGTGCTCGAATAAACAGTGGTGGGCTCTTTGGCCTCTGCTACCATGTCACGGACTGGGGGAGCACTGCTTAGGTCAGTGGGTACTGTTTTCTTCATCTTTCTAGTGGTAAAGCACGGGGCACGATGCTCCACACTTACAAGATGGAAGCCTGAGTCAGCCCTACAGGTCTGGTGGTAAACAGTCTGGGCCTAACCTGACGTTTAAAATGCATTTCAAGCCCCCCCCCCTGCATCCATTCTGGCGTGTTGTCTCTGCTGTGAGTGTTGGGGGCCGGAATGTTGCCTCCCGCCCTCCCCTCGGCTGAGGGTGAAGTATGTCTGCCCGGTATGTTCCAGGGCGAGGAGCGATGGAGACCATTTCTGCTGCTCGTAGATCAGGCCTGCGCACCTCCTCCGCTACTGAATGTTTGGGTCACACATGGGTGGGATGCATGTGCACCGAGGGCTGCACATTAGAACTGTTCCAGGAAGGCTGGGGTGTGGTCTCTGCTGACAGGTCGGGCTCTCGTCCCTATTGCCTTGGAAAGGGCTGGCACTGCGTCTCTGCTGGTGGGGGGAGCAGGGGGGCTGCATTGGATGGACAGTTGAATCTGAACTGCTGGTCACCTCGGAGGTACACTAACACTAACTTTCTGCCTGAAATGCCCATGACCCCTCCCCCTACCAAAGGGCTTTCAAGGGCCGGAAAGGAAACGCTGTCCCACCCCCTCATTACTCGGTGGCTTTGTTGTTTAGGCTGCCTTAAGGTCTTTGATTTTAACATCAGCTGCCACTGCGCTTTACATCTGCCTTCAGTAACAAAGCGCGGTGGCAACCGACCTTAAAATCGAAGGTCCTTGCAAGCACTGAGCTGCTACCACGGTGGAGGGGGCCAATGTTAAAATCAAAAGTGCTTACCTGTCCTGAACTACTTTCACTGACTACAGCACGCTTTAAATTTTGCCTTTGTGTTGTCGTCGAGAAACTTCAGCTGCCCCTGGGCTTTATTATGTCTTCTTTCAATTTTAAAACTCAGTGTCAGCCGATGTTGAAATCACTGTTCCGATCCTCCCAAAACAGGCTCTTCACCTCTCTGTCCAGTCCTGTCACTCCCAGCCTCTCGTTGCCCACACTCTTCCTATGTGCCAAGGCAGCCCTGACAGAGTGTTTTGGTGCACCACAGCTATGCAAAACAATTTGATTTGTTGAGTACTTCTGTACTAGTGTGCGTTTAATAAATGCAGCTTCTGTTTACAGTTTTAGTGGCTCAGTCTGAGATGATGCATTTTTTCCTTGCGTGGAATTTTCTGAGCAGGCTCATTAGTCCTTACCTGATTTTACCCATGCACTTTGATCCCATTGATGTTTTGTCTTTATATGGCTTGGTTTTTGAGGTGTTAGAAGAAAGTTCAATGAAATACTTGAATTTAGATACTCGTGGCCTATGTAGGAGGAAAGCAGGCTGTTGAGTTCCATAGCTATCTGGAGTGTGTGTGCATGCACGAGGTGTGATCAGATTTAACATTTGTTTTAAGGAACAAATTCATGCTCACTTGTTTAGAGCTTTTTCAAAATGTCATGATGTGTAAGTTTGAATACATTTGATCCCTATATTAGAGTAGTAGTTAATCATGGAACTTTCTGTTTATTGAGGTATGTGCTCAGGGACATTGCCATATGTTTAATGCTATTATATTATTTCTGCAAATAGAAGAGTACTGTGCAACGAGTGCAAAACTTAGCAGATAGTCTGTTGCTGAACTTTGCAGAACTATGCATTTTCGGAAAATGGACTTTGCAGCGTTAAAGCATGTGTTATAGAACTGAGTGAAGTGCTTTTTAATGAAAGTAAGGTTGTCACCTTTATAAATATCTTCCATTTGTTGTTCCATTAGTCTGCAAAGGCCCGGACATGACAGATATACAGTTTATTATGTTATGGTTTTCAGTCTGCTGACAGCTTTGAACAGCTCCATAGGTCTAAGTATCTTGTTCAAACCACAGTATGGGCACAAAAAAATTAGCGTTAAGGCAATGAATGAGGGTGTGGGAGGTGTCTCTGAAAAATGCGCGAGATGCATGGACTTTAGTAGCTCATGACGATTTTCACTGACCAGAAGTAGCTCTCACTACAGTAAAGGTTGGAGACCCCTGCCCTAGAGGCTGTGGTCAGGTGGGGACATATCTACACCAGTGGTGGGACTTCCTGACTGTGCAGTCATATTGGGGAAAAGTAACATTAAAAATGTGGGAAGTCTTTGGAAAACTATGGAAGTCACGCCCTGGTTGTGCCTCCTCAACATATGGGATGCAACTGATTTGACTGCAAAAGAGAGGTCCTGGGTCTCCCTGGGAAATGTGGTGGCAAAGCGCAACATAGCAAGCACTTGGAAGGGAGCCACGGCGCCCAAGCTCCATGATTGGGAGGCCGACATGGACCGGTGCATGCAGATGGAGAGGGTTATATTATGAAGGGGGAGGGTGCCCACATAAATGGAGAAAGATTTGGGGGAGTGGAACAAAAGTAGGGGAATGTTGCGCACACCGCTTAATGATTCACCCGTCCTTGCAGGAATGATTGCGTCTTTGAAGATAGGCAGTTTCAAAAGTAGAGATGACAGTATGATGGAGAAGTGTGGCTCACCGGTTAGAGGCGGCAGACCCAGAAGCATAGGTCGGCCCGGGACCAGGGTTCAATTCCCGACGTGGCAGGGTATGGAACCAATGTCAGCGGGCTCGATAAATCTCGCCTCGGTGCCTCTCTAACCATGGGTCCCACGCTGCAACTCTGGGCAATAGCTTGCTTAATCTCCACAACGGCCCCCTCGCTGCCGGGGATGCCTGGCTTCACCTTGGGGATGCCCAATAGGGACCATCTCACGGGGAAAGCCAGGACGGGGTCCCCAGCGGTACACAGCGCCAAGAAACCCCAGGGTGAACGTGCGCTCTACAAATTCATACTAACATAACATAACAGTATGTAATGTATGAATCATGTTGGTCTGTGGAAACTAAATGATTATAAATGTATACATGCACTGTATCACTTTATCATCAACAGTTATTGTTCTGCTTTTATTATTTAATAAAACAGAAATAAAAAGGGAGAGCTCAAGCACTTTACCACTGGTTGACCGGTATAAATTGCACAGAGCTCTATCACCAACAAACATTGGGTTCAGCAATAGAAGGCAAACCTCTGGGGCACCCAACACTAATGATAGATATTCCTTGAGAAGAAGGTTGTCTGATCAGCCCTTTGTTAAAGTCACCATCTTGCACTTCTCCAACCCCCATTTCCCTGAGGCCCTAATTAAGGTGTCTCCTCTACTTCAGTTTCACTCTTCCTTTGGCCCGTGCTCCCAGGCTGTTACACTGGTGCAGCAATAGAGCATTGGCCCTAAAGCAAGCAAAAAAGACATATTTGGGGTTTTGTTAGTCCCTTATCCTCTTGGGTCCCAGTGCCACACCACCTACAGGATCTGTGATAGATGCACAGCAGGATGTGTGTTCTGCCCACTTCTCTGACCATAAGTACTGGCCCTGAGGCTCACAGCAGTCTGCCTGTCCATTTAAGTGAAGAAAACATCTCCCCAACTCACGTCCCAGTTGCTTGGGCCCTGTTGCCTGTGCAGCTAAGGTTGACCTGAATCTTAATGCTGGCAAGGAAAATGGACTCCAATTCCCATTTTTGCTAGTAAGGCTGCCATATTAGGCGTGCAATGTGCCCTCTTTCCAATGGCCCACTGCCAATGTGCATGCCGCATCAATTGTAGTGATGGCCATTTAAAAAAAAATACATAAACAATGGGCTCCCATTTCTCATCCTCTTCCCTGAGGCATCTCTCTGAGAAAGCTGTCTCTGTTCCTTTGTAAATAAAAAAAATAGAGCACACGGGATACTCCCTATGGTTCTCGCTCCTTTCTTCTTTCTCTTGGGCCATTACTCTGAGGCCCCAGGGGTCTGGATGATCAGGGCTCTGCATATGAATATAACCCTGCTGGACTCCCCCCATCTCCTCCCTGCCACCGCCTCTTCTCACCTGAAAGGACATCTGTATATCAACAGAGGTCAAAGTTAGTGGAATTTTAGGGGAACAGCGCGCCCATGGCTTTTTAATTTTACAAAAACAGTTGCCATACCTTTTGCTAAAAAAACACTATGCCTGACTGGTTAAAGCTGACTTTGAAGTGCCTATTGCTGACAGTGAAGGGGGAAGGGGTTCCTGGCTGTAAAGCTGAGGGAGGGACAGAGAACTAAAGAAGAGACAGGCCCTCTTACCAGGATGCCTGCTATCTGAAAGAAATGCAAATGAGTGCAGTTGGTTAAACATCAAATGTAAAGGCTGCTTAGGAGCCAGAATAATCTGCAATTGATGGAGTCACTTGAAGCTTCATAATGACAAAGATTTATTCTTTTTGAGAGGTCATGCACATTTGCTACCAGATAAGTTCCCTTCAATGGCCACTCATAAAGATGTTTACACTAGGTACAGTATAATTGCGCATTTCTAAAATATATGTTTTGAAAACACTTGTTTTATCTTAAACATAAAATCATTTTGCAGCAGCCTATCTTCTACTGAGTATAATATAATTGTAAAATAATTACTTACATATTCACAGTGCTTTCTGTCACAGGTCTCTTAGCACTCTAAATATAAAAGTCACAATTCCTCACTGTGCCAACCAGGATTCTATTCTGTGACCTTCTGGTCATATACACAGACATATGCAGTGATCAGCATTAACCAATTGAGGTTTCGTAAAATAAAAGAGTACATTTCCCACAGATTTGTTTGACGTGAATTTTCTTTTTCATTTAAGGTGGGTGCCTTAACAACAAAATGATTACAGAATAGTTTGTTCTTTTTGACCATGTCTTGATCCCTTCACCAAACTCACTGACTTAGTCCATATGTCACTGTCAGGAGCACAGTTCCATTATCTTTCTTTATGCACTTTCACCCTGCCTGTAAATGAAGACAGCCTGGAACTGCGTCAAATAAACAATTGCCATTGAAATTAATGGCAGCCCATTGCTCTGTATGGTCTTCATCAGTATTACTTGTGTAGCTTCCATGTAGTGTGTTTGATTAAACTGTTCTTTGTGACCAAATCCTCAATTCTCCGAAGTATATATATTTAAATACTGACTCTTTATTGGACATGTGTTTAGGCTAAGGGATTAACTGTGTACTTTTTTTCTTATTTGTGTTTTGGATTACAGATGTATGCTGCTTTGGGGTACCTGTGTGTTAGGCTGGCATATTTTTTAATAAGATTTGTTTTCATTCATGTTCATAGTTCCAGTCCGGGAAACAGCCTTCACAAAGCAGTCGTTACACCACGTTACCTTTACAAAGTGGTTGTTACAACAATCACGTTGTTACAACGCAATGCCTTTACATCGCAAGTCATTAGATCGACTTGTTCTAGATGGCACTCCAACCTAAGGAATAGTGTAATTTAATATTCAAACACCTTCCCTACTGTTGCGCAGGCTGGAGTTGGAGTGGTAAATTATACTATTCCTAAGATTGGAGCGCCATCTAGAGCAAGTCAATCTAATGACTTGCGTTGTAAAAGTATCGCTTTCTAACAACGTGGTCGTTGTAACAACAGCGTTGCAATGGAAAGCGATGAAATAGCATGCGTTGTGACATGCTATATTCTCCTGTCCCCTTTTAGCTGAGTTTATCCCAAATGAATCATATTTTTTGTTAATATATATTTACCCTGGTTCTTAGGGTTGCACAGTTGACTCAGTAATTTGTTATTATTATAGGTGTGTATTATACCGCATAATCTGCTTTTTGTTGATGCATGATTTAGTTAAACCTTCTGCATAATCAGGATTCGAAATAGTGGTGAGATGCCCCTGGGTGAGACGTGCACTATAGCAAATGTCTTTAACATAACATAATTTGCTCTTTCATTGCTGCATAATTCCAGTGCCTCTAACCATGACCCTCATTCTGAGTGAAGGTGCTGTTTACCGAACCTGATAAATAACAATTCCCCAGGTTACGTTATTTATTGAGTGCGATAAACAGCATCTATTAGAAGTTTTTGGGGAATAACATGCGTATTTTGGTGTTCAAAGCAACAAAATCTGCATAGTACGCTAAATACCATACGCATGTCCGCTGTGTCCAGACAGGATGGCACTATATGACTTTTGAAATGTGATCATTCCAATGAAACACGAGCAGCTCTGCCCCCTGGACCGGCACCTAGCCAAGTACCCAGCATCAGTAGTAGCTACTGTACCATGTTTCATGATTATTTTTTCAAGTTCCATTTTTAAATACTGATATGACTAACTGTGTGTGTAGGAAAGTAGGATCTACTTCTTATGGTTACCCCACTTTTTGCTTGATGTGATGCTGTTTTTAACCAGTCTGACTGTGATCCTGCTAATCAGGACCCCAGGCTATCTGCTTTCTCTCTACGTTATTGAGTTCAGTACTTAGGTACATCCCAGATTGAATACTGGGGTATCCTTATAAGTCCCTAGTATGTGGTACCCATGTACACAGGGCATAGGTACACCAGAGGCCTCCGATGGGCTGAAGCATGCATAATGCCCCCCATGAGAGGCCATTCAAAATGGAAGCACAGGCTTGCCATTTCAGCCTGTGCAAGTTGGTGCATGCACCACTTACTAAAGATATAGGTTTACTATATCTAAGGGTCACTGCACTTAAAACCTATAAGTCACCCCTATAGAAGGTCTTTACAATCCTGAAGGCAGGGTGCTTGGTTCTAAGCGAGAGGATGCCCCTGCATGAGCAGGACATCCCTGCAGTCCATTCTCCCGGGTCGTCAGTGAAGCAGCCATATACTATATAGCGGGGCACCGCGTAATTATGCGATGACCATCTAAAAAATGACGGCAACAAATCCTATCATGTTTAGTATAAAACATGTTAGAATCATACCCTGACAATGTAAATGGTGTGGGAGGTATGATTCCAAGCACTGGAAGAGCCCTCAGTTAGGCTCTCAGCACCCACTAGCCTTCTAGTCCCGGACAGCACAAAATGGTTGCTGCTGACCAAAGACACATTACTACCCTCCTGCTGATGAGCCAAACTCGAGCAGGGGAAGGTAGAACAATAGGCATCCTGTCACAAGGAGGTATGATCACCTCCCAGACAGGATTTAGTGTATTAGGGCTGGGTGCGTGCTTGCCAGCTTCATAAAATCGGCATGAGGGGCACATTTAGTGTCCTGGTGAATAGTCCATTTCAATCCAGTCCTGGGAGCCAATGACTCCCGCTCTGGCGTCAAACTGGACAAAGGACCTGGGAGTAAACTCCTCCCTGGCCAGACCCTGGTGAGGTTCCCTGAATCTTCTCAACCCTTTCCCTAGGGTACTTCAGGGCTTACCTGGGTGTAGGTCTTCTAATTCGCTGTGGGATAAGATTCAGATCAGACTCCATTTCACTTCTACCGCCTGGGTAGTCTGGACTTCGCTGGTCTTCGGTTGGGCCTGACTTCGTCTCCCTTTTAGTCTGCTGCATCATCTGTGCCTGTGCATCATACAGGAACCTTGCAAGGCTTGTGAAGCATCAAGGACAACTAAAGTAATCTCCCTTGGAGTGAAGGAGTCACTCCCCTGCTTTTGCAGGTACCAAAACTAAGTCGACCGGTCTGCAGATACTGAGATCCTCCAGTTTCCGTGGGCTCCGCATCACAGGTGGTGATTTTCCACAGCTCCCGAGGCCTACTCTACTTTCTCACCAAGTTTGAGGCCAGTACTCCTAGTGGGGGTTGCAATAACCAAACCACTGAGTACCACATCTACTTTGCAGTTGCAAAGACTTGTTGTCGTCTTTGCAAGAAGATCTTCAGGCTCCAAGTAGCCCTAACCTCGAGCACCTCCAGTGACCAGAATCTTTGGCCACACCGTATCGTGTGCATCGTGGCCTACTTTTTTTGGTGAGCTCTTGAGGTCCTCTTTCGAATCCAGTGCCTCCAGCCTGTGGGTCCTCTTGATGGTCACACTTGTTTCTTTTGCTCTCCCCTGATTGATCGGGTCTGCCCTGACTCCCCTGCTTGTGGTGATTTCCCTGGACCTTGCTGGTCCCAACTTTGCACCTTCTCGACTTCCTGTGTGGGTTGCATTTGCTAAGGCGTGTTGGTGCTCCCGCCGGACACCGACCCCTCAGCACTCAACATCCTTCAAGGGACAGCTTGTATCCAAGTTCTGATCTTCCTCAGTGTTGCCTGGTCCTCCCAGCTGCAGAGTCAAGGTCATCAACATCTTCCCTGAAGCACCCGACATCAGAAGGCATTCGTCTTCCAAGTCTCCTGGTCACCCCTCAGTGACTTAGACTCTGTCCCCTCTCCTTTCAGGTCCTCCTCTTCAAGAATCCATGTTTGGATTCCTCCAGGCACCTTCTCCTTTTCCAGAAGTGGCACTTTCCTGAAGTCCTCCATTGGGTTCAACAGCGGTTTCCGCGCCACTTCACACCTATGCACCCAGCTCCCCTGGAATAGGAAACTTAGGTACCATGGTATCCACGGCTGGGGTGGCTCTCTAACTTTTTTTCTTCTTCTGTCTGACAGCTGTCCAATAATCCTACTTTTATGTCGATGGTTAATGCAAACCATAGTCCTACTTCTATGTCTATGACCTGTCCCTGTTTTTTGTTTTGAGAATCTGGTCACCCTAGCAAACACACCACTAGGGGTTGGTCACATGGTGTTAGTATATATTCTTTTTATTACCTTTTGCACTGTCTCTAAGTTCTTGATCTTTCTTCTACTCATTTATCGTACTCCTTTCGCTTGCCTGCTCCTTTACCACAATTGTACTCTTTCTATCCCTCACTGTCTTTCTAATCTTCTTGTCTTTATGTGCTTCTTACTCTTTTCAGAGCCATTTTCACCCCATTCCTCACTGTATGAGGCCAGCAGCACTGTTCTTTTCACCCTTCCCATGCCCCGCCAGCACATGGTAGACTGGGATTGTGATCCTGAGCGACCTCGCTAAAGTACAGGTGTGGTGGTGGACCAATTCAAAGTTATATCAGGGCAATTTTTAACACCACTTTTTGCAGTATTCACTCACAAAACCAGCTCCACTGTAGTTCAGGTGTCGCAGCACACCCTGATGGCATTCGGCCGTCAGGGTGGAACCCCAATGATGAAGCATGTCACCAACCAGGTTGGTGAGTGAGGGGTTTTTAACAAAAGGATAATATCCCTTTTGTTCTCTGACATCCCATTCAGAACCTTTTTTAAGGTCCTCGTGGTGATACGCCTCTCTTGTTATTTCTATCCCTAAATTATCATCTGCTGTCATTACAGTTGTTTCTCCCTGTGCTGATGATAGTTCTGCCCTTATTGACATTACTGATATTTCTTCACATGCTGACAGTGTGGAGTGTTCTCACTGAGGTTGAAAAATCATCTTCTTATGGTAGTAGCTTAGACAACACTCCTTTCCTGGCTGACCTTGTTGACTGTTCATCATCCTGCGATGATAATACAGTCAGCTCTTTTTTGAGGGGTGACATATTAGAGGCAACTTGTATCAAAGAAACTAGTCAGACACTAGCATCAAAATCCCACCGGCAAGTTAATTCTTCTCTGATGGCTTGTCACTGAATCATTATAGCAACCCAGTGCAACCACAACTTCAAACATTCCCCTAAGCTGCATGCAGTGGGTTTAATGGAGATTACAAAACGTATCTTTGGGTAGAGTTTTCAGTCCTTAAAGATGCTGTTTAATGTTTTGCATACAGGCATTATAGGGCTGGTTCTGTGGGAGGAAGATAACATGAACCTGGAATTGGTGCATTCGTTGATATTGGCTTCAGTAAGTGGGAAAAGCGTAATTGCTCTTTGTCCAAACATTCACAGTCAGAGAAGCATAAATTGTCAGTTATTGCTTGGACCAACTTCAGAAGATTACAGCAGCCTATGAGCCATCAGCAGTCAGTTATTTCCATGATAGAAAGAGGTGTGGAGCAGGAAATTGGGGAGAATAGACAACATGTGGAGCAGCTGCTTAGGGTAGTATATTTCTTGGGTCGTCAAGGGCTTGCATTCCATGCCATGGATGAAACTGAGCATTCTCACAATAGAGACATTTTGTTGCAATGTTAGAGATGATTTCTGAACGAGATGAAAGGTCAAAAGAAAAAATGTTCAGAACGTATGGGCACTATGCCTCTCCTGATTACTATAATGGCATGATATCTGTGGTGGCAGCGCTTGGCCGTGAGCGTATTGTAAAAAAGTGACAACATATTTTGCGGTGCTAGTTATTGAAACCAAAGATGTCTCACATAAAGAGCAGCTGAGTTTCATGTCAACATTGTTGATGGTGATGGAAATGTTCAGGAAAATACACTAGGGTGTTATCATAGGGAGAAGTGAGAGGCCTCCAGCCTTGCTGCAGCCATTGTTGAAGTATTACAGAAAGCTGGACATGACTGGAAGGAATGTGTTGCACAGTGCCACAATGGAGCATCCGTTATAAGTGGGTCCAAACAAAAATAAGAGAGATCGCATCACAAGCAATTTATATACACTGCTATGTCCATCGTCTAAACCATGAGTTAGTGCAAACAGTATTTAACAAACAACCAGTAAAACATTTCTTTTCAACACTGCAAGCAGTTTATGTTTTTTCTCCACAAATTTCACCGAGGCAGAGCTCTTTGCGAAAGCTCAGAAAGAGAGCTATTCGTATGTAATGGAGCTAGAAAGACTCTTAGGAGCGAGGTCGTTCTGCTGGTACTCCTGTGTTAGATAAGTACACATGCGATTTGAGTCTATTATCGTTGTTCTCTATGTAATAGAATCACAACAATGTGACAAGGAGGCTAGTTCAGAAGCCAAAGGACTTCTTAAGAACATTGAAAACATTGGCTTCTTGCGTACATTTCAGTGTATAGAACTCATTCTACAAAAGATTCACAGTCTATCCAAAGAAATACAGAGCAAAGAAATTGACGTGCTGAGAGCATGTGATCTGATTAGGTCAACAAGAAGTGATTTAGTGAAACTCAGTCAAGACAGTCAGTAAACTGAAGTGTTAAGTCAGGCTAAGGACTTAACAGAGGAGTATGGAATTGAGATTCAAGAAAAATGTAATCCAAGGGCTCCACCTTTGAGACACCATAAATTGAGTAAAAAAAATGTACAGATTATTTTCTCAGTACCACTGTAAGGAAAAGATCTAGACATTGTGATGTCTCAGGAAGTCAAACTTCACTGTCTGAGCACTTAAAGCAGGAAGTTTATTTCACTACTTGAAAGTTTTGTTAATGAGTTTGATGCTTGGTTTACAGACAACCTGGGCCTCTTGTCTGCTGTCAGAATGGATAATCCAAAAGTTGCAATTTTTTGGGACTGGCTGAGGTGTGCACCACAACTGTGTTCATTAAGTCAAATAGCATCAAAAATGAATAATACCAGCCTCTCATGCAATTATTATAGCTTTGTGTGGGCTGAAATAGTCTGAATTGTGACACTTGTAGGAGTGCAATGGTTAGGTGTTATGCAGTGCTTAATTTGTGCTGGTGCTTTCCGGTGCTTAGCACAAGCACCTATTTAACAGGGTCGGGTCTTTTGAATTTTGTCCTCGGGCGGGGGCCCAGGAATTATTAAAAATAATTGCACCTTTGCACCGCCAACTGCGACAGGTTGCCGTCTATCACGCATCCCGCGTGGTCCGCGGTTTGCCGCACCCTACCATCTCTCACGCATCTCGCGTGTGCGGCGGGAAAACACCCTGCTAAATCCCATGCATCTCGCGTGCAACGCGATTTTCGGCCTACTTAGGCCTGGAGGACCCTGGTTGCTTCTGGACTGGCAGCTACTGATGCACCGGTGGCCTGGCAGGAGACCCCGGAGGGGCCACAACTCTCCCATCACCGACTGCCCGCGAGACACGTGGTGCAAGTGGAGTATGCCGCGCTACTGCCACGCGGGTGCCGCAAAAGGTGGGAAAGAAGGGTGAAACCCAGAAAAGATACACACCCTGCAGCGGCCTGTGAGGGGACAGAACAAACCCGGGACGCACTCTCACCACTCATAGAGGGTTTTCCGCCATGGGGGACGGCGATGCACCAGCGCCCGTCATCAACATTCCCTTCCAGCACTGCCACCCTTCAGTGAGGCGATAGACCCGTCCACGGCCTCGCCACGATGGAAGATTTGGCTTGAAAGACTAGAAAACTACTTCGTGGTTACGAGGGAGACGGATGACGCCATGAAAAGGTCATTACTACTTCACTACGCTGGGGATGAGATCTTTAGACTTTTCAAACACCTCCCGAACACAGGCGCAGCCGGCAGCTATGTCGCCGCTGTTGCAGCCCTCAACGGCCATTTCTATCCCCAGTTAAACGTGGACTTTGAGATATTCAAGTTGGGGCAAGCACGTCAACGGGACGGGGAGTCAATGGACCAGTTCCACACCCGCGTCAGGGAGCTAGCCAGCTCCACCGATGAGGATCAACCGAGGGCCATAACGAGACAACTTATTCAAGGGTGTCGGGACAAGATGCTGAGAGGACAAATCCTACGCAAACCAGGGATGTCTCTAGAAGACATCCTTATCCTGGCCAGATCCCGCGAGCTCTGAGACGTCAGAGCGACGGCTATGGAACAGGCCCTACACAAAACCCCGTCAAGACGGAAACCATCAAAGTGGAACGTGCAGACGCCGTGCGACCCCGACCACGTGGTCAGGCACAGAAAGGATCCCGGAGAAACTCCCCTCAAGCTCGTTGTGGATACTGCGGCCATGAACCACACGCAGCCAAGGACTGCCCGGCCCAGGGACAAACATGCGCAAACTGTGGGATCCCAAACCACTTTGCGTCGGTCTGCCGCAGGAAAAAACAGTCTAAGAATCCCAAGAGATCATGGACGCCCACAAAAGCCGTCCGCCAGTTGTCGCTGACCGACCCGCCCCGGGAGAAGACAGAGAAACACTTACCCACGATATATGATGACTCGGACTCGGAAGATGAGGAGGCATACGTCGTCTCCTTCGCCTGGGAACTCAAGCAAAGACGACGGCCACAACCGACATGCGTGGTGCAAATGGGACAAAACAAGGTGAAGGCCATCATTGACACGGGTGCCACCGTTAACGTCATGGGACTGCAACAGTTCAACAAATTACGCCCATGGCGTGAGGTTCTACGATCCAAAACAAGAATTTTTGCCTGTGGAGCGGACACACCGCTACCCCTCAAGGGAAAAATCATAATACCCATCCGGGCGGATGAGTCGGAAATAATGGCAACAGTTCACATAATTGACCGGGAAGCTGACACCCTGCTAAGTAGCCACACTGCAAAGGATTTAAAACTGATAGCGTTTGCCAATCGCATCCGAGCCCACCAAGTGGATGAACTGCTGGAACGATTTCCTGAATTATTCAGAGGACTGGGGTGTATAAAGTGTGACCCCATCAAACTCCACATTGATAAATCTGTCTACCCCACAGCACTGCGCCACCGCCGGATACCATTTCACCTCCGCCCGTTGGTGGTAAAGGAACTTGAGAAACTAGAGAACCTTGGTGTCATCGAAAAGGTAACGGGGCCCACCCCGTGGGTCTCGCCCATGGTTATCGTAGAAAAGCCTAAGCAGCCGGGCGAAATTCGCCTGTGTATCGACATGCGACTGCCAAACACAGCCATCCGGAGGGAGAGACATCTAACTCCTACAATGGACGACATAGTGGCCGATGTAAATGGATCGAAATGGTTCTCGAAGATCGACCTCAATGCCGGATATCATCAATTACCCCTTGCAGAGGAGAGCCCATTTATCACCACATTCAGTACCCATCTTGGCCTTCGGCGCTACAAACGCCTCAACTTCGGTATCTCCTCAGCGGCTGAGGTATTCCAAAATACAATCAGAGAACTCCTATCTGGACTGCCTGGGGTAATCAATGTCAGTGACGACATTTTAATTTACTCTGCCACCGCGTCAGAGCACTACAAACACCTTCGGGATGTCCTGAAGAGACTGAGCACGTATGGAGCGACACTCCACAGAGACAAATGTCAGTTTTTTCAATCCTCTATTGAATTCTTCGGCTATGACTTTAACCAGGAAGGAATTCAGATTGACCCGAGGAAGTCCAAATCCATAAAGGACGCTCCAGCGCCAATATCACCAACGGAGGTGAGGAGCTTCCTTGGGATGGCCACCTACTGTGGCCGATTCATACCGGGCCTAGCCACCCGAAGCGAACCTCTACGAGCGCTAACCAAAACGGATGCCACGTGGCAGTGGGGCCCGAAAGAAAACAAAGCATTTCAGGAAATCAAGGATGCTCTCCTGGAGAATGCAACACTATCCTACTTCGACCCTGCAAAATGCACAGAGGTGATCGTTGATGCCAGCCCGGTAGGTCTGGGAGCGGTCCTGACCCAGGAACACGAGCCCGGCCAATGGACAGCACTAGCATTTGCCAGTAAGGCCTTGACCCCAACCGAGACCAGGTACGCCCAAATAGAGCGAGAGGCCCTCGCCATCAAGTGGGCCTGCAGTCATTTCCACTTATACCTACAAGGCCACTCGTTCGTCATGGTCACAGACCACCAGCCCCTAGTACCTCTCTTCAAAGGAACCGCCCCGCACCCACCACCACGTATTGAAAGATGGGTGATTCAACTTCAATCGTATGGAATGGAGGTGGTATATCGACCAGGGGCCAAAAACCCTGCTGATTACCTGTCGCGCCACCCGTTGCCACAGGAGCCTGTGTCCATAGATGATGACTGCGAGGAGTACGCTCAATGGGTAGCTCTCACCTCGTGTCCCCAATGCATGACGATTGCTGAAATCAAGGAAGCAGCCGCTGATGACAATATCTACATGAGGTCACTGCAAGCCGTTCGGGAAGGGTCCTGGGCTAGCTACTTACACCCACCCAACACCTGGACCGCCGCAGATAAAGAGGCCCTCACGAAGATCTGGCATGTCCGACATGAGCTCAGCGCCACGAAAGAAGGCGTGCTGTTAAGAGGATCACGCTTGGTGATACCGCAGAGCCTCAGGTACCGGGCCACGCAACTTGCTCATGGTGGCCACCAAGGCACAACAAAAATGAAGGCGCGCATGAGGGAGAAGGTGTGGTTCCCTGAACTGGAAACCATGGTGGAGGATTACGTGAAGATCTGTATGTCCTGCCAGTTGACGAGCGATCTCAAGAGACCGGCCCTGATAATCACGGAAGAAGCACGCAAGACCCCATGGACCAAGGTCAGCATAGATTTCAGGAGCTTCCCGGGGGAAGGACATACATTGGTGGCTATCGATTCGTACTCAAAGTACCCGCTAGTCGAGAGAGTCAACTCCACGGCCTTCACGCACGCGGGACCGGCACTAGAAAAGATATTCTCCATGTTCGGATACCCTGAGGAAATACGGAGCGACAACGGACCACCGTTCCTGGGAGCGGAGTTTGCCACATTCCTGAAGGCCCGAGGCATCACACATCGCGCATCACACCCCAGTGGCCACAGGCTAACGGGGAGGCAGAAAGATTTATGCGGACCCTCAATAAGATGTTCCGGATAGTGGTGGTAGAGCAAGCCGACCCTGAACAGAGACTACATGACTTCCTACGGGAGTATCGGGGAACCCCTCATTGCACCACCCAGAGGAGCCCCTGGACCCTCATGTTCCAAGGCCAACGCAGAGATCTCCTTCCCATCGCCCCGGGGGCATTGCCGGGCCTGGACAACACGGACGATACCCAGGAACGGAGACGACAAAACAACCAGCGAGCGAGCCGGCGCCGGAGAGCCACACCAAGGCGACTGTGCCAGGGAGCACAAGTAGTCATACGAAACAGACGCCCTGGATGAAATTTCCAAACTCCCTACGAACCGGGCCCATGGACAGTAACAGCCACAAAAGGCACTATGGTTACTGCAAGAAAGGGGGGAGAGGAAGTATCGAGGAACACCTCCTGGTTCAAAGTGATATCCCCTGAGCCGAGATCAAATCTAGAAACTACAGATGGAAACAGTGATTCGCCCAGAGCCATGACACACGAGGATGAAAGCAATCCATCAGCAGGGACACGGGAGGAGATGCCTGAGCCAGGGTGCGCATCCCCAACCAGGTCAACCACCATCAGAGACACACCCCGCACCACAAAACGCAGCAGAGGTAACATCCTGAGGTACAACCTGCGGCCTAATCCACCCCCAAGTCAGAAGTTAAAGGATTATGCCTGTCAGCTGAGGCCCTGAAGCTGCCACCAAGGGACATGCAAGTACCGAGGCATTTTGTTTTGAACCTTAAACCTATTTGTACCAAATGTTTGGACACTGTGAAATTTTATATAGTTGGATAGGGATGTAGTGCTGTCACACTCTAGTTTATGCACGCACACGCATCCCTACATCCGCAGGCCAGGCGTGGCCTGCGGGGCTGAATAAAAGGGGGACGTGCGCTCGTGCACGTCACTTATGACTATCACGGTGTGTGTGTCTGAGTCACTGATGCTGCGCGACCTGCCCCTGCGCACGCGACTGGGACATAGTCTGGCCTTCCTACGGCCCCACACACACCAACACTACAGCACCCATCTCCAGGCATGACTGCAACACGCTAGTGATGTCAGCAGTGCATGCCTGCCTTTCACTCAGGAGCATGTCATTCCCATTGGATGATTGCAGTTAAGGGGTGGGCTGATGGGCGAGATGGCTGTGAGGCAGGCTGGGAAAGTCCATGTCTCTGCACCAACTCAATGACGTCAGAGTAAATTAAAAGTGCGTGCCATACTTTTTAAACAGCTCACGCGCACTGAACTGAATTCAGCTGAAGCCAGACATACATGATTACATCGACCTTCTCTAAGCTCGTGGCCTGGGCCCACCACCAAGTGTGCAGTCCTGTTCAGAATAAGCCTGTTGCAGTTTTATGTGACTGATTTGAAAAAATGTGCGTTTTGAACCAGAGCACATTGACGGGACCCTTTCGATACCCTCCCACGTGTTCTCCAGCAGCTTTGCCTTCTTCACCCTCGCTATGGGCTTCCAGAATTTCAACGTTGATATTTATCCGGTCTGGTGCTGGTGATCTTCGGTGTTCATGCTGATTTTAGCCAGTCTGCTTGCCTCGTTTAGTGTGGCTGTTCCCAAAAAGGTAAGCTAGTTGTATACACTATTTGAAACTCGTCATCAGATTCCAGACGTTTTTCCTCCTTCCCAACTCCTACAGGGTATATTCTTTAACTTATTAACTTTCATCTGATGAAACAGTCGAGTCAGGGCCTCCGAGTTTTCACTTCACTTAATTACAAGTCAGATCACTCCCTTTGTGAATGGCATATTCTGTGTGTCTGTGATGTTATGTGGAGGAATGATCTACCTTAGTCTACAAAAGGAAAAAAAACAATAGCAAGGTTTGTGATTAGGTCATAATGCTTGAGAGTGCATTCCTCTGTTCTGCCTATAATGTGCACTTTAACCCACATCCTGTTAGTGCCTCCTTACATTGAAGCGTCTTTTTGCTGTTTGGGATCTGGCATTAGTGGATGGATTTCAACAATCTTTAAGGCACTGCCATATGCAGTGTCTGGGTATGTTTCGTTCACTTGTGATTGAGAAGTATTCCAGCATTGCTATGCAGCATCCCCAATATTCATACTGCCACCTACAGGAATTGAGCAAAACTTTGGGCACCAGCACTTATTGTTTTACAAATTAAGCACTGTGTGAAACTGCATCACGTATCACTTTAGTTTGCCTGGAAGTGGGGCATCGGTGGGGGAGGCTGTGACTAGGAGTTGCTGTGTCTATGAGAGGTGTTCTGCCCTGGGGAGCTGACCAGACCGACAGCATCAGCGCCCTCAGGCGTGTGGCAGGGGCGGCTCTAGGCTCATGGCGGCCCTGGACAGGGAGCGCAGGTAGGGGGCCCCGGAAGAGGGGTTCCGGGTGGGGCAGAGCCCTCCGGAGCTCAGGAGGTGGGGGGTCAGGGTGTTAGGAAGTGGAACAGAGCTGGAGGCCACCAAATCCCTGCCAGGGGCTGCCATGCAAATATGTATCCATCCTCAGAGGATTATTATATTAAGGATGTATATTGGCGTGGAGGCCCCTGGGGTTTGGTGGCCCTGTGCAGTTGCACAGCTTGCACATGCCTAAGGCCGCCCCTGCGCGTGGTCTGGATGAGTTACTCTGTTGCTCTGCTGGAGGAGTGTGTCACACTGGTAGCTGCAGGAAGCAGAGCATGTCTGCACTGTGAAGCAGGAGCATGAAGCCACCACAGGCCTGCACTGTGCATGTTCCTGGTCAAAGCTCTGAGCTACAGTCGCTAATACACATTATCATCTCTCACCCACATGCAAAATGCTCTCAGGTACGTGCATCGCTCTCAGACCAGTGAATAGCAGCTTCATGCATTGAACACATGGAGAGCTCCGAATCACATGCTCTAAGGCTGCCTCCCCAAAAACACATGCTTCAGAAAGTGGTTTGCACTGTTTTAAATCTGGAGGCCTAGCAACAAAGTTTTCCTGGATGTCTTTCAAAATGATGACCGAAACACGCTGTGAAAAGGGAGTACCTCACAGAAGAGGTGAGGTAAGAGAGCTCAGGGTCTCCAAGCACAATGTTACTAAGTGCAATGTCTCTTTTTTAAAGCTATATTATAGACTGATAATAACTCTAATAGTCAAACTAAATGGCATGTTTGTTTTAATTACTTTCGTTTGAATTTGGATTTGCAATGCTCTCATTCCCTTTTCTAATGTTCTTATTCAATCACTTTCCACTTCCTTCCTCCTCCGTCTCTAGTGTGTGGATGCACACTTTGTTACTAGAGCACTTTAAAAATCTATATTTATCTAATTTTTGGGTTTTTCCTTCTCTTTCATTTTTCTTGCTCAAATAAGAAGCAATTGAGATGTGCGTGTTGATTTGTTAAACCCTGCTCGTGCTTGCAATTATAGACCGCATGCCACCCGCAAAGCTGAAAACACCAATACCCCACTTGACATCATTCAGTTAACTGCGACATAGTGGACTTTCCACATCATATAGGACAAAAGACCAGCTGACTGGAATGGTCTTAAATTGAGGTGCAAACCCATGGAGAACCATAGTGTTTATCGAGCAGGGAGCTACTCAGCGGAGATCCATATGAAGTGCTGACATTCTGTGAAACAAAGAGATAGACCTTTCAAGTGGGGATAGCATGTAACCCGGACCGAAAAAATTAAAAAAATATCTCCTTTTCAACATTGGCTCTGTTACATTCCTTTGGGATAGGGACTGTGGAACACCCAATACTTGCTACTGTCATGCTGCTTCACTTCAGCCACCTGCTTGCATGGAAGCTCCCATATTGCATCTGTCCAGGGTTCACTAAACGAACCTTTGCCACCATGTGCTAGTTTTCTGGTAAGTGAGAGTCAGCAGTGCCGGTTGAGGATGTGGGTGGGGCAACTAGAGTAAGTGGGTGGAGCCACTGGTAGAAGAAGGTGGAACCGAGGGAAGTGGGTGTGGCCTCCTAAAGAAAAATTGAGCACCTGCACTTCATATTTTACAAATTAAGCACTGGTGTTATGTTGGTACTGTCATTGGTAGCGCTGGCAGGGGCAATGCATGGTGCAGGCTGCTGTGGCCTTCAAGAAGGGCCCTGGCACTTAATTTTTGACAAATTTAGCGCTGATCCAGAGGATGTAGTAGACCAAAGTCTTTTACAATCCAAACTGGAAACTGCAAAATTGTATCTTTTATGGTTTAAATCTTTTATTATTTTCATCAGAACAGAAAAAACAAAGAGACCACAGATGTCAATCAGTATATCGGTGCTGAGCCACTCACAGGGCGCTTCTATCATGTGGAATGCAAAGGAAAAAAAAGCGGCGTCCCTAGAACAGGGCCCCTGTCGTGGAATGCTTGGGTCTCGGTTCCCACCCCCCTCCCGCTCCTCCCTCAACCCCTCCTTGTCCAGTAACGCAAAGCCATAAAAGGAAAAAAAGGGGAAAAACCAAGTGCAGGAAGACAGTTCCCGGTCTCGGGCGTGGGGAAGTATGTTACACCCTAGGTATGGACTCCCGCCTCCGCGGCCGAGCTGCTGCTTCTTCAAGTGGGGTGTCAGCTAGTCGCAATAAGCGCAAGTAACGGGGGCAACTTAGTTCCCTGAATTCGCCAGTGAGCAGGGTCAGGAACGGCCGCCAAAGAGCAGCGAACTCTTCGCTCCGTCCCGACTTAGCTAGAGATAACTTTTCCAGCCCCAATATCGTCCAAAGTCTGTGCAGCCAGCCATTGTGCAGGGGCGATTGAGTGGACCGCCAGTGCGCCACAATGTTTTGAACAGCTGCCCCCAATGCTATTGCTATAAGTCGCCCTCTCCTGGACTTCAATGGGTACATTAGCGTGTTAGGGAGACCGAGCAGGACATATGCTGGGAATCTGGGAAGTTGAGTGTCTAGATGAGAGTCTATTTCGTCTAGAATGGATTTCCAGTAGGGCTGCAAGCAATTGCAGCTCCATAGTAGGTGCTCCAATGTGCCCTGTTCACCAAAGCCCCTCCAGCATCGGTCACTAACCTTGGGGTCCCATTGGTGTAGGCGTTCTGGTGTATGGTACCAATAGGTGGCTACCTTCGTCAGAGTTTCTGTGAGGCCTGTGTGGTAAGCCGAGTGTCTGGCCCTGTGATATATACCCCCCCACTCCTTGTGTGTGAGTTGCCTTCCCAGGTCCCTCTCCCACTGGACCCTCCCTGCGTTGTGTGTGAATTGGTTCGTGAGGAGGAGTTGTTGGTATAAGTCTGAGATCAGTTTCTTATCCTAAGAGCGCGTTAGGAGCCACTTCTCGTATGTGGTGAGGAAGCGTTGTGCACCAGGTTTGACCGTGGGTTGTAAGGCCCAGTGCCGTACCTGTAAGTAGGGCAGACGATCTTCTTCCGTAATGCCATAATCCTCCTTTATTTTCTGAAAAGAGAGGATCCCGTTTAAATCAAACATGTGGCCCAGTTCCCTGCAGGGGGTTTGTCTCCAATCTGTGAAGGCCTTGGGATCTAGGCCTGGGGTAAAGTCGGGGTTATCAAAAAGCGGGGTCATCGGTGAGGGGAATAAAGTCAGTTCATGCCGGACCGCCACCTTGTCCCACACCTCCAGGACTGTGCTCGTGATGTGGGACGCATAAAGGTTGGGTGGTCTGTGTCCCTTAGGCAGAAACGGGATGCCCAGGAGAGGCTTGGCTGCCACCGCCTGGTCCTGAAAGAGCCAGGTTTTGCCTGATTCTAGTTGGTGCCATTCAACTAAGGTGCGGAGTTGTGTTGCTTGGAAGTACAGAGTGAGATGAGGAACCCCCACGCCCCCGTGTTCAGGGGGAAGTGCTGCGATCGTGTGCTTAAATCGTGGACGGCGGCCGTTCCATATGAAACGTGTCAGATCTGCCTGTGCCCGTTGAAGCCAGCCCATTGGGGGGCTCAGCGGGAGTGTCTGGAACACATTCAGAAACTGTAGCAACAAGGTCATTTTGACGGCCGCTATCCGACCCAGCCAGGAAAGTGAATGACGCTTCCACCTCTGGAGGTCGTCGGTAAAACGGGAGCGGAGCCTGGTGTAATTCGCCTCTGTGGTAGCTAGCAGGGTCGGGCCCAAGAGGACTCCCAGATACGGGATCGTGGAGTCGGACCATTTTAGGTCAAATTCTCCTTTGGCGTCGGCGAGTACTTCCGCGGATAGAGATATATTCAAGGCCTCTGATTTCTCAATATTGACTTTAAAACCTGATGCCGCTCCAAAGGCATGGAGCTCAATGAAAAGGGCCCTAAGGGATTGCATCAGTTCGGTCAGAGAGAGCAGGATGTCGTCCGCATATAGGCTAATCTTGTGTACGTCCCGCCAAATTTGATCCCTTTGATAAGGTTGTGTTGCCTGATCTGCTGCGCCAGCGGCTCCATATAGAGCACAAATAGGATCGGGGAGAGGGGGCACCCCTGTCTGGTGCCTCTGCCTATCGGGAATCTCGGGGATGTATGGCCATTGACTCGCACCTTAAGCGTTAGGTCGGCGGTAGCAGTTGAATATGCGGGCACATAGCGTCTCTCCTAGACCAAATCGCCGCAGTGCCAGCTCTAGATAGGGCCAATGTACCCTATTGAAGGCCTTTTCTGCATCGATTGTGAGCAGCATGCAGTCCGGCCGTGCCCGAGATCCCGCCTCTATGAGATGAAGGACTCGTTTGGTGTTATCACTGGCGCTGGGGAATAAAGCCCGCTTGGTCAGGCTCCACTAGTTGCTACATATATGGAGCCAGTCTATGGGCAAGAATGTCCGTATAGAGCTTAAGGTCAATATTCAGGAGCGAAATCGGCCTATAAGAGCTACAGCGGGTAGGGTCACGCCCAGGTTTGGATACGACTGATATCGCCGCCTCCAACAAATCCTCCAGGATCGCCCCTGCTTGATCAAAGGTGTTGAAGAGGTCCCGCAAAATCGGGGCCACTTGATGGCAAAGTGTCTTATAGAAGGCCGCTGAGTAGCCGTCAGGGCCCGGCGATTTCCCCAGTTTGAGGCGGGATATCGCTGAGATCACCTCCTCCAGTCCAATAGGCCTATCTAGGAGCTCCGCCTGTGCCTCATTCAATGACGGGAGAGGTACATCGTCCAGGTATCCCTGGGTCGCTGGCATATCGGGTACATTGGCTATGTATAAATCGGCATAGAAGTCACCGAATGTCGCGGCGATGGCTGCATCATCTGTGATCTGCTCGCACTGATCTGTCCTAAGCGCGTGGACACTCTGCCTTTGGCGTTGCTCCCGTAGCTTGCTCGCTAGTAATTTCCCACATCTGTCCCCCCTGGTGTAGTAAGCGTGCCGGAGACGGAGCGCGGCGTATTCCGCCACGTCCTGGTCTAGGGCCGCTAACAGCTTCCTCTCTACGCAGAGTTGGTGCCACGCTCGCGCTGCCCCCGTGCGCTGATGCATCTGCTCCAGCTCCCCAACCCGCTGGGCTATTTCAGCCCGTTTCTGAGCCTGTTCCTTATTGTTAGCCGCGGCTATGGAAATAAATTCTCCCCTGAGAACCGCTTTAAGGGCTGCCCATTGAGTGGCTTTGGAAGTGTCTTCATTAGCGTTATGAGCGAGGAATTGAAAGATGGCGGACTCTATCTGTTTAACGTTGGTAGGGCTCTGGAGCAGATTGTCCCGGAGTCGCCAGTGCCGCTGCGGGCCGGGCGTGCTCGGGAAGAGAAAGGATGCCAGTATCGGGGAATGGTCCGATAGTGAGGTCGGTAGGATATCCACATCTTGTGCGCGGAGGACCAGCTGTGGGGAGCATAAAAAGTAATCAAGTCTCGCATATGTCTTATGAGCTGCCGAATAGTAGGTGTATGCCGTGGTTTGAGGGTGAAGGTGTCGCCATAGATCAGTCAAACCCAGATCAGCCAGGTGTGTGCGAGCTGCTTCAGAGAGTGCCCCTACCCCTCCGTATCGTTAATGAGAGCGGTCAGCTGTGTTGTGGAACACTATGTTGAGGTCTCCGCCCAGGAGCAGGTGTGGATATGTGTTGGCGGTGGCTGACTCTAGGGCTGCGTGAAGGAATTTCTCCTGGCCCTCGTTAGGTGCGTATATGGAACCTATTAGGAACGCGTGATCCCCAATCATAAAGCGGTGCACTAGCAGCCTGCCCTTGAGTTCCGCCTCCTTCTGTAGGACCTGGCCAGGAAAGGATCTGGACACCAATATTGCAACTCCTGCCACTTTCTTAGCCGCTGAGGAGAAGAACTGCAAGGGGAAGGCTCAGGATTTAAGGCGATGATGATCCTTTGGCAGCAGATGCGTCTCCTGTAGGAGGCATATATCAGCTGCAGTATGTTCCAGGAGGGAGAGAACCGCTCGGCGCTTAATAGGGTTATTGAGCCCTCGTACATTGAGGGAAAGTATATTCAGTGGACGGGGCATTCTACCTGGTGAGCGTGGCTTGTGCCAAGTAGAGCATCCTGCCGAACAGGACTTGGATCTGCAAAATAAAATGGCCTTGGACAAGGAGGGCCCACCCCACACCCTACCCCACCACCCCCCCACTCCCAAACACCCCCGGATCCCACCCTAACCCCAACTTCCAAATGCTGCACCCTCCATAAGCCAGAGAGAACCCCCCCAACTTCTCCCCAACCGCCCACTCCGCCCTCTCCCCCCCCAACTTCAACTTGTGAGTCCCAAATTCTAAGTCATAGTCCCAGACCTATCCAGAGTCAAACAGGCCTGTAGAGTCAGTAAATGAAGAGTCAATGTAGAGGAGCGTGGCAGCATTAACCCTCATGGCTCCCCGGTCCCTTCCCCCCCTTCAGTGAAACAAAGCAATAGACAACCCCCAAACCTCATTCCGTCAGCCCGGGCTTGTCGTGTCCTTGACCACCTCCTGGATAGCAGCAGCCTGCTCCTGGGCCACTGTCTCAGGGTCTGGCTTGAGACCTTTCTTAGGGTGGCGACGTCTCCTTACTTGTTGCCATCCATCAGCTTGCGATGGGGAGGGACCCCCGCTTCGCCGCCTCTGCGACAGTCCCCCAGGTGGCTCCCCCTCCTCGGCGTCGAGGCCCAGCAGGGTGCAGGTGTCCCGGTAGGATCTCATCTGGTGTAGGGCACCCTGCCACTTGAAGATTATTCGAAAAGGATGGCCCCATGAATATGGTATCCCTTTCTCTTGGAGAAAGGTCGTGACAGGTCGGAAGGATTTCCGTTTCTGTAGTGTGATGGCCGAGAGGTCCTGATATAAGGCCACCGAGTGGCCTCGGAAGGTGAGATGCTGTTTCTGGCGCGCCTCTCTCAGGATACGTTCTTTCAGCAGGAAATCGGGGAGGAAGGCCAGAACGTCTGGTGGAGGGGCCGGGTCCTTTCTGCTCAGACCCACTCTGTGAGCCCGGTCTATGCGGACCTCGAAGTCGGCTGGTTCCCCAAGGATCTCCCTGAAGAGCTCTTGTAGGTAGCACGTCACGCTGTTCCCCTCGGCTTTCAATGGAATTCCCCGCACGCGGATGTTGTTCCTCTGGGAACGGTTTTCGAGGTCCTCAGCGTGCGCCTGAAGGTCTACCTGTTGTTCCCGGAGCTGGAGCACCTCTTGCCACAGGAATTCAACTTCTTCGCTGCGGGCTTGGTCTGTTGTCTCCACCGCCTCCACCCGCTCACCCAAGCTGTCCACGTCCCTGCGCAATTCTCGTTGTTCCCCGGCCAGCTCCTGTTTCAAGGCCGTAAAGTCATCCTGCAGGGTGTTGAATAGGGTTTCCAGGAACGCCTTCGTGATTGGGGCGCTCCCGTCATCCTGTGGTGCAGTGGTGGCCTGGGTGGTTGGTGATGGGGGTGTGCGGGCCCTACCTCCTTTCGTGGCGGTCTTGGCTAGCATGTCCGGCATTGTGCGGCCTGCCCTGCGACTTGTGTTTGCCATAACCCCAGTCACCGGGGCGGATCAGGAGGGTTCCAAAGGCAGAGCGGTCCTCCACTCACCGCCCAGTCCGGCGGTCTTTGGGGTTCTGCGCGCGGCTGCAAGCAGTGGGGGCTGGTGGGGTTATTCTATTGGTGCTTGCGTGTTCCCCTCTCCTACGGTGTAGGCCTCTCCGGGCGTCTGGGTCCAGCCTCCCAATCCCTGCGTCATCGGGCCAGGCCCCATGGGGTCGGTTGGTTGTCGCGAGTGAGTCAGGCCTGGGGCCCGAAAGTTGAAGTTGCTTGGCCGGGGCTGTCCCACGGTAGGACAGGCCTGGTAGGCATGGGTCGGCGGAGGGTGAGCGCAACGCCGAGGGGTGAGTGGGCAAGGTTCGTGAGTCAGGCTCAGTGGTTGTGCGTCCCCAGTCCCCTGTTCAGGCTCCCGGCTGGCCGCCAGCTTGGCTTGAGGGCCGCAGGTGGGGCCTCCGTCCAGGGCCTACCGGGCCTCCGTGTGCAGTGTCAGGCCCAAAGGTCTCCTGTCCGCTTTCTCGCTGTGGGCGCGGGGTTCAGAGGTCGTGCACCCCCAGTCTCCCAACCGGGGTCTCCTGTAAGCAGCCCGTCCGGTGTGAGGGCCGCAGGAGGGGGCGCCACTCAGGGTCTTCCGGCCGCAGTGTCATCTCTCCCGCTATCGGTGTGGGGCTGGAGGGCTAAATGTTATTGGCGGTGCTCAGCAGGGTACAGTGCTTGGGGTCACCCAGGCCAAAGATAGCGTTCCGTCGTCGGCCGATGCCTCTTCCTCAGCCAGTCCAGATCCCGGGGCTTCAACTCCCGTCCCCCGTCGCAGAGCTCATGGGTCGGGCCCCGTCTGGCTGCGAGTCACTGACCGTCGGCGATGCACCGGGCCACCCAGATCCAGTAGCAGCGTAGCTTCCCCCGGTCGCGGTCCCAAGGCTGCGGTTGCAGTCTCCGCCTGACCGCGGCCCAGGCCGGCACCCTCATCTCTCACTCCAGCTCAGGCTCTTGGATGTAGGGGAGGGCCGCCGCCTCCCCGGCAAGGGGATCAGCTGTTGCCGTTGAGGTGTCGTGTGTGCCCCAAGAGCGAGACACGCCGCGTTGGTCTGGGCAGCTCCGGGTCCAGGCCCCAAGCCAGGGGCTCGCGTGGTCCGGCTGCCCGATCTGCTGAGGGCCGGCTCTTACGTGCGTGCCGCGGTCGGCTCACCTCTTGCTCTGGCTCAGGCTCTTGGATGCAGGGGAGGGCTGCCGCTGCCCCCGCTGGGGGTTTATGGTTGCTGTTGAGTAGTCATGCGTGCCCCAGGTGCCCCAGATGCGGGACACACCTCGTTGGTCCGGGCAGCTCCCCAGCCTAGGCCCCAAGCTAGGGGCTCGCGTGGTCTGGCTATCCGGTCTGCCGAAGGCCGGCTCCTCGCTGCTTGCCGTGGTCGGCGGCCGGGAACCCGGTTGTCGCTCGTCCGCCCCCCCCACCTCAGGGGTGCTAGGGGGCCGCACCTGCCCCTCCGGTGGCCTCGGTTCGCTTCTCTGGGCTCTTAGTTCACTCCAGGCAGGGAGCGCCCGGGGTCGCCATTTTACGATGCACACCGGCGGGCGCCTTCAACAGAAGCTCCTTGACTTTGGGAAGCAGCCCGGGTCGATTCCTCACTGGCGGGGGCCCCGGGATCCGGTGCCTCTTCTCCGGCTGCAGAATCAATGCAGGAGAGGGAAGTTCACTCGCATAAAGGGGCAGTTAGGGGTTCAGGGCCGGGGAGCCACGGGAAGACATGTCCGATCAGGCCGCCATCTTGGCCACGCCCCCCCAAAATTGTATCGTTTAGATACAAATGCAGCAGGTATTCGCTCTGTCAGGCAGTATCTCATGCATCTACCAGGACCTTTTCCTCAGGTTTTAGATCTTTTCCATCTAATTCTTACATACCTATAACTACTACTGCAAATGAAATATCCTTTGCCTGAATAAAAAGGGTAAAAAAATATTTGCACAATAAAAGTGGAGACAAGAGACTCAGGCCCTAATTTAAATGTCGGTTGGAAAGCCTCCGACCAAAGGACAGAGGCTTTTCGACTGGCATCTAAGGTTTCAAATCCGACCACCATATTACAATGACGGCGGGCACAAGGAGCCCGTCGGCCAGTCGGAACCGCCACATAATCATGTGCAGACGGCATTTCCGGCGTCGGGATTATGATGATGGTTTCCGACAGGCTTTCCATGTCAGTCTTTCTGTCATGGAAAGCCTAGCAGGGCCCCCCTTCTTCCACAGCCTCAAAATTGGGGATCGAGGTGGCACCTATTCAGCCACCTGAAAATCCCTGCCGAATGTGGCAGGCACAGTGAAGTGCCTGTTACACTGTGCAGGGATTTACACAAACTCCCATTTCTAAATGGGAACGTGTGCTGTCTGTGTTTTTACCCCGCACCACAAGCTCCCATAGGGTAATGGGAGTTTGCAACCGCACCATGTGTGGTCACATCGTAATTGTGGTTTCGGACTGCTGATCCGAGGGTGTTCGGTTCCAAAACCGCAGTGATGTCGGTCGAAGGCAACTTCATAATCGGCCCCCTACTGATTTAATGATAATGGCTTGTGAACCTAATGAGGTTAAGGAGCTAAATTTAAATGAAGACATCGACTGACTTGCTTAAAACATGGGCTAGTGCTTTCCCTCTTTCAGAGAAGCAGCCTCAGAAAAGCAGAGTACCAGCCTCACACTTTGCCAGGCAAACAACTGTTACTACTCAGTCAGTCTCTATTCCCCTTGAGGCCTATGCCACCTGAATAAATCTGTCAGCGATCACAGAAGCCAACAGCCTGTGCAGGAGCACGAAGACAGCCTTTATCACGCAGCCATGCAGTATCAGCCTTCTCCCGGTGGCCAGGCAAACAACAGTTACTCCTCAACCAGTCTCTATTCTCCTTGAGGCCTATGCGACCTGAAGAGATCTGTCAGTGATTGCAGAAGTCAGTAACCTATGCAAAGCAAGAAGAGAGCTGCCACCATGCTTCTAAGCACTATTAGTGAAGCACCAACTTACTGTACATTTCATTTACAGTGTATTTGCAGGCCCATCACATGAGCTCGTCATGTGTAGAAATATAGAAACAGTATTACGAAGCATCACTAGCCACCTAGATTTCCTGCAGCCAAGCACTCGCTGTACACCTATTTGTTCTCTCATCAAGACTGGCAATTATCAGCGCAGCAACTATTCTTTGTACCAGCCAGTATCCTATTCAGAGATTGGTATACCATATCTGTGGCACTGTCAGCCTATTCTGGATTTCGTATTAGCTGAGCATCAACCTACCCTCAAGTCAGTCTCCACATAGGAGGATGCCCCAATCATCACTAGGACCAGCTGCTGCTCATATCAGCAGATACAATTCTAGATGGGGATATGTGAAACGTTGGCCTCTTTCTATCCGCCGAGGGGAAACAACCTTTACAACGCAACTTTTACAACGCACTTCCATTACAACGAAACTTTTACAACGCAGCATCCATTACAACGCATGCCATTACAACGCAAACATTACAACGCATGACACTACAACGCATACTACTACAACTCATGGCATTACAACACAGTCATTACAACGCATACCATTACAATGCATAGCATTATAACACATAGTACCCTTACACTATCCAACACTTACCCTACTGTTGCACCCCCTGTAGTTAGAATAGTAATTTTACCCCTACACTATCCAACACTTACCCTACCGTTGCACCCCCCTGGAGTTAGAATAGTAATTTTTACCCCTACACTATCCAATGCAATGTAATGTTATGCATTGTAATGGTATGCGTTGTAAAGGTAGTATGCGATGTAATGGAATGCGTTGTAAAAGTAGTTTTTAAAAATTCGTTGTAATGGCATGCGTTGTAATGGAATGCGTTGTAATGGATGTTGCGTTGTAAAAAATGCGTTGTGAAGGTATGCGTTGTAAAAGTATGCGTTGTAACATCATACATCCCCGCCGAGTAAGTGCCTTCTTCTTTCCAAGGAAGCTGAGCAGCAGCATATCTTCTTATCAGTAATGCAGTATCAACATGCTAGCTAATATCTTCGTCTACGTAAATAAAATCTGCCCACATTTTTGTATCAATCTTTAGATTGCTAATGCAGATTTAATGATCAACAAAAGTGTACTGTACCAGTGATGTGCATGTTTTTTGTAGAAGAAATTAATTATGGTGAACCTGGAAAGTTTAATGGCTCCACAGGTTTAGAATAATGTATACCATGTCATGGAAAGGAAGGTTGCTGGGAGAACTTGACCTGCATTAAATAGCACTGTTATCTATCTTCCAAGAAGTGGATTTAATTAGATGGTCCTCTTAGTTTCTGAAACAAATAATAAAGTGAACTTGGTTTGAACATTATAGGCCAATCAACCATCCCATTTTTATAAGTTATTTGAAATTGATAATGGCTCTTTTCAGCTTGACTAATGACCTTCATTGACTTTACTCCCTTGCTGTTCTTCGGCTGCACGGGATGACATTGAAACTTTTCCGGGAGGAACCTCAGGTGGGACGAGGGTCCCAGGGCAACACTGTCTAGCTTGCACAGCCCTCTTCACCCTGGGAGGACGGCAACCCCCAGAGTGTACCACTCCCTACTGCAACTGCCGTGAGTAAGGGGGAAGCGGGGTCATTGCGCTTATAGCGCTGCCTTTCCACCCTAGGCGTGGAAGCCTGGACCAAGGGCAGGCCCGTCTGTGCCCGTCAGAACCTGAAAGAGACTGGGCTGGGCCAGACCCCTAACAATCGTATTTTTTGTAGACAGGTATTTATTCTTCAACGTGTGGAGCAAAAATCAATGAATTGTGATTCAATCTGTACAAATGAATAGACGCAAATCAGGGGTGAGTTCCGGGGTGACGGGGACTTTAGACACGTTCCTTGTACGGGACAAATCTGCATTGATGCACAAAATTGCCCTAACTGAACGGAGGCTATCCTTGGACCCGCAATCCTTATATGCATGTCAGCCTGACAATGGTACAGTTACTGTTACAGGTAATGGTTTGGAAATTACAGCTGTTCCTCGACCAACTGATAATGCTGCCGATTCACCGGGCCCCGCCACTAACTTTCATCCCTCGGAGCAGGACATGAGTTCTGTGACCGAGCAAGAGCCGGAGTTACGGATTACCGGTGTAAGCACCAGAGCTCAGCGAGCTACGAGACACCAGGGTGTTAAGAAGGGAACTGACCGGGGAACTAGAAAGAAAAGATATGTGGCCCAGAAACAAAACCAGCGCGTAACACACAAATCAGTGTCTCAACAGATTTCCCCGGTTGTCAATAACAAAGCTTGTTCCTCTTTGTCGTCACAGTCCAGTAACGTTAAGGATAATACTAACGGGAATAGCCCTCCTGTTAGGTCAAACGAGGATGATTTTTGTAAACGCCTGGGATTATTGATTTCTAACCTCCTTGCTCCTTTGGTACAGAAGTTGGGCAGTATCGAAGAAAGATTAATCTCACTTGAAAAGTTAGGAGTCTCTCCACAATTAACTAGCTTTGCTGTAGGAGATAATAATGGCAATGGTGCTGGGCCAATGCTCTCAATGGGGGAAGGTGTTATGGATAAGGGTATAACTACTACAACTTATTGCCCAAATCTTAAACCTAGCTAGGTTTGTTGCCAAGATCCGAAGACTTTGATGCCACCTAATGCAAGCACTGACCTTCTGACGAGTGCACACAATCAGAATGACCAGGGACAAAACTTCTCTATGATACAGTCAGCAGCATTAAATAATCCTGCTCAACCCACTGTGGGAGGGGGGGGGGGGGCGGGGTCAGCTGACCTAGGTTCTCAAGCACACAAGCGGAGCAGAGTGATTGAGACCTCATCCAATGTGCTTTTAAACCTCCCCCCTGAAGCGACCCATACACACTGGTCTTAGCAAATGTGCCCCCACAGCCTGAAAACGATTTTGAACACTGGTCAACTACGTAACAAAGCCTGCCATTTTCTGAGTACTAGAACAGGATTGAATAATGTTCTTTTCAGTGAATTTACTATGGCACGTACAGTGTCATGGATTGGTAAATCCAACAAACCATTACAAGGTAATTGCGTTGTCCTACCTTGTGATAGCACCAAGTCAAAGGTCATGCAATGTCACTTCCTTTAATTTCATGGGGGTCCGAAGGGCAGGAGATGTCCCTTCCTGTGATGTCATTAGGTCAAAGTTCATGTGATGTCACTTCCTGTGACACCAGACAGGTCACATGGGATGTGATGTCACTTCCGCTACCCCTGGTATTTTGAAGAATCAACGCCCATTCCCAACTCAATTTGATAATCCAGTATCAGTAGGAGTGGTACATAGACAGGATCCAAGATTACCTATGTTCTGCAGTAAGAGGGTAGCACAGTTGGCTAGGCAGATCTGACAGGGGATTGGTCCCCTGTCCTTATCTGTCCTGCAGAAATGATTCCAGAATAATCTTGTTCAAAAGGGGTTAGGATTAGGTGTGGTGCGTCCATTGGGGCGTACAGGCGTAGCCCCCCGCCCACAGCTCCCTCGGCGTCTCTGAACTTAAGTAAACTGAATCAGTTTACTTAAGTTCAAAGACGCCGAGGGAGACCTGACAATCATGTCAGTCAGCATGACGTTGAACAGCCCACCCCCTTCAGAGACTGAAGGGGGTGGGCGGTCTGGCGTCATGTTGACTGGCAAGATTGTCTGATAGGGACAACAGGCAGCAGCACAAGTGTGCATGAGTGGGGACGCAGGGCGAATTTTTAGCCCGTGCCCAGTCATGCGCACTTGTGTTTTCACTTGTTTGCGCATGCCCATTAGGAGCCCCTCGGTCTTCTAATGGGCGTGCGGCAGGCGGAGAGTAGCCGTGCCCTAAGCCAAACCTGGCACTGCTGGCAGCGCCAGGATTGGATGAAAGGGGCTGCCAGTCCACTCCAGTGCCGACGTGAAGGCGCCAAGGGGAGCAGAGGTGGCGCGGACCGGCTGTGAGGTAAGTTTTCTCTTTATTATTTAATTCCCCCCCCCCCCCCGCGCGAGCCGCGACTGGGTAGGATTGTAAGATTGATAAGCACTACAGGCGTGTTACTCTACTCGTGATAAAGTGTCACTAATAAGCACTGAAATGTAACACTTGCACACACTGAAAGCATGGAAACTTCACTCCTAAGCAAAAAGAAAAGTTAGCACCTATGAACTAGGATATCTCTGATTTAGATCGTGATTTTGAGACGGCACAGCTCAGAAACAAAATGAGACATCCTTCTCACTGTTTCCGCACTCCGCTGTCTGCAGTGCGTGCACTAACTCAGAGAAATGCAGAGTTAGATGCGCGTGCTGTAGACCTTGGAAACGCATAAAACAGGCACTCAGTGGCCGGAGCCAGCGCAGCTGTTCGTGGTACGGCATGACTGTCACGTGACGGCGAGCTGAACATGGCGGTTCTCTGACAACGCCTCGTTCATTGTCTGTGTCTAATAACTTGGCCAGCATTCAGCTGGCATTCCAACTGTTTGCGTAATTATTAAATCAGATGGCGAATGAAAATATGTGACATTCTCTTCCCACTTTGGGGACAAGGGTGTACTTTTGTAAAAGTTTGACCTTTTCGTTATCTTTTCCTCTTGGGATTTCAGCGAACACTTAATACTTTCAAACTGGTCTAGCATTTTAGGAGTTCTTTGACCATGCACTGAGAGTTGCTTTTAATATTGTTTTCATGTTGTAGGCTAAAAGTTAAGCATTTTGAAATGTCAGACCAATTTCTGTAAACCACGGGTTGCAGATTTTTAAATGACACCTCATTCACGAAAATTAATCATTAATAGAGGTTTGCTGGGAAATCTGTTAGTACTTTTCGAGTAGGAAACTGGCCATGCAGACAGCTGTAAATAATTATAATCAACTGAATAACAACCAGGATCAAGGCAGTTTCATCTTATGTAGGTAAATAGTTGTGATAACCAATAGCATCCCTAGATGTGTCCAGAGAATCCGGCATAACGTATGGTGACTTATTCAAAGTTTTCGCTAATTTGTGATTAAACAATATTGCCAGAACAAAGACCGAAATAAGAGACACTTGCACATTGTTATCAGTTTCATCATGGAGTGGGCTTAACAATATAGGTGCAAATTCCTGGAAAGCTAATATAGACAGCCCCAAAGGGAAATAATCAACGTGGCATTTAATGGCAAAACCAATTCATGCATAAATAATGTGGTGTGCAAGAACACAGTGGCAAAAACACACAAGCATGTATGAATGGGAAGAGTGCTCTTGGCAGACACCTTTGTGAGTACTGGTGGGTTTGAGCAAAAGCTGGAGAAGTTCTTCAGTGATATATTTGGTTTTGGATTTTTTATATAGCTACTGATCGCCCTTTGGTGTCCTCAGAGTCACTTCAAAGTGAAGGTGCATGTAAAGGTTAGTGGGTGCTAGGGTAATATATAGAGGCCCACTCGACTAACAGGCAATGGTGGGGCATGCCTAGGATGGGGCATCATGGTATATGTCCCAAAAAATGACAAAGCTTCAAAGGATGGAGTTCTGAAAGCCAAGGATGAAAAAAGCTTGCTAGTTGGGACGATACCAGGGTAAATACAAGGCTCTTTTAATGACTTTCTGAACTTGGCAATCAAGTTCAAGTCTCAGATGTAGTGGTAGGGAATACACAATTTGGAAGCTTGAACTTGAAAGGTTCATTTGCAGTAAAATAAATTAGAGTGTGGTGAAGCACTAACACTGAAAAACCAAAGGGGGTGATGGACGGAGCGTTGACAATACAAACACTCACCCACAGTCAACTGATCTTGGTTTAATCCATCACCGTTCTTTATCTCGCTACCCCAGTTCAGACAGACATGGCATGACATATGCAAATCAGTCTGACCCTGAGCCTCATGGGAACAGTCCAGCCCGAACTGCCAAGCCATGTCTTCCCTGGACCGGAATCAAGCTTCCCAGAACCGGTTTCTGGCATTCCATCCGTCTTCAGCCGGGCTTGCTTGAATCCAGTGGCAAAGTGAGCAAGGGACTCACGTCTGAGCATACCTTGCCAACTTAGGGCGAACAAAGAAAAACCAAAGGAGGTGATGGACGGAGCGTTGACAATACAAACACTCACCCCCAGTCAACTGATCTGGGTTTAATCCATCACCGTTCTTTAGCTCACTCCGCTACCCCAGTTCAGACATGGCCATATGCAAATCAGTCTGACCCTGTGCCTCATGGGAACAGTCCAGCCCGAACTGCCAAGCCATGTCTTCCCTGGACCGAAATCAAGCTTCCCAGGACCAGTTTCTGGCATTCCAGCCGTCTTCAGCCGGGCTTGCTTGAATCCAGTGGCAAAGTGAGCAAGAAAAGCCAAGGTGTGACGTCAGACGCCATCACGAAGACAGACGGAGCATGGAGGCCGAATTAACATACCCGGATTGGTTTTAATTGAAAAGATGCAAATCTAGGAGGTTATTCCCTCGAGGGTTGCCATCTGTATAAGCAGGACTATGACTGCGACAGAGGACTGTCTAGATATCGACTGCCCTTATGCACAATTTAGCTTCAAGGCTGAATATCCGAATGTAATAACGGTGGTTCCGCTGTATGTTTCGTGCAGTTTTTACTAAAAATAAAGGTAACTTAAATATACAGAGTGCCGAACAGAACCAATATTGACAACTTGGTACCAATGGTGGTGGAACACATTTACATGGGAGAATCAACATCTTTCCATTTTTGTTGCTAAATTAAAGAAACTGTCCTGAAGAAGGTGTTTTTAACTTCGAACAAACCGAAACGCTGCGTCGACAAACTGCTTCTTTTTTAGCTTATCCTACAGTACTGTGATACTGGTTTTAAATGTTTTTTGTGATTTTATATTGTTTACACATAAAATGTCTATTGAAAACATTGTACTAAATAAATATGTATGAAATTATCTTGCAATAACTCGTGACAGTCTTGTTGATGGTGCCTTATAAAAATTTCTTTTTCATATACACATTAATGTTGCTTAAATGTATGGATATAATGATTAGTTTAAATTGAGTTTCCTGAAGGTGAAAGTGTGTACCTGTAACTATATCTATAGGTTTCTGATAGTCTATGGTTTGTGACTAATTGGGACTTCTTTACTCCTTAATATTTAACTCCCCTTGTCCCTTATTGGATGAGTAAGGGGCCTCCCTCTTTTTATATTTTTTATATTTTTCATAATCCAGGTGGGACATAAGCATGGTGATGGCTAAAGAGATGTTCTGTGAACAATGGAGCAACATCACAACCATTTTTAGCAACCGTACTGCAACATCAAGTTACAGTACAGATGATGCAGCATATTGAGGTTGGTGCATGTGAAAGAGCGTTGTGAAGGTACCATGTGAGGGTCTTAAAACAGTGGTAGAGGGAGAAGTGCACAGTTTGACTCTGCATGTGTGTACCAGTATGGATGTAAAGCAATGTGGATGTGCAGATATTCTGCGTGAATGACAGAGGAGTGCTTTGATCATGGCCTGTTAAGCAGTGGGTACAACTTGGAGGAAATTAAACTCTTTTGGGGAGACCGCAAGAGTGGTGTGGGATCTGTGCTTGTGTTCAGTAACACAAAAGTGGAGTGTTGCAAAGTCATTCTGTGCCCTGGGCACCCCCCAACTTGTTGCTGACTGATACTGGTGGTAACTGATTTTGACTGACCCTGGGCTCTGCCTAACCAGGCCCAGGGCCAGTGCTAGACTGAAAGAGACACATTAGGATACACTTAAAACGCCTACATACACTCGGGTACACAATGGTATGGTGGGGTACCCCTGTGATTGGCCTCCCCTATAGGCCCCTAGTATATAATAGGGCAGGGGGATTGAAACTACCTAGAAGTCCCCAGTAGCCTGGGGCATGACAGTTTAGAGGCCGGCAGCCTTTTTCTGCACTTGCATATGTACACTGCTGAAGCCTGAGGTCAGCTTAAAATCAGCCCTGGGTGCCAGGACTGTTTTAAAAAAAGTAAATTGTGCCGAAACTTGACTTTGGTGTTTGGGGCACTTACAAATGGATAGCCTACAGTGTTTTGGCATATTAGGGACCTCCAGAGTCTTCCCTAGGTATCCCAGCGGTGGGGGTCAGGTATTTATAAGGTACATCCTATACAATGAGTTTTGATATGCCTGGAAAAAGTGAAATTTCACATTTTACTCCCCACATTGTGGTATAGTGCTGCTCAAATTCCACGTTGATGCTAGGAGCACTGTAGGGGGAGGATCTGCAATATTTCTACAGATTCTGAACCCCTAAAGTCTGCACAGTGGGTGGGGGCCCTGCAGTTCTAAGCAAAGAACTTATAAAATATGTTTTTGTAAGTCCTGGTGCTGTAAAAATGGCCAAGTCATTTTTCCCATGCCAATCCCTTGTTACAAAGGTTAACATGGTAGGAAGTTATTGATTAATAACTATTGATAGGAGAGGACTAGAAATGCCATTCAAAGACTCCCCAGAATGGTATTAATAAATCTAACAATATCATATTGTTAAATTTCTCCTAAATTGTGCATACAAGAAGTTGTAAGACTTTCTTGTTTGTAAGTCTAAATTCAGCCTTCCAGTGCTCTGCATCAGCAGATGCAGGGGAGAGTCTAAGTAAATTGGTCATCCTAGGGGTGTGTTTAGCCATCTCTTACCTCCTTGCTGGAAAATCAGCTGTTATGGATTTGGAAGATTTGATGCACTCTGGGACAAAATAATGCCACGCTCTACAGGATGAGGTCATAACTTTAAGGAGTTACCCTGCTACCACTGGTTAGAAGTGACCTCCTGCATGACCCAGAGAACTTAGAATAAGTATCTGAGAGGGGCAGAGCCCTCCAGATCTGCTGCTTGAAACCGAAGAGAATCGAATAGGTCTGTCTGCGCTGAAGATTTTGTAGTGCATTTCCAAAGGCCAGGACTCTGAGTTTGCACCGTTTTGCACCATTGGAAACTACAGCCCTGTGGATCAAACCTGCTTCAAAAGGACTAAAGAGTAGACTCCCTGCAAGCTACATGTTAACAGAGCTCTCCTGGACATCCCCACAAAGAATTCCCAGCCTGGAGTACCAGTGGATTTGCAAGGGTTTATGCTCAAGTGGATTGCGGAATTGAAGTTTCACACTTTCAAGGACCCTCTTAGATATTCCAGAACCTCGGATTGTGTGTTGGATACTTTGGGACCCGCAAGCAGAACTTCAGGAAGGAGTTCTAACTGGACCCCGCCTGCTGGAGAATGCGACACAACACAGTGGTGAGAAATTCTCCATAACAATTTATTTATTTATTTATTTATTATTCTTGTTCTTTTTATTTTATAAATTACACACTCAAATTAATTCAGACAACCCATGGAACAACTCATTTTAAGCTAATTACAAAGCAATGTACAAGAGTGCCCTAAAATACACATTCAATGCAGCGACATAGGAGGTAAGTTTTGCACCTTAGCACAGAATGGAATACATGTGAAAGATGTTTGCAACTAATATTTGTTTATAAATATAGTTGAATTTTACTTCTGTATCTCACATATTTTAAGTTTTTTTTACAGCTTACATAGATTTCCATAGTCGTCTGTTGAGCTGACAGTTCTTATTCATTGTTCTACTTAACACTCAATAAAAATATTATTCCTTGCCATAAGGGAACTTTGTGCAGCTGTAGAGGATTATTTGACTTATCAGAGAGACCCAAGCACAGACACTGGGGAGTATTCCTTTAATTAATTCTACAGGTCAACCAGGCCCCCTTTACTGTTCTTTCAAAACAGGAAAAAGTTCAAATAAACTTTTTTTATAACATAAATTTCTACTCCACGTTCACAGAACTGATCAAAAATTGCTTCCAACGGCAGGTTCGTACCTCTCATTTCATTCACTACTCTTGAAGCCCAAATGAAATATTCCTGCATGCGCTGCTCTGTCCATCCTGCTGGCGTGCTACAGTGAGATCTCGTAGGCTGTAGAGCTTGTCTGCCAGTTTTACAAGCTTGGCACCATAGCTGCTATGGGTTGCAGGCTCAATCTGTAACCGTTTTCTCTCTTCTTTAGGTAATGATTTGTTGTCCGTCACCTCTTCAAACATTTCTCTAACTTCCGTTCCAAAGACTCTGGAACAATTTCTAAAGGTGTCCACGTCAGAGAAAATTAAATGACTAAAAGGAGCACTGTTGGTTTCTAAGCACTAGAAAGTGACTAATCTTTAAAAGTTCATATCTCTGGTTCCCTACAGTGGATTGTTTTAGTTTTGGTGTCATTTGAAAGATAAAAATACTACCTATTTTTATAAATTGGTGTTGATTTTTATTTTGTGTTGTGTCTTAATTATTTACTGAAACTGTGTTTTTAAATGCTTTACATACCTGTCTTTGAAGTTAAGCCTGTCTGCTTGCAGCCAAGCTACCCACGGTTGAGCATAGGAATACTTTTCTAAGACCTATGCTGAGTCCTACCATGCGTTAGTGGTCCTATTGCCAGTGGCAGACCTACATTTGCCCCTACCAATAACCCACTTTCCAACATGGAGCTACATGCATTTGTGTGTATGTGATGTGTATGAGGCTACATATGTGCTTTGATGGTGGCATAGCAAGTGCAACTGAAATTAGAAGGCTTGAATCTTGGTACATACAGATTGTGGTTGCACTAACTTAGCTGTAGTCCCCACGTACAGTCTTCTAACGTTTGTGTCACAGTGGTTTTGTGTTTGGGAACAGGCAGTTTTTTAGTGCTTTCTGAAAAACCAGGAGATAAGGAAGATTTCTGATGCAGGCTGGAAGAGGCTTCCATAATTATTCTGTTTTACAGAGAACATAGAGTCACCAAGTGGCTATCTGTTAAATTTTGTGACTAGTATTCAGAAATGAACCTTGATCGTATGTTGTTTCCAGCACAACAGAGTGTCAGTTTCCTCTTCGGGAGTGAAGGTTGAATTTCATGCAGTCCATGGTGAGTGATGTAGAAAGCCTTGAAGGAGAATGTCTTGGCTACAGCAATCCAGTTCAGCAGTGTGCAGTATTTGGCTGATATTGTGATGTGACTGAAAAAGCAGAAGACATCTTTCCGCAGAGTTCTGGATCTGTTGGAGATATTCACTGGCACTGAAGTAGAGAGCTTGGCATAATTCAGATGGTAACGTATCAGAGCAATATACTCCTAAACCAGGCCAGAGAAACTGAGGAAGTAATGACAGGATAAATCTCTGTATTGTTTGTCCATGTTTTAACTGAGGTCTGCTATTGAGGTCTGGATACAGAGGGATTTCTAGGCTTTTGACTGAAGGCGGAGGTGTGAGCTGGATGAGTGCATGGTACATAACAAAGATCCATACGTTGTTATTTGTTTGGGGTGGTGTTTAGCTTAAAAGGATTTCTGGCTATCCAGTCATGGTTAGGATCAAAACAAGATCTGAGCCCTGCACAGTCAACATGCAACCGTGGTTTCGGTTTCAACACTGTCTTTATCTTATTGACCTAGATGTAACACATTGAATCAAAAAGGCAGCAGTCTGAGGTAGATATTAAAAAGGATTGGAATAGTGACAGTGTATTTTGGTACCCAAGAGTTCATAGAATGAGAAGAAGTGGAAGAGAAAGAGTCAATATGATTTGGGGGCAATTTGAGGGGAAAGTAGTGGCGGCCTTAACTTAACAGTGGTGGTGGGGCGCAGCAGGGTGGGGATGGTAAACAAAAGAAAATAAATTTTAAAAAAACACTTACCTGCAGGCCGGCTGCCACCTCTCAGTCTTCCTCGCTCGCTTCCAGGGGCAGGAGTCAGGAACAGGAAGCACCCAGGCAGCCTTGTGATTGGTCTGAGCACCGTGGTTCGGTGCTGAGAGAGGGACTAGGGAGGAACATGGAAAGTGCACATGACTGTTTGACCGGCCCAAAAAGGGCTGGCCAAACAATCCTGCGCACTTAAGTGAGTGCCTACCACACCTCCCCTGTTCCCGTTAGAGCCAGACCTGCCCCTTACCAGCTGAGCCACAGAAAAATAAAATGATAATGATGTTCATTATTATAATTGTATTTCTCCATTTTTAACTGCTCACAGAACAGTGGGGTGACCCTCTTCTGCCTTAGCAGAGGAGCCTCCCCTGGAGGAAAGAAGACTGCCAATTTAATTAATTTTTATAAACTGCAGTGTCACTGAGGCTTAAGAGGAGGGTGATGTGATGAATAGTGTTAAAAGCACCTGGGAGGCCACAGAGTATAGGTTTGGTGCCTATTCAGTTAGGTCTCAAAAAATAAATAGAAACAGGCTTGAGGGCTAGCTAAATTGTCTTGGACACAGACCTTTAGGGACCCTACTGCTGTTGTTATTTCCAGAATGTAGAGTTGAATACTGCTTGGCGGAGAAGTGTGGCTCAATGGTTAGAGTAGGCAGACCTTGATGCAGAGCTCTGGCCAGGGACCAGGGTTCGGTTCCTGCCTCGGTGGGTCTTGGGCTCATAAATTCCTCTAACCGGATATTCTCGCCTCGGTGCCTATTCTAATCATGGGTCCCACGCTGCAACTCTGGGCAATAGCTTGCTTAGTCTCCACAACGGCCCCCACAGCGCCGGGGATGCCTGGTTTCACCATGGGGGTGCCAGGAGTGGACACTTCACACGGAAAACCAGGAAGGGTTCCCTTGCGGTATTCGTACAAGCGCCGGGAGACCCACTGCGGGTAGCTGTGCGCTATACAAGTACAAAGACATTTAATGCTTGGTTCCTCCTTTAAGGAGGGCATCTGAAGGCTCCTGGTGAATCTAATTTTGCGATATTAACTGCTGACCTTCTCTGTGTGAGAAACCTTCAAACATATTTGGAGGCACAGGCGTGATGCCCTCTCTTCCCATAATTGAGACTGGAGTTCTGCCCTAGAAACTACTGCTGCAAGTGCTGGAGAGCTGAGTGATGACTCTGGAGAGCACTCCTAGCCACACCACGTTTTCAATTTCCTTCATCATTGACCCTGCTGCTTTGGCAGGTTTCCATGATCTGTCATGGCTGGTCAACTAGTCAGATCTAGAGAGAACTGTAGTCTAGAGCAAGTTGTGTATGCCTGTGGGCTTCCATCCTTTGTTGTGAACTAGACTGCAGTCTTTCACTTCATCATATATATTGGCCTACCTGTAGTGATGAGATACTCTCCTAGACCCTCTAAACCCACCTCACCCCCGCATATCACAACTATCCTCTTTTTAATGTAAAGACATTAGCTAACTCTGACCAGATGATACCCTTATCTTCCTGGCAATAGAAACACTGCTTCTCAAACTAGAGACACTGTTCCTTTGCTCTGCAAGTTGCCTTTCCCCTGTAGTATCATTTGACATTATGCTTATTTTCAGTGTTAGCAATTCAATTTCAAATCTTTATTTCGGTCACAAGACCATAAAAGATATGCACATAAGTATTACATCATTAAAACCAAGTGATAAACGCATTTTTAAGATCGTAAAATAAAAAACCAAATTGGTTCAAAGTGAGTTTAAAAGACAGATTCGCTGAGTCGAGGAAGATGGGTTAACTCTGCCTCCCCATGCCCTTTAGCAACCTAGCACGTATAACCCACATTGCAGTTAAAAATTTTGACATTGCCAAGACAGTTACCGGGCATAAGTCAGTTTTTAAAACTCTATAAGCTGGTAGGAGTTGTCTAAAACCCCAGTTTTTGAGCAGCGGGACAATCCAATACTTTCTGCTTTTTCGATAGGCTGGGCACATAAATACTGCATGCACATCGGTCTCCTGTATATTGACACATATAGGACATGTCCCGGTACTGGTCTGACTCGTCCAACCTTTAGTAAAGGACCCCAAAGGTAATGACCCATACCTCCACTGCAAAAATAGTTTCCTTGTTAAGGGAGGCATGATATCATTCAATACACATTCCATGGTAAAAGTATCTTAAGATTGGATAAAATGGAAAGTTAGGGATCCTTCACGGACATTGTCCAGTGCTCCGGCAAGCATATAGTCATTATAAGTTCTGGAGAGCATCTTCTTCGAGATACTGATGCTGGCTCTCTCGGGATCTGCCCATAGTCCTGGGATTCCAAGGGACTCACACATGTTCTTTATGTAGCATAACCATGGTATACTGCTTGCTTTCGGGGCAACTAAAAATTCCTGGAGCTCCGCTCTGTAGGTCAACAGCTCCTGGGTGCTCCATAGGCGGCGCCAAAAAGCCAATGGTTTGAGGCCAAGTTCCTCGGTAATTGGCCTCACACCCAGATCCAATATTAGGGGCAAAAGTGGTGTACTGCAGGGGAGAGAGGATAGTTGCCTTAAGAACTTATTTTCGGCAGTTAACAAACTTTGCGATGGTACGTGCCCCCATAGCTCTCCACCATAAATAACTGCCACCCGAGCCTGTACTTTGTATATTTGAATTGCTGGACCAAGTGGGCGGTAAGTAGATTTGCCAGCAATTCTTAGAATGCCACCCGCCCTCTGAGTCAATTTCATTGTCGATTTGGCTTGATGGGCCTCCCACGTCAAGTTTTGGTTAAGAGTTATCCCCAGGTACTCGAATGTCTTCACTCTTTCTAAGCTTACTTCTCCCAACTTGGGATTCAGTCGGTTGGTCGGCATTGGGTTTAAAATCATGAATTTGGTTTTCTGCGGGTTAACTTCTAGTCCCCTTTCCTCGCAGAAACCTAGAAACCCATCTAATACCCGCTGGATGCCCATAGGGGATTTGGACAGCAGCAGGGTATCATCCGCAAACATTATTGCGGGTACCCTGCTGCCGCACAGTTTCGGGGCGTCGATGTTGGCAATCCTAGTCAGGTGCTCTATTACCCCGTTCACAAAGAGGCAAAACAGGGTCGGTGCAAGCACACAGCCCTGCCTTACCCCTCTCCGAACGGGGAACCTCTTGGTTAGAGTGCCGTTGTTCCCGCACCTGACTTGTGCAAAGTTGTTTTGGTGTAATTTCATGAGGATTGCGAGAATGTCTTTTGGGACCCCCAAATCCTCCATAACCTTCCACAACCTGGATCTGGGCACCAGATCGAAAGCAGCGCGCAGGTCCACGAAGACCGTGTATAGCGGGCCGCCCTCGATTAGCGCCGTCCTCCAGTAGATGAGGCTCAGTCTGAAGACTTGGTCGACCGTTGAGACCCCCTTCCTGAATCCCGCTTGGTATGGGCTCAAAGTGTTAGTTTCCTCCAGCCAGTTCTGGAGCCTATCCAGCACCAGCCTCCCGAAGAGCTTTTGAGAGACATCGATTAGACTGATGGGGCGATAGTTGGCTGGGAGCAGTGGAGATCCCCTTTTGAAAATGGGGACTACCTCTGCTCCCAGCCAAGTATCCGGTACCCTCATTCCTCCCAAAACCGCATTGAAGATTTGCGACAGATATGGTGCCCAAATCCCCGGCTCCTGCTTGTATAGGTCGCCTGGTACCCCGTCCAGGCCAGCGGCTTTGCCCGCTGACAATCCTTCGATGGCTTTCTGGACCTCTCTTATTGTGAAGGGTTCGCATTCTGTGGTAGCCTCCAAGGTATATGGATTATAGATCAAAGCTTCCTCTTCTAAAGCATATAGGGACTCAAAATGGGATTGCCACAAACTTGGGGCGATGTTTGGCTCGATAGCTGATGGAAGATCTTCCGAGCCATGATTTACAAATCGCCAAAATTTACGGGAATCCCTATTCCCTAGGGCACCCAAAAGCTTCTCCAAGTGGGCCTCGTCCCATCCACCCTTGCACTTTCCTAGGAGTTTCTAATTTGACCTTCTTCTAAGTTGTATTTCCTCCCTACTATTGCCCGCCTTGATAGCTAGCAGGAGGTCGCGTTTAGACTTACGGCACGTGGAATTGTACCAGGTCTTTTTGCTATTCCCACCACGTCTATCCTTTCCCTTGTTGAAGAGGTCTGCCTCCATTAGATCAATAAGGTCTTCATGGGATTGCCACATTTGGGCTCTAGTTTCTTCATTGAAGGGGCCTTCCTCGTGGGCAAGTGTCTCTTCCAATACTGGCGTAATTTTGGCATAGAGTTTTGGCAGCTTATCATCACGTGAGATTAATTTCTCCCACCTCACTCTCCTTCTGTTATTCTCGAGTGCCAGCCCTGTATTTGGCCTCTGTTTGATTGGTCCCTCTCCCAAGATGCCTGGGATGGCATAATCTAGTTCTAAGGCATTGTGGTCGCTGTCCAATCTGTCTATTATCTTAAAGTCGATGACCTGCGACCATGAAGACATTTGGACTAAGACATAGTCCAGTCTAGATTCACTTCCAGTTTTGTTAAATGTGAATTTACTTGGGACGTCTGATTTCGTGCGACCATTACATGCCCTGAGGCCATGGTTGAGAGTGAGAGCTGTTATCTGCAGGGCGAGTGGGGTCCACGCCCTTGCGGGGGGTGCCATCGTTGCCGGCACCAGCCATCTTGAATCCTTCTCTTGGGAGGGTCCATCAAGAAGGCCAGGCAACGGCTCAAAAGGTGCGTTTAGATCACCTCCCACCAAGTAGGGAAGTTCCCTGGGAATTTGGCTCAAGAGCACGGAAAGTTCTTCAATTGTGCTTGATTCTCTAGATGCAGGCATGGGTCTCGAATAGACGTTTATTAATACAAGTTTATGGGACTTGGGCCATTCTATCTGGACCGCCAGAATATCATCTGAATCCACGTTTAAGGCGGTAGCATTGCAGCCCAGATGGGTAGCCACCCAGGTTGCCAGGCCTCCCGAGGGTCTGCCTCGTCCTCCCCACTTTGCAGGTTTCGTGAAGACTGCAAAGCCATGGCGAGTATGTTCTTCTCTTGCCCATGTTTCTTGAAATAGGCAGATACTTCTCGAGTTAGTGAAGGAAACCCATTCTTCACATTCTAATTTGCTGGCCAGGCCCACCACGTTCCACGAAATCAGGTTCAGTGATAAGGGTCGTGTTAGTTCCTGCGATTCATTTCTTGCCAGGTTTGGCTCTGGGGGCGCTAGTGTAGCATCACCCCTCATTCCATCCCCAGGGATTTTAGCCGGAATCTCTTCCAGCGGGCAGTTTACATCTTGACTAATTGCTTGGGTTTTCAGGGCAGCCCTGTGTTCCCTTTGTAGTGGGGAATCTTCCGAGTGTGGCGACCTATCCCTTTTTGAGTTTATTAAGGGCAGCTCACTAGTCGCCAACTCTGGTAGTCAGTCGACCAAGTCGAGGTTGCTATATCTGTTGAAGGTCGGAAGATAACCAAACTGAGGTTTTGTGTATGACCATGGGATTCCTCCCCGTCTTCCCCCCCAACCGCCTTCAAGCCTATTTCTCCTATTGACAAGCTCCCACCCTTCTTCCACATCATAAGGTCGGCGATACTCTTTCGCCATCTGCCTATCGTATTTTTCTCCTCCCACACTTCCCCCCCACCCCCACCCCCTTCTGCTACCAAAACCCCAGCCCTCCTCCTCATCACGCACTGGCAAGTTGTTAGCGAACATGTGTCCGTTGTGGCGATTGTCCCACCCATCTCTCCTATTGGACCCCCACTCCTCCCTCCTCTCTTGCTGGAACCCCCATCTCTGCTTGTCTGTTACGTAGGCACTTGAAGGGTAGAAAAATGAGAGAGGTAAGGGCTGGATGGGGCTATCCTGGTCATCGACGGACCAGCTGCATTTATAGGCAGCTGTGTTAGTGTCCCTGAACCTCACCAGGATGCAATCCCCTGCAATTGTTTTCCTCTGATTACCTACCCAAGTATCTCTCCGCACCGTAAGGATTGCACCTGTTATATCAGGAGGGAGTGGTCTATATTTGGACAGCCAGTCAATGGCCTTATTTTTAAGGGAGGAGGCTGCTTCTGTAGTATTAGGTTTTAACTCGGGTACCCCAGCTAGTATTGTTGTATATGGGGCTGCCTCAGGCGGTAGATTCACAGTTATATTTTGGGGGATATTTTTTCTCGTGTTAGCTGGAGGTGACTGATCTTTTTGTGGTTGACTAGGGGTAGTAGTAATGGCAATGATTGACATTTATTAGGCGCAGCAGTGGTTTTCTCGTTCGATAGTTGGGGAGTTTTCTTTTGGGTTATTTTGTGTTGGGCATTTTGTGTGGGACCTATAGCTTTCTCCTTCAGTGTCGTTACTAGCTGAGGGATCTTATCAGCTAGTAATTCCAGCCCCCCTGTTTTACCCTTCCTTTCTAGTTTTATTGAATCAGCCAGCTGAACTGTGGATTTTTCTATGTTGGTCAGCCTAGCTTCTATTTTTATTAGGCGAGCTTCTAGCGGACTTAGGAGAGACCTAATAAGTGCGCCTATATCCGCCAGTGTGATATCCTCACTAGAGGGATCCAGTGTGGAGTTATTATACAAGGGTACTGGATCCAGTACTACTCTTTCGGTGGGTGGAGCCTCGTCTCCTTCCACCGACAAAACACTCAAGGTATTTTCTCCCCTCGCAGGAGTTTTTCTTGTAATGATGGACTTTGGGGTTTTTGGTTTCTTCCCCCCCTTGGTGGCCCCGCCTCTCACTCTTTTTGGGATGGCACCTTCCTTTGCTCCCCTTGTACGGTCGAGGATGTTCTCACTTGGGGTATCTGATGTTGGGTCTTAAGGTGGGTTAGAAATGACAATATGTGGTGTCTGTGTATTGGGAAGAGTCAATAAGCTCATATCATCAAGATCAGAGTTAGTGAGAGACTGGTTTACCCTTGTCACCCCCACAGTATGATCAGTTAGAGTTTCCCCACCCTCTGGTGTTTTAGCTTGGGCAAGCGGGCCCATTGAGGACCTCCGCACCCAGTCAATTTCCTGGGAGATCCGTCGTTCTAGTACTTCGATATCTTCTATCAAGAGTACACCGGCCTTTACAAAATAGTTATCGATTGTACCTTGGGCTGCTTCTGCCGCGTCCAAAGATGATTTGCTTCTGGTTTGCCGGGTAGACATTCCCAATGTCAGAAAATCCAATAGTATACTCTGGCGAGTCGGGAGGCTAGACCGGGCAGGGGGGGTGGCCCGTCCTCCCTCGTCCTCGAACGGCCTCAAATGGCCCGCTCTTTGCCCGGTCTTCGCCCGCGCTTCCAACCGCGCGCGTCCCGCGTTCGCGTCAGGGGGCTGGGCTACGTAGGAGGAGGGGGGCGGGAAGAGGCACCAGGTGCGCGCGATGTCCTGGCGCTAGCACCTCTGATCCTCGCAGTCCCGTTCCCAGTGTCAAGGGCGTAGGCTCTCCCCGCAGCAACAAACAGCAAGGTTAGTAACCGAGCACACGGGCTTCCAGGTTACAGGTCGCAGTTCCACGAGGCAATGTCAGGTCAGGTCAGAGCAGGGCAATCTCAGAAATGCGCGTAGATTTCCAAACTACGAGCGGCAGTGTTAGCAAATCATGGATTTATCAACAGTATAGTTTTGCAAACTTGTTACAATGTATTTCAGTTCTGGTGGGCGGATTGTGAGCCTCCATTTTACAGTGTTAGTTAGAGGACGCTATATTTGAAATATTTGAATGCTTCAGTAACAGCATTACTAACCTATGTATTTTACTTTCAGGTTTGTGTTGATGTTCACAATCATTTAGTAATCTGGAATATTACATAGTTTTGACAACAAGATGTCTTGGTCTTACCACTGTATTGTGTGGCATAATTGTTTTAATCGGTTATGGTATTTTTTTATAGTCCTTATTAAATTGACTCGTATTGGACTAGAAATATATTAACATATTTCAAGATATTATTAAAGGGTCATGGACTCTCAACTCTGGCTCTACATTTACACAATCAAAGTAATTGTGCTGCACAGTACCTCGACTCACACTATACCTGCACCCTGCCTTCAATCCTCCTCCACATCTTTGCAGAGAGTAAAAAAGGCTAGGAGGGCCAACGTGTTGTATCTTTACCTTTAATTACGTGCATTCCTTGTTGAGAATGCAGCCATGTCATTGCTAGAATGGAATGTGTTAAGGGGTCAGTTGTTACATGGTCTTGGAAGTGAATGACTTGCCTCCCTGTTGGGTTAATAAACTACTTCCAACCTTCATAACCTGGACATCATCTTTACATTATTGGTGACGAGGATGGGATGCTGGATCTTTGTTTTCCGGTTGTTTCCTCTTTCTTTTCTTTGTCTTTGTTTTTTCCCTCTTTTCTTTTCTCTTGCTTTTCTTTTCTTGTTTTCCTTTTCTCTTTCTTTTGTTATTATAATAAGGGAGATGTGTTGTATCTTTACCTTTAATTACGTGCATTCCTTGTTGAGAATGCAGCCATGTCATTGCTAGAATGGAATGTGTTAAGTGGTTACATGGTCTTGGAAGTGAATGACTTGCCTCCCTGTTGGGCTAATAAACTACTTCCAACCTTCATACCCTGGACATCATCTTTACATTACAATGTACCATTGAAAATGGAGAACAAAGCTTCTGGTAGGGAAAAGTCTCTTTTTGCATTCTAACCCTCAAAAGTTTGGACTACTGTTGCTAGTTTTTTTTACTTTGAGTGCCTCATTTACGAGGTTTTGATGCAAGGCAGTGCTGTAAGGAAGAAAAGGGCAGGAATGCGCCTTATCTATGAGATACAGCGCATTCCTGTCCTATTCTCCAGCGCAGACACACAATGGGCTGCTATGCTACAACGCAGACCCCTTGCACCATGTTGCAAGGGGTTCTACTAGGTACGGGTGATTGTTTTTGTGCAGGAAGGGACACCTTCCTGACCAAAAACAATAAGTTTGAGGCGTTTTCCTCTTTCTGTGTGTGCTGCAGAAAAGGAAAAGAGCATTATTAGCAAGTAGTGACTGTACAAAAATGTAGTATTTAAGAAAGGACGCTTCAAGCCAGGTAGTTTACCACGTAGATTTATTGAGGTGGAAAAATAGATACATAGACAGGTAAAGTAAGGAGTCTAAGTAGGAGCCCCACCAGGAGCAGCTTCCCTGCTGCTCAGCCCTTCATCCAACTGATTCATGCACGCACACATTCCAAACACTAAAATTCCATCAGGCAGTCATTCTGGCTGAGCAGCAGGATACCACACGGAGCACCGGAAACCACTGGCTAAAATTAAGCACTGCTGATTCCTAACCTCAGTATCCACCCACTAAATCTCTAGCAGAAAGCGGGAGAACCGTTGTCTCGTAGGGCCACAGAATCCAACATGTAACACTGTACTGTCTTCAGTAGCTAGACATACTGCAAAACCCGGGCTAATCTTCTGTAAGAGCCATACTGCCCTTAAACAAAGGCGTCATTTGCACCTTTTTTTTTGGCACCTGTAAAAGTATCCTGTCTTTGCTTTGTGCATCTCTCCAAGTTCTGCCCTGGCCATTGCAGGGTGTAGAATTAGTTATACTCCTTTATATCCTGCCATCTTTTATAATATCCCCTCTCCCAAAACCTTTGTGTACTTGAAGCTTCATCACTGGAAAAGTTCCTGCCTATGCTAGCCTAGGCAAAAACCATAGGAGCAAAAAACCATTCTTCATGAAGACTTCCTATAGTGTTGAACACATGCCCACAAAACATGGTCATCTCTTAAATAAAGTGTCCAACAAAGAGAAATACCTACACCCTGGCTCTCGGTTTCAAGGAAGCTAACTCTCCCATGTCCAAGTCTGTCTCCAAGAGAAAATACTCATGTTGTTCAGAGGCAACAGCACAATTTACTTAGCAACAGGCAGACAACTTTCTTTGCCAGTTCAGTCAACACTGCCATATCGATCGCTTCTTTGGCCTTCTTTGCTTTTTGTTGGCAATACTCAGGGTCATATTTACAAGCCCTTATCGCCACTGATGTGTCACTTTTTGTGATGCTACAGTGGTGTAGCGCCAATTTCCATGTTTACAAGGTAGCGCAAAGCTACTTTGCGTGGCTTAACGCCAGCTTGTAAATGTTCCCCTTTCCTCCTCAGTCATCTGTTGTAAGGGGGCGTGCAATGGGTGTTGCTGTCGGCATTCCACCGCAACACCTATTGCTTTTTGACGCTGCCCTAGATTTACAAGGAGGTGTAAACCTGTATTTTGGCTAAAAACTAATGCCATGCAAGAGCTGGCATTAGAATGGGGCACAAGGAGAAATGCCTTTATTTCTCCTCGTTTTTTCTTTTTCTCTGTGTTCTGCATTCTGCAGCACACATAGAAATAGCAAAAATCCATTAATGATTGTTTATGTGCAGGAAGGTGTCCCTTCCTGCACATAAACAATTATTAAATAATGACTATTTGCTACTTCTATGTGTGCTGCAAAATGCAGCACACATAGAAGTAACAAATAGCCGTTATGGATTGTTGATGTGCAGGAACGGACACCTTACTGTACATCAACAATCCTTCCCTGCAATGCATGCACCTTTGCACTGTGGTGCAAGAGTGCCTCCGTTTGTGCTAGGCAGCTAATTTTAGCACCAGCACTACCGTATTTTAGTAAATACTACGCATCCCTGCATTTTGAAAATGTCGGAGCATGCTGCTGCCAAATTTGGCACAGATCCATGCTCCAACATTTTAGTGCACCTCTGGTGTTATTGACAATTTGCCTGGAATGTCAGGTTCTGGGCACTCCACTCTCAAATCTATTATCCCTCTCCAGTGGCTTCCGTAGTATTTTTCTGCGACATTAAGCCACCCTCTCTGATTGGGCTGATCAGGGGTATAAAATGTCCTCCAACATCTTCCTTGTTTTCTGTGCTTGGGTCCTCTGATGTCCAGTGTTCTGATTTGAACTTGGTGTGCTTTTCTGCAGTGCATCTCTTTTTTGGCCTGACAGAGATATCATACTATCTCTCAGTGTCGCTGTTCAATTCTGGGCCGGTCAAGGTGACATTATCATATGTGTTAGTGCCACTGACACTACACTTGGTTGTTTCATAGGCATCATCCATGTTTATGACACTTCTGGCCAGAGGGCCTTGAGAAAGGAGTCTTTAGCTGTAGCAAACCTTCTGCCAGCATCATTCTACTGATCAAATAGGGCAAAGAGCTTTCAGTTTGCACCCTTTGGCTCTAGCCCCAAAGTCGGCCCTTAAACAACTACAGCCGCTTGATATTAGTTATGGATCATGCTCTTGTGTGCAGAGGATTGCTCTTTATTTCTCAACACAGCTCTTTTCTTACTTTCTCTTTCAGGCAGTGGTATAGGGCAAGGCATCTTCCATGACAACAATCTTCTAGGAAAACCTCTATCATCTGCTTGAAGCTGCAGACCAAAGGGGGTTGGGTGAGTAACATTCCTCAAATGTCTACTCCTCTTCTCAATGGTATGAATCCAGAGCGGATCTGGGAGGACGTAGCACGGAAGGCCATACTCCATCAGTTAGTCACTGAGGTTAAAAATATCCACAGCATCAGTCAGCTACTCGGCTTAACCCCTTCGATGATCATGACGGAACAGTTCCGTCATGAGCATCGGTTGAGCTGTGCTCATGACGGAACCGTTCCGTCATGACGACGCCCGTTTCCATTAGGGGTCAGCACCCGGCGGTAAATTGTACCGCACCGATGTGGTTAAAGTGTCAGGTTCTCCTGTGAAATGCAAAGGCATATGTGACATTTTCAGCATGGTAAGTGATCAATAGGGCTCTGAACTCTTTGGCTGTGGTACCCCGACTGTGGTCATCCCTGGTTGCACTCTTTCCTGCTGCTGGGGTTCTCCAGACAGGCTGCTGCTCAAAATGAAGAATATGGGCTATCTCCTTGCCACTTTCAAAGCAATTCCAGACAAGGGGCTGCACATGCCAGTTCCTGCCTGCACCGCTTTACACAGGTCTCACTGGACACAATATGTCCAAATCCATGCCTTCCGGCTCGAGCACCCCCACAATCTGCCATGATCCCTCACACCTCTGCACTCTCTTGAGGCCCTCTGCACCACAGGTAAAACAATGAAAAGGACTGGAATGTACAAAGCACCTAACAGTGGTCTATGCTGTGTAGTTGAAGTGGGGACATCGGAGGGGCAGGATATGCCCATACTTTTTTAATTTAAGAAAAATTGGGGCATATTATCAAGAAACCGCGTTACAATTATCACCGCTTAATGGGCAGGAAACTGCAGCTAAAGTGGCGACAATGGGCTTGATAATATGCCCTTATGAATTCACATAGAAGCCCATGTTCTGGTGTGAACATGGGCTTCTATGGGAATTCTCAACAGCATATTATCAAGCCCATTATCGCCGCTTTAGCAGCAGTTTCCTGCCACTAAAGCAGCGATAATTTTAACGCCCTTCTTGATAAAATGCCCCACAGTTCCCCTACTTTTTGTGAACAAACACCATCCTGTGATTGTTAATTCCAACAGTTGAAATGCTTCAACAGAATTGTAACTAAACAACAACACAACTGCCAGTACTGGATATATTTTAAATGATTTTTAGAATATCCCCTATGGGTAAGACATAAGGGTCCGGATTTTTATTTGCATCACTAGTTCATTCATTTATTTTAGCACTAGTAGAAACAATTATTTTCAAAGCAAAATGATTTACATGTGTATATACAAAGGATTTGGAAAAACATTATAATGACAAAGTACTTATACAAAACAATTTATACAATATTTACAACACATCGACACTTTCACTTTGGCCAAACACATTCATCCATCTACAGTCATACCACAAAGCAAAAAATACTGAGGGCCTGGTGTCAAACAATATAGCTTCCTATAAACTTATGAGCAATGAATACAAATAATAATCAATGTACTAAGTACCTATACATTAGTAATGATCCTATTTTATGAGCACTATTTGTATACTGATTTAAATTTTGACACAAGGGCCCAAAAGAACAGGTCGACGCGTTTCGAAATCCCCAATGCGGATTTCTCCTCAGGACCAACAATCTACAAGAACAAACAAAAATTCTGTAGGAAATTCTGTCCTAAAAACTCTTATTAGCAGTGACACCCCAAGTCATTGCCTTTGTCCATACCTCGTAAATAGATCAAAACCAATCTTCCTAGAGTATGGCGTGCAGCCAAACAGCCACTGTGAATGAGGAGGAGAGGACAAGCAGTGTGTAGTTAGTCCACAACACACACATGTTACACAGAAGACTTGTTGTGACCAATGGGTACAAAAGAAACGCTTACCTCTGTGGAGGCTCATGTATTATTTAATCTGAGGAAAAGGAAAGTGATTCAATCAGGTATGACTGACCAAGAAGAACTATTGGAACATCGCATGTACATTTTAGCGAGCTGTACCGCAGGTTGTAATCGGCTTACCGGTATTTTAAGTTGTATATGCCACAACAGCTTTTTGTAAGGCGCCCCTTTGTCGCTGGCGTACTGCTGGAGTTCTAAAATTGAAGAACAGAGGGTCGCCTGGTTAATCTGATGAAAACGTACCAAAGTTCAAAATCCAGACCGCGAGGTAGGTAAGAGCTCTCACCAGCAGCTCCGTTTTAGCTCGTCTTCCATTACTTGCTCGAAAACCGCGTTCAGAGCCCCACCGGACGGCCAAGTAATTTTATTGGAGATTCACGATGTCACATAATCGCGATGTTCGGGTTGTTGTTAGAAAGTTAAAGGGGCAGTACAAGTGCTCATATATAACTAAATCTTAATTAAGAAAACAACAACAGTTAATATATCGTGATGTTTGAGTCCCGGTTTGTTGGAATGAACCTAATATAACCATGATGTCACTTGATCCCGATGAGTAGACCTAATGTAAACCACGATAACACATGATTGTGATGTGCCGATTGTTGCTAAAGGTTTAAAGGGGCAGTGCAGGTGCTCATTTGTAACTAAAACTTTATTGAGAGGACAAAAACAATTCATATATCTAGATGCTTCAGTCCAGGTTCATTGCAGTGAACCTGTACATATTCGGAACCGTCTCAGCGATATATAAATTAATATGGCGGCTGCATATATGATCAGGCGCAAGGTTCGGGCAGGGCCCTCCTTGTTAAGTCCCATAAGACAGAATTCAGACCTCCATTACCAACTAATGGTATACCATGGTTGTATTTAATATTCAAGAGTTCTAATAATCAAAGAGCAGTCAAAGATCTGTTGGGCAGATGTCGAAACCAGTTTCAAACGGTTACTAAAAATGATGCAGTTCATTCCTGAAACCTGTCAGTTTACAGGTTGCTTAAGAGTAAGCCATGCTTACTTCCTCTAAAGGCTTGACAGTGTCTAAAGTATAATAGAGGCTTCAAGTATCCATCCTCAGAATCTCAGAGATTTCGTTGAGCCCTGTGATTGCAGTATTAAATTTCATTATAAGGAGAGCCTCACGTTGATTTAATCTGCCTTCAACATCCCCTCCGCGTGCATCATTCTCAATTTTTGAGATGATGGTCCATCGTAGGTCTTCTTCCTTATGATGATTTGCAATCCAATGGTGAACCAAGGGCGCAGAATTGTAAGGCAGGGACTGTCTCCTGTGCTGTGAAACAGAGGCAGGGGCAGACAGCGAAACAAGTCTTCTTGCCAGGGTGCCTGCTTCCCTGAAAGAGAAGTAAAGGTGAGAATCTGGTCAATCTGCAAATGTAAAAGGTGCTTGGAAGCCGGTATAAGCTTTAATTGATGGAATCACTTGAAGCTTCCTGTTGATACACATTTATTCTTTAAGAGAGGTATTGTAAGGGAGCTGCTAGCTAAGCTGTGAAGTGTGTGCTTTTAAAAGACAGCTATAAAACAAATTGCTTCCTGATGACACACATTTATTGGTTTTGAGAGGTACTGTAAGAGCGATACCAGCTAAGCTGTGAAGTGTTTGCTTTTAAAATACAATTATAAAAACAAAGTGCACTACCTACAGTCCAGGGACTACTAAAATCAATATTTTGGAGGCACTTTTTATGTTAAACATTTTTGTGCATTTTGTAGCAGCTTATCTTAAACTGTGTGTAATACAATTGCAAAATAATGATTTACATGTTCACAGTGCTTTCTGTCACAGATTGGGACCTTGTAACACTAAACATACACGTCACTATTCTGCACTGCACCAACAAGGATTCTATTCTGTGTCTCTCTGGTGCAGTGCATTACCTCCTCGTAAATCTTCCTCGTAACATGATTAATGAAGTGAGCTTCAGCTCCACACCAGAATCCTCCAAGGCAAAAAGTTAGCCTCTCATGCTTTCTATCCCTTCCCAACATGGCCGCCCTTATCACCTCTGACCTCTATAAGAGGAGAGGCGGCCCAACCCACAGCCTGTTTTTTTGCTTATGTGCTGCAATTTCTGAAGAGCATGTTTCAGGTAGGCGGTTCCAGCTGTAGCGGAACATGGGTCCGTGGTTGGTGGTCCTGCTCTAGTGGACCCTTGGGATCTAGGACCCTCCCCTTTCCTATCCCTGGTTTCATGTCGGGCCAGTTAGGCCCTGCCTTAGTGAGCCAAGGGTTGACAGGGGAGGTAGCTGGGGTGGTCTGGGGCTCTGCCTTACGGCCCCATCTGACCAACCCCCGTCCGTGTTTGTAATGTTTTTGGGACATTGTCTGTGCCCGGGCCTCCTGTCAGGGAGATATGGCATAGGGCGGGTTTCCCCGCTTCTCCAGTTCCTTCACTTTTTTTCTTAAAAGAAGTGATTATATTCAGGCCAATTTGTTCCGTGTGCTTGGGGCTTACCTGCTTGATGCCGGGGGGGGGTGCAGTCCCCGGCGCAGGCCTTTTCTTTTTGCTGATTTCCCATGCACTGCTCGGGTCTTCTATGAGGCGAGGATCCAGTGTTTGTCCAGCTGCTGGACTCCGCATTTCTCTCCAAGCCAGTGGCGGGCCGGGCTCGTCTGGCTTCCCGCGCAGCACTCGTTTCTCAGGTGCGGCTGGTTCATGGCCTACACACCCGTTTCTCTGGCCGCCGGCGTGTGGCGGGTGACTTGACTGTGTCATTTGTGTGGTGGCAGTCCCTGGTGGGATTCTTTCTGGCTCTGTTCAGTACTATGTGAGGTTGTACTGTCTCCTTTTCGGACGTTGCTTTCCTTGTTTCCCATTTGTTGGGGGTGTCTTGCTCACAAGCATGCGCACCTTGTTGTCCTCCCGCGGAGTAGCTGTGCCTCTGGTTTACTGCTGTCTGAGGTAGTGGGCTTGTGGTGTTGGGAGCTCTCAGCTCTTTTGCTGCTGTTGCGTCTCTCACTTTGCCACATTGTTGTTTTATGGGTCCTGGTGGACCAGTGCTGTGCAGCGGGTACAGCGTTCTCTGGGTGAGTGTTGTATATCTGTGTGTGTGTATGTTTTCAGATTTCCTGGTAGGGGTTTTGGCCTCCAGTTACAGTGGTATGTCTGCTTTTGCCTTGCAGCTTGCAATAGGGGGTGTGGTAACTTTTCCCACTCTGGGTACATTGATTTCCCTGTTGTACCTAGCGTTCTCGAACCTGCTTCCACTCGCGGTGCGTACGTAGGAAGGTGGAGGTTGTGGCCTTACGGCTGGAGCGGTCGCCCGGATACAGGTTCACGTCTCAGAGGCAACGCTCAATATCCTGTGATCCTGGGCATCGCACTTACATTTTCCGAATTTGTGCTTTCTGTGGATTGGTCCAATGCGTTTCTTGCGAAGTTTCTTTGTGGTTATTGCCTGGCGGTCATTTCTATAGACTTTTGTTGTGCAGTTTAGTGATGTTCTTTGCAGCGGCATCAAGGTGCCATACTTTCGCGGGCGCTGCTTGTCTATGCGTTGGGCCCTTCCAGGTGTTTTCTCTGTCTTTCTCTTCTGGGGTAGAGAAGGGTCCATTGTGGTGATGCGCACTTCATAGAGTGTTATCTGTTTTGCCATTTTTGTCTTGGCTCTGCAGGCATCCTGGTGGACTTGTGTTCTTCAGCCATTTGCCCTTTTGGGTTGTGTGTTTGTGTCCTGGTGTTTTACTTGTGTTTTGGGGTGTCTCCCGGGGCCATGGCTTCGTTTTGTTTCCTGTGCTTGTCCCGGTCTCCTTTTCCCCTTCTGGGCTTTGGGCCTGTGGTCCTTCTGTCCCGTAGGTTACTTACCCGCCTGCTCTCCTTTGGGATGTGGGGTCTGGCGTGGTTGGTCCCTGGTTGAGCATCCGCCTGGGGATTCCGGTAGCGTTTGTTTGCTGCATGTCTGTTGGGTGCAGGCTGGTTTTGGCACTTGTCCGTCCTTCTCTGGGCTGCTTCTTTGGTCTCCATGCGGGCTTTTTCTTCAGCTTCTGCCCCTGGAGGGCTTGCCCTCTGCTGTTCGTGGCTCCCATTTTTTCTCGTCCTGCTTCTGGGCTCTGCAGGCGGCTACTGAGCCTCTTGTCCATGTTGTGCTTCCCCATGGCTCCTAGCCTTTGGGGATCTGTTGGGGGCCCTCTGTTGTCCCTCCTTACGTCCTGGGTGGTCTGTGTTGCAGTTCTGTGGGTCCTGCCTACTGTCGCACTGCCCATGTTTGGTCTTGGCAGTGTCGCGGGTTCCTCTCGGCGGGTCCTGTTCAGGATGGGGTCTTGGGGCTCTTCCGGTTCCTGGCGGTCCTCCTTGGTTTTTCCTCTGGCCCCCTGGTTTTCGGTTGGGGTTGGGGTCCTCCACAGGGTGTGTTGGGTGTTCTTGTGTCTTGTTGGCGGGCGGTGCTTGCATTGTCCTTCTCTTGGGGGCTCGCCCCTTCCGGTGGATCTCCAGTGCTACTGGGCCATCCTGGTTCATACTCGTCTTCCCGTGTTCCCGTGGGTATACTTTCTCTTGTCCCGCCTTCGGTTCCGTTGTGCTGGTGGTTGTGCTCCAAGGATTCGGTCCGGTCTGTGTTGGTGGTGTCCATTCTCTTCCCTTTCCTCTTGGTCATGGGTCAGGCACGCGGCTCCCTTTCCACCCTGTCTGCGGGTGCAGCCTGCGGTCTTCCTTTTCTGATGTCCCCTTCCCAGGTGACTGTGCTGTTTTCTGGTCTGTGGAGTTGGAGCGTGTGCTTGGGTTCCCGGTCAGTGCGGGGTCGGTTGGTCCTCCTGCTGGTGGTTTTCTCGTCTGGCTTCTATTGGTCGTTCCTTTGGCTTGTCTGGGGTTTGCCTCAACCGTGCGGGGGCCTCTGGTTTCTGGTATGGGTGGTTTTTTGCCTGCCTCATTCAGCCAGGAGGGTTGCTGGGTTTGCTCCCTTTGGTCCTTGACTGGCGTATGGGGGTTGTTGCTCGTGACAGGTTCTCTCCCAGGGGGTTCTGCCTGTTGTTTTCCATGGTACCGAGTTTTCTTCCGCCCGTGGCTTTAGTCTTCCTATGGACAGCTGGGTTCTTTTGTTGCAGGCTGGGGTTGGATCCCCGGTGGTGGCTCTTGTGCTTCCTCGTCCGGGCTCCTGGCTTGGCTCTTTCCTCTGTTCCCTGTGCTTGCGAGGGTCCTGGGCTTGTTTGGCCTGGACTGGCCATTTGGCCTGTTGGTGGTGCTTGTCTGGGTTCCTCTCCCTTGGTTTCCACAGCTGTGGGTGTTGGTTGTCCGGGGGTGCTGGGTTTTCCCGGTTCTTCCTTCCCTTTACGGGGCCCTCCACTTCCGGTGAGATTTTGCGTCCACTTCTTCTTTGCCTCTGGCTCTGGGGTACTGGTGCCTGTTGGCTCGGGGTTGCTCCCTGGTGGTGTTGGCATGGCTTCGGGCGTGTTTCGCCCGGCTATTCTGTCCTTCTCACCTTTGGTGTATTACTGCCTGTGGCCTTGCCTCCCTGTAAGCTCCTTTTCTTTTTGGCTCTGTTATACTGCAGGGTCGGGCCTGTATAGCGGCTGGCTGGGTGGCCGTTTGGGTACTCACTTTGGTGGCATGTGTACTGCGAGTGGTTCGTACGGGTTCGGTTTGCTTGGCTCCTGCCCGGGGATGTCCTCTCTTTTGTGCTGTGTTTTCCTTGCTACCGAGTGCTGTCTGCATCCTTGTGCTTGGTGGCCTGGTGTTGGGCCTTCGCTTTCCTTTCTGGTGGCTTGGCCTTGGGCCTGGTCCCTTCTGATTTTCGGGTTCCTTGGGCAGCCGTGCGGGCTTTCTGCTGTTTGCCGCTTTGGTTCCGTTGGTACCCAGGTTGCTTCGGGGTTGTTAGTGTGGCTTCCGGGGGCTGGTTCCTGGCCTTGCTGGGTTCTTTTGCTGCCTTCCGGGGGGTTGTTTGGCCCACTGGGGTCTGTGGCCTGCCTGTTTTTCACCAAGTTGGTGGTGTTTTGTTGGTCTTCATTTCTGCAGGTCGTTGGGTTGCTGGGTTCCTTTCTGTGATCTCCTCCATTCTTGGGACTCCTGCCAGTCCACTTTGGGTGGTGTCTGGTTCCTCATCTTCTGCCCTTTGTTCCCTCTGAGGGACACTCTCCACACCATCAACATTGTTGAAAACCTACCTTTTGACTCCCAGCATCAAATTCTTGCTACATGTGATGTAGTTTCTCTTTCTCTATACACCTGCATCCCCCAAGAGGAAGCTCTTGTAGTTATAACCAGATGCTTACAACAGAGACCGGCGCCTATGCAAGTACCAACAGAATTTATTATTGCTCTGCTCAGGATAGCGATGACGAAAAACTTTTTTATGTTTAAAAACCAGTTCTTCCTTCAGACCCAAGGTGTGGCGATGGGGGCTCCTTTCGCTCCGGATGTGGCTATTTTGAATATGGCAGCATTTGAGGATGACACCGTCCTGTGTGCGCACAACCTATTCAGAGATCACCTCTATCTCTGGATGAGGTACATCGATGATATTTTACTAATTTGGAATGGTGACCAAACAGACTTGACATCATTTCACACATGGCTAAATCATCAGTTACCTCACCTCCAATTCACGATCCAGTCAGACAACCATACTGTGAACTTTCTGGATATTACTATTTATGAAGATCAACGCCGTTTGCTAACAACACTTTATCGCAAACCAGCAGAGAGGAATTCGCTACTACAGTATAGTAGCCATCACCCCCGAGCTCTACGCGACAATCTGCCATTTGGACAGTTTTTACGCATCCGCAGGAACTGTTCCAATAAGGAGCATTACCTAGAACAATCTGATGACTTGTCAAATCGTCTTCAACAGCGTGGGTATCCAAGACGACTAGTTACTAAAGCATGCAAAAGAGCTTTGTTCTTGGGAACATTTACTGGCTCAAAAAGACCATGTCACCCAGGAACAAGACAGAATAGTCTGTGTCACCACTTTCTCTACTAAGAGCAATAAAATCAAGCGTATCATAAATCATCATTGGAAACTCATCTCAGATGACATTAACCATACAGATACTCCATTACACGCTTTCAAAAAAGCGAAAAGTGTGAAAGACTATGTGGTACGCTCTCTTCTACCTACCCCTGACGAACCCACCATAACATCATTATGGAATCTCCCACCAGTAATTGGTCATTTCAGATGCGGCCACTGCAAGGCTTGTGACACCACGATTCAGACGAAGGAATTCCAGCACAACCAACGGAAGGTCCAGCTAAAATCACTCAGTAACTGCAACACCTCAAACATTATTTATGCAATAGTCTGCCCGTGCAACTTAATCTACATTGGCCAAACACAACAGAGGGCTAAAATGCGAATCCTACAACACATGAGTAGGATCAGATGTGAGGTACAAGGCGCACCCCTTGTTGACCATTTCAGATCGGCTTCTCATTCACCTGATAGTCTCCAGTGGGTGATACTTGAAAAAGCGATGTTATGACCTCGCGGAGGGAACATTGCAAATATCCTAAATACCCGCGAGCTTAAGTGGATGCTCTTCTTTAACTCGCTACAATCTGGTCTCAATGAACATGACAGTTCATTTTCTCAGTTAGCCACTCTGCCTTAACACTTTCCCAAGTACTATCCTAAATAACTGATATCTGTGTACTTATCGGACATGACATCCATGGGTCTTTACCGTCATGGGACAGGTACACCTGGGATTGGACACTGTTGTTCATATGTGTCTATGCTTAGGCATGATAGACAACAGCTTCGCAATGAATGTATTGATGTAGGCTTTTCGAAGCATTTGGTACTACAATATGGCCTTACCATCTTAAATAATTGAAACCCGTGTACTTATCGGACATGTCATCCATGGCTTTACCGTCATGGGACAGGTACACCTGGGATTAGACACTGTTGTTCATATGTATCTATGCTCAGGCATGATAGACAATAGCATTGTATTGAATGTATTGATGTAAGCTTTTCGAATCCTATGGCACTACAATACGGCCTTACCATCTTGCGATAGGTACGCCATCTCGTACATGTAAATTTTCCCCAAATCATGCTCTATCAGCTATATGTCCAAAAATGTCAATGTATTTGTCCTCTCTGGATACGTCTATTCATAGTTTTTCCAAACTCTTGGATATGAACAACCCCCCTTCCCCCTCCCCCCTTGTTGATGTATTCATCAGTATCTACATCCTGAGTATGTGACCCTCACCGGGGAGTTTTCTATCCCCTCCCCCTATATTTGAGCAGTCCTCAATTAACAATCTCTGTATCATCGCGATCACTTATTACAACAATATTATTTGGCTCCTTTATAATACCCTGAACAATAATCCACCTTGGGGGTAATTACCCTCTCCTTAATATTTTGTATTGAATCATCGCGATCTTTTAACTCATGATCCGATTCCTCTATGGCCGTAATATCAATCCCTATTATGTTTGAACCGCGCGGGTAATTACCCTCTCTTTAATATTTTGTATTGGATCATCGCGATCATTAATTAATAACTCATGATCCGTTTCCTCTATGGCCGTAATATCTATCCCTATTATGTCTGAACAGCGCCGAGTCTTTCTACAGTCTGTCTACAATCTCTACTCGGGATTCAGGGTCACGTGACTCCGTTCCCTTGGTTACCAACTAAATAGGAAGTTAGCCAGCCACTACTGAACCTGCCTTGAAGACGCCGGTTTGATTTACTCCTCGGTAAGCGCACCCGACGCTCCGGCGTTCCTCCTTACTTTTTAATCATTCTTTGCCAGTCCAAACACGAGCATGATAATAATTATCTCAATGCTCCATTCCTCCCCAGTGGGTGACTCCCGATTTACTCCCAGCGCCTGCTTACTACGTGGGGACGACCGTAACCAATACTGCACTCTCTGGTAAGCCTCTGTGGGCGAATCTCAATATAGATACCTGTCTGGGTCTCTTGTGTGAATATTAATGAAGTTCCCTTATGCCTTCAGATAAATCTTCGGATTTCCAGTGCCCACCGTCCCCGGGCCTGTTTTCGATTCCCGCCATAACGCTAGTGGTAACAATCAAGATGTAAGTCCTTTAATTTTCTATCTGTCCACAAAAAGTGCAAGCTGTCAATGTGATTTACTTTCCATTTTCAGCACATTAACTTTAATATACTTGAAATTGTTTGTTCAACCCCCTCAGGAATTTATGTTCTTCACACGGAGGTTCTCTACAATGATAAATGAAGATGAGCACCGAATAACTAGGTATGCTCTCCCCAATTGTGTGCTAATCTAAATAATCTAACTATGGTATCATCTGAATGGGTTTAGTAACCTGTACCCAATTATTCATATTAATAGGTTGCTAGTCCCCATCCGGTCCTGATGAAGACCCCGCCGCAAGGGCTCCACTATTTCCTGCAACATCTGTGGGTCGAAACGTCGACAACTGTCCTCTATTTTCCAGCCCCCCATTTGAAACTGTTACATATAATGTACTACGTGGGGCTAGTGGTTTTTTAAGTGATATATTTGGATTCATGACCGTCTGTACATTTCAATTGACTTATAAATGTGTCAGATTATTGTCTGATTTTATTGTCACTACTCCTACCTGCACTATCCTCACTTTATCACTTCTCCCTTACTCCCAGGGGCACTATTCAACCTTTTCAAAATGAGCATTGTTGGATACTATATCCTGGTTATGTCTACATTGTGAATAAAACATTGTAGATTCATTAAGTGTATTACTATTATTATTCAATTTGTGGTAATTAATCATTTTTCACTGGGACCCCTTCCCTCTCAGTACCCTCTGTTGTCCACCAGGCCTGGTGGGATTTTGTTTTCCTTCTGTCCCCCCGGTCGTTGGATTTGGGGTGGTTTCTGCTCTCTCGTGTTGGAGGTTCGACAAGTGGGGTTGCTGTGTTTGGGTCGGATTGCATTTGGTGGCTGCTATAGCTTCTTGTTGTCTCTGTGGTGATGTTGTCCTCTTTTCCTACGGTTCTGGAGTTTGGGGCTTCTGTTTCCCTCTTGCTTTGGCTGTCCTTCGGGCAGTCTTGGTGTGTTTGGGCCTGCCTGCTTCTTCTTGTTGTGGCGGCCCTATGGGTCCCGGGGGTCAGGGTTTTCGGCACTCCTGGGGTCTCTTTGTCCTGGGCTGGTTCTTCCTGCTTGTGGTTGCCTTTCTCTTGGGTGGTTTCTTCCACTCGTATGTGGTTGTTGGGTTTGCCATGCTCCTTTGGTGTCCCCTCCTGGTCCATTGGTTTATTGTGAGTTTCCATGAAGCCGCTTGGCTTTAGTATGTGCTCACTTTGTTCATCATGTGGCAAGGAAGACTTACAGGGAGGTAATGCCCCGGTTACTTACCAGTAATCTTCATTACTTCGAGTATAGTCTTCCTCGCCATATGAGTTCCCATCCCTCTCTTCCTGTGTTGCTGTCCACTTCATGTTTCTGCTTGGTGGTTATCAGGCTGTGGGTTGGGCCGGCCCTCCTCTTATAGAGGCCAGGGGTGACAGGGGCGGCCATGTTGGGAAGGGATGGGAGGCATGGGAGGCTAACTTTTGCTTTGGAGGGTTCTGGTGTGGAGCTGAAGCTCACTTAATTAATCAGGTGGCGAGGAAGACTATACTCTGAGTAATGCAGATTACCGGTAAGTAACCGGGGCATTAACTAATAGAGGTTTCATAATGTACAATAGTGCATTTCCCACAGATTAACATAACTGGCATTACATTTTCATTTAATCTGTGTGCTATTTTATATGCAGTTTCATGAAGGTGAAAGATTGAATAACGTTAGATTAATCAGTCACACTCCCACGCTCACTCACCCCATCCCAATTGCATGCACATCACAGTTCCCATACTTTTTTTAATGCACTTCGACCACTGTCTCTGCTACGCTGACCTAACTAGATGCTTTGACCGTGTTGATAGTACCTGACAGAGGGGGCCAAACCCACCTGGCTGTCAAGAGCTCATTGCCTGGCCCAGTAAGTGTGTGACTTGGTGTAGAATGCCTTCGTATTGGCCCTCAGAGGCTGTTGCTGCAACAAAGGGTAGACGCCGGTCGGGATGGTCGGGGAATTGCTGTTGGAGCAGTGGTTAACCAAGGGACACCAGTGACTAAAAACCTTTAACTAAGGCCTAACCAGCATAGTTTAGTCACAAACAAACTTTAAATATGCAATCCCATGTAACCCCTTGCATGCTCATGACGAGCTCAGCTCGTCATGAGCTACAGTGCTCCGATGCTCATGACGAGCTGAGCTCGTCATGGCCATTAGAACGCTCGCACGCTGGGATAATTCCCCTGCTGTGCTGAACGTTCTATTGAAACGGGTGTGGCCGTGACGAGCTCAGCTCGTCATGAGCACAGGAGCACTGTAGCTCATGATGAGCTGAGCTCGTCATGAGCACCGGGGCGTTGTGCGCGCCCCCCGCCCCTCAGCACAGCAGGAAAATTACCCCAGCAGCCAATGGGTTAAGGAATATAATTAGTACACAAGCTTACAGACACCACTAAGGCTAGCAGCTGTTATGTGTATTTGTGAAGCGCGCTATCACCAGTGAGGATATCCTGCCAGAGAACTGCTCGAGAGTAGCAAAGAAAGAAGAGGGGTTATTAAAATAATCAGTAGTGGCTGCTACTGGACTCTGGTGGTGAGGCGGAGGCGGGGTCAAGGGGTGGGGGTGGGGTGGTGCGAAAAAAAACTTTTTTTAAACCACTTACATGTGACGGCCAGCCGCTGCCTTTCTTCAGTCCTTTTCTTCCTGCTCCGTCCTGCAGCAGGATGCAGGATGCAGGAAGCAGCAAGAAACACCTGGCTCCCAGGCCCCTGATAGCCAATCAAAATGCTGTAATGCAGCATTGTGATTGGTCTGTGTGCCGTGGATAAGTGCTCAGCCAGGGAATGGGAGCCTGGGCATGTTCTCCGTGCAGACTGTAATGCAGCTGCTTGGAGAATATGGGAAGTGCGCATGACTATTTTGGGCGACCCGAGTTGGCCGACCAAACAGTCATTGTGCACTTAGGTGTGGGCAAACCAATCCTCCCCTCCCCGCTCCTCTGTCCTTGGAACAGCCTCACTCCACCCAAAAAGCTGCTGCAGCGCAGGAAACTTAAAATGATAATAACACAAGTTATTATCAATTTATGTTTCCTGCTCTGGAGCAGTGGGCCGATGCTCCTCCGCCTTAGCGGGGAAGCCGCCACTGGAAATAATAAGTTGTTACCAGCATTAGTAGGATGTGCTGCGATGTAATTTGACAGTTATGCAGTTATTTTTGAGATTTGTAGTAGTTTTACTATTAAGTTCGCCTTTCATTTGTGGAAAATAAGAGAGACATCTTTATCTTGCTGAAAAATTCTATTCTACAAGGCAAAGACAGTTAAGAGCTACAAATTCTTACCTCTATCACAATTTTTCCATGCAATAGATACATGGTAGAGTGATCAAAGCAATATTTGTATCGTCATTGGCTGTGCTCCTTCTTTTCCTTTACAGTACATTTGTGTCTTATCCTTATTCAACCCCATCATCTGACATGAGGACAACCAAATTGGTTCTAGAAGGGGGTTAAATTTATGTTACAGACGTAAGCGCAATAACAGTTTTAGGCAAATGTGTGTGATCTGAAATTATCAGCACAAAAAAATTACAAATATCAGAGCGTGTGGGACATGGAGGGTCCTGGCCGCAGCCAGGTTTTGCCCCTTACAGACGTTCATAAGTGGAATGTGAATACCTGCTTTGAAATTACCAGAAGCAGCAAGGAAGTGTCCTCAAAGCCCTGAATTCATCACAGCCTATCTGGCTTTAATGGTCAGCCTGTCACTGCAGATACATGTTGGCCTCTACCCAGATTCTCAGAAGCGTGTCACCACTGCATAGCACCCCATCTGTTTGTAAAGGCTAAAAATCATAAAATCTCTATTATTATTATTATTATTATTATTATTATTATTATTATTATTATTATTATTATTATTATTATTATTATATTTAATTTTATACAGCGCACAGCTACCCGGAGGTTTCCCGGCACTAAACAAGATCCACCTTCTATCCACCTTTTAGTGCTGACAGGAGTCTATTGAATTGTTAAGCGAGAATAGCTAAACCTTCCCTGGTTTCTAACAGCCACAAGAGGCATGTGGTGATACCTCGTCGCTATAAAAGGTGTTGGTTAGATCCTTAAATGTCCTTACAAATGCAAGTTTACAGCAATAGCTGGGCTGCAGACTTCTTTTTCCAAGGGTGCTCTTTATATCACCTTTTCCACTTTCCATGAATCCTTTGGTCAACCTGAAGAGGAGAAAGCTCCCAACGTGCATATATTCAGTGTCTTAGCAAGGTTGCCCTGGACCCTAATGCAAGCTAGGGAATAGGATCCCTGTACAGTTGATGTCCCAAAACCTCATCAAATTCAGACACTCCTAACGCTCCCTTAGCATTAAATGCATCTACAGGGATGCTTCCACCAGTGGCGTAACAATAGCCCCCCGCAGTCCCTGTGGTGCAGGGGGACTTCCTCCGGCACTGTGCACGGGCGGGCCTGAGAACTCCTGACCGGGTCCTGAGCGTGGGGGGTCCTCTCCATGCACTTTGAAGGAGGGGGCGGGGGGGGCACAAGTTTCTTTATGCCACTGGCTCTCACTGCAGATTAGACCAGTGCACGTAAAGTGTCAAGTGTTGAAAATGTAGTATACACAATAAGGTGCCCTAATTTCAGAAGGAGGATGGGGTGATGACCATACACAGCCCCACTACACAGCAAAGCTAAGCCAGGTTTTATAGGGATTCTACCTCATGGTTTGTTGGTGGCATGCTTCATCATCGAGTCCCTCGTGCAGAAATGAAGGTACAAATGCTTGGACTCGACTTACCTGAGGGAGCCCTTAATATTGCCAGGGATCAGGTAAGAAAACTACAATAACCAAAGGTTTTTTCCATCAAGTGCTTTATTCCTGGGTTACCCTGGTAAGATTAAAAAATGGCACCTTGTTGCACCTGGGGGACGCTGGGAACTGACACAAGTATTACCAAGAGGTGAAATTACTCACAACTTAATCAGATCAGCCTCTTTTCTAGGTGATTGTTTTATATTGTGCATTCTAAGCGCAATAATAATGCTTAGAAATGGATAAGTTGTAAGGACCTCTTCAGAGAGCTTTGTTGAGTAGGAGGCTCCCTCAAGAAACCTTTTGGCCCAGAAACTGTCAAAAGATGTAATTTAAGGCATATTGGGTCAATCGCTTAATTAGCATGAAATGATTTGAAGACATCTTTAGATGGGAGTTTAAAGGGAGTTTTTTCCATGGGGGATTTTCGGAAAGTAGTGTCAAACTGCAACCTTTAATACTGAAGATATTTTCTAAGAACATTAATGTCAAATAGTGAATTTTAAAACAGAATAGGTCGCTAGGTTGATGAAACTGGAAGGAGTCACAGAGTATTTGAAAAGGGAACTTGAAGGGAGGGGAGGTGGTCTCAGCCAAGGAAATATTTTTAAAAATGATATGCAAATTGTGCCTTCAAAGCAGGCTGCGCCAAAGTCATTGCTTAATACTTAAAGAAGATTATTTTTTTCAGTAGGCTTGGTGATTGTCTTCAAAGTAATCCTCCGGGAATGGGACAGATGATGCATTTTAGGCTCACTGGGAACAGCAACGTGAACACAACTGGAAAGGGCTTAATGCACCAGCACCCTTCAGTGACAGACAGTATCCCATAACGCCATATAATACACCTATGTCTGCAAATACGTTCAAGCAAATAATATTCCCGATATTACCAATATTTTGTCCCATTCCATCAGTACAATATAATGTATGCAAGTATCATCAAGTGATTTCCTGCATGCTATTAGTGCTTAGGATGGTCGACATAATGTATACTGCCCTCGATACCCTATTACAAGATCACATAATGCCCCAGTAATGTGGATATCTGTCACATTTCCTAAATGCCACAGTAAAGTACATATTTCCTATGCCCACCAATGTAAAAGTAAAGCACATATTCACCCAATTTCCACTGTACTACAGTAATGCCTAAGCTGCGTGTCTATAAATCGACAAGAACTGTATGCCTATAGCGACCTGCAGAAAGGTTTAACAAGAGCTATATGTCTATAATGGCCCACTTAAGATCTACATGCTTTTAGTGACCAGAACAGTTTGGGGCACATTTACAAGCCCCTATCACCACCATAACATCACTTTTTCTGACAATGTGGTGGCGATACGGGCTTCGCCTTATTGACAAGGCAGCGTTAAGCCTGGCTTAACGTGGGTTAACGCTGCCTTGTAAATAAGACCATCTATCACTCTATGCTTAAAGTGAAAGGGGTGGGCAATGGGTGTTGCGGTGAGCGTTCTGTCGCAACACCCATTGATTTTGACGCTGCCATATTTACAAGGGTTCAGAAAAGGGGGTGGTGATGAACAGAGTGTCTGAATTAATCAGACCACTATTACCCAGTCCAAACATCAGGGCTTGATCCATCACCGTTATTTAGCTCACTGCACCATCCCAGCTCAGAACCTGGCTATATGCAAATCAGTCTGTCCCTGGCCCAGTGCATCATGGGAACAGGGCAGACTAAACTTCCAAGCCAATTCTTCACCAGAAAGGAGACAAGCTTCCGGGGACCGGTTTCTGGCATTTCAGCCGTCGTCGGCCCGGCTTGCTTGAATCCTGATGGTGCAGTGAGCAAGGGACTCATGTCTGAGTATACCCTGCCACACCTATAGTGGCCAAAAACGATTCAGAAAAGGGGGTGGTGATGAACAGAGTGTCTGAATTAAGCAGACCACTCTTACCCAGTCCAAAGATCAGGGCTTGATCCATCACCGTTATTTAGCTCACTGCACCATCCCAGCTCAGAACCTGGCTATATGCAAATCAGTCTGTCCCTGGCCCAGTGCATCATGGGAACAGGGCAGACTAAACTACCAAGCCAATTCTTCACCAGAAAGGAGACAAGCTTCCGGGGACCGGTTTCTGGCACTTCAGCCGTCGTCGGCCCGGCTTGCTTGAATCCTGATGGTGCAGTGAGCAAGGGACGGTGTTGGATCTAGCCCTGATCTCTTGACTGGGTGAGAGTATTCTGCTTATTTCAGAAACTCTGTCCATCACCACCCCTTGTTAAATATTTACAAGGGTGGCGTAAATACGGGGCATCACCAAAATTAAGACAAGGGAAAACCAGGGGATATAAGCCCCTATCGCCACCAGAATGTCACTTTTAGTGACGTTTTGGTGGCGATATGGGCTATGCCTTATTTACAAGGCAGCGTTAAGCCATGTTAAGAGGCTTAATACTGCCTTGTAAATAATTCTCAAGCAACAGTGGTCCCATGCACAAATAAGTTCAAGGAAAAATAAATATAGACACAGTGGACCTATATTAAGTAAGGTGATTTGTCCAGCCGGACATGGATCACAAATATTTACTGTCAAATAAGGCAATCAAAAAAATACCTTCCATTTAAAAGAGGGAGACACAAGCCTGTGCCCTGACGCTTGCAAATTGGCAAAGTGATAGGATAGTAAAGAGATAGAGAGAAGAGATTTTAAGCAAAGAGTGAATGATTTCTGAAAATGAAAAAATGACAGAAATTCAATTACACCATTATACGCATATCACATTTGGTATACATTTAAATATATGGTGTTTCAACAAGTCGACGGCGTTTTGATCCCTTTAACATGATTCATGGGATCATCATCAGGACAAGAATTATGCGTAAAGAGTATTGGACACAATAGCCTTGTAAATAAGGCCTCCTTTCAGGCCATAATTAGCGTGAAAGAGGAGGGCAATGGGTCTTGCGATGGGCATTCTACCACAACCCCGTTCATTTTCACACTGCCCCATATTTACATGGGTGGCGTAAATATGGGACAGCACCAAACTTAAGATAAAAAAAATCCTGGTCTTACCCTTGCGAAACGAGGAGAAATGCTTTATTTCTACTCATTTTTGCTGTTTCTATGTGTGCTCCATTGTGCAGCACACATTGAAACAGAAAAACTGCATTGATTGTTTAGGTTCCTACACATAAACAATCTTTTTTTATATATATATATATATATGACGCATTGCAACTTCTGTGTGTGCTGCAGGAGTTACAAAACCCCATTGGTGATTGTTTATGTGCAAGAAGGGACACCATCCTGCACATAAACGATCTTTCCCTGCAAGGCAGGCAGTGGCTGCTGGTGCATCTAGTATGTGGGGATGCGCAAATATTGTCCATGACCTTGACTGAGCTCTCCGTCCAAAAGAGCTTGCAAAAAACACAACAAAAAACACAGCAGAATAATCTCACACATTGGCCTAAAAATCCAACTAGTGGATGCAGGCCTGAGCTAGACACTCGATTTAGCCGGAGGTCCTCTTTGACCCTCAAGCCAAAATAAACCGAGCCCTTATGTGGCCCTTGCCTGCCACCCACACTCCAACCCCAAGAATTAAACACAAGGCATAACCCCATGATGTAGATCAAGTGCAAGAGACACCCATCCCAAGGCCGAACCAAGCAATGTGGAAGATGAAAACCTGGGGCCAATCCCAGCCCCCGCTTTGCGACTAAACCGTGTGATCCTAGGAAAGCACTCCATCTCAGTGAGCCCCCCTCTTCCAGCACCAGACATGAGAACCCCCAAATACTCGAGCCCAGGAATAGCACCACACAAAAATCTCTCCTGTGTTTCATCCAATAGACTATGATGCTGCTTCGTGTACAATGAGAATATTGGCCACATAGGGTGCGGATCACAACTGACGTCATCTCCCATCAGCTCACCCATGGCATCATCATCAGGGTAGGGGGTGTAGGGAAGGGTCATGTTTCTAGTTCATGTCCATAAACCACAAGAGGAAGCTGACAGCCATGCAACATGGAGAAGCAACCCTGAATGGAAGAAAATCTCCCTGTGCCAAAAACACAGCGCTGTGTCTCCAGTCTGATGCCCCGTTCCCATCCTCCAAGAATCAAGGACAAAGAACCAAACCTTCACTCAGAAAAAAATATGTATCCAGTGACAACTCTGCACAGCGTGGAAATTGAAAATCTGGGACAATCTTGGCTTCGCTGCACCATTAAACTGTGTGATGCGAGGCAAACACTGCATTTCACTGAGCTTAACCCCCTCCCACTCCCCATCACATCGGAACACTTTCAAACAAGTGACCTAGGGCATGTGCTGTGGAAAAAAACAATCCTCTGTTTGAAGCAACCGATCACAAACGTGCTCTATGCACAATAAGCATCAGGACGCATGTAGAGTAGAGCAATGCAGGAGAAAAGCCAGCAGCGCGAAGTACAAGACAGTAAGTACCGATGAACGTGAAAGTCAAGAGCCCCCAGTAAAAAAAAAACAAGTGATGAAAAGAAGAGTGAATGCAGCAAGCTCACGTTGAAAACCTCTCTCCCCTAATAAATACCCTTCAGTAATATACCACAATCTGACATGCCTAAAGGGAATGTGTCTGTGTGCCACATAAATCCACCCAAATTGTAGTAAGTAGAATCTCTGGCTAATATTTGTAACACAGGATAGTTTAATGCAGAGCACAGCAAGACAAGGACCCAATGTAGTGTAGTTCCTAGTTTCCCACTAGGCCCTGCGCATTGGAATAACATAAACAGTAGTATCGACGTAGAAGTGCGGATCTTCCAGGCCTCTCCTGACTATGCTAAACTTAATTGGGTGTGTTACCAACTAGCTCAGAGGTCACTGGAAACTTTCTTCTCTGCATGGGAAGTGATCAGCTTCCCTGGCACAGACAAGAAGGGATTCAGCTTTCCAACAACCGTGCAACATGACAACTTTGCTCCTCAGATCAAGAGTCAATCTCTAGGGTCGTGTGAAACAATAGACAGGTATTTCACTCAGTCAGATTAGTGCAGATTACTTTCACAATATGTAGAGAATAGAGAGACGGGCTTTTGTCAATAAAGGGTTAACATTTATTGAACAGTTTTTCTTCTCGTACAAGAGAAATGTATTGCCACAATTGCAAGACTTGTTATTATAAAAAGTACGTACAGTAAGATAAGTATTGCGAAATAATACTGTAAAAGCATTGATATGGTTTCTTAGCCATACAATGGTTTAAAAGTAATAAAACATATATACAGTCATATATACATTAGGCTAAAATACTCAACTGGTGCTTCTAACTAAGCCTACCCCAGTGTGCCTGGCCTAAGCCTAACACGTGGAAGGGGAGTAAGTAAGTAGCTTTAGTTTAAGTTGGTTTTGCCAAGGTTTGCTTCAAGAATTCTCATCTAAGGGTTTAGTCAACACCATACCTCTGAATAGAATGATGGAGGTCTGGTATCTCCTTCAGGGGAAACTCGGTATCCCAGTCACCCGCGAGGGCAGACTAGAAACGCTGGAGCTGGATTTCTCTGCGGGAGAAAGGCAGCATCTCTCTTCAGCGCGTCGAGGAGGAGGAGGGGCAGCGTCCGCGGGCAGTTGGCATCTGCTGGGCTTCTTCGCAGAGGGACGGCTGTTCAGCTCCTAAGCTCACCACACCATCGTTCGCGCTTTAGCAGCGATAATGGTATCAGTAGCTTCACCACCAAAGGGACAGCAGCAGCATCAGCGTACTGCATGCAGCATACAACAGCAATGGGACACCAGCAATTGCTTAAGGCAACGTTGGTAATATTTATACCTGACAGGTGCCTGGTTTGACGCAAGTTTGCTGGACATAAGACGTCAATTAAAGATGTCACTAGGAAGTGATAGCTATCAGTTGCTCATTAGAGTTCCATTACTAATCAAAACACAGCAAGCGGGGATTTCCAGGTTTGCTGAGTTTTTATCTTGTTGAAGAACTCGGAGTGTTAATCTAGGAATATCAGATAGTGACTTCTGCTCTGTCATTGCACTAATTGGTTGCAAAGGAAGTGGCAGAGCTCTATTCTGGAATGTGGCTCTGTTCGTGTGAGGCCAGAGATGACTTTCTGAATATCGCACTTGAACGGTTATGCCAATATAGGGAATAAATGGATTTATAGCCGAATAGGGGCATAAGGTCACAGTATCGATCAGGAACCTAGATAAACACGCAACACCCACTCCACGTTTTCATGTCCATCAAATTACTAAAACTAGAGCAATTAGATGCATGTGTAACATTGCCCACCCCAAAATACATAAATGCATTCGAAATAGGCGTATATTGTAATACGTGAAATTTAGGTACTGTACGTTTTTGAAGCATAGAAATCATTCAAAATTATTGCATATGAAATCAATGAACGATTATGCAAAAAGAATTACACATGAAATATCTCTGAAACAGAAGAAGGGCGAGATAAATCATCACATATAAATGCATTGCAATAAATGTGCTAGAGGCTGATGTAAGTTATTATGTCTCTAGATGTGTGTAGGAATAGAAGTTTGAAGCTTCTGTTCTCTAAGAATAGTTTTTACGTTAAGCAAAGAATTGTTCGTGCCAAAAAAGGGTCAATATTAAAAAGTGTTCAATTCAAAAGAATTAATGCTCGAACGGGGAAATAGAGTTCCAACGCTCGGTTGGTGGCAGCAGCCTGGCCCTCGTGAACCCTGCTGACCATTCTCTGCAGCGTAGTCACTCTTCAGAAGCGGCTGCCCGCTCTAGTGCATTTTAGGTGCTAGCGCGACGGAATATTGCTATTGTCATTTTAAATCATTTTTAATTCATTCAAGCATTTTGCGGTTACCAATTACCTGAATTGTTGTTCTTTCTGTTGTCCGCCCCGTTCCATCGCGGCTGGTGCCGTTTGTGTGGAGGATGAGACGTGCCGCCATCTTTGGTGTAGCCGGACCACACTTAGCGGTCTAGCTATCACGGGAGGCAGGCCATATAAACAATGTGCATTCAGGAGCGCAGCGGACGAGCGCAGCGGGCGCGACGAATGCGCGCCGAAGTCGCGCATAAGTCAAGCCCGTCTGCGCCCGTCCGCGGCAGACCGGGGCTCGGGGCCAGACCCCCTGGTCAAATATATAATTACACCGCTGCATCGCTGCTGTCATTAAGACCCTCCGACAGCGCTACCTTCTCCCCGCCCGCTCACATCTTAAAGCGTGCCACCATGTATGGTATTCTAAAACCTGATTTTATGCTCACTAAAGCCTGTAAGCCTTCACCACGGTCTACTCCCTTTTCCCCACATATGCCTCAGACTACTCTAAAATGTTTATATTTAAACACTAGGTCCATGGTAAAACACCACTTGGACATCTTTCTTCTGCTTCAGGCCGAACAACCAGACCTTCTATGTCTATCTGAGACTTGGCTTAATGATGCATCCCTACCTGACATCTTGGCGGCAGTTCCCTCTGAGTACTATATACTGCATGTCGATAGGCCAGCTGGTAAGAGGGGCGGAGGGGTCGCTGCGATTATTCGCAAAAACCTTAAAGTCTCTCTTCTACCATCTTTTGATCTGACAGGATCAGATAATGTAATTTTTAAAATGGATTTGGACACTGGATCTCTTCTCGTGATCCTCATCTATCGCCCCCCTCAAAATATGCCTACTTTGCTGCATCCCTATCGGAACAACTTGCCCCCCTTATTATTTCCCATGACAAAATTGTACTGCTGGGTGATTTTAATCTCTGGCTGGACTCGGTGGAGTCTGACTCTCAGGCAGCCACATTGAAGGACACTCTCTCTGATCTTAATCTCATCCAACACATTCACCTTCCTACACACGAGAAAGGTCATAGCCTTGACCAAATTTGGTCTCAAAACATCTCTTTGGCAGTTAACTCCATCCTGCCTTGCATTTGGTCGGACCATTCTCTGATTAATTTCACCATGACCATTGCAAAAAATAGCAAACCTCTGCCTCAACAAGGTGGGAAGGCAAGAATGTGGAAGAAGGTTGACATTCCGGCCTTTCTCCAATTGCTAACCTCTACTTGCCCGACATTCGATCTGGACATAGAGAAATCAGAAGAGGTTTTTTCCGAATGGCTACTTCAGGCAGCTGAAGTTCATGCCCCCTGTGTTAACTTTTCCCGCTCTCGCCCCAATGATGCTCACAGGTGGTTTACACCTCACCTAAAAGTCCTCAAACTTAAAGTTCGTCAAATGGAGCGCAAATGGCGCGTAGCCTATTTAGAACATGACAGAGCCAACTTTCGCAAGGCCCGCAGGGAATACCAAAATCTCATCCTTAAATGCAAAACTGATTATTTTTCGGATAAAATTCTCAAGGCCCAAAATAAGTCAAAAGAGCTGTTCAATATTGTGGAGAATCTCAGCTCTAGCGACAGAACTTCTCTCCCAATGGTTCCTACCCAAGAGCTTTGCAACACACTTAACTCTTTTTTCTTCGATAAAATTTGCATGATCAAGCAAAGTATTCCCACTACTCAGCCCCCTCTTTTGTTTGCTGACACTTGGTACAACCCTGTCACTTTAGATTCCTACCCCCTCATAGATAATATCAAGTTACTCAAACTATTAACCAAAGTTAAAACTGGCTCCCCTGATGACATTTGCCCCCCTCACATCTTGAAAGAAGTGGGCACCAATCTTCCTGCGTGCTTACTTTCTTTATTGAATGGGTCACTCGTACAGGGCAAAGTTCCATGCAACCTGAAAAAAGCTCTTCTCGTTCCCCTCATAAAAAAGGCAGGAGCTAACCCGCTAGATCCCATCAACTATAGACCCATATCGTTGTTGCCATACTGTGCCAAACTGCTGGAGTCACATGTTTGTGAAACTATCTCCAGCTTCTTGGAAAAATCTGAGTATTTGGCACCGAATCAAGCAGGGTTCCGTCCTTGCCACTCCACCGAGGCGGTCATCCTCTCGTGTTAAATACTTTGAGGCGGAATGCAGATGCAGGAATCCATCAGGCGCTTGTGCTACTGGACCTCTCTGCTGCGTTCGACACGGTCGACCATACCATCTTGGTCGACCGTGTCGAGCAGGCAGGTCTCAGGGGCCCCGCATTGAGCTGGATCCGCTCTTTCATCTCGGGCCGCACACAATCGGTCAGACTGGGCTCCTTCTCTGCTCCCACTATACCTACCACCTGCGGGGTACCACAAGGTTCCTCGTTATCTCCCCTTCTTTTTAATGTCTACCTACGCCCTCTCTTGCACTCCCTGCGGAATGCTAATGTAACCATCTTTAACTATGCAGATGATTTGCAGCTCATCTTCCCTCTTAACACCATGGACTCAGTGGGCGAATTCCAAAGAACTATGTCCCACATATTGAGTTGGATGAGCTGCAATCATCTGAAGCTCAACCCGGGCAAGACCGAGCTGGTCCTGCCCGGACAGAGCCCACTTAGTTGGAATTCCAACTTTTGGCCCACTAACATGGGAGCGCCTCCTACTACGTCTCCCGTGGTTAAAAGCCTAGGTATTTTCATCAGCGAGGATCTCTCGCTAAAAAGACAGGTTGGAGCGGTGGTATCTTCCAGCATCTTTCAATTGAAGAAAATAAAAAAAATTGCTCGTTTCTTTTCTTCAGCAGCCCTCACACAGATCGTCCTCTCCTTGGTTCTGTCCAGGCTGGACTTCTCTAACAGCCTTTACCTCGGCCTCCAAACTGGTGAGCTTAAACGTCTCCAGCTTGTTCAGAACCAAGCCGCCAGGCTCCTTCTGAATATATCCAGGAGGCAATCCATCAGACCTGGCCTCAAGCAGCTACATTGGTTGCCAGTTGAGCAACGTGTGGCCTTCAAGGCTGGGTGTATTCTGTTCAGGTCCCTGAATGACTCTGGCCCTTCATTTATCAGAGATCTATTCAAAAAATACTGCCCCTCGCGTCACCTTCGATCCACCTATAAATCACTTCTGACTGTACCTCCATTCAAAAGGAAGCGCCTCGGAGGTAGCTGTTTCGACCACCAAGCTGCTGTTCTTTGGAATTCTCTTCCTCTCCATATAAAGCAGAATGATAACATCCTCAGCTTTAGACAATCCCTGAAAACCTGGCTGTTTTCTCAAGCTTACTACTGATAGCGCTGCTTTATTCTTTGACTGCCTTGCCCGGTTCCTCCTGCAGCGCCATGAAGCCTCCGGGCGTACGAGCGCTTAACAAATCCCAACTAACATTAACATTAACTAACATTAACATTTTAGCAGTTTTTGTTGATCAAAACTGAAGGCCGAATTCAGAGTTCATGGGAACGCCGTGTGTCGGATGCTTCTCCAAAAGTTATTGTTTCTGTTCGGGTGAGAACATCATATCAGACAGGCTCTCAAAGAATTGGTCTACAAAATCAGGTGACAGTTCAACCAAATTCGATAGTGCTGTAACTTGGCAGGTGTGAGAATGATTGCTGTCATCATAGTCGGGATCAGCAATGCTCACAGAAGGTCGTACCTGGGTGATGTTGCTTTTGTCACTCGCTCCACTGTTACCACCTAGTCGTAGCACAGGAGTCTCAACGAATGCCGTCATCAGGATTGGTAGCCGCTGGGGACAACACAATGCGTGAGCCGTTATTGGACTGAGCAAAGTATCGACGTCCATTGGTACTGCTGATGGAAGTGAAAGACAGATGTCCAACACGCATTCATCTCCGCATAGCATTCATCGTAGTACAGGTAAGATACAGTTCTGCCATATAGGTCTGAATGAAAGGAACCAGGTCATGTTTAGATATCTCAGCCTGGCCAATCCAAGGACGTTAGTTATCCTGTCCCGGTAGCGCATTGCTAGGATTGTCTCTTCCATTCCCATGGGAGCTATGTCTGAGCTTTGGCTTGCCATAACGAAGCAGGACGGTCAAAAATAAAATCCCTGCTACAAGTCCCAAAAATAAGGGTATGCCGCCAAAAACAGAGTGGACAAAATTAGGAACGATTCCCAAAATTGCCTGAAAAGGTGTTAGCAGTCCCGTAAAAATCGACTTAAATGTGCCTGGGATGCTTGTGGCACTAGACATGTTAAGGAGTTGGCTAAGCATTTCTACGAAATGCACGGGGCAATTTGTTGATAAAAGTTCATGAACTTCAGTAGCTGTCCTTGCAACTAGAAGATCATACGTCTCTTTTGATGACGTTATGGGCACTGTTGTCTGCAAAAGCACAGACTTCATTTTGCTTAAAGTATCAATTTGTATAACATAGAGATTCAGACGAGGCCAGATGGGAGTCACTGTGTCTGCAGGCCCACTCGGGAACAATGCCTGCATACAGCATTTGACCATGGATGTTACGCTTACTAGATAACTTTTCCCTGGCACAAGGCCACAACATCTGTGATCCGTTCTAAGAATGTAACTCCCGTTTGCAAGTTGCATAAAGAAGGGCTCTATCTGAGTTGCAGGTGTGACAAGCTGGTGGCATGAAAGGTTGTTAGAATTTCCATCACATGCTCTGTGTAAATTAATACCTTGACACAAAAGTATACCACTTAGTGAATGTTTACAGTTGTCACCACTAAGAAATACATTTTTGTCGCTGTCACTATAGCAAGAATGTGTGTATGGTAATTTCCATTCTGATTTTACATATCCTTTACCCAATCGTTCATACTGGCCAGTAGGTATGTATTCAAAGCACTTTTTAAATCGGAAAGTTGTTATCGGAATAGTGATAATTCCGTGTATTATCCATTCAATGACAGGGCTCTCTGACATTGTCAATGGTAATCTCTCAAGTTTTTCGATGCTCAGGATTGTATAGTCTGCTCCTTTCTGTGCCAAACTGATCTGTTTATCAGTAAGGTTAAAAATGGAAAATAATGACGTTGTGTTTATTAAACGCCAAGGCACATAGCCTGAACGAAGATTTTGCAGCGTCCAGCCTAATTGTACAATAGAACGTAATTGAGATTGGCCATGTTGTAACATTAGCAAGTCTCTATCTATCACATCAAAGGCAGAGGATACAATGTTGTCCAACGAATATATTCTGGAAGACAGAGTCATTAACCCATTGTCTACAACAGAAAGTGATTTTTCCAAATTAATACGATCAATTTCTCGTATTTTTTCAGCTGTTTCAATTTGTGTGACTTTCCAAGCCTCGTTGTACGCAGCATAGATACTGGTCGCTATGAAACGCTTTTGACGCTATTTGCGTGGTCCAAGAATGAAATCGCGCAAATCAGCACCATCTTTTAGTAAAGACAAGTGTTGCTTAATTTCAGCCAGTGTGGATGATGTTAGCCATTCAAGGCAGAGTTTCCCTACACTGTATGTTGTTATTATCCCTGGATGTTGTCTCTGGGAGTATCTAGGGTCTAGTCTGGTCATTGTTAACCCCTGTGTTTTGTTCAGGAATCTATCTTGACAGTTGTTTGTGTCAGTAGGCCAGATTAACCACTTTTTCCAATCAGGATGTGTTCTGTTAAAATGTAAAATTTGTGATACGTCTAACTCAATATCTGCAGTTGCATTTTCAGGTATTGGCTTTGGTATAGACGTTTTTTTAAGGTCTTTGATCTTAGCTAGGCCAAGACAGGATGTTTGGTGTATTGTGTCATTTAAAAACAACATTTGTTCTGGTATCATGCAGGTTCTAAATAGTGCTTCAAGGCCTTGTACCTGCCAATCTTTTGTACCCCAAATTGTTTTCGTTTCAATGTTATCTTTCCAATAATCAAAACCAAATGTCATCATTTTATCATAAAATGCTTCTGAATATATCAATTTAGAATTTGTCAGCATTGTTTTCATTCCTGTTTTATCTAACAGTTTGTAATAAAATGTTTCTGCATCACTGGTGTTAAACCCTGAGAAGTATTTGAATTTCTCAAAAAATGCTTTAGAACTGCTTTTAGGTGGTGTAGCACAATGTTCCTATTGATTATACATAAAAACATTTCTAGGCTGTGCAGATTTATGCAAGTAATGATCACCATAGTGTGTGTAGCAGAATAACTGCTCATAACTAGATGAACCTTGTAAATAATCATGATCTGTGAATCTAGCTGACATTACTAAATCAGACATCATATCATTAATACTGTTAAAGTCCCAATCATCAGAGAATGTACTAGGTTTTACAAAGTCACTTAAGGAAACCTTCAGTTGATGAGGATACTTCAGGATTTCGACCGGACCATAGATCTCATAGTCTGTTTTCTCCCATACTACCCCACCATGTATTGGAATTGCTGTGACATTTACTGTTGACAGTTCTCTTTTCTTCACATGGGATGATCTGTGTGGTTTCAGGACTAGGTTGATGTTCTGACTTGCTGTGTCCATTGTACTATATTTTCCCTCAATGAATTTTCCCAAACACAGTACCATGATGAGCCAAAGCAGGAGGAAAAATACACCTAGACCGAACCAGAACTCTAACCAAGGGGAAATAAGGTAGATTTCCTTCAGTTGATGAAAGAATTCCGTTGCTTTTTCTTTAAGAGTCATTTTTGTTTCTGGCATCACTTCGGGGTCGTTTTGATCTTCAGAGAAGTTGTCGAAGTTGATGAAATAACCAGAGGCAGTTCTGTTAATTGATGGGATTGTTCTTTCAATCTGTCTTTCGGTAGCACTTTCTGATGCCACATTAGTGTAGACTGGAGTTTCTTGACGAACTGTTTCAATCTGTGTCTCAAGAGGCACGAGTTCCATGGCATTATTGCATAGTCCTTCTCTGTGCACTGCAGGCTGATCGAATGTGATTAGTCTTTCAGTTTGAACCTCTTGGATTGTTGCAAGTTTGGGTATTCTGTTGTTTCTTGGGAGTCCACTGGGCCTACTGTTGATTATAGGCCACATGCTTGTGGTTTTACCAGATCGATAGACACGACTCTGTTCTCCTTTTTACCAGCAAGGGGCAGTAGTACAACTGATCTTGTTCCGGTGACTGCCAAGACAGGTACTGCTTTTCTGTAAGAAGGCCCAAATTCCTTCTTCACCGCGATCTTTTCTTTGACTAGATCCCCAATCTTTGGAATCCAGACAGGCCTTGCTGGGGCTGTTGCTTGTGGTGCCTCGTCAGTGGTATCTGGCTGTTGCTTTAACTTTATGTTGCTTAAGGATTTTCTTGTTTCATTCAGTTCCTGTAAAACAGCCAAACGATCCTTTACATCAAAGTCTGTTGTTTTTTCTTGTACCACTGACATCTGACTATCGAGGTCCTGAATGTTCATTCTAATTCCGAACAATAGTTCGTATGGGCTGAAACCTTTCAGAGAATTTCTTGGCAAGTTATTAAGACTAGTGTGGACACTTATTAAATGTTTGACCCACCCAGCGCCTGAACCTAATACCTTCGCTGTTATAGATCGCTTTATGTCTCGTTTTTTTCTTTCTACCACACTATTCCCTTCGGGGTGCGACGGACAAGAATACTGCAACCCAATTCCCAGGCTGGCCATGGCCTCCTTATAAGCTCAAGAGCTGAAAGCAGGACCCTGGTCAGAATGGAACGTGGTAATTGCGTATGTGCCGATAAAGACTCGCAAATCTTTTATAACCGTTCTAGCGTCAGCCGAGCGCTGGAGACCATATTTTTTAAGTGTGTTTAGCCTTAACTATTAATAGGACGCAGGATGGGGTGTAGGCAGCGTTATGCTTTTTCTGATTGGTAGCCGGTAGCATGGTTCACCACTGCGATCTCTGTTGCAGTCTTGACAGTTTTTTGCAAACTCATGAATGCCTTCACTCATTTCCGGCCACCAGTATACTGATTCTAACTCTCTCAGAGAATCCCTTATTGTTTGGTGTCTCAGACCCAATCCCATGTGTGCGTCTGCTATTAAAAATATTCTCCTGTTCATGTTTGGAATTACCCTATCCCCCACTCCAGGAATTCGAGCAAAAGGAACGGAGTTTGCATCGATTACGTATGCATAATTGAGTGGATAGTTCACGGGTAGTGCTGCACAGTCGCCTTTTACGGTCGTTTTTACTGCCAGCATGGTTTCCCCGTCTATGTATTTTTCTGTACGCTTTTTTGTGGCTACGGAAGCCGGTTTAGTTGCTTCCACTGTGGCTGTATTAGCCAATGAATTCCCTGCAACGTGAACGCCATCACGTTGAAGACTCTGTGCGTGAATCACGTGAGTCTTTTGTAGTTCTTTGTGTAAAAGAGCTACCTGTTTCCAGAGCAATTTATGCTTTATTGTGGCACCTGTGTCATCTTTGTAGTCGTTTTCAATCCACCTCTGCAGTTTATTATTGTAAGAGTTGACGCAAAAATGAGAATCGCACACGATAAGTGTCGGGAATTCACGTTCTGCATTTTCGAGCGCCATCTTTAAACATCTGATTTCAGTTCTCTGAACCGAACAGTTTCTTACAGATTCAGTTTTTGTTACTTTCGGTCTGAATTTACCGCACAGCCAACAACCTTTAATAATAGCACATGCTGCATCGTAGGATTTGCTCTCTACGTTGAAATGCTGTACAAATCTTTCTGTATAGATTATACAGACGTATTGTGGGAGAGGCAGAAGTTCGATTGGCAGAGGATATTCTTCTTCATATTCTAAATCATTCAGTTCTTCTAATTGCGGGGCGAAATAGTATTTCACATCTTCCGCTCCTAGAGAATCTACACACTGTATCCATTTCGGATCCAGTGACACTGTAGGCAGGTTTACTGGGCTGAATAGCGCCTCGAAGGCGGATTCCGCTGTAAGGATATTAATCCTTTTGCCGTGTGCTAGTTCTCGTTCATTTGCTAATACAATTTGCACTGCTTTCACGGTTCTTCCTGTGTGACTGAATGTTTTTTCTGCTTGTGTGTACAAGTGTGATTTGTAAGCTATTGGTACCTTTTCTCCCTCATTAGAGGTTAGGTATGTGAATCCGCATCTTCCTGGGATGACTCGGATTACAAGACCGCGTGTATTGTCACCTGTATCTAATTTAGTTTTAGCTAACATGTCTGTTTGCAGTGATCTCAAAATTTCTGTGTGTTTATGAGTCCAATTGATTTGTTTAAAATCAGGTTTAATTAGTTTGTAGAGAGGTTTAACCCTCCCTGCGTAATTTAGAATGTAAGTTCTTCAGAAATTCAGAAAACCTAGTATGGATTGTAAATTCTTCCGCGTTTTTGGAGCTTGGAGTACAGCGCACTTCTCTAAGAAGTTGTCCGCTAGGCTTTTCCCTTCACTTGATAACTCGTACCCTAAAAATAGTACTGTCAGATGGGCAATTCGAGACTTTTTAAAGGTGAATTTGTAACCCTCTGCTGCGAACCCAAGTATAATGGTGATCACTCTTTTCAAGTGAGTATCCAAGTCGTCGTCTGTGATATAGATATCATCTACGTAAGATAATGCCTCATCATCATATATTTGTAGTAACTCTGTCACCCTAGCTGAGAATAGTCCTGGGCTGTTCTTGAACCCCTGTGGGAGTCGACAGAATTTTTCTGCGACCCAAATGCTGAGAAAGCGGTCAAATATCTGCTTTCTGGTGCAATGTTTTGACAAAAGAAACCATTAGATATGTCTAATGTCGTTTTATATTTTTTCCTAACTATGTTATTCATTAGGGCTGCACTATGCGAGTTTTGTACTGCAAATGTTTTACAACATGTATTAAGGTGTCTGTAGTCCAAAACTAGACGATATGAATTGTCTGGCTTGGAGACAGGAAACAAAGGATTGTTCATTTGAGAGGTGCATGTTTCAATCACCCCCTGGTATTCAAGTTGATCTAAGATCTCCCTGACTTGTTTTTTAGCTTCTTGCTTAATGGGATACTGCCGTTGGGCAGTTGGTTCACTTTTTAATTGGATTTTGTGAGGAGTTGAGTCCTCATCCCATCCTACATGATTTTTATATAATGCAGGTGCCTGGGCCACTGCCCATTTCCTTGCATATGTATATTTTTTGTGAATCGGAATGTGATTCGAGAAGGCAGGCATAATCACTTCTTCGCCACGAGGGCACTCCCTGACAAACTCTGGGGGCCAATCTTTTTCAGCTAACAGAATATCATAGCCTTTTGAGAGATTATCCCAAAATAGACCTCTTATTTTCCTAGTCTTATCACCCTCTATACGCAATGTTATTTCGTATATTTTATGGGGCTCGCTAAGTCTGGTGTCGGCAGTTTCAACCTGAATGTATTCATTCGTGTCCACTGTCTCCAGATGACTCAACAAGATCTTGCGCGCTATACTGATTTCTGCTGCACTGTCCAACATTGTCAATGCCCTCTCCCCGTTTTTCAACTGTGTCCTCAGTATTCTCGGCATGTTCGATTACACTAATACTGGCTACCTTCTTTTTCTGAAATTGAGATTTTTTACTCTGAGCAGGTTCCTTGTCTTTGGACTTGGTGTGCTCTCCTGGGTCTGACCGTCCTCTTCTTTCCGATTTCTGTGGAAAAGATCGAGAGGGACGTGTATCAATACTTTGATATCTATCAGGTTTTTTCAGATTATCCCTATTTCTAAGGTTGTATCTTTTCTCAGAGGGCTCCCGCTGGAGAGACTGGTGTTCTCGAGTCGGAGTTCTTTCCCTCCGTCGAGGAGACCTTCCTCTGGTCTGGAAAACTTTTTCCTTGGGAGTGGATTGTTTATTTCCATCCCAGCTCTTTTTAGGAGTGTTGGAATTATTTTTAATAAATAATTTTTCAGGATTTTCGAGCAGTTGGGGCTTAACCGGATTTCCACCCAAGCTGTCTCTACCTAATTCTTCATAGCATTTTTCTATGATTTTGGCAAGCTCAAATGGCTGATCTTTTACATCTGTTTCCTTCAACTTCTGGCGACAGATGCTGCTTCTCCTTTTATGTTGGCTAATAACATAGCCGAGACCTGCTTGAAGTCTTTCAGTAATTTCATACCAAGAGTTAAAGCGGGCTCTGGACCGTATTCATTTTGAATCTGTTTTAGCACTTCTGGTATTACCGCCATAGACGGAACACCGTGTGTTTTTGTGTAAATGGAAGCAAAGACTGTACCCCAAGTGTCACAGTCCTCCACGTGTGGTGCGATTCACATAGGAAGGCAGATGGTCAAGATTCTGTGTTTCTCTATAGGAGTAGTATCAGGAAATACTGCCTCTATTTGAGTGATTTTCTGTGCTAACCAGAAAGGAATTTGTTCCCGTTTTGCGGGTGTTTTACCAAGACATGACTGTATGTTCTGTGGTGTAATTTTCTTAGTGTTCCCCTGATGAGGGGTCAGCTGTGGTATATTAACAGCTGGCTGGACTGTTGCAGTCCGCATTACATATTGGACTAATTGCCTATGTATTTTTATTAGTGTTTTTAGCTGTACTAACAGCTCTTCTCTAGACATTTTTGCAATGTCCGGATGTGGTGTGTAGCTGGCTAGAACCGGCCACGTTGCTCCTGGTCTACCTAGTGGACCGAGCCTGGTTATGTGATCATTGTGTTTTAGGGCGCCATTAAACCAGAGCAGGTGCTCTTGGAATTTTAGTGGGATTTCAGTCTCCTCGAAAGGAGCGTACTCTTCCGGAGGTTTCTCTATTTTGTAATAGTGAAACTCTTTTGTTCTAGCGTTTGCCGCTGGAAAGTTTATCCATGAATAGAATACCTCTGTCTGCCGATATTCGTGAGCCTCTATCACGAAAATTACTGTACCACCTTGTGGTGTCAGTCCGTTCTCTATAAGTTTTAACGTTATAGATTTTCTTAAGTGGACCGGGATGATAATTGCACCCGGTTCAGTGTGTTCGGGACCCTGCTGAGTCGCATCTGTGCGGCCCCAGTGGTTCCGTTTTCTCCTGGCATTGTATAAATGCAAGGTTTGCAGAGTTGGTCTCCAAGGAGACAAAGATTAGGTGCACAATATTTTGGAACACTGTATCCTTCAACGTTGAATAAACCAGAGCTTTACATAGGAATATCTTCCTACTAAGGTCGGGCGGATTTTAACCTTTCACCCACTCCAGACGTCTATTGGAGTATTTACAGGAGAAAGGGGTCTGTGTGAAATATGCACGACTGAGTTACTCTAACGTCTTGCGTTAGTTTATCGCCTTACCAAACGTTTGGCGCCATGTAGTGTAGTTCCTAGTTTCCCACTAGGCCCTGCGCATTGGAATAACATAAACAGTAGTATCGACGTAGAAGTGCAGATCTTCCAGGCCTCTACTGACTATGCTAAACTTAATTGGGTGTGTTACCAACTAGCTCAGAGGTCACTGGAAACTTTCTTCTCTGCATGGGAAGTGATCAGCTTCCCTGGCACAGACAAGAAGGGATTCAGCTTTCCAACAACCGTGCAACATGACAACTTTGCTCCTCAGATCAAGAGTCAATCTCTAGGGTCGTGTGAAACAATAGACAGGTATTTCACTCAGTCAGATTAGTGCAGATTACTTTCACAATATGTAGAGAATAGAGAGACGGGCTTTTGTCAATAAAGGGTTAACATTTATTGAACAGTTTTTCTTCTCGTACAAGAGAAATGTATTGCCACAATTGCAAGACTTGTTATTATAAAAAGTACGTACAGTAAGATAAGTATTGCGAAATAATACTGTAAAAGCATTGATATGGTTTCTTAGCCATACAATGGTTTAAAAGTAATAAAACATATATACAGTCATATATACATTAGGCTAAAATACTCAACTGGTGCTTCTAACTAAGCCTACCCCAGTGTGCCTGACCTAAGCCTAACACGTGGAAGGGGAGTAAGTAAGTAGCTTTAGTTTAAGTTGGTTTTGCCAAGGTTTGCTTCAAGAATTCTCATCTAAGGGTTTAGTCAACACCATACCTCTGAATAGAATGATGGAGGTCTGGTATCTCCTTCAGGGGAAACTCGGTATCCCAGTCACCCGCGAGGGCAGACTAGAAACGCTGGAGCTGGATTTCTCTGCGGGAGAAAGGCAGCGTCTCTCTTCAGCGCGTCGAGGAGGAGGAGGGGCAGCGTCCGCGGGCAGTTGGCATCTGCTGGGCTTCTTCGCAGAGGGACGGCTGTTCAGCTCCTAAGCTCACCACACCATCGTTCGCGCTTTAGCAGCGATAATGGTATCAGTAGCTTCACCACCAAAGGGACAGCAGCAGCATCAGTGTACTGCATGCAGCATACAACAGCAATGGGACACCAGCAATTGCTTAAGGCAACGTTGGTAATATTTATACCTGACAGGTGCCTGGTTTGACGCAAGTTTGCTGGACATAAGACGTCAATTAAAGATGTCACTAGGAAGTGATAGCTATCAGTTGCTCATTGGAGTTCCATTACTAATCAAAACACAGCAAGCGGGGATTTCCAGGTTTGCTGAGTTTTTATCTTGTTGAAGAACTCGGAGTGTTAATCTAGGAATATCAGATAGTGACTTCTGCTCTGTCATTGCACTAATTGGTTGCAAAGGAAGTGGCAGAGAACTATTCTGGAATGTGGCTCTGTTCGTGTGAGGCCAGAGATGACTTTCTGAATATCGCACTTGAACGGTTATGCCAATATAGGGAATAAATGGATTTATAGCCGAATAGGGGCATAAGGTCACAGTATCGATCAGGAACCTAGATAAACACGCAACACCAACGCCTGCTGATCAGAACTCCAACTGAACCAGCAGAACGTGAGTCATACAAACTAGTACAACCATTCTGGAATACAGGGAACAGGGATACCATAGAGAACAGAAATAACAATAGAGACTACATTACAAAGGAAACACAGTAAGTTTACAACATATCTCCCTTCTTTACAGACAAAAAAGGAAAAGAAAAACATTAGTTGCAAATATAAACATTTAAATAAGCAGGTGGCTTACGATACCTTCGAATCTTAGGACTAGGAGGAGAGGAAGACACCTGAAAGGAGGAAGAATCAATGATGGTGCTTCGAAGACTAGGAAAACCAGAATCCGAGACATCACCACCACCTTCGCAAACTCTATCAGAAGGGGAAGAGAAAGAGGTACATTCTTCTTGAGATGATAGCATATAACCACTACCCCTGTCTTCGTGAAGATCACCAGGGAAGTTTTATGAACACCATGAGAAGACAAAAATTCATTCTTCTGAAACAAAGCCACCATCCTCAAATTCCATTTCTCCCCATTGGCAAGTACGTGGCCAAAATGGAGTAAGTAGAGTCTCTGGCTAATATTTGTAACACAGGAAAGTTTAATGCAGAGCACAGCAAGACAAGGACCCAACGCCTGCTGACCAGAACTCCAACTGAACCAGCAGAACATGAGTCATACAAACCAGTACAACCATTCGGGAATACAGGGAACAGGGATACCATAGAGAAGAGAAATAACAATAGAGACTACATTACAAAGGAAACACAGTAAGTTTACAACACAAATGTTTTACCTTCCCTAAGACTCTTCATTGTAACTGCAATTGCATTTGTATCCATATAGCGCTCACTATGCCTAAATAAGGCACCGTAGTGCTCCAGGACGAGCAGCACATGACTGGCTGTATTGCCTCCTACATCCCGAACCCACGAGACAAGAAAAGAGACACACATATTGTAGCCTCCACTGGCGGGAATGTGGCACTCCTAAAGTAGCATGTCATGCCCAAAAAAGTGTGATGAACTGGCTGCTGAGCTGATCTCACCTGTTCAGAAGTACCCGCCAACTGTGTTTCCTTCTCCCTCACGCACCTCATGGCTAGTGCGCAGCTTAATGGTCTCAGTCCACAACTCCTGCCGCCGGCCGCCGGCAAGTGCACATTCCTCAGACTCCCTTATCATTATTTCACTGCATGCCAAACATTTCGAAGGCCCATAATGGCTCTCCCTGTTCACCTTTGAGTCACCCACCTCCCCTGTCCGCTACTCTTTCCCACTGAGAAATGCCAAACAACCTCATGCACACGAAAACTCACACATACACCCACACACTGGCGTACACTTGCAAAGAGATACACTTATACACCTGAGGTGAAAACTTACCTGGCACACACTTTGCGCTACACTTCAAACACCTGACCTACCACGATTCCCAACCAAACTTTGAGATTCAACAAACGGTGGCACAACAAGGCTCATTACCTTACGCCCAATCAGAAGTGCAGAGAGGGCTAGAGGCTGTCCTTTTTCCTATATCATAACTTCTGATAGGGCATAAGGGCTCATGACAGACAGGCCCTAAACAACCATTATCTGACATGCTGCACTCCCTGATGCTAGTGCAGCATGTAAGATATGTATTGTGTCTGGGTTAGGACAGGCTGTACCAGTCCCCACCTGATACATGCGCAATACAGCTGGTGGAGCCCTCTTCTGCTGGCAAGGTGATATTACAGCTTTACATACAAACAAGCAATTGGTGAGATCATTTCTTTTCATGTAAAAGCTGCAATATTAAAGCAATGAGATGCAGAGTGAGGCCTGACAGCTTAGTGGGTCGCCGCCCCTTGTGTCCCCTATGGGTGCCACTGCTGAACACAGGAACCCTTGCACATTGCTGCAAGAGTGCCAGCGTTGGTGCTAGGCAGCAGCATTTAGCGCCGGAGCAAGGCGAAACACAGGGCTCCACCGTATTCTTGTAAATATGGTGTAGCCTTGCATTTCAGAAGTGGCACAGTGCGCGATAAGACATGAAGGCTAACGCCATGCTCCGTCACTTCCTTGTACATATGCCCCTTTGCCTGGGGCTTTAGGTCTATAGTGATAAGCACATTTTTCCAAAACCTGTACAACCACACAAGTGATCTGCCCAGAACACAATGATGAAACCAGAACACTACAGAAGTCTGTCATCATTTACACTGTACCTTGGATCATACTATAAGGACCAGCCATACTGGACACTGCAACACAGCCCGTGTCACTATAGTTGCCACCTGCGTACTGCAACAGGCCTACATCTCTTTACTAGGGACCTGGATAGTGGCGTAACGAAGGCCCAGCTGTGTGGGGGGGGGGGGGAGGCCTAATTCCCAGTGGGCCCCTCAGTGCAGTACCCTGGCCTGGAAGTTCCAGAGTGAGTATGGAAGGGGGCCCCTCCATGTACTTTGCAGGGGAGGCCCTCGAGTTTTGTTACAACACTGGACTGGTATACTGTGATACAGTCTGTATCTATTAGATACTCGTTGTCCATGTTGGCCTTTGCCCTGGTAAATTAGAATTAAAACATTCTGTTATTTTAGGGGAACTCGGAAAATTGATGTGCACAGAATATTGACTTTTTTAAATGCTGCAGCAATCACCAAACTTTGCAAATTGCTTAGCAGATAAGAGAGTGAATGGATCGCGAGTGAGCCTGTCTGTGCCTAATATCAATCGTTCCGATTCCTGCACTACTACACTGAAATGCTGCATGCATTTAAACAAGGACATCTGAAGGATTTCGAGGGCACTGGGCCAAACGTATTTTAGGGACCCCTGCTCGGATAAGTTTCGAATTTATGATCCTATATTACAGCTCTTTCATGCCAGCTTTGGCCCAGTCACTGACACTGCACAGGCAGACTGGTCCACTTTCTAAATGCGTTTCCATCTAATATTCAAGGACTGTAATGTGTGTTTTCAATTGTGTAACACAGCAGCAGCTCACTAATATTACTGCAAACAGTCTCTGTGATGTCACTCCCCCTCCCATTTTATGTGACGTCCCGTTTTGACCTAAAAGGAACTTTTTTATGGATTTTGCTTAGTGGTGAAAAAATAAAATTTCCTTGCAAAGTGTCTCCAATAAACTTCCACAGAATACCCACATTAAAGGGAAATGTATTTAAACCAATTATGTTTAAGAATCATTCAAGGTCATCAGGGCTGTCTGTAGAACACAGCTGGTTCTCTCAGGGGGCCCCTGAAAGGCTCGAGCCTTGGGCCGTCGCCCACTTTACCCATGCCTTAAAACGCCTCTGCATTTAAACATCCTGTGTGAAGTGCTCCAGGCGCTGCCGCTCAGGGCAGTGCTACAGTCTGTGCTTGCTATTCTCTGCTGTGCGCGGCGCTCCAATCAGTTATCTGAGTGTGAGCGGGGCCCAGGGTCAAGGAGAGGTGACTGGTTGCCATGGATACCGAGTCATCTCAGCCTGGGCTCGGCTTTATGGGCATCATTTATCTTCCTGCCACCCAGACTGGAACTCCGAGGCCTTGCATCAGCTCGTGCAGATCTCATCATAGATGTTGATTGATTTCACAAGATTTACAAACCTGTAAGGTGCTCCATGTCAGTGATGCAGTCCCGTTTTACATTTCATATTTTATTTGATCTTGCATTCGCTAATAGTATCTGCTTTTTCCAGATGCTGGGGTTCTGTATTTTTTTCTGTGCAACATATGGCTCTTGTATAGTGCATACTGTGAAAAGTTGCCTCTAGATTTCTGAGGGTGCTCAGGAAGTAGGTGGTGTAGTGACCGGTTGGTCACTGTTCTAGTGTTTCTTGTACCTACCCCTCCCTGAGGGCTGGCTTTCATTACCACCCCCAACACCCATCCGTCACAGGTGTCACAGGACATGTGATCCTGCTAATAAAAGGGGCCTGGGCTACTTCCAGTGACCATATTAAGGTGTTTGTGTCATTACTATTAGTGCATAGGGGCCTAGGGCCCGACACTTTAAATTGGGGATGAGCGGGAACCGCCCTACGTGCTGAAGGGCTGTATCCCCGATATGCTGCGTGGGAGGGGAAACTGTGAGCTGCGTCTGAGGGCAGCCCCACATGCAGGGAAGAAGCAGTGGCAGACCTGGAGGCGACCGCAGTGGCCCGATGGGCAAGAGGTGAGCCCAAGGGTCTGACCAGGAAGTGGTCGGGCCTTGGGAAGTGCTCGCTTGGGGAAACAAGACTGCCCCCAGATGCCTATCGTAAAGTGGACCCCACCCCACAGTGGTGAGAAGCGGAAAGAATGCTGAGCTGATGGCGCAGAGAGAAAGCGCCGCAAGTGTGAGGAACTGCAGCGTAAGTGAAAGATGCTACCCAGCTAAGTGTGCCTCCCCATCGGAGACAGCCTACAATTACCGTAAGGAGAGTGCAGCAAGCACAGGAGGCAAGACTAGGTAGATGCGGAGCTTCCAGTGAGGGACAAGTGCACTGGGCGCCCACCTGTCTAATGAGTACTGCATGGTGGGAGTGAAGGGGTGATGCAGTTCTGCCAGAGCGTCCCATCGCATAGGAATTGGAGCGCTGTGTTGGCCCTGTGAAGTGAGTAGCTATGGGTCACGGAGAGCCAGCGAAGTCGGCTGCAGCTGCCGTTTTGCCTGCAGATGGGTTGTGCAGCGTTGGAGCGGGAGCAGCGCCTGCATGGCGTGAGGGCCACCGCGTGGCCCAGGATGGAGGACACACTTACCTTGTATCCTGCCACGTGTGATCATGTTGCGGCTGTCGGAGATGGTGCCCCACCAGCGGAGGAGGGGAGTGCGGCCAGCGAGGTGAGCTTGTTGCTGGCTGTCGTGTCCCTGTGAGAGGGAGGAGATGGGCTGAAGGCGGGAACGCTCCGGCATGATGTGGGGCCCTGCGCTGTCAGAGAAGGTCATGAGGAGTGCCAGGAGTCGGAGTCCGCGCCAACAGCCGTGAAGATAGCACCTCCTCGCGGCAACAAAAAACGGACACTCTGGATGAGTGAGAAAGCGGTTGGCTGCTGTGGGGAAAAGGTGAAGTAAGAAATGCCACCCAGAGGAAAACAGTTGCAGTGGCCCCCTTATTTGGGATAGCAACACGGCCTACCTGCATGACTGATTGGTCTGGCAGGTACAGCCCATCCTGCTGCATGAGCGTGTGTAGACCCGAGCCCTTGCAGGTGAGAGGGTTGGGTCCAAGATGGAAATAACAACTGCAGTGGCCGGCGAAGAGGGGTGGCTGAAGCACCACCTGGCAGCAGTGGTGAGACACCACATTCTGTGTTTTTAAAAGTGGCATTAATAAGAAGGAAGGTAAATAGGGTCCAGCTGTGGAGAACTGTAAATGGTGTTGCAGTGCCACCTAATGGCAATATGTGGTTACTCCAAGGAACCAAAAGAGAAACTCTAGTGAGGGAAGTTCAGCAGTGCGAAGGAGAGGTGGACCTGAACTGTAAAAGGGGATCATCATCAGGAGAGCATGACCTGTCCAAGATAATAAGCAAGTGTGTACCCTATGCCTTCCCAAGTGAGGAGACAGAAATGAGACTCATGGAACCATGAGCTGCGGCAGTGTCTGGCAAAGAGGACTGCCAGGCAGTTTGAACAAGGAAGTTGTGTAAATTCCCGTAAATACAACCACAGACTGGTGGGCCTGGACAAAGCAGGAAGAGTGTTGACCAGAGCAAAAAGGCCCCAGATAGCGAAAACCTTCAGGAAGAGAAGGGGCAATGAGCACCCCTACAGTCTCATACTGCCACTGCAGGAGAAAGAACAGGGTGCGCAAGGTGCGAGAAGAAAGAGCACTCTCAAGTGAAGGACAGAGGGAGCATAAGTCCGAAGTGCGCGGAAGACCGCGTCATAGAAACTGTTGGTACGGGCATGAGCCTGAGTGTTAGAGCCCTGCGAAAAGAGGACCAATGTTGTTAAATGGTGTGATAGACCTGCGAAGCCTGCCTGAATGGAGGCTGCAGAGAGTGCATTGTCGGCCTAGCCCTGGGGCCCAAGGAGTGTGTCCTCAAGAGAAGAGGCCCGCAAGAGGTCAAAGAAGAGACCTGCGAGAAGTCAGAGATCAGAACTGCGAGACGTCAGAGTAGAGACCTGCAAGAGGTCACAGAAGAGACTTGCAAGAGGTCACAGAAGATACCTGCGAAAGGTCAGAGAGGATGACCTATGAGAGGTCGGAGGATATGACCTGTGAGAGCTCAGGAAGAAGATTTGCAAGACATGGGATGAAGACCTAGGAGAGGCTGTGAAATGAAGGTCACAACGAGAGGTCTGGTTGCTGGACGAGGAGAAAGCATTGTCCTAGGGGTAGGACATGGCTAGGGAGACCCGTGTGAAGTGCACATCACATAGAGAGGCATGGTCAGAAACAGAAGAGTAAGACAGGATGGGACCAGACCACATTGTGAAGTGAAAAAAGAGGAAAAGGAAGAAGTGTGGCATGAGTCCACTGTGTAATGAGTCCAAAGAAAGAAGAAGAGAGGTGTGTGTGATAGACACCTGGCACACCACATACTGTGAGTGTTGCTGAGATCAAGTGCATCTCCAAGAACAACTCCGGAGCTGTTCATCATCGTGAGTGAAGAATTGCACCGATGTAACACCTAGAGGTCAGTGAAGCATCTGTGGCACCATGAGAAGCTAGCTGTCCAGACGGCTGTGGTACACCAAGCAAACCTGGAGCCTGCAGAAGAGAGCAAGCCGGACCATTTGTACCATCTACCTTTGGGCTGTATGTGTGACTGGATTGTGGTCCAGCTTGGACGTCCTAAGTGACCTCCGTCGTGGGGTCTAGAAGAGGATCTGGCCAATCCACACCTGACTGTGGCGATCCAGGGGCATGGGCCTCAGGGATTACCAGTGAGAGAGGGATGTGACACAAGAGATGCATTTGCAGCAGCTCACCAGCAGATATCATGATGCATGAAGATCTCTGTCGGAAGCTGGTTCCTCCAAAGACTATCCTGTCAAAACTGGTGCACCAGAGTCTGGATGGCAGGAGTAATCCAATCTAGAAACAACTACACTCCATGCGGATTGAGTGAATTGAAGGTGCGACTTGTAGGTATTTCTCCAGGGCCTATAGTATAGCATTGGAGCGACACAGTGAAGTCCGCACAGTCTCGTAGAAGCCTGGTGAAGAGGACCTCAGGGGAAGTGCTTGAGAGGGGAATCCTGGTGAAAGAAGGATGTCGGAAATTACTCCACCATCCTGCAGCTGGAAGCACTACGGTATCTAAGGAAGACTCATCAACAATGACTAGGATGTCATCTGTCTTAGGAGGCGTGATGTTCATGGAGCCAGGATGTATTTGAAAATGTAACATCCACAGACTTCGCTATCTCTCCACATGAACCGTCACAGTATACTGTGAATATCGACATTGGTCATAGACTCCCACGCATTGAGTCCAGGTAGGACAGGATCCACTGTGCACCGCTGAGCTGTGCCAATTAGCACTGGTGATCACAGCTGCAATTGTACACTCATCCTGTCCGAAAAGCAGCAGAAAAGACTCTGTGGAGTTTTCTAATGTTGTTTTGTTCTCTACCACAGCTTGGACTTATTCTTCTATTTTTAATAAAGTTTGGGAGGGATGTAGTGACCGGGTTGTCACTGTTCTAGTGTTTCTCATATCAGTCACTCTCCGAGGGCTGGCTTACATTACCACCCCCACCCATCCTTCACAGGTGTCACAGGACATGTGACCGTGTAAATAAAAAGGCCTGGGCGCAGGTGCCCTGGGCCAGTTCCAGTGACCATATTACGGTGTCTGTGTCTTTACTATTACTGCATGGGGGCCTACGGCCCCAAAACTTTACTGTCATAATGGAGCAAGATTGACAGCTCTGTAGTTGAGGCTGAAGGCAGTGTATTTCTCACACTTCCTGTTGGTGGGCCATAATGGTGTACAGACTTCTTGCTCATCCAGTTCTTGGCCTCTCTGCAGTCACACAGTGACACATTTACATGGAAGCATGGGATGGCTAGATTTACAAGTGTTGAAATACTGGTAGCTCCAAAGGAAAAGTAAATGTTGTGTTTACAAGTTAGGAGAAGAGAGAGTGGATGGGTGGGTGATTAGCGTGTGAAATAGAATGTTCAAGGGTGGTGACATACCTGCAGAAGGAAAGATGAAAATACATTAATCAAAAGGAAGAAGATCACTGAGATATGCAGATGGAGAATTTCAGAAAGATATGGAAGAAAAAGGGTGTAAGTGACTAAAGATGGGAGAGACTGCAGAGGAAAGTGGTGCAATGAGAAGAATGTGAGTGATTCTCATCCTCAGAAGACCACTACCCTGCTGCAGTTCTTAGTAATGCTTAATTTTACAGTCTAATCATTTCGGGACTGAAACATTTTCAGTGGGGAGGATTGGAGTTGAGTCAGGTAAATTGGACTGGACTGGGGTGGAGTGAAGTAGATTGTAGTGGGCTAGATAGGATTGGGGTAGATTGGATTGCGGTAGATTGGAGTGGGATAGATTGGTGTGCTAGATTGGGGTAGAGTGGAGTTAGGTATACTGGGGTAGATTGGAGTGGGGTGTGGTAGATTGGAGTGGGGTGGGGTAGATTGGAGTGGAGTGAAATAGATTAGGGTAGACTGGAGTAGAGTAGGATAGATTGTGGAAGATTGGAGTGAGGGCAGGTCAATTGCAGTGAAGTAGGGGAGTTTGGAGTGGAGTGGGGTGGATTGGGGTAGACTGAAGTTTGGTAAATGGTATGGAGTTGAGGGGCTTAGAGAGGAGGGGCATATAGTTGAGTGGTGTAAAGTAGAGTGGCATGGTGTAGTGTGTCGTGGAGTGAGTGGCGTAGAAAGGAGTTGTCTTAGAGTGAAGTGTCGTAGAATGGAATGGCGTGGTGTGGTGTATAATGGAAGGGCATAGAATGGACTAGAGTGTTGTAGAGTGGAGTGGTGCAAGTGGAGTGGCATAGTGTGGAGTATAAATTTGTGTGGTAATTAACAGCTATTACAGACAAAACATTTTAAATTAAAATGACCATTACTTTTGCACGACATACAGTTTTACAGCGCACAAACGATAACATGTGGAAATGTCATCATCTAGTGCATTGATGTATTTGGACCATTTTCAAATATTTCGTTTGAACACACTTCAGAATCCTGAAGAAATGTGCTTAATTTGTACGTTCCTAATTTTTATATATTCTGAAACATCAACACAGTTCATTTTTGTTGTGTGCTAGAAAAAAATAACATACCACGCCCTCACCTCTCACACGAGCACTCAACAGGATTCTCACATAAATCCTCGGAGGACAGAGCCTGGCATTTGACCTCTGTCTTTCAAAGCACAGCAAATATGACAATGTGAAAATATTAAAACAAGATTTAAAGTACTCTGGAGGATACACTAAACAATAAATGTTCACAAGAGGGACAAACTCAAGCAAATAAAGCCAGCAAATAGAAAGCAAGCAACTGTGAGTTTCAAACCACGAAACCAATTGTAGGCAATGGGTGAAATGCATTCTCAGGGAAGCTTTCAGAATGCACACATGAAGTTGGACAGCTGCACATTTTATAAGAGATATTATTTTGAACCTTTGAACGAGTTTACTCTTTTTAGGTCTAACACAGATCTGAACGCTCCTGAGGACTTCCGTGCCAGGAAAATTACGGTATAGCAGACTTTCTGTCTCCTTGTCTCTGGCACTGGGATAACTGCCACCATAGTTAGAAGACCCTGGATTGCATCCAACAATGCTCCTTGCCGAAGTGAATCCCATGCAAATGGTGTCTGACAAAAACATTCTTCCGGTTCGTTCAAAAAATAGCTGATACCCTGTCAGAGCATTTTTTTTATTGACCACTGGTCTGAAGTCTTCTCTTACCAACAGTTAAAAAAATTGTAATGGACCCCCAACAGGAATATCTACCTGAGTCCGGATATCATCAAATCTTTTGGGGGAGTGGGGAAATTGGCTGTTTGAACTGAATGATACCAGGCTTTGTTGGAAAGAGTAGCCCCACGGCCATGATCTCATCCTTGAAAGGGTAGTGATCCCTTCAGCATCAGGGTTCAAACCAAAAGATCTATTGTAAGGAATTCCTCTGTCCCAGGAGCTTGAAAAAACAGGAGCCAAAAGCTTCTTATTTTTGATTGATGTCTTGGAAGTTCATCCAGTAGCGGCTCTATAAGCCCAGAGCTAGAGAAGGGAAGATTCATAGTAGGGTCTTCTGAAGGTTTCAGCTGTCAATGAGTGCATCCAGCTGTATGTTCTTTTACACCTGAAAATGCTGCTGCCGATCCCAACAGATAACTAACACATTAGAGAGGAAACAAACTTTCTAATTCCTCACCAATGATGTTGATATGAAGTTCTCTCCTTGCTTCATCTGGTCTGTCAATAATTAGAAGTCCTTGAGGTGCAACTGAACGATGTAATTCAAACAGCTGCTCACCTGGATAGCATAGTTTGAAGACTCCACCTTGAAGTCCACAGTATCTGGAAACACCCCTACGTCAGAAACAATTACACCTTGCGACGAAATCCCCGCCATCAGGTAATTCACCTTGACTACAAGCAGGAATTACTATTTAAAAACAAATCCATAATGGATAGTTTTACTTGGAGAATCTTTATATATAATCATCTTTATTCGATTTGATAAACAAACCATAAAAGCATATAAATAAGTCATTAAAAAATGATTCACAGAAATACAGTTTTGCTAAAATGGGATAAAATAAAATATCATCCGTGGAAAGTCCTTAACCTACTATGCATATCCTCATTGATGTACTCAGTCCCCCCTTGTTATTCGAAGTTTTAAAGCGGCCTTTAAAAAGTTTGTCACACAATAAAGGGTAAAAACATCAGTTGACATTTTTAAAAACAGCAAAGCTACCCGAGCCTGCCTGAATCTAGCTCGTCTTAACAGCTCTTTCAGAAACAGTTTCCTGGGGTAGGCATAGTACGAGCATATTAAAACTAGGTGGAGAATCTAAGAAAGGACTGATGTTCTACCTCATTCCACTTGTTCATTAGACAGCACCTTTCAAACAGCAGCATGAAGAGGAAACGTTTCCAGTTCTTCCTGCTGATACTGACTGAATAATTATGTTCATTTACTTAACGGAAAACTCAGGCAGGGAAAGTTTGTCTTTCAAATGTTGTAATAGATCAATTCAGCTCCTGCCCTTGCATGAAGCAGCATCTAATGTCTTCCACCTCTGAGCAGCCTGTCCCATCATAATCCGACTCCCACCAATATCTAGGGATCTTAGAGGAGTGCCCACAACTACTGTTTCTACTGCTTGCTCAGTCATCTTCTAGATTGAAGAGTCATTTAATCCTCAAACTGAGATGTAGTCTATTGTACATCTCATCAGAGGAAGTAGATTTGTTATAGCAACATTTACTGTCAGTCTTTGCTTCCATTATAGAATACGAACCAATATCCATTCAAAATTGCTACCAAAATTATGGGCTGATGGACGAGCATGCTCTGCAACACACACTCCTCATTCCCAGCAACACACTTTCTGTATTTGTATTGTTTCTGGGCAACAAGCTGACAAAGACCTTTGCATCTCATGTCAGACAATCAGCTTTAATAGCTGTGCCTTGGGGATGTTGCTATTACTAGTAGACAAACAATAAATAAGTGACTTCTGATTGGAGGAGTACAGCTCTGATCACCGGGACTACACTATAGAGGCTTACTAAAATGCCTTAATCCACCAGTGTTAGGATTCGATCGACACTGCTGTCCTGAAAACTGCACATTGTATTTCAATACCTATTCTAATTCACTGCTACAATAATGCGGACCACCGCCTGAGGGCTGTAACCCTGAATTCTCCTTGATACAGGTTGTCCCCCCCCTCCCGTCCTGAGGAAGACCCGCCTGCAGAGGATACAAACCACCCTCTATGCGCCAGAGTCGAAACATCAACACTTTCTCCTAGTTGGCCTGTACCCTACTTCACCCCATCCCTACCTCTTTACAGAAGATTATACTCTGTACAACATCAAGAACCAGAAAATGACTTTTGAATTCATGAGAGACAGGCCCCATTGTAAAACAGGTGCTACTGTGAACCACGACCAGTTTACTAAGGACATTACTATGTGTAATTGATTGTTATAACTACTCTCTGATTTTCCTCCCTATACATCTGTTCTATTCTCACAAGCACAATCCTTTTTCCACACTCCCTCTGGAGCAACCCTCTTTTCTGTTTTGAAACACTCCCTACAGTGATCTGTTATAATAACTGTGAGATTAAACAGTCACTATTGAAGCTATTTATGGTGCTTGTGTGTCTTTTTATGGAGATACTTAATTGAATTGAGAAACTACTGGGGTACACTTATGATTTAACTTGAGTTCTATGTGTATCATGTTCATAGATTTTGACTTCATGAATACCTTCCTAAGGCAATTGGTCTGGGACCATTGTTTTCTATATCAATTACTAGTAGACAGCCATGGCCACCAGGGATTGCTCTGATAGTTCAAAGAGCAGAAAGTCCCCACTGAGGCAGACCACTATAGCTGGTCTTAGCGGGTGCCCGCTTCACCAGTATGCCCACTTGGCAACACTACACTGCGGGGGAGCGGTTTGTCTCAGTAAATGCTAAGGCTCGCATAGCAAAGCCTAACTTAACTCGGTAACAAAATGTACTCAGCAGCCAGTGTTGGATAGTTGAGGCACAGTACAAAATAAAAAATGGGAAGTGCGCCAGGAGTCGTCCTCTTTTACGTCCAAAATCAGGAACTGGAGTGTGGTCGTTATGGTAGTTTTTAGAATCAAAAATGCGGGAGCATGCGGTAGTGCATGCATCTCACATCTTGGAGCTCACCCATTTCTTAACACTCATCCGCTTCAGCAATGCTCTTTTTGTCAGCTGTCTTTATAGCCCAGTTCAGCCAAAACTTCACTTCCAATGTTTGATGAGGAGTAGGGACTAAACACATATTGATTCAACTTTACCCATGTCCGTCCGTTGCTCCTGAAGTGATGATTCAGGTACTATTTCTTCCCCCTTCCACTACCCTGCCTGCAGTTCCATCCATAGCCCTTTTTCAGGTCAAAGCTTACCAGACAGCACAACTGTCTGATTTGCTAAAGACATGTTGGGGACATTCAGAAAGTGGTCCATTGGCTTTTGTGGATTGTAACTCACATTTTCTGGCTTTTGCTGGCTCTATTCATTTTAGGCTGTACAGCTTGAGTTTGTCCCTAATGTAGCCCAAATCAGCAGCGATCGGCAGCACACATAGACAGAGTAAGAATAGCTTGTAATTGTCTTATAGTTGGAAGGTGTCCCTACACACAACTGAACATATACATCCCTGCATGACTGCCACCCTTGCACCAGACCCTCCTAGCATTAATAATGATAACTTGAGTGATACAAGTGCTATTTTAGTTTATTGGTTAAGAAAAACCATAAACATACTACTTGTAACATACATTGACAACGATATTATATCCATATAAAAGATTTAAAAAAAGAAAAGAATTAGTACAAGCAAAAGCTTAAAACCCTACAAAACAAATTGACCAGGGCAGAAAGTAGGGGAGCACAGCCTTTAGGCCACGCAAAATTGAAAATATCTAATGATGACATATGCACAGCACTAGTATATTGACAAATCTTCTGTTGGTACCTCTCTCCACGGTTGCTACAGATTTTGAAACGTAAACATAACTATAAATGTCATACTATAAAGTGCATAGTGCAAGAAACAATAGAGAAAAATGCAAGCAAGAGCATAATCAGATGTAAAATCAGTATAACTATAATTGCAAATAAGCAACATAGTGAACCAAGCAGCATAAGAGGAACACAACGTTTAGACCTCACCAAATTTAAATCATCAGATGAAAAGATATACACAGAATTTTTGCAGGGTTTCCTAAAGTTATCTCCCCTCACATAATAGCATGCTTTAAATCTAATGCATAGCTGTATGTATACCAAACCATAGAGTGCATAGTGCTCAAAGAACCAGAAAACCTACAACAAGCTTGGACGTACACAGCTATAAATCCTTGTGACCATAGCTTCATATGGAAGGTACCAATTTCAGGGCATCGTATGGTGGCATAAACGCTACACTTAGGATTTGAGTAATCATGTGGATACCTCTCGCCGAAATAGTAGCAGGTTTTAACCTGAAACATAGCCATATATTTACCAAACCATATAGCGCATAATGCCAAGATGACCACAAAACCTAGAACAAGCACAGATGTAGCCAGCTATAAATTCATGTGACCATAGCGGCATATGGAAGGTACCAAGTTCTGGGCCTGGCATGCTAACATAAAAACTGCACTTAGGATTTAATTAGTCTTATACCTCTCTCCAGAATAGTAGCAGGTTTTAACTTGAGATATCTTGCTACAAAGTGCATTGGATGTGTCAAAGTGCTAGGAACTACCATTTCCCCTGCTGACTCTTGGTCTACTTATGTCTTTCTAGGGGCCTCAACTGGTACTTGGTCTAGGCAAAAGACTACTTTACATAAGCACTGCTCTTAAGTTTTAGCAAATATCAAATTGATACGCCCCACACAAGGTAGCAGTAAGTTTCAACCTAAAACATAGCTACATAGTGATTATTCATTAAAGTGCATAGTGCATGGCAAAGTGCTAGGTACAGCCAATTCCCCTCCTAACTCAAATCATTAATCTACGGAGGCATACACATGAACACGAATTGGGGCGCATTCCACCAATCATGGCAGAAATCAATGTACAATGTGAGCTCAACCTTGGCTCTTGGGAACCCCACAGACTGGAGGAGGCAATAGTCCTGATGCTCGCCACCTAGCAATCCGTCAAACAGAGGACCCACTATGCCCAACTATGCCAGGCTATTGAAGCCCTTCTTGGATAGAAACTTAGAGGGACCCTAGTTGGAACAGAGCTGCGTCCTACATGAGCCAAAAACAACAAAAAACTACACCAGTCGATTATTCAACTTGAGCTTTTTGTAGAACTCCGTAGAAAGGATAGGAGGCAGTAATGGGCATGCCCCCGCACGGCTCCTCCACCCCCACGATCCTGTCTGATGGGAGACTGCTTGGCCCAGCTTGGCCAGCTGATAGCGCAGTTCCTGTATAAAAGCATAGTAGGACCCTAGTTGGAGCAAACCTGCCCCCTAATCTGATCCTTAAAAATTGGGGGGAACTGCACCAGTTGAATATTCAGCCTGAGAATTTGTGGGCTGACCTACAGGTTCTTATTCCTATGGCTAGACATTCTTCACATAGCAGGGCCCCGATACCATAGTAAACTTGGGCAGAGTCTATGCAGTAAAGTCTCATTTGTCCGAAGACACAAACTATGCCTCTTGCCCTTGGAGCAAGTGAATACTGTTTTCTGGAGTTCAGGGGGGATGAAAGGAAGAATTATTTTTACCGTTCTCAATATGTTGAAGTAGGATGAGGTGACCATGTTCACCTGTGCTATGAAAGTCAGTTTGTCATCAGATATATCAGCCAAGTTTCTGATCTTTATAACAGAGGTTGGCAGTGTACCCAGATTCTGTGGCCTCCAGATGGGGACCAAGAAGCAGGGTTATTTCCAAAAAGGAGAACCTCTGTCTTGCCGGAATTTAATTTCAGGCAGTTTCCCTTCATCCACCTTCCCACCTCCTCCATGCAATTACGGAACCTATCTACAGTTTCAATATATCACTAGTGATTGAGATGATGATTTGTGTGCCCTGGGTGTATGACACCAAGGAGAAACTGAAAGACCTGATCAGGTTTGCTTGTGGTGTGGCATAAATATTAATAAGGTTTGGACTGAGCCATTCTCCTTGCAAGACACCACAATGCAAAGAGAAAGGGGTGGAAACAAAACCATTTAAGGATACTGATTGTTCTCTATGGGAAATAAATTATCTGAGTAAGGCCAATGCTATGTCTTTTATTCCAATGCTGTTTAGGCGGTTAAATAAGACCTTGTGGTTTACCTATCTAAGGCCACCGATAAGTCTGGAAGGATCAGGACTGCCATCCCTCTGAGGTTCCGTGACGATTTGAACCCGTGTTTTCAATATTGTCGGAAATACATAATCTTGGTATCAGTGAACCGCAAATGATCCATTTAGCATATCCTGGTGTTTTCGCTGTGCTACGAGCAAGAGTACTCCTGTTACAAACACATTTCTGATCTACCCATGGCATCCATCTTAGATCATGGCAGCCATTTTGTGTTTCTTGCCCTCACATAGACAATGGACACGCAATGACCTCTGATTTCCCCATTTCGATTAAGGACACGTAGGCTTAGCCGGAGATTCACCTCTCTAGTGACACGTGCACCTTAGAACAGAACACGCTGTGGCTGCATGACTCGACAAAGGCTGCCTCCTCTGCCTGAGGCCAGTCCTGCTATACTGGTTCTCGTGTTCGTTGGCCTGATCATGATTAGGCGGCCGAAGCTGGTAGCCTTGCCCATTTACGACCCACAAACATCTCTTATCCTGCTTTTCTATCTTCCGCACCTGGCTCCGTTCCTTTCTTTCTGAATCTTTATTAGGGGGAGGTAACGAAATTTACGATGAGGCGGTCCGGCTCTTGAATGTAATATTGACAAGGGATTGTGATGGAATAGTGGGAACCCCTCTTCGTAATGTTTGACATCAGATATCATCGACGATTCTTGTGCAACGCCAAATATTTATTGTTTAGGACACAAAGATGTGGGAATGTACCAACATGTGAAGAATTCGCCTGAAGGCCAATATTCTGTATATAAGGAGCAACCCTTCTTGTACAAATCGAACAGGCTCCTAGATACTGCCCGTGTGTAGTTTCTGTGACTTCTGTGTCCCTGCAGTAATAAACCTTTGGTCTTTGACGCCACCATCGAGAAGCCCGTGTTTCTGTTTATTTGTGCACCGAGACAGGTAGAACTCCGGGGTCTTCGGGTGTTATCCCTGACACCTCTGGACGGAACCAAAAAGTCCAGAACTCCAATTGGCGCCCAACGTCGGGCGACGTCATTCGGTACCGGTCCAAAAGCCTGAAGAGTTCGAGAAGCTTCGTGTGAAGATTCCTGAGGGAGGCGCCCCACTTCATCGATCCCGGCATATCGCAAAAGTGGCCCGAAGTTCTCTTCCACGAGGGTTCCCATTCAGGACGGCTGCAGTGGTCCGTTGCCTTGACCGTCGCCCTGTCTTGGACCCGAGGTGCAGTCCTTAGTACGGCGAGACGAGACGGGTTTCTCCTCGGTGACGTCTTCAGTGCCTCAGTTAAGTATTTAGTGGTTGTTAGTTGGTTACTTCGTAAGGGTTGTTAAAATCCTTTTAGTCCTTGGTTTGGTTTGGTTTCGTAAGATTATCACTGGTTGTTCTGGTTACGATAATCTATTGGTTTAGTTTGGGTATCGATACATTGGTTCGCTTTGGTAGGCCTAAGTTCTTGGTTCGAGTGCACATTCCTGTTTGTGTTTTTGTTCGTTCTGTGTTCCGGATTGCAAAATGGTAAGTCGGAAAAATTGTATGTTGTCGTGTTTTGGTTGCAACAGTGATTCCCGGTTGGAGGACTCATGTCTGGTTCCTCCGATTGGAACTCCTCTATATGATCTTTATTGTAAGTTTGGTGTGGGTCCTATATCTTATAATGAGGTGTGGGTCCGCTATACGGAAAAAGACGGTGTCCTTAGTTGGCCACTGCATGGTAGTTTTGAACCTGAAGTCCTTGATAATTTGGAAGTGAAATTGTTTAAGAAGAAAGCCCGGCCGGCAATGTTTGATTCTTTCCGTTACTGGCGAAAAGAATCTAAACAGAGAGAAATTAAAAGGTTAAAGAAAGAACAGAAAGAGCAAGAGTTGACTTTAGAGCAAGCTGCTAAGCAGCTGCAAGTCAACGAGTCTGAGAAGGCAATAGAGGTGGCTACTAGAGAGCGTAATTTAGCGATCGACAAGTGCTATCCTGCCTTGCCATCGAGTACAACTAAGATAGTAGAGGACCCCGAAAACGATCCTCTGTTGTCTTACTTGTTACGGTCACCCCCACCGTATGCACAGGGTGCTACGGCTCCGCCTGTACCGAAGGTTCAATTGCCGGTTGCTGGACAACCTGGTATTCCTGCTCTTGCCCCTCAGAATCAAGCTCCTGTACCTCCTGTGGTTAATGTGAATGTTCCTTCGGCACCCCCTCTTCCTGGGTTGCCGGCTTCTTTGCCTATACCTGTATCGCTTACACCTACTGCTTCACAAGCTACCTTATCTGATACTCCTACTGTTCCTGGTCTATCTGTTCCTACTGCTACTGTGTTTTCTACATCTGCTAGTATTATGACTCCGCTTTCTGTTCGTCGAAGAATCACTGATTCTGTCTCTAATATTCTGTCTCCCTTCTATAAAACTTTGATTAAAACTCCTGCCTCTGAGTCTGTACAGAGACGTAGTCAGCTTCCAAGTACTGAGGAACGGGGAATCTTAGATTCCACGGCTCTCAGATGGATTTCGAAGAGTAGGAGATATAGTACGAGAGATGTACTAGATACATTTATGCAGTGGAATGAACCAACGCAACGATATGCGTTTGACGAAATGTGCTCTCTTTTACGTGAGGAACTAGAAAAAGATGACTCTGAATCGAATTTAGAAGACTTAATTAAGGTCCAGAAAGAGTTTGCTGCAGGTATGATAGTAGGTCAAAATATAAAAGAAGCGATGGAACTGATTTTAAGTTATAGGAATGATCCATCTCTTCGTTCACCGAGAGATTTAGAAAGACAGAGTACGAAGCAGAATCGCCAATATCCAATGAGGGAGGTTCCTCCAATTTGGCGCGAAGCTGTGCAAGCTGATGCTATTAATGGTATTGCAGTCGCTCCGGCGCAATTCCAGAGAGTGTGGATACACATTCCGTGGAAGCGAGCCGAAGTGTTAGCAGTGAAACAGGCCTTGCCAGATCCGCGTAAGAATCCTGCTGGATACTATAAGGAGTTAGCACAGACAGTTGAGGCTTGTGTTATGAATCTAGCGGACATTGACATGTTATTTGGGAATGTAGTTCCACAACCAATTTGGGCAAAGATACGTAAAGAGAATCATCCAGTTGCCCTAGGTGGTGATTGGGCAGCAATCATAGCGGCAGATGGTCAGCAAATAGGTGGTTCCAAACCCGAACCTCTAATTGCTAATCTTCCAGGTAGGATAATTGACTTAATGAAGACTCTAATGCCAGCATTGCGTGTTAATTGGGACAAGTTGTCCGCATGCAGGCAGAAGAAAGACGAAAGTGTCTCCGACTTCTTCACGAGGTTCGAAGAGACTTTTGTAGATCACAGTGGTCAGGATATGAGCACAGAAGGAGGACAGAGATTGTTTGTCGATAAGTTTGTACACAATTTGCTACCAGAGCTTTGCAATAAATTGAAAGATTCCGAGAGTGCGTGGGCTGTCTCTACAACTGCGCAAATACTTGCAACTGCACAGTATTATGAAAATAGGGATAAAGAGGAGAAAGAGAAATCAGATAAGAAAACGAAAGATTTAAAGACTAAAGTTCTTTTGCAACAGGCATATCCGCCTCGCATGAATCAGACCAATACACAGCAAGGGTCATATCAGAGGACAGATTATAGTTCGCCGAGGCCTCAATATCAGTGGAACCAGTGTGCGTACTGTAAGAAAGAGGGTCACTACAAAAATGACTGTCCGATCTTAGCGCAAAATAATGCTGCAGCAGCTCAAAGAGGTCGTGGTGGTTCTATGCAAAATTCTAGAGGTCGAGGACGAGGTGCTATGCCTCCACAAACGAATGATCGCCCTTCTAATCACTTTGATCAACGAAATGGACAGTCTGCCCAACAAAATAGATCTCAACAGTATCATGTTGAGGATTATTGTGAAGTGGATGAGGGATTTCAACAGAATGGGTACTAGGACAGCCATGGACAGAGAGAGGGAGTAGTATCAGTTCCAGTGAATCTGCTTGGTTTAGACTTGTTAAAACGCCTATATGCGACATTGTACTGTTCTCCATCAGGAGTACAGCTTACATTGGGTAAAAGAATCACCTCTCCGATGTACTTGTCAATGGATGCACTCCCGCCAGAGCTGCGTTCACTCCCTGATACTCTTTGGGCGACTGGTCCTAACGATGTAGGCCTTTTGGAAATACCACCATATGTAGTCACTTTAAAAGCAAATGTCAAATTTCCACGAATTCCTCAATACAAGATTTCTAGTGAAGGTGAACGTGCACTTTTATTGATTGTACAAGATTTAATTAAGAAAGGTGTAGTTGAAGAAACTAGAGGAAATGTCTGTAACAGTCCTGTATTACCGATTTTGAAACATACTGATCCTTCAAAGCCTCCAGTGTATAGGTTTGTTATCGATCTCAGAGAGTTTAATAAAATTGTGGTTCCGCAGTTTCCTGTGGTTCCAGACATTACTGCATTGTTAACGTTGATTCCTGCTACAGCCACATGGTTTTCAGTTATCGACTTGAAAAATGCCTTTTTCAGCATTCCGATAGCAGAAGAAAGCAGAGATATTTTCGGCTTCTCTTTAGGAAGTCGAAGCTTCAGGTTTAAACGTGCTCCACAAGGCTATTGTGAGAGTCCGTCCATTTACAGTCAGGCATTAAAAAGTCAGTTAGATTCCTTTGTACTTCCTCCTGGTTCTGCACTAGTGCAGTATGTAGACGATCTTCTGGTGGCTGCCGATGACAAGGAAACTTGCAAAGCAGCTACAATTTTGTTATTGCATCATTTGTCTAATTTGAATCATAAGGTGTCACCTTCGAAAATGCAATACTGCTGCCAAGAAGTGACCTACCTAGGTCATCTCTTGTCAAAGGAGGGAAGGAAGTTGACCCCAGAGAGAATAAAAGCAATTACGCAGATGAGTGTTCCCCGCACACAGAGAGAAGTACGTGCCTTTTTAGGTATTACCTCGTACTGTAGGCAGTGGATCCCAAATTTTTCTCTTTTGGCAAAACCATTGGTAGTCTTGACTGGGAAAAATGTTCCGAGTCCGGTGCCATGGTCTGCTGAATGTCAGGAGAGTTTTTCTGAGTTACGAAAAGCATTATGTTCAGCTCCTGTATTGGGTACACCCGATTACAGTAAGCCATTCACGCTCTATGTTCACGAGAGAGAAGGCTGTGCGTTGAGTGTCCTGACACAGAGATTTGGTGATAAACAACGCCCTTGTGCGTATTTTTCATCAACATTAGACCCGGTAGCTAGAGCATTACCTAGTTGTTTGAGAGCTACAGCGGCAGCTGCGGCTTCCATTCGACAATCTGCTGGTTTGGTGATGAACAACATGCTAGTGGTCATGGTTCCTCATGCTGTGGATACACTCATGAACCGAACTAAGACGCAACACCTTACCAGTGCTAGATTATCAGGCTATGAGCTGACATTGCTAGCTAGTCATATTCAAATCAAAAGATGCAATGTATTGAATCCAGCAACATTGTTGCCGACTAATCAAGAGTCGAGTGATTCTGAACCCCATGATTGTTGTTTCAGAACCGAGGAAGAGACAAAAGGACGAATTGATTTAAAAGACACTCCGTTGTCAGAACCAGATGGCACGTTGTATGTTGATGGGTCTTGTTTTAAATTGAAGAATGGTGATGTGACTGCTGCTTACGCTGTAACGACTTTGAGGACGATTGTTGAGACTGCAAGAGTGAGTCAGAATTCTGCCCAAGCTGCAGAGTTAATCGCTCTAACAAGAGCGTGTGTTTTAGCAAAGGGAAAGAGAGTGAATGTGTTCACAGATAGTCAGTACGCATTCGGCGTGGCCCATAGTTTTGGCCGTTTGTGGAAAGAAAGAGGTTTCATTACGTCCCATGGGACTAAAATTCAACATGGTCAGCTAGTTAACGACTTGTTGGAATCTCTAACCTTGCCGACTGAAGTTGCGATTGTGAACTGCAGTGCTCATAAAGCAATCACGGATGATGTTGGTCGTGGGAATGCTTTTGCTGATGAGACCGCTAAACAGACAGCTAGAAATATGATGAGTAGGATGTATGTTGCAACGTCTGCAAGATGGATTTCTGAGTCTGGAATGTGTGAGGACACAGTGGAAAGTGTGAAAGAAATTCAGAAAGAAGCGACTGGGGAGGAAAAGCTTGCATGGAAAGAGAGTACGGGTAAATTGGACTCGAGTGGATGTTGGATTGATTTGTCGGAACAGCAGCGTTGGATGTTGCCTGATGCGTACGTGCTTGCAGTGGTGACGATGGCACATGGAACAGCACACATTAGTTCTAAAGGGATTTGTAAGATGTTAGCTCCAGTCTGGAAGAATGATGGGATTAGTAAGTGTGCAGAGAGAGTGGTGAAAAATTGTATGGTATGCCTGATGCATAATCCTGGCAAGGGAGTCCCAACACCTGCTGGTCACTTCGCTCCTCCTTCCTGCCCCTTTGAAGTGATTCAGCTAGATTTCATTCACATGGATCGTTGCAATAACCTAAAATACGTTCTGGTGGTAGTTTGTGCTTTCTCCAGATGGATTGAAGCATATCCACTAAAGGACAACACTGCCCTATCAACTGCCAAAATACTTCTCAAAGAATATTTCTCTAGGTACGGAATGCCACGGATTGTATGGTCAGATAACGGAAGTGAGTTTGTAGGGAAAGTTATGCAGAGTGTGTGTGCCGGTTTAGGAATTAAGCAAAAATTCCACAGTGCAAACCATCCCCAGTCTGCTGGTTTAGTTGAGGGTTACAATGGCACCCTCAAACTAAAACTCGCTAAAATACAGGCATCCACGGGTTTATCCTGGCCAGATGCACTACCCTTGGCTTTGTTATCAACGAGAGCGACTGTACATTCTAGAATAGGGCTTAGTCCCTACGAGATAGTTTTCGGTCGTCCCGCTAACGTTTGGGGAGTGCCTAGGCCAAAAGAATTTTGTTCTCTGGAATATCCAATGTTGATTGATTACCTTTACGACTTGACTGCTAAATTGAGTCTTATTCACCAACAGGTTTTCGATGCATTACCAAAGCCACCGGAGAGTCCAGGTCATCAGCTGAAACCAGGTGACCACGTTGTGGTGCGCAACTTTGCAAGGACGAAGAACCTTCAGCCCAGATTTGTCGGCCCCTATCAAGTGCTGCTAGCGACGAGAACTGCTGTTCGTGTGGCCGGACGCAAACACTGGATACACACGACGCACATCAAACGTGTGCCCCTGCCTCTTCCTTATGACAACTGGGTTAAGAAGGGAATTGGTGCCTCTGAGTTTGAACGGACACCCAGGTTTATCCCTTTCAGCGATGCCGAATTATTAACTGACACGTCGAACTCTGACTCTCCTCCTGAAACTACTCCTTTGAATCCTGAACATTTGTCCTCTGCATCAGAAGAAACTTTGCCATCTGCGAACTTGAACATTGCAACGTCTGCTGATAATACACTGTTTCCAGATCAAACAGTTCCTGCAAAACTAAGATACAATTTACGGTCTCGTAATATGGACAAATAAAGCAGGAAACTGCCTATTGTGATATTTGAATTTTGACACTTTTGCCCTCAGCCAGGAAGTTTGCTATTGTTTTATTATTTTTAAATTGCCTTGCCGTCTGGGTAGCCGTAGGGTCGTGGCTGTGTGCCTAGTTGAATCTGCGGGGGTCAGACACAAGGTCGATCTTTCTGTTAGTTCTGGGAACTCCCAGGGCTGATAGAGGCATTTTCATCTACGTACACATCATCAGTGGTCGCGAGCGGATTGTAGAAGATGGAGCTTCCTGCGCTGCAACGAGAAAATGTGATCTATGTTCGCAGAAACAGACTTTACAGAATTCTCCACAGCAAATGTTTTCTGATGCAATGTGCTATTACATTTCTAATTGTTTTGATAACATTGGTGGGTGGAATCGTCTTTGGTGTGAATTTAATCTTTATGCCAGTAACTACAGTACCTCCCCTTGATCCTGCTACTTCTACTGTTTCTTCTATGCACTCTTTTCACTCGTTTCCTGAACATGAGCAAGCTCGACGCTCAGAATTCATCAATAACACTTTCGTACAGCTCTTGCACCAACACCAACTGGTAGTTAACACTACAGACTGTTGGGTGTGTGGCTTGATACCCCACACTATGGATAAAGGCATTCCCTATCTGGTGTTGCCTTTCAGCTATAATGGATCATTTCAGGCCCTTCGGACCATTTTTGCTTATGCCCTTGAAACGTATCCTCCGCGTCCACCACGTTCCACTAAATATAACTCTGCCAACAAAGCTTTAGTCCAGGGAATTATTGACATGATCAAGGACGTCAATAATACTCCATCTTACCCTAGAGATGAATTACGAGTATATTTGAGTTGGAATTCTTCAGAGTATCGCCTTAGTTTGGGAGAAAGCAAGCGTAAAAGCTCAACTCCAATCTGGGTCGTGCCTCACCGAGGTCAGGTCTGTTTGCAAGGTAATGGGAGAAATCCGAGAGCTCAGCTAGGGAGGAGTGAGTGCGTAGAGACTTACGTGTTTCCGTCTAACTCTTCCCCTGCCTTTCTTACTGCTAGGGGTACCTACTTCATCTGTCAAGACAGAGCGTATACATGGCTGCCTGCTGACTTTTCAGGTTCATGTTATATTGCTCGATTGTTGCCTCCGACATACACTGCTTCATCTGATTATCACAAGACTAGAGTAGCAAGAGGTGTTTTCAGCAAGGAAGATACCGCTGGTCAGGAAGCTGGACACTTCTTCAAAGGTTTCCTTCCGTTCTGGGGGCCTATGGCCAATAGTAGAAACATACGTCAGCTAACACGGGTAGTTGAATCTACTATTACCGAAACTGCTGGTGCCCTTAGCAACTTGACAGCTGAGCTTCAGGCGGATAGACTCATGATGTTGCAGAACCGTATGGTTCTAGACGTGATACTTGCAGATCGAGGTGGGGTATGCAGAATGATCCAATCGAGCTGCTGTGTTTTTATTCCCAATAATGCTCCAACTGTCTATGAGGCGATCTCTAGGCTACACAAGATTTCCGACTCTATACACGTAGACAAGGGAAACTGGTCCTTCATGGAGTGGTTTTGGACTCTGATATCAGCGTGGGGATGGAAGGTTCTGATGGTCATTGGTGTCATCTTAGTATTCCTGTTCTCGTGTTGCCTGATTATCCAGTGTGGTCCAGCTCTGTGTAGTCTTTGTGCTGCAACCTGTTTCAGAAAACCACCTGCATTTGGAGAAAAGGCTCGAGAAAGGATGATGATACAACAGCATGTCACTGACCTGATGAGCATAGAACTAGATTCTGACATAGACTGAGTAATTGCCTATGTAAGGGCAAAAGGAGGGTCTGAGGTTCCGTGACGATTTGAACCTGTGTTTTCAATATTGTCGGAAATACATAATCTTGGTATCAGTGAACCGCAAATGATCCATTTAGCATATCCTGGTGTTTTCGCTGTGCTACGAGCAAGAGTACTCCTGTTACAAACACATTTCTGATCTACCCATGGCATCCATCTTAGATCATGGCAGCCATTTTGTGTTTCTTGCCCTCACATAGACAATGGACACGCAATGACCTTTGATTTCCCCATTTCGATTAAGGACACGTAGGCTTAGCCGGAGATTCACCTCTCTAGTGACACGTGCACCTTAGAACAGAACACGCTGTGGCTGCATGACTCGACAAAGGCTGCCTCCTCTGCCTGAGGCCAGTCCTGCTATATTGGTTCTCGTGTTCGTTGGCCTGATCATGATTAGGCGGCCGAAGCTGGTAGCCTTGCCCATTTACGACCCACAAACATCTCTTATCCTGCTTTTCTATCTTCCGCACCTGGCTCCGTTCCTTTCTTTCTGAATCTTTATTAGGGGGAGGTAACGAAATTTATGATGAGGCGGTCCGGCTCTTGAATGTAATATTGACAAGGGATTGTGATGGAATAGTGGGAACCCCTCTTCGTAATGTTTGACATCAGATATCATCGACGATTCTTGTGCAACGCCAAATATTTATTGTTTAGGACACAAAGATGTGGGAATGTACCAACATGTGAAGAATTCGCCTGAAGGCCAATATTCTGTATATAAGGAGCAACCCTTCTTGTACAAATTGAACAGGCTCCTAGATACTGCCCGTGTGTAGTTTCTGTGACTTCTGTGTCCCTGCAGTAATAAACCTTTGGTCTTTGACGCCACCATCGAGAAGCCCGTGTTTCTGTTTATTTGTGCACCGAGACAGGTAGAACTCCGGGGTCTTCGGGTGTTATCCCTGACACCTCTGGACGGAACCAAAAAGTCCAGAACTCCACCTCCTTGATCAATGCATGCTCTAATGTCTTCAGTGGCAACAACAAGGGTTGTCTCTGTACAATGCGTACTTTTAAAGCCATACTGTTTATTGTGCAGGAGAAGATTATTCACCAAAATAAGGAGAGTTCCCTATTTATTGGCTTTTCCGCCACTTTTGCTGGTAATGGGAGTGAGATGTTGGATGGTAGCTATTTGTGTTTAGGGGTTTAAGTGAAAGTTTATTTAGGAGGTGCAGGACGGATGCAGTTTTCCAGTTTTTTGGGAAATACCCCACCTTGAACATCTCGTTGAAGATTTTTGTGAGGTGGGGCGCTAGAGGCTTTGAAGTGTTGCTGGAGGCCATGGATTGGAAGGTGAACCAGATTTAAAATTAAAATTAGTTGATGTGTTGAATCTTTGTGGAACCGAAAAAGTTACTGTGGAATTTTGATTAATGTCTTCATTTGACACAAACTTTATTTTGAAAAAATGCTAAAAGTTTGTCGCACACACATTGATTGCTGATCGGTTGGTTGGTATTATTAGGTTTGGTCAAAGAGTTAGTTGTTTGGAAGAAGGCTTTGGCCGAGTTTTTTGCTGATGTAATCTTTTTCAAGAAATGAGAAGATTCTTCTTCCTGAATCATATTTTTATTTATTAGTATGCATTGTTTGTATTTTTGTCTTTCACTGAGATAATAATTTTCACACCAGATACGTTCTTCTTTGCGGCAGAGTTTGTATTTGCTGCTTACGTTTTCTACAAAACCATGGGGCAGATGGTTAACTCCTGTGGCAGTTAAATGAATAAAGGGCCACTAGTTGGTCCGCTGCAGACCATAACCAATTGGTGAAGTTATTAGGAATTCCATTGTGAGTGGGGCCTGATCTTTGCAGGGGTCTTCGTGTGGGGAACTCCTTTGCAATGGTACACCTTTCCTTCCTTGTTCATGGATCTAGTCAGCATGTCGCAGACATTTAAATATTTTTTGCTCTTGCTGGAAGCCATTCTGGTGGGTCCACTAGGGATTCGGTGTGCTGCTGCTCATTCTGGGTATAGAAGAATGCTTCAGGGTAGTTAGCTGTAGGTCAATTGGTAGCCCAGTGGTTGCAAGGCACAATTATCCCAGTTTCTAGAGGCTGAGTGCTGCCCCCCTCTGCATTCCTGGGGTGGCAAGCACCCACCCTGCATGTTCTGCACTTTTATTAAGCATTGGGGATCGCGTGCTGGGGCCGCATCAAGAGGGCAAGTTACATCAGTAAAAAAACAAGAGCACACTAATGCTCCAGAGGAGCGCTATTTAAAAAAAAAAATACAAGCAGCAGTGAAAGCGATCGCTTTCGCAATCGCTATTGTGTAAAAAAAAAAACGCCCGCGAGTGGTGCGCTAACGTGCGCCACTGCGGAGCATATGTCTTCAATTATCACGCCCATGTCGGCACGATAATTGAAGACACATGGCCTTTGGTGTGCGTAACAGACACCAATAGGCCATGGGCGGAGCTACGCGACCACCCATGGCCAATTGCGTGATCTGTTAAAAACCTATACGCACGCAAATCCCAATGAAAATGGACCATAGAAAATGAACACGCACGAGCGCTGTCATTTTCTAGGTCCATTTTCAAAACCCCGAGAAAATGACTCTGGCTGCACGAACACTGCTGCGCAGTGCACGCTAGACCGAGACCTAAAAAGGTACGAGAAGGAGAATGGGGTGATGTATATGAAAATGCCATGGAAGACTTAGACAAATATTACAAACCCACTGTGTGTGTAGCGGTAAACAGATATAAATTTTATAGGCGCAAGCAGGGAAAAGAGGAAAGTATTGAAGACTATGTCTCTGCATTAAAAAATTTGAAAACATGCATGATGATTTAATAAGGGGCCAGATTGTGATGTGCGCAGCAAATTCAAGTATACAGTACGCATTGTGGGCCAAAGGTGAGAAACCTCTCCAAGAAGTAATTCAATTTTAAAATTAAAATTAGTTGATGTGTTGAATCTTTGTGGAACCGAAAACGTTACTGTGGAATTTTGATTAATGTCTTCATTTGACACAAACTTTGTTTTGAAAAAATGCTAAAAGTTTGTCGCAGGCACATTGATTGCTGATCGGTTGGTTGGTATTATTAGGTTTGGTCAAAGAGTTAGTTGTTTGGAAGAAGGCTTCGGCTGAGTTTTTTGCTGATGTAATCTTTTTCAAGAAATGAGAAGATTCTTCTTCCTGAATCATATTTTCATTTATTAGTATGCATTGTTTGTATTTTTGTCTTTCACTGAGATCATAATTTTCACACCAGATACGTTTTTCTTTGCGGCAGTTTGTATTTGCTGCCTAAGTTTTCCACAAAACCATGGGGCAGATGGTTAACTCCTGTGGCAGTTAAATGAATAAACTAGGTTGGTCCGCTGCAGACCATAACCAATTGGTGTAGTTATTAGGAATTCCATTGTGAGTGGGGCCTGATCTTTGCAGGGGTCTTCGTATGGGGAACTCCTTTGCAATGTGGCACCTTTCCTTCCTTGTTCATGGATCTAGTCAGCATGTCGCGGACATTTAAATCTTTTTTGCTCTTGCTGGGAGCCATTCTGGTGGGTCCACTAGGGATTCGGTGTGCTGCTGCTCATGCTGGGTATAGAAGAATGCTTCAGGGTAGTTAGCTGTAGGTCAATTGGTAGCCCAGTGGTTGCAAGGCACAATTATCCCAGTTTCTAGACGCTGAGTGCTGTCCCCCCTCTGCATCCCTGGGGTGGCAAGCACCCCCCTGCATGTGCTGCACTTTTATTAAGTATTGGGGATCGCGTGCTGGGGCCTCATAAAGAGGGCAAGTTACATCAGTAAAAAAACAAGAGCACACTGATGCTCCAGAGGAGCGCTATTGAAAAAAAAAATACAAGCAGCAGTATGTATGTCGTATACTTGTAAAGCGCACAGCTGCCCCAGCAAAGGGGCGTCCCGGCGCTGTATACCGCTGGGGAACCCATCCTGGCTTTCCCTGTGAGATGGTCCCTCCTGGGCATCTCCAAGTTGAAGACAAGCATCCCCAGCGCTGATGGGGCCGTTAGTAGAGATGAAGCAAGCTATTGCCCAGAGTTGCTGAGTGGGACCCATGGTTGGAGTAGGCACCGAGGCGAGAAATATCGAGTCCGCTGACCATGGCCCAAGACCCTGCCGTGTCGGGAATTGAACCCTGGTCTCGGGCCGACCTCTGCCTACGGGTCTGCCGCCTCTAACCAGTGAGCCACACCACTCCACTCCACGCAGTGAAAGCAATCGCTTTCGCAATCGCTATTGTGTAAAAAAAAATGCCCGCGAGAGGTGCGCTCGCGCGCGCCACTGCGAAGCATATGTCTTCAATTATTGCACCCGTGCCGGAACGTAATTGAAGACATATAGCCTTTGGTGCGCGTAACAGACACCAATAGGCCATGGGCAGAGCTACGCGACAACCCATGGCCAATTGCGTGATCTGTTAAAAAAGTATACGCACGCAAAGCCCAATGAAAATGGACCATAGAAAATGAACTCGCACGAGCGCTGTCATTTTCTAGGTCCATTTTCAAAGCCCCGAGAAAATGACTCTGGCTGCATGAACACTGCTGCACAGTGTACGCTAGGCCGAGACCTAAAAAGGTACGAGAAGGAGAAGGGGGTGATGTATATGAAAATGCCATGGAAGACTTAGACAATTATTACAAACCCACTGTGTGTGTAGCGGTAAACAGATATAAATTTTATAGGCGCAAGCAGGGAAAAGAGGAAAGTATTGAAGACTATGGGGGTCATTAGGATCGCGGACGGACTTGAGTCCGTCCGCGACCCCAGAGTAGGAGAGAACGTCCGGATGGGCTACGGCGTTCCCTCCGTGCGTTCCCTCTATCTTTAACATTGCGGCGGGTGCAGCTTCAAGCTGCACCCGCCGCAATGTTCAAAATGCATGCACCGCATTTACGTGCACAAAGCGGCAGGCACCGCACGGTGCCTGCTGCTTTGTTCACGCAAATGCAGGGGGGTACCATAGGTACCCCCCATGTGCACCCCCACTCCCCCTTCACCCAGAGGGCCCGCAACGGGTCCCCGAAGTAAAGGTCCGTATGCTTTTCCATGGCGGAAAAGCCGCTGCGGAAAAGCATACATTTTACACCATCTTCATATCGCTGGCGGTGTCTGATAGACACCGCCAGCCATGTTAAAGCTTTCTCGCCGCAGTCGGAAGGCGACCGCGGCGGAAAGGCTGCGGACGGATTTCAAGACCCACCGCCAACCTAATATGGCGGTGGGTCTTTCGAGGCTCCGCAGCGGTTTTCCCGCATCCTCCGGGCCGGCGGTGGCTTCCGCCGGCCTATCATAATCGGCCCCTATGTCTCTGCATTAAAAAATTTGAAAACATGCATGATGATTTAATAAGGGGCCAGATTGTGATTCAAATTCAAATTCAAAGTATACAGTACGCATTGTGGGCAAAAGGTGAGAAACCTCTCCAAGAAGTAAATAAAATTGTTAAAAAAGCAGAAATGACAGGTAGATGTGCAAAAGCTGTGCTAAACGAAGGTAAAGGTAAAAATTATGAACCCAGTGTTGTGGAGTAAGAAAAAGCACACAGTTAACAAAGATAAACCTAATGAAGAGACTGAATATAGAAGGGGAACGAGAAATGTTGGACAACTTAAATGCTATTGATGCGGAAGTGATAAACACTTAGCGAATGACTGGAAATGCCGTGCAAGGAACAATAAATGTACACAATGTGGACTGGTGGGACATTTTCAAGAAGTGTGTTACAGGAAAATAAAAGCAAGGGTGAAAGTGGTAGAGGAGAATAATGAAAGCGAGCCGGATTCATCGGATGAGTCTGAGTACAACTTGTGTGTACTAAACATAACAGAAGAATCTGAAAATGACACTCAAGAAAAAGGAAAAAAGAAGAAACCCATGTGCACAATTACCATAGGAGGAGTGGGATTTGAAATAGTTGCTGATTCAGGGTCGCCTTGTACTATCATCAATAAAAACGTATGAAAGGAAAAATTCCAAGAGAAAATAGGGAAGGCATTGGGAACAGCAGATATCACATTAAGAACATTCACGGTGAACCAATTCAGCTGGTGGGTTGAAAAAGAACTTGAGTTTGTATTCAAAGACAGAACTACCACCAGTAAACTGTATGTTTCTGCCATGGGTCCATCCGTACTAGGCTGGAAGGACCAAGGAAAATTGGGAATCATGCTAAATCCTAACAGTTCGGAACCTGTAATGGTCTTACAAATGGACAAAGTATGTGACTCAGACATCCCGGCGATGTTCCCGAGGGTATTCAATGGAACTATAGGGAAGTTGAAAGGATTTCAACATAAAATAAAACTGAAAGAGAACGTTATTCAAAGCTTTCACAAAGTAAGACACATACCATTCTCCCTAAGGGATGAAGTGAAGGTGCAAATTGATAATTTACAAGAGGCAGGAATAATAGAACCAACGGAATCATCGGAGTGGGTCACACCCTTGAGCGTTGCCCGCAAGCCCAACGACAAACTGAGGTTGTGCATTGACTTGCGCGACCACAACAAAAGTATCCTGGTGGGCCAGTACACACTGCCCAAAATAAATGAAATGCTATCACTAATGAAGGGAATGAAGGTATTCTCAACAATAGGTCTTGGCTGTGACGCACAATCAGGTCCCTCTGCACCCCGAAAGTAGGCATCTTACCACCTTCATTTCACCTTACGGGTGTTACAGATTCAAGAGGGTACCTTTGGCTGCAGCACTATTAGCTTTGGCTGCAGCACTATTCCAGAGGCTCATGCATGAACTTTTTAAAAGAATTTAAAAAGTACTGATATTTCAAGACAACATTCTTGTAATGGGCAAAAAACAGGAGGATCACAATCAGAAATGGATAAGGGTTTTAAAAATACTGGAAAAGTGTAGAATGACAGCAGAACAAAAAAAATGCAAGTTTGCAGAAAAAACAGTAACGTACCTGGGGCACGAGATAAACAAGAAGGAATAAAACCAAAGAAGGAGCTTTTAAAAGCAAACAGAGAGGCACCAGATCCTAAGAACAAAGATGAACTCAGAGCATTTCTGGGACTGGTGGAATTTTATTCGAAGTTCATGAAGAACTTCTCCACTAAGACTTTCAGCATTAGACAATTATTGAAGTCTAGGAAAAGTTTGAATGGTCTCAAGATTGCAACAAAAGTTTAAATAACCTAATAAAAGAAATTTGTGAGGCGCCACCCCTGCAAGGCTTTTGACACTAACCTCAGGAGCATTGTCACAACTGATGCAAGTGGTAGGGGTATAGGCGCAGTCCTCACATAGGCAGATAGTGAAGGTTAAGAAGTAACTATAGCCTTTGCATCCCGCTCACTCACCCAGATGGAGGAAAAATACTCTGTAATTGAGGGGGAAGCATTGGCTTGTGTGTGGGGACTGGAGCACTTTCGGCAGTATATCTGGGGGAAAGAAATCACCTTAAGGTGCGACCACAAACCGCTCACGAATGTACTGACTGTAAAAGGACTATATAATGCATCCCCCAGACTGGCACGTTTGTCGGTGAGATTGCTAGATTACAACTATAACGTGCAGTACCTACCAGGAGCGAAAAATGTAGTTGCTGACTTCCTTAGCAGACTACCTCTACCGGGCCATAAGGAACCAGAAGAAAGGGAAGAGGAACTTTGTCTGGCAAGCATCAATGAGGAGTTCCCTAGCATACTAAACGATGAGTGGAATAAGGCATACCAAAAAGATGAGACAACTCAGGAAGTGCACAAACTCATTGTTAATGGATGGCCCAACAAGAAGTGTACTAGAAATGAACTTAAGCCATTCTGGGAACTAAGAAATGAATTATAAAGAGAAGGTGAACTCATTTTGAGACAAGGAAAAGTTGTGCCACCTGTTGCACTCAGGCAAAAGATTGTTAGACATATGCCATGGAGGACACCTAGGCATAAACAAAACAAAACAAAGGATCAAGAGCTGGTATTGGTGGCCAGGCTGCAACCTAGAAATCGAACGAGCTGTGCGAAAATTCTGACAAATCTCAGATCACAATGAAACCCCCTCTGCAACCATTACAATGTCCCGGCATGCCATGGGAAAGAGTGGGTATAGACATTATGGGACCCATAAGGTATAAGGAAGAAAAGATGCACATTGTGGTCATGGTGGACCATTATTCAAAATGGCCCGAGATTAAGATATGCCATAAAGTTAAGTCACATTCCTAGACAGTATTTTCAACAGGGAAGACATACCTTAAACAGTCGTTAGTGACAATGGAAGCCAATTCACATTAGGGAGCTTCAAGAAGTTCATGGAAAGAAATGGAATTAAACACATAACCACTTCAGTGTATCATCCCGCAGGAAATGGCACGGTGGAGCGCTTCAATTTTGTATTAAAAGGCACAATACAACTTGCAAACAACAATGGACTGTGCTGGATGAAAGAAGTATACAAAATGATCTGGGCATACAGAATTGCACCTGGAGAGGACACTCACACCAGCACTTTTGAGTTCATGAGAGGGAGGACTCCTTTCTCAAAGGACAACGTGGGAAGGCTCAAAACAGCAAGGAAGGCTGAGTGGCCGAGAGTGTCTGCAATGGAGATCACCCTAAAGAAACAAGAAAAATGTAAGGAAAGATATGATAAAAAACATAAGTACAAAGAAATCCTTATCAAAAAAGGAGACAGAGTGAGGGTAAAGAAAAACGGTTTTGTTGAGCAGGGTAAAAATAGGTTTTCCAAACCGTTAATAGTGGAGAAAGTCTTCTGCAATTCTGCCCTCCTTACCGATGGGAAAGTATGGCACTCATCCACGCTATCAGCTTGTACACCCACAAGGGAAGAAAGAGAAGGTACAACGTCTGATAAGAGCACTATCTTATCGCCACAACAAGAGGAACTGGAGGATACTAATGAGAAGGATAACTTTGATTGGTTGATCAATGAAGACTCGGAATTGGATGGAGATGGGAACTGCAGGCCCGCAGTATCCTGTACCAATGGCAATATGGTTAGTATTGATGAGGCGCAGAGTGAATCCATTGGAGAATACAGAGATGCCAGCACTAGTAGTTCACCCGGGTCGCACGGCGGAGGGAGTGATGTCCAGTCAGAAGAAGATCTCAATACTGAGGAAGTCATTGCGACTGAAGGAGACTCCGTCATCAGCAATACTGAGGATCTTACGGGTACAAAGATCACCTTGGAGTCTGAGAAAGTAAAGGAAAAAGAAGGAAGCCAGACGAAGGAAGCAGGAAGTATCAGTAGACGAGGCCGTAGTGTTATGAAGCCCAGCAAGTACAAAGACTTTGTTTGTGACTGACACCCCTGCTCTTGGTTCTCCCTCTTTCCATTTTACAAAACCATACTTTGTTTTCCTCTGTAAGGAGATGTGTTGTGTTTGGCAACTTCCTTTTTCCCCTGTCCCCCCCAGGCCCCCGTCCCAGTCTCGTGCGTCCCTGCCCTCGTGCTGGCTAAGCATGACATCAGCTGGCATTCTAGAATGCCAGCTGACAGTTGTAAGTGACAGTTGACTGTTAGTTATTAGTGAGATAGCCTGCAGCCGCGGAACCTCTTCCTGTACTGGTGTGTTGTATCCTTATATTATAATAAAAACTTGAGTTAACAAGTAAAAGAGCTCTACGTCTTACTTAACACAAAGTCACAGATTATTATCTAATTGCCACAAGTGGAAGGGTTGGATGGGGGGTGCCGGAGGTTAGACTTGCAGACTATTCTTACCTCACAGTAACAGCATATTGCCAGGCTTGGGTGCCTTGTATCATTCGGCATCAGCTCCTGTGCCTGGGGGCTGAAGCCTTATGTAGGGCGTGACTAGCCTGAGTACCAGGTCATGCTAGGGAATCCTAGTCTGTTTCCAGTGTGGTACCAAAATGAGCGCCATCTTGGATAGGGGTTGGAACTCTGAGAACCATAGAAGAGGTTTCTGGGTGTAACGGACCATATTGGTCTGGTGTCCAGCCAAATAGAGACAATTGGACAAAGATTCTTAACAAGGCCTGCTTATTCTGGAGAACAAATGTGGGGTATTAATATCCCTAAGATTCATCCAGCATGCCTCCTGGGGTTGCCATCTGGTGGTGAGCACTATACTAATACTCAGTTAGCGATGTGTATAAAGTGATCAATCGGGCGATCTTGTAGGGTTATATTACCGGGGAACCTGAAAAGGGTGATCAAGACCTTTGGATTAGTAAGGTGGTTCTTGTGGGGTCTATGTTCTATAAGGCCTGAGACGGGTAATCGGACTGGACAGGTGTCCATCAAATATAGATGGTTCGTTGGGTCTAATTATTCTCACAGGCCTGAGCCGGGTGATCCGGCTGGGCAGATGTACTGCTGGTTTAGCCCTACTTATAGTATTTATAAGTCCTGACGGGCAGGTATTCATCAAGTATAGCCCTACTATGTGTATTCATTTGTACTGAATATGTTATCGTGTGCATGAAGGCGGCCTACTCGTAATACCACAAGGGATGTCCTATGGGTTTCAAGTGGGAGAACATTAGGTATAAGTTGACCAAGGAGGTAATAGGACATAGTTTGTTATTCGCCTAACCAGACGTGCATTTCTGCATCTTCATTGAGTCCCAGTTTTACTGTGTTAAATTTGAGGATAAGTTCACTCTCCCTTCTCAGTTTCAGTTCATGGTCTCCTCCTCTTTTTCCAAGGTGCACCACTTCTAAGCCAAAGAAGGTGAAGTCTTTTGTGGGGATGCACAAGGTGGATATGTTCTGTAAGTGGGTGACCTGTGTTGTGTTGTGTTTGTGAATGTTCCTATAATGATCTTGGATGCGAATCCGTAGTGGGCGAAACGTGCTGTCAATATACGGTAGGTTACATGGACAATAAATCACATAAACTGTGAATTTACTGTTGCAGTCTATCCATTCGGTGATTGTGAGTTGTTCCCCACATGGCATCGGTACAAGTGTAGTTTTATTGACACTGAGTTTCCATATGTTGCAACTGCAGTATATGCGAAAGCCAGCCGACCGGCCGGTCTAGGAATGTAATGATATGTTTCCTCTTATCTTCAAATTCAGATTTGCACAGCATTCTTTTCAAATTTGGTGCTCTTCGAAAGCTAATTTCTGGGTATTTCCTTAGATGTTGGAAAACAAGTAGGAGAGTAAGGAGTTGCGTCCGTAGTCGTCGGACGGGGAATACTCCTGATTCCCTGGTCAAGGTTCAAAAGAACAAAATGGAGGAGTACTACCCGATGAGGGTAAATGAAGGCTTTTGTCTAAACTCAGGAAACATTGTTCCTTTGTTAGGAAACCCCTCACTCACCACCTAGTGGTGACTTGCTTCATCATCGGGGCCCACCCAAGTGGCCTAGCGTCACTTGGGTGTGCTTCAACACCTGCAATTGCAGTGGAGCTGGTAGTGAAATGTGGGGTGCAAACAAAAAAGAGTGTAAGTGTTAAAATTGTCCTGGTATGCTTTTATATAGAGTTTAATAAAAAAGTAACTGGACAAAATTAAAAATATAGGCGCGAGAGTTTAAGACTTTCTTTCCTCTCAAAACACATACACAGCAGAGTGATCACGACACAAGCATGGCGGAAAACCAGGGCTTATCCTTTTCCACGGAGGAAATAGACTCTATCATGAGCGATCTTAATGCTTTTGCAGACCCTAGCATCAGCAATACTATCTCACAGACATCTGAATGGGACAAACTCTCTGAACTCAAACGCAATCGTATTAGAACAATACTGCATGGGACAATTCTCAAAGAGTATGTGACAAACAACATGGCCCCCAAAGGCCTATTAGTGACCAATGCCCCCCGCATTTTCCTGGAGGATGAGGAATTTAGAAGGGATTGGGCACTAATAGCTTGGCACTGTACGCATGACTGGATCATGTTGATTCTAAAAACAGCCATAAGACTTTCTGAAAAAATCCAAATCGAAATTCAAAATGTAGAAGGCCAGATAAAAGCTACCATTACAGGGTACAAAAAGAGATTGGATGAAATAAATAAGGAGATTAATGAATATAGGGAAAACCTAACCCAACAGAAGGTCTCCAAATTCCAAAAAGATCTTAAAAAGTTCTCTTTTGTAAAAGCCTACCCATACTCTGATAAAGACTATAAAGGGACCACCGCACAGGACCAAGATTCTGATGCATCCAGTAACGCTTCCCACAGTTCCAACAGCAGTGGAGGCTCGAACAACAGCACACCACGACAGAGAAAGAGAGGTGGCTACCAAGGCAATTACCAGTGGCCACAATATAACCAACCCCCTTTCAACCCATATCAACAACCACAACAATTCCCCATGTACGGATGGCAACCTCCCTTCCAGCAATATCCATTTCAACAAAACCAATACCGCCCTCCTTTTCAGAACAGAGGCAGGCGCGGGAGAGGACGCAACAAAAGGGGCAACACCGTCCATTGGGAAGAAGAGGACATGGTGAGCAGCAACACCAGGAACAAAACCGCATCCAACAAAGCGGGCCCCAGCAACATGAGGACCTAGTGACCAATCTATCGTCACACGTCCTAACAGACATCGAAAAGAAGGTCCTCAACAAAGGACTGGGATTTGTCCCAACTGCGAATTTAGATAAGTTCAAATTACATTGTGAACTAGCAGGGTTCTTCAGAAAATTGAAACTCAGAGCGTTTTTTGAGAAAACCAATAAAGAAAACACGGAGGAAATACCCAATGAAACCGGCTTAAAAACAAAGTCAACGTTTGTTCCACCACCACATACCATCCCTGTGGAGATAAACACGTTTGAACAAGCAGTGTTTAAAGACATAGAGTCCACGAGAATCCCCAAACGCTACCAGAATATCAGTGGAGCAGAGAGAAAAGCTCTATCTGACCTAAAGAGGGATGACACGATCATCATAAAACCAGCCGACAAAGGCGGGGGCCTAGTGATCATGAATACCACCGATTACCAGCAAGAATGCAGACGATTGCTAGAGGACAGGAACAATTACCTCCCCCTCACCCAGGACCCCACAGATGACCTGAAAAGAGAAATTATGAATTTGGTTGAAGAAGCAGAACACAAAGGCGAAATCTCCAAACAGGAAGCGGACTATCTAACCAAGACTGAAGAGAAAATACCATATTTTTACATAGTCCCGAAAATGCATAAGAATAAAAACCCACCTCCGGGGAGACCAATAGTGTCTGGAATAGGCTCACTCCTCGAACCATTGTCGAGATTCTGTGACTACTTTTTAAAACCGATTGTGCAAGGGACCGCAACCTACCTGAAAGATACTAAAAACCTCCTTACCATCTTGGAAACCATCAAAATGGAGGATGATATGATATTGGTCAGCTTGGATATAGAGAGTCTCTATACCAACATCCCCCAAGACGCCACCATCAAGGTACTGAAAGAAACCCTGGAAAAGACCACATGGGAATATAGAACACCCATAAATTTCATCATTGACTGTGCCACCTTGGCTCTTAAAAGGAACTTTTTTGAATTTGAGGGATCCCTGTACCTACAAATAGGGTGCACATCTATGGGCAGTGTTTTTGCTCCTAGCATAGCAGGACTCTATGTCTTTGATTTTGAGACACAACACATACTCTCGCCCAACAACCCCTATCTTGGAAACCTGGTGTTCTGGCGCCGTTACATTGACGACGTGCTAGCAATCTGGAAGGGCCCCCAGGAGATATTAACAACTTTTATCACTTGGGTCAATGCACGTGATCAACATCTACACTTTACCCACAGCATAGACAAAGAAAAAATGATCTTCTTAGACATTGAAATTCAAAAACATCAGGACACTCTGACCACTAAGACACATTTCAAGCCCACGGCTAAGAATAACCTTCTCAGGTTTGAAAGCTTTCATCCTCGGCCCCTACGGGAGAACCTCCCCTACGGCCAATACTTAAGACTACGGAGGAACTGTACCAATCTCCAGGACTTCAGGGAACAAGCAGATGACCTTTCCACCAAACTGTCTCAACGTGGATACCCCACCAAAATCACTAAGAAATGCCGCCAACGGGCAAGAAACCAACCACGCCAAGCACTTCTAGAGGAAATTGTAAAAGACACTGAGAATATACCTCTGACATGTGTGACGACCTACAATGTCATTTCCAATGAAGTGAGTAAAAGTATCAGAAAACATTGGTCAATAACTCTGGATCATTCCACTGGGAGAAACCACTCTTCTCATATAGAAAAGCGAACAGTCTAAAAAATACCTTGGTGAACACCAGACCCAAAAACAATCACAATACCAGCGAACCAACACTAACTCAGATATGGGGTCTACCACCAGTCACTGGACATTCGCGCTGTGGGGACTGCAGCGTATGTCACCTCACTGAAAATACCAAGACCATTAATTTGGAACCAGGAAAGACATGGGAGCAGAGATCCCATACGAATTGCAATAGCTCCAATGTGGTTTATCTTATCACCTGCACCTGTGGCAAACCCTATGTCGGCATGACGACGCGAAAAATTAAACAACGAATCTGTGAACACAGGAGTACGATAAGATGTAAGAAGAACATGACGAAACTCACAGACCATTTTCTAACGGCCCACCATACTACCAACGATATGAGGTGGACAGTCATCGAACAGCTGCAAGCGGGCCCTAACATCCAGGCCCGCTTATTTGAAAAGGAACAGAGATGGATATATAGACTTTCCACTCACATCCATGGGCTTAATGATAATATCCCATGGAATTCTGTGTTGAGATGAATCTCCTTTCCTACTAACCTGACTGTACCAACATCAGTTCCCATACATATGATTCCTCCTATGGCTGTAGGATAATTATCATTACACCCATTTCCCCAATGCCTTTTAGCAACCAAAGGCTGTAGTATCATTTAAACTACAATCAGTTCCCCATGTCTTCCAAACATAGAACTCCTCCTATGTTTCCAAGCCCACACGTGTGCCCCCAATAGACTGAAGGCTCAACATCCCTTCGTCTTGCAACATTTTCCCTATGTATCCAAGCCCCTAAGCTTGGCCCCATAGACTGAAGGCACTACTTCCGTCCGTTTTAATGTCCTACTTGGCATCCCCATTAAGCCCCAGTGAGATCCCTCCTCCCGCTGACAATAGTTCCAGCAAGTTTTTTAAGTTTTTTAAGTCCAACCTATGGCAGATCGCTCCGACCCCTTTTTTAGCCAAAACACGGCGCCGGGCGGCAACCCCGCCTCCACCCGTCAGACAGTGTTTACAATTCCACTGCACAGGCGCAGCGCCGTGCAGTTCCCATGCCAACCGCTGACCCTCCCAGGGTCACGTACACAACGGCGCCGGGTGGCAACCACGCCCACCGCTAGCAGTCAGCCACTGTTTACCACACCTCTGCGCAAGCGCGGCATCGTTTGGTAACCATGCCTACCCTTGACCCTCCCGGGCTCCCGTACTGACACGGGCTTCGCCGGAAGCGATCAAACGCATTTATGCGCCACGCCCTTACTGTCTCGTTGCTACCAAGCAGCGAGCACGGAGAAGTAGGTGATCCGCCTGATTCCGCCAACACAACTGTAAGTTGTCCTTTTCCTTCCCTTACAAGCAGGACCAACAACGGAGGCCACCCCCTAGCGCTAAACAGGGAAGTTATCCCTTTACCAACAACATATCCTTTTCTTCCTAGATTATGTTGTTACCGGCATAGCGCCCTACTCCTGCTTGATGCAGCTCGACCTGAGCCTCAGCATTGTAAGCCCTATTCCATCCTTCTGCCATATCACATGTCGTGAATTACTCTATGTTGTTTATGTCTGTTAGTCCAGTTTGTCTCTTTCTGTTGACCACGAACTCTGAACAGGTCCTACAAAAGCGATTAACCACCACTTAGCTGGCACCTAAAATAAACCACGGCGGTACAAAATATGAGCACTCCGACTTAGTGCACCCCAGACTACGATGCCAGCATGTATTCTATATAGCACGCACTAAGGCTTAAATCAGACCTTATTTTATAGATATTTTAACTCCAAAGCTAAGAGCACGTTTGCACAGCACCTGTAGACACGCTCTGCATCGATGAAGGCACTGTGTCAACCACCACTGTGGAAAGCCAGAATAATTGCACGTATCCTGCACTCTATCACTGCACTACGTAACAGGATAGTAATTATTTTATTCACTTTTCTTCCTTTTCCACAGGTTTTGCAGCACCCTTAATTTTAGGTGTGCGTACCCAGAAGTCTATTTTTCTTCTGGTCGTCCAAGGATTTAGGGCTGGGTGTGTCTTTTAGGGGGCACATACCACCCACTTCCTTGTTTTGGTCCTGAGGAATACCGGGGATTTTCCCCTGATGGTAGAAACATGTCGACCAACACATAAAACAGAGATAAGTAGGTCGTAACTTCCCTACTACTATCTCACCTATATTTTTAATTTTGTCCAGTTACTTTTTTATTAAACTCTATATAAAAGCATACCAGGACAATTTTAACACTTACACTCTTTTTTGTTTGCACCCCACATTTCACTACCAGCTCCACTGCAATTGCAGGTGTTGAAGCACACCCAAGTGACGCTAGGCCACTTGGGTGGGCCCCGATGATGAAGCAAGTCACCACTAGGTGGTGAGTGAGGGGTTTCCTAACAAAGGAACAATGTTTCCTGAGTTTAGACAAAAGCCTTCATTTACCCTCATCGGGTAGTACTCCTCCATTTTGTTCTTTTTATTTCCTTAGATGGTCATTCAGACTCGGAGTGTGTTGGAGGAGGTGCCAGTGTCGTTTAAGGATTTGTCAAATACTGTGGTGTCCATTATGATAGTCTGTGATGAAACAGATCATTGTATTCCCTGTGTTTCTCCTTTTGGAACTTAAGGTGTTGGTTCACTCTATTTTGGAGACTGTAGTTAAAGTATTTTGTAGTGTACGGTGGTCATATCCTCGCTGTTCGAGTCGGGATATTGTTTCCTTTCCTTTGTCAATGTAGACCTGCTCCTCGCTGCAATTCCTCCGGATGCAGAGAAATTCTCCCTTAGGGATTTTCTTGATATTTTGTTTCGGGTGGCAGCTATTGGCCCTTTGGATGGAGTTGGCTGTGGTTTCTTTTCTATTGGAATTTGCTAGGCAGGGTATTATCTTTCACATATAGTGTAAGTTCCAGAAATTTGATCTATTTTTGGAGAAATTGGAGGTGGTTTTTATACCCCATGGATTATCATCCAGATTGTTAAGAAATCTTTGGAGTAGGGATATTATATTATTATTGTCTCCAATGGGAAGGGGGTCTCCGGTTGTCAAGGACAAGTACTATATCCAGATTCTACCCAATTGATACAGTCAGTAAGGGATTAGGACCTTTTATACCCTCCTATCTTGAAGTGAACCATTAAGGTTCTCAGCGTTCTTGAAGTGAGAGGTATATAACACTTCAGATAAACAAATGTAGATTCTTCACTCAGGAAGACGAATACATAGGTTATATCATTGACCAGAGTGGTTTCATGAAGAAATAACCTTCTCAGAGCAATTGAGAGCATGAACATTTCTTCTAACAAAGATAAGTTATGATCTTATCTTGGCCAGTGTTACATTTACTCTAGATTTATGGAGAATTTCACCTCTCAAGCAGCACCCCTTAGGAGCTTACTCAATAAGGTGTCACGATTTCATGGGATAGTGAATAAACCCTTGAACTTAACATTTTTTAAATGATCTATTATTAATGCATCTCATTTATCACTGTATTCCCACAGTGTACACTTTCTGGTTTCAGCAGATGCGTTCCGAGTAAGCATCAGTGCAGATTTATCCCAAAGTGTTTAGCTGATTGAAAAAAAACATATCCTTTGCCTTGAGATGCTTGTCTGATGTGGAGTAGTATTATTCTACTATAGAAAGAGAGGGCCTCATTTACAAGAAGCTGATACATCAGGTTTAGATGCATCAGTTTCCTTGCCCCTGCGCCAAATGTCCTTGTGACACCATCCGTGTGCTGTATTTACAATACAGGGCTCCATGGTGCAAGGACTTAACAGATGTGTCAGATATTCTAAGACATCTGTTGGTGCAAAAGTGAAGCATTGCTGGAGTTGGTCATAAAACTGACAGGTATAATGTGACACAGGCCTCTACAAACTGATGTGTAGTACTTTTTATGTGTGCAGGAAAAGTTTGAATTGACTGAGCTTGTGAATGGGGAGTAAGGGAAGCTTCCTGAGGTGCGGTGTGGTATGGGTGCGGCATGGAGGTCAAATATGAGTTTTGCAGAGGTGTTCTGCATTATCTGGAATCTGTGTAGGATTTGTTTCAAGATTCCGGTGTAGAGTTTTGCCATTATCGAGCCTGTTGGTGATGAGTGATTGTTTGACTGTCCATCTGGTGTTCTGAGGGAAACATCTGAAGATCTTTTTAATAGAATGTGGAAGAAGGAGGTGCATACTTCGTTGACTTGAGCCGTCATGTTGAGCTTGTCATCTAGGAAGATCCCTAGATTTCTTGTACGGTCTGTGGGTGTTGCTGCTAGCCCTGACGGCTACCAGGTGGAGTACCTTCGGGAGGTCTTGTTACAGAAGACCAGTATTTCCATCTTATCGGCATTAAGCCTCAAGCAGTTGGTTCGCACTTAGGGCCATATGTATCAAGCCGTTTTTGAATCGCAAAGGCCGTTTTGGAATGTATGAAACATTCCCAAAATAAGGAATTGCAAACTTGTGCGATTCCTTATTTTTCCATAGCATTTAGGGAATCGCAAATTTGCGATTCCTTAAATGCTATGTATGTAGCAATTTTAGCTTGCAAAATTTGTTTAAGAATTCGCAAATTACCACCAACTTTCAGTTGATGGTAACTTGCAAATTCTTCCAGAAATGCACAAATTGGCATTTTTAAAGGTGGCATATGATGCACACACATGCCCATAGGGCATGTATGTGCGCCATATGCGCACACATGTTCTTTTCAGGGGTGCAGCAGGGTGTCTTTGAGACACCCCTGCACCCTTGCAATAATTCTCAAATTGCAATTAGCAAATTGCGAATTCGCAATTTGAGAATTATTTTGCATTCATTCCTATGGGCCTCCTGGCCCATAGGAATGCATTGGAAATTATTCCTTAATTGCGAATTCGCAAAATGCGAATTCGCAATTAAGGAAGCTTAAGGAATCGCAAATAAAAAGCGATTTTGTTCATACATACCAATTTTGCATTTCCTAAATAGCGATTCCTTAAAATTCGCTATTTAGGAAATGCAAAATAGTTTGATGATACATATGGCCTTTAGTCTGCTACCACTGTCATACAGTTGGTAAATGTTATATCAAAGGTTTTCATACTACTGTTTCTCTGCCTCTGCTGCTCAGCCAGTGTGAATGTGTTGGGTAGAATGTTGGTGTGGATGATGATGTAATGAAATGTGTGGATTGCTGTGGGAGAGACTGTCAGTTAGATCCTGGGCTACGCAGCAGGGAGACTACTCCTAGTGGGCCTATTTACATCTTTACTGGAAAACCTACTTAACATCTAAGAACAATAAACATATTCATCTTTAACCTAACCATGTCTACTGGAACTCCTTCCTACGATACAACATAAACTGGCGACGAGTTGGATCAAGAAACTATGCGTGAGGATCTATTTCAAATTCTACTAAAGAAATTTCTACTTAAGATACTACTCAAATAAGAGCCTACCTAAGGATTTTATGCCCTGCTGCCCCACCAGTGTCCTGCTTCACCGGACAGCCCATAGACAGGACGTATGCTTCCTGCTACTGGTTACATCCACTACAAGTCAAGAGACAAATCTTCAGACATATCTCTACCATGGGGTGTACCTGGCATCTACAAAGACTGGCACTACACCAAACAACCCACTGACTGGGCATGATTTGGGCATGAATTGAATTGAAGTAAAGTAATCCAACAGCCTCATCATGCAAGTACAATATTGCGGCGTTCAGTGACTGCTAGGAACTGCTGCAGAGGATTATTTCCTGCTACTTTCAGTGAACATTTTGTTTAAACTTCTGCCAAGCTACTTGTGGAGCTGCTGCTGTGTGCACTAAGGTCTAAGCTGATGATTCCTGTGGCATGTATATCCACAAATGGTGAGTGTGCTTCTAAAAATTTTTAAGCCAATGCGTGAACTGTGAAGCCAGCACGTTAGGGCAGCACATGCTCTTATACACCAACAAGCTTCGACAGACTGATTATTATTATTCAAAATGGTACCTGTCGTAGGGATGCACACCTCGATTTTCAAAAGATGCGCCCATTTTGTATCCAGCCTGTTGCTGTAGAGACGCGAGCGGAGAGAACGGCTTGAAGCTTATGTGAAACCTTTAAGGAGCGCCAGCTGTTCAATGACGTCGCGCTGTCTTGTGACGTCAGGGGAGTATGTCTTTGCCCTGAACCTCCCGGCGCTGCCCACTCCGCCGTGCCGCCATCTTTGCTGCCTGAGGTTGCACTTTGACTCGAGGCGCAACATGGCTGGAAGTACTGCCTGAGGTTGCACTCTAACTCAAGGTGCAACATGTACCAAAAACGTATGCTTAATGGCATATTATTTACTGTGCTGTTGCTTTCCTGGACGAACCTGAACAAATAGATTCATGAGAGGGTGGCCTTGTAGTCCAACGTTCGTCAAAGGTCAGTCCCTACTGCAACCGTATGTTGCAGTAGGAACTGACCTTTGATGAACTGTAGGGTGCAATAAGTACTGAGCTTTGACAAATGTGTGACTACAAGGCAGTCATCTCATGCCCACGTTGGGAGCAAAATCCGTTAATGTGGTGTAATTCCTCTTATAAGCAGCGGCAAGTATTAGGCTTGTCCCCAAAAAAGTTTTTTGTCAAAAAAATCACACATGCAAGTTGCATGCCCACTCTCTCTCATTTTACACTCACGTCTTTGTGGGAAGTGACTTCAACGCATCCCACCCTGAAGAAAGCCCCGAACCTTTGTTAGGCCACTAGGAATGGCTGAAACATGTTGGTGTCTCAGTTATGGTCATAGGAACATCCTCTAGCCCTACATTTTAGTTTTTTACTCTTCAATTCCAATTGAAGCCCATGTTAGATGTCCATCTAACATGGGCTTCAATTGGAATTCCATAGAGCATAATATCAAGCCCATTATCGCCGTTTTAGCTGCAGTTTTCTGCTGCTAAAACGGCGATAATTTTATCACCTGTCTTGATAATATGCCCCTATGTGTGTTTACCTAGCATCGCTATCAGTATTTTAAGAGATATTAATTCTCTGCAGGATGACTTCTGTCCCCCTAATTTATTTTCTTCAATCCGAGGTTCAATTCTAGCGGACATTTGCCCATCCTACGATCAGCTCAAAAGAAGTTGTCAATCAAGAAAGCAACCAAGGTAAAGTTATGGATGAAAAGACCATTAATGACCATTCAGGCTCTAATGTTATTGTTTCATGTAAGTATGATAATGAAGAATCTCCCAATCTCCATGATGCACTTAAATGAACACTTTGGAAGAGACCACCAGGAAGTCGAGATGCAATATTAAGTTTCGTAACAGGTTTTAGGATCTCGTAGTTTTAATATTTCTATTTTGTCTTTGTTTACTTTACATGTATACATTTGCCGTGTTGTTGTTCTGTTATTGAAGGAGGAAGATGGGCTGTACACAGGGTCGGACTGGGAACCAACCCCGGCCCTGGCAAAGTGTTCGGCCGTGGCTGTTATTTTTTTATTGTTCCTCATCATTTCCCCTGGCTGCCTTACCTTATTTATCCTTCCTTCTCACATTAACCTTCCTTGTTTGCTTTTCCAATGTGCTTGTGCCGTTCAACTGTGACATTCGATTCTACTAGCAGTTTTGACAGTTGCGTTGCAGAGCCTGCAGGAAGATACAACGCCCTTGCAGCTCAGGCTCAACACCAATAAATCTTTTGTTTAATCCATATGGTCTCCCTGTCACTACTTCATATTCTTTCAATGGAAGATATCCCACAAGCTGTCAATGGCCAAGGCATTTGTTGAGAAAGGCACAAGACCTACTGGAAGACAGAAGTCTCTTATCAAATTCCTGACTCACATGGTGCGTGGAGGAAGCTCTTGAAGGAAGACCGTCCACCTGGAACCAATGGCTAATGCATTTAGTGAGAGAGACACACTTACTGGAATACAGAAATTATGGTCAAATTCTTCGCTCATATGGTGCCTGGGAGAAGCTCTTGAAGGAAGATTGCCAACATAATGCCAATGGCCTAGGCATTTAGTGAGAGAGACCAACATGGACCAGAAGAAGAAGAAGTCCCTTATCTAAGCCTTTATTAAAACGGTTCCTGCAAGAAGCTCTCCAGCTATGCCCCAGGAGTATTTCATGAGCCAGCTCAAAAGGACAAAATGGAAGAGTCATAGGCTATACAATGCCACAATCAGTTACTCAGATTTTTCTCCCAGATTTGTTGTGTTCCCCTCAAAAATGTGAAATTGCCGAGAAGTAATTCTGATGGTTAATCTTTTTTTTTTACTTTGATTTTTGCATTTTATTTAGTTCAACACAACAGAAAGTGCATGGTCACAGGTGTCAGTATAATAATCAGAAAACACAAGCATACAACCATCCCTCCCACAGACCAAAACATGTCTACTGATTACCAACACATAATGCACTTTTTAGCGGAATGAGTCACAACCCAGGTTCACTATAATTTTCAGATATATAACCATAGCAGATATCAATGTTCCATTCAGTTCAGTTCTGGAGTCCTGTCAGATGCCGCATATTTATTAAAGGTAATCAACATTGCCCCCACGCCTCCATATCATCGACCACTTTATTGTCTGGATGGGAGAGTTTCATATGCTGTTCCTCAGCAATTATCCATTCCAACATATCTTTTATTCACAAACACTCACTTGGGATTCTTGGACCCATCCAGCTCATTCCAACCTTCCGCTTCTCAAGGAGCAACACCAACTGGAGTAGCTTGTATGATGTCTTACACCCCCTGAATGTTTTGAGCCCCCCCCAACAGACAAGCACTGGGGATCAAGGGGACAACCATGCCCACCCCAGCAGAAATCTACCACTAGTTGCCAAAAATTATGAACCATGGAGTCTAGTTGGTGGTATGTAGGTACGGTATAAGGTGATGGCTAATCTTAGTTTTTCCATTACAGACCTTGTTAGGCAGGGACGTAACAAATGCCCCCCGCAGCCCCCTCGGTGCGGGGGCCCATCTCTTCAGTAAATGAAGGGGGCCCGGGCCCCTCAGCTCTTCTGAGAGCTGTGAGAAAGGCTTGCGCTAAAGCAAGCCTCACTCCCTCCAAAGCAGGTGCAGGCTGTCTGCAGCCTGCTCTGAGTCCCTCCCGCTGACTGAAGAGAAACAAAGTAACAAGATAACATTGTTTCTCTTCAGTCAGAGCCACGAGCCTGGAAAGAGGATGAGGTAGGGGGCCCCAAAGAGCAGGAAGCAGCACAGACCACTGCTCAGGAGGGCCCTGACAAGGGTGGGAGTGGGGGCCCCCAGAGAGAGCATTCTCCAGGGCAAAGCTCATATATGACAAGCGATGAGGCAGCAAAATGGTGTCCTCAGGTAAGCACTCTTGTTAGAACGCACCATGTGGGCGTCCGCAGGGGGGGCAGGGGGGGCCGAGATGGGTGCAAGGCAGAGGGGAGAAGGGTGCAAGGTAGAGAGGAGAGGGGTGCAAGGTAGAGAGGAGAAGGGTGCAAGGTAGAGAGGAGAAGGATGCAAGGCGGAGGAGAGAAGGGTGCAAGGCAGAGGGGAGAATGGTGCAAGGGGGAGGGGAGAAGGGTGCAAGGAGGAGAGGAGAAGGGTGCAAGGCAGAGACGAGGAGAAGGGTGCAAGGCGGAGGGGAGAAGGGTGCAAGGCGGAGGGGAGAAGGGTGCAAGGCAGAGAGGAGATGGGTGCAAGGCGGAGGGGAGAAGGGTGCAAGGCGGAGGGAAGAAGGGTGCAAGGTGGAGGGGAGAAGGGTGCAAGGTGGAGGGGAGAAGGGTGCAAGGGGGAGGGGAAAAGGGTGCAAGGCAGTGGGGAGAAGGGTGCAAGGTAGATGGGAGAAAGGTGCAAGGAAGAGGAGAAGGGTGCAAGACAGAGGGGAGAAGGGTGCAAGGCTGAAAGGAGAAGGGTGCAAGGCAGAAAAGAGAAGGGTGCAAGGCAGAGGGGAGAAGGGTGCAAGGCAGAGGGGAGAATGGTGCAAGGTAGAAAAGGGTGCAAGGCGGAGGGAGAGAAGGGTGCAAGGGGGAGAAGGGTGCAAGGGAGAGTGCGAGAAGGGTGCAAGGCAGAGGGGAGAAGAATGCAAGGGGGATGTGATGAAGTTAAAAATGTACCCCCCCCCCCCCCCGAAAACATTTCTGCGGACGACCATGACAACGCACACTACTTTGTGAGAGACAGTGGGAGAGAGTGGAGTGAGAGAAAGAGTGAAGAGAGAGTGGAGTGAGAGAGAGTGGAGTGAGAGAGAGAGTAGAGAGAGAGTAGAGAGAGAGAGAGCGGAGAGGGAGTGGAGATAGACAGTGGAGAGAGACAGTGGAGAGAGAGAGTAGAGAGAGAGAGTAGAGAGAGAGAGTGGAGAGAGAGACAGTGGAGAGAGAGTGTGGAGGGAGACAGTGGAGAGAGAGTGGAGAGAGAGAGAGTGGAGAGAGAGTGGAGAGAGAGTGGAGATAGAGTGAAGGAAGAGAGTGGAGGGAGAGCGGAGAGAGAGTAGAGAGAGACAGTGGAGAGAGAGTGGAGAGAGAGTGGAGAGAGAGTGGAGAGAGAGTAGAGAGAGAGTAAGAGGGAGTAGAGAGAGAGTAAGAGGGAGTGGAGAGAGAGTAGGGAGAGTAGAAAGACAGTGGAGAGAGAGAGAGTGGAGAGAGAGAGAGTGGAGAGAGAGTGGAGATACACAGTGGAGAGAGAGAGTGGAGAGAGCGTGGAGAGACAGTGGAGAGAGTGAGCGAGAGAGAGTGGAGAGAGACAGTGGAGAAAGAGTGGATAGAGAGTGGAGAGAGAGAGTGGAGAGATTGGAGAGAGAGAGAGTGGAGAGAGAGTAGAGAGAGAGAAGAGAAGAGAGAGAGTAGAGAGAGAGAAGAGAGGTGAGAGAGAGAGAGAGAGTGGAGTGAGAGTAGAGAGAGACAGTGGAGAGAGAGTGGAGAGAGAGTGGAGAGAGAGTGAGAGAGAGTGGAGAGAGAGTAGAGAGAGAGTGAGACGGAGTGGAGAGTAGCGAGAGTAGAGAGACAGTGGAGAGAGAGAGAGAGTGGAGAGAGTGGAGATACACAGTGGAGATACACAGTGGAGAGAGAGAGAGTGGAGAGAGCGTGGAGAGACAGTGGGGAGAGTGAGCAAGAGAGAGTGCAGAGAGAGAGTGGAGAGAGACAGTGGAGAAAGAGTGGAGAGAGAGAGTGGAGAGATTGGAGAGAGAGAGAGTGGAGAGAAAGTAGAGAGAGAGAAGAGAAGAGAGAGAGTAGAGAGAGAGAAAAGAGGTGAGAGAGAGAGTGGAGAGAGAGAGAGTGGAGAGAGAGAGAGTGGAGAGAGAGAGAGTGGGGAGAGAGCGGAGAGTGGAGAGAGAGAGTGGAGAGAGTGGAAAGAGTAGAGAGAGAGTAGAGAGAGAGAGCAGAGAGAGAGGAGAGAGAGTGGAGAGAGAGAATAGAGAGAGAGAGAGTGGAGAGAGAGAGAGAGAGAATGGAGAGAGACTGGAGAAAGAGAAGAGAGAGAGAGAGGAGAGAGAGAGGAGAGAGTGGAGAGAGAGTGGAGAGAGAGTGGAGAGAGAGTGGAGAGAGAGTGGAGAGAGAGTGGAGAGAGTAGAGAGAGAGAAGGGAGAGAGAGAGTGGAGGGAGACAGACAGTGGAGGGAGACTGTGGAGAGAGAGTGGAGAAAGAGTAGAGAGAGAGATAGGAGAGTAGCGAGAGAGACAGTGGAGAGAGAGACAGTGGAGAGAGAGGCAGTGGAGAGAGAGACAGTGGAGATAGAGTGCACAGAGTTGAGAGAGAGAAGGGAGAGATAGAGTGGAGAGAGAGTAGAGACTGACTGACTCAGAGACTGAATACTGACTGACCGAGAGACTAACTGGCTGAGAAACTGACAGAGAGAGAGAGAGAGAGACTGACTGACTGAGAGAGAGAGAGAGACTGACACAAAGAGAGAGATAGAGAGACTGACAGAGAGAGAGAGACCGACTGACTGACTGACAGACTGACTGACTGAGAAAGAGAGAGACTGACTCACTGAGAGAGAGAGAGAGAGAGAGAGAGAGAGAGAGACTGTGATGGAATTGGGGTCACAGTGTGTATGAAGCTATGTAATGCCTCTTAAGATTGCTATTGTCTACTAATAAACATGTATTATCAAAATGTGCTCTTTGTAGTTACATCTGCTTTTGAAATACAGCATTGTCTAATGTTTTAAAACGGAAACAAGAAGTAGTAGTGGATGCACTTTTGTCAAAACTGAACGATGAGTCGGCCCGATGTTGTATATCATGACAGGAGTCTGCATCAGGAAACCCACCTAAACTTGGGCAAACTTCCCCAGCCTACTGATGGCAGGAACCCTGTAATGAATGGACCACCACTTATGATGCCTGCTGGCAGACTAAGCTCAACCTTTGACTCCACCATCCAGTGTTACTATAACGGCTGTATTGGTGACAGTTGCATAACAATAGCCCGCATCCCCTGCAGTATGGCGGGTCGCTGGCCTGAGAGCTCTAGACTGGCACGGAGGATGGGAGGGGGCCCCCCTCCATGTAGTTTGCAGGGGGGGCCCCTCAAGTTTCGTTACACCACTGCTTGAAGGCCCATGGTATTGGCAAGTGGTCTACGATGTGGAGAAATATAACATCGCCAGCAGCCAATCGCACTATTGCTGCTCTGACCTCGCTGACTGGTCATTTACATAATCTAATATTTCTCTGTGTACCTGGAAACATTGGAGGCTGATGTGTAAGGCCTCTGGCGCCTCTGCCACGTCACTCTTCGTTTTCAAATCAGACACAAATAAGAAACTAATCATATTTTTCCTTTCCAGATTAAACAGATTTAAACACAGATTTATACACATGCAATTTTCTAGTTCATTATTCTAGAAATGTACATTTAAACCAAGAAATATGTGTAAAAGAAACAACAATGGAACACGCCAAATGACAATGGGAAATACCCCAATTTTGAGAAGGAAAAGAAATCCTCAAAGTATAAAGAGGAAACAAAGGAGAATAATTACCCTTTTTTTAAATACCTAATTTGCACTCACACATTACTGAAAACAAAAATACCTAATGAAACATAAATCGTTCATCCTTCACAAAGTTAACTTAACAGCATCATTTTATTTCAGGTCGGGCGACAGTAGACAAAGTCCTAAAAATTAGTTTCCAAATAAATAATTTAACATTTGAACCGTTGTTTGTCTCACAGATAACAACCAAAGAACATAATATTTTCTATTGAATCCAGTCCCAAATCCAGAACGAATCTAGCAAACCTCAAAGTGAACATCTCCATGAAAGGAAGTTAATAAATAAACATTGGGATAACAATTAAACCAACAATGAAATAAACAAAACATTGCTGTAATTCTAAAACATATTTTTGTTATCTCTGATTTCTTTTAAAATAAATAAATAATAAAATGTTACTCTTTGTACATACATTTGACCTACCACTGAAAATAACCACTCTGCTTCTGCAACAAAACTGAAGTTAGGGAAAATGTACAACAAATGAAATGCCTTGCGTCCACATGCAATGAGCCCTGTGATTAATTTCTAAGGAAAGTATCCAAAAATATCCCAATACATGTTGAGGCAGAAATGCCACAAATCCCAAATTTTAAAATATTAATTAGCCATAAAAGACAGGCAAGTAAAGCAACTCCCCCTCAGAACAAAACATTTTCTGACATGGACATTCCAACCAAACTAACCGAAATCTATAATCCAGAAAAGCAAGTGGGCAGGAGTTGCCTTGGTTGGTGCTCAATGACTATCTCTCATGATCTGTGGAGAGCCAGAGGAAGGATATTGTAATGGTGTCTTGTAAAGCGCATGTATCACCCCGCCATGGGGTATCTCAGCGCTGTAGACCGCTGGGGAACTCGTCCTGGCTTTCCCTGTGAGATGGTCCCTGCTGGGTATCTCCAAGGTGAAACCAGGCCTCCCCGGCGTATGTGGGGGGCCGTTGTGGAGATAAGGCAAGCTAATGCCCAGAGTTGCCGAGTGTGATCCCTGGTTAGAGTAGGCACCGAGGCGAGAATTATCTAGTCCGCTGTCCCTGGTCCACAACCATGCCGCGTCGGGATTTGAACCCTGGTCCCGGGCCATCCTCTGCTTCCGGGTCTGCCGCCTCTAACCAGTGGGCCACACCACTCCACTGGAGGAAATCAAAGTGCCTTGGAAAGTGTCTTGGAAGCACATTTGAGTGTTGCTGCTCTTTGAACATATTGGGTGAAGGCGGCCATCAGTAACAACTAGGGGAGTAAGTGGCTGATAGTCTTTAATTAGTCAATTGTTTGGAGTAGGTTGCAGTGCCCCATGGGTTAGTGGGGCCCAGGAGGCAGCCCCTGTCTTTGTGTCCTGCTGCCATCTGACACAGCTTGTGTAGTGCTATAAGTGCATTGGTATAAGCTGTGCTACCCCTTTCATATAAGTCTCCTTCAATGGTGAAGCACAAGGTGCTGGAGGTCCCTACTGAACGTGCACCCCCCTGGCCCTGAGAACTCATAGAACCCCCAGAACACATTGGATGGGTTCTTGCATAGAGCTCTTAATGTTGTCAACATGGAAATTGAGCTACCAGAGCATTGGTTAGTGTGGTCTTCTCCACCCTCCTCATTGCCATGTGACTCAGGGCCACTATGGACGCCACTAGTAGTGGAGAAGTGTGGCTCAATGATTAGAGCGGCAGACCCTGATGCAGAGGTCTAGCCGGGGACCAGGGTTCAATTCCCCGCCTCGGCGGGTCTTGGGCTCAAAAATTCCACGGACCTGATAATTCTCGCCCCGGTGCCTATTCTAATCATAGAGTCCCACTCTGCAACTCTGGGCAATAGCTTGCTTAATCTCCACAACGGCCCCCACAATGCTAAGGATGCCTGGCTTTCAACCTGGGGGTGCCCAGGAGTGGACGCCTCACAGGGAAAGCCAGGACAGGTTCCACAGCGGTATTCGTACAAGCGCCTTGAGACCGGTGCCGGTGAGTAGTGCGCTATACAAGTATCAATTTACATTTACAGTATCGGCCTAAGTCCTAATTTGGTTCATCAAACAAACTGGGGTGGCGGGCCAATAGCTGGCTCATCAAGGGCCCCAGCACTTGCCTCGTTGAATGTAATATTGGAGGGGTCATCACATGAACTTTGCCGGGAAGCTAAAGGCAGGAGCAAAGCAGAGGTTGGGTCTGTCAGCTTCGCTCATTTCTCTGTAGGGGAATACTGAAGGAAGAGTCAAAACTAAGGACATAGCGGATGCCATTAGTAACAAAGTATTGGCGTTCTTGAGTAATAAGCTTGACCCCATTTTAGCTCCTTAGGATTTAGAATGAATTATCCAAGTTGAGATCAGTTTTGTCTGGCCAGATGCCTGAGGCTGTGTCAGCGGGGGGGTTATTATCCAAGGACTGTTTTGATTAGCTCTTTGTCTCATCAATCTAGGTCTGAGCCTCTAGCCCCCCGAGTTCGGTAATTCCATTTATGAACTGGGGTCATACTGCCCAAGAAGTTAGGGTACCAAAGTCACAGGAAAATGTCGAGGGCAGAGGTTCTGAGATAGGTTCTGAGAAGGTAATAGGACAAGTGAGTAATCACCCCCCCTCCCTCCCCCGTCCACAGAGGTCATTCCATTCCCTAGATTCCACTGAATTGTACCCCTTATGTGATAGTTCTGAAGAACGCACTGACCCTAAAACTCCCTCAAACAGAAAATCATTTGGCACTAAAAAATAAAGTAACCCAATGGCTTGGGTCAGGTATGGGGTGGCTGCGTGACTTCTCAACTGAGGTTATTATGGTCAGAAGATCCCTCTGGTTGGGCTCAGGTCCGAAGGAAGTAAATGGGGATTGCATAATAGTTCATTTTAAGTCACCCCACGCTGTCAGATTGATTTTGATGTTTTTTAACAAGCACTTTGAAAGCTCAAGCCCTATCCAGGTATTACCTTTAGGTTACTTCTACAGGCCGGAGGTTTTTTCTTCAAGGCACGGGAAAGCAAATTACCATCACCAGAGTACTGTGACTTCAATCTACCATGTAGAGGCGATGAACTCATTTGAAGCACTCACCTCTGTGAAAGAGCTACACTGACATTCCACCCGAGTGTTTGGAGGTTTGGTCCTGTGGACGCACTCGTAAAGGGGGTGTTTTATTATTGGCTTATTGCAGGAGACATGGGCAACTGAGGATTTTGCTCTAAGTGGTTTTCAATCAGTATGTAGTCCTACTGTTCCATTCCAGCAGACAGAGATAAAGGGGGCTTAGCAATTATGTGCTCTGTCAGATTACCAGGTACCTAATTAGGAACAACCCTTACCAGGACCAACTATCAGATGTCTGTATTGCAGACCCCATACTGCTTTGACTTGCTTTTGATCAATTTATACAATAATGTCTTTGACTCTCACATAACCTTTATGGTCGATGATTTGGAGAGCGACTTTGTGCCTTTCCCGGATAGACATAACAAAGAGGCACTAATTGTCTTGGGGGGGATTTTAACACGAGGGTCTGCAGGAAAGCCGATCCCTCCTCTTGTGTCTAGGAGACATCTTAGGGGGAGGAGTATATACATTTTCAGCATACACATTTTTTGGAGGCTCTGACTAGATTGCTGACCTCCAGATTTTTTTTGGGCCAAAGAATTCACTGCCCGAGTGCCCCTCCCCTCACTACTTTTAACGGTCCTCAAAAGGGCAGCAAGATCAACTACATCCTTGTGTCACAGGACCTAACCAAAGTAATACTTGACCATTATGTTTCGATCTCATGTACTAGTGATCACAAAACTCTTACTTTAGTGCTGTACCTTACACTGATGGGGAAAAGGGGACAGCAGGAGAACCCAGCCCCCTCTTACTCACAAATTGGGGTTGTCTGGGTAAAATGAGAGTGGGTGGACAGGGATACCTTTCTAGGCCAACCTGTGTGTGAGAACAGAACAGGGAGGCATTCTCAGTACTTACCTGGGAGAACAGTATGCTACACGGTGAATAAGGGGTTAATACATTCTAAAGTCTCAAAGAATCCCCCAGCTATAAGCTGGTTCAATCATGCCTGTAGAGCAGCCGACAAGAAACTGAAACTGTCTCTCTCTACCAGACCTCTCTCAAAAAGTGACATAGTGAATAATAGAAGAAACTGTAAATGTACCCTCCAGGCCAAGAGATCTGTCCTGAGGGACGAAGTCTGGGAGGAGCTGTCTAAAGCCTCTATCTTGAAGGACTACTATTTTGAAAGGTTGTTAACCTGACTTTTATTTTACAGGGTATGAGAAATCCTTCATAGATACTGTCATCCCAGTGGAGGCATAGGTTGCCCATTACAATAGTATTTTTAATCCTGATAACAGAGCCCCTATTCAAGAGGTTGGATATATAGTTCATGGTAACCCTGAGATGTATTCCAACCTTGCAGACTCTGTTGAAGTCAAGAATGTAATCACTGTCCTCAGGCAAAGTGTGGCGTGCAAAGCACCCAGCCCCTATGGTGGACCCCTCAATCTCTTCAAAGATAACATTGAACTGTGGGCCCTGATGTTGACAAATGTTTTCAAACTTCCATTAGGTGGGACCTACTACACATGTGGAAAGAAGAGGTAGTGGTACACATCCTTAAGGAAGGGGATCATCATGATCCCCGCTGCTACAGACCTATTTAACTGCTAGACAGCTCCTTCAAGACCCTTGGCAGATTCTTGGCAAGTACTCTCGAGGATTGGCTGGAGGAAACCGCATCCCCATCCAGAGTCCAATATGGGTTTCTTCACAGGCTGGGGACAGTCGAGGAGTGGTTGAATCTCTAAATGGTCATTGTCACGTACGTCAAGGCAAAGAGATGTTCCATTCACCTAGCATTAATGGACCTCTACTTGGCCTTTGAGAAATTTAATGGATCTAAACTCTGAGGGTAAGGGCAAGGATGGGCTTTGATCTAGTCATTACTGGCTTTTTGCAGGAGATGCACTGGGATTGTTTGATCAGGGTCCAATTTGCTACAGAGGGCGAACTCTCTCCTGAAAGTGATCTTCCAAGGGGGTTCTGACATGGGTGTTTGATGGTGCCCTTATTGTTTCTAATCTACCTCAATGAACTTGAATCAAGCCTGAGCCAAACAGGGAAGGATCTCCCCAAAGTGAAGTCAAGGGCCCTGCCCGTTTTACTGTATGCCAATGACGCGGCCCTTATCTCAAGATCCGCAAACCCTTTTCAATTACTTTTAGACTCTTTTTATAGTTTTATGAAGGGCTAGACTTACAAACAAATCTCAGCAAATACTTTGCTATGTGTACTGGCCTAAAATGTTTAATACTCGAACGTTCTATCTGAGTGGTACGGAAATTCAAAAGGTCAAGACTTTTACTTTTTTAGGCATCCTTCTTGACCTTAATTTAACTTGGCACAGTCTATTTTACAATAGGGTTATTCAGTCCCAAAGAGCCATGGAGGCGATATTCACCTTTGCATCCCTGCTAGGGCATAAGTCAGTGCGCAAGATGATTAGCATTTACAAAAGTAAGTGCACTTCCATAGCTTCCTATGGAGCTGGGATGTGGGGGTATAAAGGTGCTGGTTCATTTGGGAAGGTCGAGAACAACTTCCTAGGAAGACGTCTTGCCGTTCCCCAAGCCACTGTCTCCTTTATGTGCTACTCTGAGGTGGGTATGTACCCCCTTGAAGAACCGGATTAAGTTGGATCCTCAGTAACTCTGGGTCAGAATTTGGGGGAAAAAGGGGGCTTTACTTTTAAAAGATGTACTGTGTCTTTGCCTGGATAATGCTTCTGTGATCCCATGGATCAAGTATGTTAAAGGAGAATTCCTTCAAAGCACAGTAAATAGTAGATGATGACCTTAAAGAGCACCAGGTTACCCAAACAGTCATAGGTCCCCATTGACATTCTTTCAGAGAGCACCAAAAATAGACAAATAGTAAATCAGAAAGAACAAAGTAAAAGTGAGACCAGCCCCCACATGGTGTGTAGTGAGCAAGCGCAGTGAGCAACAACTACTAAGGGGAGTTTGGGGGAGTTGTCCCCCCATGAAAAGTTTGGAGACAGAAAGGCCAAAACAAAGCATTTTTCAAAACATTTTCTCTCCTAAACCGCACTGATGACACCACCATGTCTGCAACGAATGAGGCAATTCCAATAAGTGATCAGGTCATCCATGTACAACTGAGCCAGTTCATAGGTATAATGGATGACTCCATCACAAAGACCTTGAGCCAGAGAATAATTAAAGACTTCATCTTTGTGCCATGGCCTCTCCTGGGCTGGGTGCTAGTGGTCGCTGCAGGGGTGCAGTGCTACCAGAAGACCACATGCCATGACAATAGGTGCTACTCTTGTTTCCTAGACATTACCTTGCATTCTGGGACATGTAGTTTTGTTTTTCCAGTTATGGGCCTGGGTCTAGATTTTCATGCAAAGTGCTGAGGCTAAAAGGTAATGATGGGGTGAAAGCATCACACGTTGGTCAGGAGTCATTTTACAGTCTGTTTTTCAAAGCAAATCACAATTCCATCAACCAGTGGTGAAAAAAATGAAGACAATTAATGTTTTTGACACAGTGTTTGGGCCTCCTCACTAGCTACCACTCACTACACATAGTCTCTGTATGTGTGCCCACATACTTGGGTCTACAGGGAACTTCTGACATGATGCCAGTTACCAAGTGGCTTTTCCTGGTGCCACTAACTTTCTTTCCCATCCCCCTCCAGCAGTGGTTTGCCCCTGAACCAGCCGGCATCCCATGGTGGTACACACATCAGACTGCCCTTGCATGTGTGAGCACCCCTTAACATGTGGGTACACCTCTCACAGCACTGACTCCAAGCATCTTCAGTCACAAGGTTTTCTGTCCTTGCAGTTTGTGCGCACAAACCCAATGCCACCTTCTCTTCATTGTGGGGCATGTAGCATGCAGGGTGCCTAGTATCTTAAACCACTGAGACACACGTAACCCCCAGCACCTAATCTGCACAGACTACATACAAGTCAATCATGGCCAACACCCTGTCCGTGCTAAACATACGAAGGAAAACAGCTTTCCACACACAGACGTGGGAGGACACAATACAAGCGTCATCTGTGGTTTGAATTCTCATTATAAATGCTTCGCTTTAAAATACCCTAACAGAACATCAATATAAAAATAAATACAGGACTGCAAGTACCAGAATGCACTCTGCCTTGCAGAAGTCCTATATACAACAATGCGAACTGTACATGCAGTTTTGGTTTTCATTTTATAAACGCAGGAATTCAAGTTCCATAAAGCAATATCCCATGAGACGGTAAGATATAAAAAAACATGTAATTTTGAGTTTCATTCCGGTTCTGTAAGTACCAGAGTGAAATCTATCAAGCACAGACATGCTACAAAAATACAAACTGTACATGTTGCTTTAATTTTCATTTTACAAATTCAGGAGTAAAAGTACCAGCATGCAATATTCCTCCTACGTGTATTATATAGTACACACTGAGTACATGTTCTGCTGGTTTTCATTTTTACAAATGAAGGACTATAAGTATCAAAATGCATCCTAGATCAATTATACCATAAAAGACACCGTACATGTTATTTTCATTTTACAAACGCAGGACTCCAAGTACCAGAATGCAATGTTCAATGTACATGCAGGATATAAAACAATGCACACTGTTATTTTGATTTTCTTTTTACAAATGCAGGACTGCAGCTACCAGAATGCAATATCAAATACACAAGAAGAACACAAGCTGCTTGTGTAGTTTAGATTATTCTCCTACGAACGTAGGCTACCAGTATCAGCACACAAACTGCAAAACAGGGCAAGATAAGTTGTTGTAAAAACAACTGAGGTAGTAAATCGCAAATCTCTCATCACACACTGACCTGATAACAAAGGAGGGATGCTATCTCACTCACTTAGTACTTCCTCATACCCCAGGACCTAAGCTCCTCACTAGCCAAGTGCCTAGGGGGCATCACGTGGTTCTTGGTAGTACTATAGATACTCATCACACAGACCTAGCCGCAGATACTGGTGTGACGCAAACCCTGTTCCACCAGCAAAATGAGCTGAGGGGCCACTGAAACTCTCATACTTCACACACATTCTCAACATTCTCAAGGCTGAACTGGGGGCCCTTAAAGATGGACCGACACCACCGCAAGGGTCTGCGCTCGGCCCATGGCTGCAGAGAGACATAAAGGCGTCATGCTAGCGCTATGCAAATCATAAAAAAATGAAACATATACAAAAGCTTTTTATGAATTCATGAATATGCGTGAAAGTTTGCTTACATTGAATATATTTTGATGTGACGCACATCCCTTTATAACTGAACACCTCTTTGCCAAGCAGTCCTTTCATTATGCTCTGAAGGTAGGGCCATGCTGACGTGTTACAAAACCAGCATAACAAAACACGGCAAGCCACAACAATAACTCTGTTTGTCTCAACCGGATGCCTGTGCAGGTCTCATCGCCTCCAGCATTGCTTGGTGCGGCATAAACGCTACACTCAGTGGTCAAAATGGGTGAAAAAAAGTCGGGGAACTGTGGGTGGAGACTCCGAGGGCGGAGCTAACCAAAGGATTCGATCAGTGGGCAGAGTCAGGGGTGTGTCCAGAATGTGCCAAATACTCCAATTTTTAGTATTTGTTTGGCATTTCACAGACCAGTTACAGCTTAATGTGTTATTTAATTCAACCAATGGATTCACTTGATTATTTTAGGTTTAATAGGAGTTATTGGCATTTAAATACATTCTCAAAGTGGGATATATTTCTAATCACACAATGTCCCAAATACGCTTAAAAGTGGAATCATAAGCCATTTGTCTCCAAGCCATGCCGTTTCTCTCATTAGCACTTCTCCTCCCTTCTTCCACAAGAGCAGTTCAAACATGAATGGCAAAATATCCTAGTTTCCAAATGTTTTCTATATAATTATGGCTCTGCCATATTTGCCACATAATACATCACCCACTGCATAATCTTACAGTTTTAACTAATCATTTTTGTAGCTCAAACAGATAAAAAGTTACAAAAAAGCTTGACTTGAGTTGCTGCAAAGTGGACGGCCCTTTGCAAAGGTTGACTGATCACCTTTCTCACTGCTGCATCTGTATGTTACACTGATACTAATGAGGCAGAATCTTTGCAGAGACTTAACATGTGTAAAAATGTCTAAATAATACAGTATAAGATATATTTCAGTACGCTTTAGCCTTTTTTTTGTTGCATAATTTAGTCAACACTGTAGCATCATTCTGACACCCATTGCTGCATAATTCAAGTGGCTTCAGAGCAGGCAGTACATGTTAAAAGTGTTTGTGCATGAAGCAGAGAGAGACTGTGAAGTTTGCAAACTTAGTTTGGTGTGCGTGCAAATCCTGCATTGCTGATCCTTGGTGAGTTGCAGCTACTACTGCTGAAACAAGGCCAATGGAGGTACCAATGGGTGAGGCGGACTGGCCTCTATGGCAGGGCTGGCTTTAGTGCTGGGGGCGCCCTGTGCAACAATGTTTGCTGGTGCCCCCATTGATCACCTACACCTGAGACTCGCTCACTATCACCCTTTAACAGTCCCCCTCCAGTCTCCGTAACTACACTCTTTCTCAGATGCATTTCATTTGATTTACAGCTCCACTCATACCAGTGTACAGTGTCAGAGCACTTTGCATCACACACACTACACAGAGACAATCATTTGTACGTGTGTAAATCACTGTATAGGAAATGTTACATAAGACAAAGGACTGCAAGGTGTAGAAGCCACATGACAACCATACTAGCAGGCAGTATAGTTCAATAGCTCACTGTTCTATGTTAGGATTTTAACTTATGAACTGCAAGTAAAAAAAGGATTTCTCTGACAAAAGCAGTAACCTTCTAACCGAGTTAACATTATGTGCACTTTGTGATCTGCATGGTACATGTTCTTTGCAGCAGGCACATTAACCCTTTGTGCTACCTTTCCAATTAGTCAACCCTTCCACTAGACAAAACTCTGATCTCTCTCTAACTCTGATCTCTCTCTAGGAAGAACATTAATCACCAAAGTTATCATAACATTTTTATTGTTGCTGAAAATTGCTATAGGCCAGGAAGGAGGCTGCAAGTTTTTTTTTAAACCATAATATACTTACAACACTACGCACCCATCCCAAATAGGTACCCAGTGCGGTCACACCATTCGCACCACCCTAACCTGTTCAAGGTTCATGTGACCTCAGAGACAGAGTAACAGTGACTGGATCACTGTTGCTCTAGGGTGTGTTGCTTCGTAGGCCTGCCCCCAAGACTGGAGATGAACTTTAGTATGGATTGTGGTGGACAGGCCTTCAAGGTTAACCCACGATTGACACCACTAGGGTACACCTGCTTGTGCTAAGACATCAGGCCTTCTAAGGTCTAGTGGGGCCTTCAAAGGTCTAGCATGGGAATATGCTCCCTCAGGAAAGTGGTCTGGTGGACTGGTCATGAAGGCTGAACCCAGTTCCCCAGTTCCGAATTTGACAGCTCTGGCCATAGTGCCACATCCTCTCCCCCACTCAACACCATACTGCCCCACTGAGAGAAACTCGTACTGCCTTCAGCTACAACCTCATTGTGCCCGCTATAAACACTTGGATGTGGCTCACTTCAAATTATGCATTTGATAAGAGTAATATGCTTCCTAAAAAAAATATACAAAAAGGGAAAGCAAACTCTCATGGGGAGTGCAAGATTAAGTAAAGCATGTGAAATGTACCTTAAATATCTCTCCGTCACTATTCAGAAATCAGCGAGTGGTTTTACCTGAAAAGTTAAGGGCATGACTACAGGGCCCTGAAGGGAACCGTTTCAATGTCCATTGCTTATATCCTTACAAAACGGTTGTATGATGTTACAACGCATGTTATTGCAACGCGTGCTGTTCCATTGCATTCGTTAAAACGACTGTGATGTTACCACGCTATGCCTTTACAACGCAAGTCTTTACATCGACTTGCGCTAGATGGCGTGCTAACATTAGAAAAGTGTAATTTACTATTCCAACTCCAGTCCACTTATCAGTAGGGAAGGTGTTGAGATAGTGAACTACACTATTTTTAATGTTAGCACGCCATCTAGTGCAAGTCGATGTAAAGACTTGCGTTGTAATGGCATAGCGTGGTTACATCGTGGTCGTTGTAACGACCGCGATGTAACAGCATTGCGGTGTACTGACCGCGTTGTTAAGGATATTTCCCTTACAAAACGTAAGCAGTTGGTTTAAAACACCATATCCATAAACACAGAGCCATGGTACACATTTTGTTTTCTATTCCACCCATCAACCAGGTATTGCAATCCAAGAATGGTGCACTTCCCCACCTGGGGACAACAATGCTGTTCAAAGAAAGACGAGAAAACAAAAGTAGCGCTTCACTGCAAAGTCTGTAAAGTGAGGCTGATGTGTTTGGAAGTGAATAAAACCAATCTGGCCACTTTGCAGCCACTCTGTCTTGCTTTATTTAATTATGTATTTTTTTCATATTCAAAACCTTTTATTTCTCTCCATCCCGAGGCTGCACTTTGGAATAGAAAAAGTCAGAAAAAGGGCATTTCCCGCAACAGTGTGTTTCTTTTTTAGATCCATTTCACCGGGAAGCAACTAAATGAAAGAAGGAAAGAGAGGCTGGGAACCGTTTCTTCAAGTCACGGTTTTCAGTAAGTGAGGAGCAAGACAGACAGAGATGGAATAATAGGAAGAGAGGGGAGCATTATGCGGAGAGATTGAGAATCGTTGTGCTTAGGGCAGGCCTGGGCTGGATTTGGCCATGTCTGACCGAATGTGTGAGTCAGAGACAGTGACATTAAGCACAACCAGGCCCAGCAAGCCCACTGGGCTGGCTGGGTCAGCCCTGGTTGTGCTTAATGTCACTGTTTCTGACTCATGCAGTCGGTCCGACACTGCCAAATCGGCCCCAACAACAGATCCGGCCCCTGTCCTAAAACCGGCCCCACCCCATCCAGCCTAATGGGGGATTGCACAGTGCCCGGACTTACCAGCCCAGCCTTGATTCTATCTGATTTCAATCTTTGATGCAAAACATAGGTTCTTGCTCACCAGGGTTTGCTTTAACTTCTTTATTTATTAGTGGCCTAACAAGGATGTTAATTGGTGTACAACCATGCCAAAAAGCCATTGTGATGATTCATCAAAGCAAGGCACCATGCACTTTACTCTCTTCTGTCATTTATATTCTCAACCCAGGAAGCGTATCCTGAGACCAATTCTTTGTTCATCCAAAATTAGTTCTCATGGAGGAGCGTTGCATTATTTGCAAAACCTGTGTGAGTTAGATCTCTGTGTAGCAGTGGTAAGCTTTGCTCATTGTGCAATAAGGATAAGAAACCTATATGGGGCTGTGTGGTGAACATTTTTTATATATGCATTTTAGTGAACTTATGAAATGGAACTGACTCATCGTTAAGCATGTTTTATAAACATTATCTTATGTAGTTTTATGACTGTTGTTTTATTCTGTGCTTTTAAGGCTCAAGATCAACCAAATAAAGAAAAATTGGCTGACTGACTATAATCAAGAACCTTTTCTTTTCTATGATAACAAATATCCTGCTAAAAGAGTACTAATGTTTGCTAATCTCCATATTCTTCATCTCAAAGACAAAAGTGCTGTTTGGTTGATGGATATGCAAACGAATGATGGACAGAATGCTGAATAAAGCATACATTGACCCTCAGTCAAAAGATCTGTGATAAATCCATTGTTCTTGTGCTCACTATGCCACTCCTGTGTGGACCCAGCCATATGCAGGTGAGTTTTGACCCTGTTCCTCATGGGAAAAGTCTGGCCCGCAATGTAAAGCCAGGTCCTCTCTAGACCGGAAACAAGCACCCTGGAACTGTTTTTGAGTTATTACCCCTCATCTGCGAGGCTAGCTTAAATCCAGTGGCACAGTGAGCAAGGGACCCATGTCTGGGCATACCCATCTTTCTTAGGGTGAAAAGTGCTACACAAATAAATAATGTACGGAATGCTTAATAAATCATACATTCACCCCAGTCAAAAGATCTGGGTTAAATTCATTGTTCTTTTACTCACCATGACCCCAGTTTAGACCAAGCCATATGCAAATCAGTGTTGACCCTGTTCCTCATGGGAACAGTCCAACCAAACTGACTTGAAATAAGCATCATAGACCAATTTCGGGGTAGTACCCCTCATCAGCCAATCACGTTCAAATCCAGTGGCACAGTCAGCAAGGGACCCATGTCTGGAAATACCCATCTCACTTAGGGTCAAAAGTGCTACGCACACAAATGATGGACGTAATGCTGAATAAATCATACATTCACCCCAGTCAAGAAATCTGGGTTAAATCCATTGTTCTTTTTCTCACTACACCACCCCAGTTTGGATCAAGCCATATGCAAATCAGTCTTAACCCTGTTCCTCATGGGAACTGTCCAGCCTGACCTGCCAAACAAGTCCTCCCTGGATCGGAAGCAAGCATCCTGGGACCGGGCACCGGTATCACCCCTCATCAGCCAGGCTAGATTGAATCCAGTGAGTAAGGGACCAACGTCTGGGCATACCCATCCCACTTAGAGTGAAAAGTGCTAAGCAAACAAATGAAGGACGGAATGCTAAATAAATCGTAAATTCATCCCCAGTCAAGAGGAACAGCATCAAGACTGATTAGCATATGGCTGTGTTTAAATAGGGGTGGTATGGTGAGCGCAAGAACGATGGATTTAACCCAAATCTCTTAACTGGTGGGTGAACGTATGATTCATTCAGCATTCCGTCCATCATTTGTTTTGTGTAAATGTGTTTGTATTTATATAGCACCTTCTACCCAGAGGTCTCGTAGCGCTGTATTTATACCGCTGTGGAACCCTTCCTGGCTTTCCTGTGAGATGTCCACTCCTGGGCACCCCCAAGGTAAAGCCAGGCATCCAAGCGCTGCTGAGGCAATTGTGGAGAATAAGCAAGCTATTGCCCAGAGTCACAGAGTGGGGCCCATGATTAGACTAGGCACGAGGCAAGAATTATCAGGTCCGGGGAGATTGAGTAAAAGAGCCGCCGAGGCGGGAATTGAACCCTGGTCCCGGGCGAGACCTCTGCATCAGGGTTTGCCGCTCTAACCATTGAGCCACACTTCTCCACATAGATGGCTCATTCAAGTTAACACTTTACTCATTTAACCAAATATATACTATGCACTCTTACACAAGTGATAATACTATGCCTTTAATCTATGTTTTACAACCAGACACGCAAGCAGCCACTTATAACAAAGTATCAATTTCAATAAAATAAAAAACTAAACACATAAGCCCTGAGAAAATGATTTTGAAGTGACCATGGTTTTACAAATTTAAATATGCACCCAAACACCCAAATAAAAGGATCTTTTTTCATATTTCTCAGGCTATTTGGAAAAAAATACAAAACCATCCCTTGTAACTCTGCACATACCTGGTAGCAAACTACAATTTAAAATTTAAAATTGAACTGTTATAGCATTTGTCCCTCCTGCTCAAGTATACAATCACTACTCAGCCATAATCCAATCTCAGGTCTTTCTACAACATGAAGAACGATTGGCGCCACTTCAATATTATTTTGAGGAAACATGGTTTGGACATCTAAAGAGGTTAGCCTTTAGAAGAGATACACAATTTCACATTGATAGGTGGAACTTCTACCAGACCTGCTTAGACAGAGGAGCAAGAACATAAGAACTAACAATGTTGTTGTGGTTTGGCTTAAGTAGTTCAATAGCTCGATAGGAAATGCCCACCTAACTCCTGACATTTTTGGGGGACATTTTAAAATGGTAGCAACGTTCCCAAGAAGTGAAAGAATGGCATTCTTTTGCAAATATTCTTTGGTCACAAATATATAAAAAAAAAAACTTTATCTGTTGCAATTGGGTTCTACCCATTCAGTGTGCCTGGACTTTTTTGCTTTTTGGATCACCAGGTTTTGGACTCTTTAGTGTTAGTGAGTCTTACTACAGGTGTCTCACCCTTGGTAATCATAAGGCAAATGGACAGTGCGTTTTCTACCAGTGTCCGCCTTTAAGTAAAGGCAGAAGTGATGCAGCAAGGGTAAGGGGCACTTAGCTGGTTACACGTGAACACTTGTGCACACACTTGTGCACAAGTTTATTGGCTGTGCATGGGAGACTATTGCTGTGTAGCCCGGTAACTGCACACATGTAACCTAGCGCTGGGGAACTCTGCAGGATTAAATATTGACCTGGGGTAAGCCTAATAATGTTAATAGAGAAATAAGGAAAGTCAGTGTGATTCACTGGTTTGTCTGTAGTAACACTTTATTATACACGTAGAGAGAACACTGCCTTAGAGTGCAATTTCCTTCTCTTTGGCCTACAGAGAACAGTTGCATATCGAATCAGGGTGTAACCTGTGCAGGCAAATTAATTCTGTAAGTTACACAATGATATCTGTACAAAATATGGGTCATTCAGATTTGTAATATTTCTCTGGCTCAGTTCAAGATCCGAGCCCAAACCTTCTGTCACCCTGCTGTGCCAGGTTAATTAAATTTTTCTCCAGCAGCAGGTACAAAGGCCTCCTCGCACTAAAGGAGTAATTAACAGTGCTTCCCTCAGCTCCTACTCAGTGTAGTGTCTTCTGAGTTAGAAATGATGGAACCCGTTTGGATCCTGATGGACTCGGTAGAACTTTGACATAAGTTTTAGAGCGGAATGCAATGAAGGCTAGTTCTTAATGTTGAGATTGCAGTTACACACAGATGAAGAAAGGCATGCGATACTAAGCTCCGTATGTGGCAAAATCATTGGCAGGTACCAAGGCTGGGGAGGACACTACAACTGGCAACGAGTTACGGCATAAGTAACTCGAAGATCAACAGTGCGCTCCCAGAGAGTTTGCCCTAGTCAGCGCAAACTCTTAAAGTGTGCCACTTGTGTTGCAGTCAAAGTACGAAACCAAAGATTAACACATATGTCAAAGCGCAACTCCAACCTCTGTAAAGAAGTTGAAAACAACTAAAGCCATTCACAGAAATCTGCATATCGGTGACCGAGAACCTGCTGGTCAGACGTGCATAAAAGTACCGCGCTGCTACGCAATATACAGTCATACGCAATCCGGAGCGTTAATGCTAAATGCAGATATAAATAGATTTTCAAAGAACAGTTTTTGATAATCACAAATTGCAAGATAACATTACAATTGAAAGGGGTGAAGACAAAGAGTGAGCAAAGAGGCACCAAAGAATCAAACAGTTATAACTCACCAAACATGAGTAAAGTGTGCTGGTACTGTAGTGTAGTTCCTATATCCCTGGTAGGCTCTGCGCACTGGAATAATATACACTATACAGGACTGAGGTCGGTATGTCTCTATCGAGTACATTAAAATTAATTACCTGTGTGTGCCAGCAAACTCAGATTTCACTAGAAACTTCTTGAATGAACAAGAAGGGATTCGTTTCTGACAACCGCATAAACATGACAACTTTGTTTCCCTTAGATTCGGAACAATATCTTCAGAGTTGCAGAAAAAATAGATAACCGTTTCACTCAGTCAATCGTGCATGCATGCTTCGTTTCTACAGTTGTACTGAAATAGAGAGACGGGCGTTTTAATAAAAAGGGTTTATTGAACAGTCTTATTTCTCACGCAAGAGATATGAACTGCTACAATCGTAATACAGAATGCGAAGTATAAAATGTACAGCGTTAGCAGTAAGATAAAATAATACTGTAATAGCATGTCTTGTAGCTATGACACATATTCATTTAAATACATACATAAACAACACAGGCTAAAAAACTCATCTGGTGCTTCTAAAATAATCCTATCTCAATGTACCTAACCTAAGTGCAGTGCGAGGGAAGAAGTAGATGCTGTCTTAGTCTGGTTTAATTATGCCAAGAGTTGCCAAACGTTTCTCTAGGTTCTAATCAACTCCATACCTTATAACGAGAGAGGTTGGTATTTCTTTCCCGGGACTCAATCTCTAACACCCTGCAAGGGGAGTCAGACACACTGGAGCTGGATCCTCATGCGAGGAAGATGACAGCATCTGGTCAGTGCGTCAATTGGGGACTTGACTTCCTTCGGGACTTGCTGTGGCAAGACTCGTCGTGCAAGTGGGTAGCCGAACCGAACCGTGCCTTGCCATAGCAAGTGAAGGCATATTTATACCTTGAAGGTGTTTAGAAATGCCAGTATTGATGTAAAAGTCGGGCATAAGAACGTCATGAATGAACCCCTAAGGAATAGATGCTCATGCATAATAAATGAGTTCTTGGAGAAATCAATATCCAGGCAAGGGAAAGTCCTAAAGGCTAAAGAGTCTGGTTTTCCAAGAACTCGTTGTGACGAAGAGAATCGGATGTAGTTGACCATGCCCGTATTTGGTTAGCATGAGCAATGCCTAAATAAGGACTGGATTTCTATGCCTGAAAAAGGGCAATGTGAATTATACCTATATAAGGGCATGAATCTGGAAATCTAGATACAGTATCTAAATCGACACACCACAGTACGACCTCAGTGGCAGGCGCTGCAACCCAGGCAAAGCCCAGGAGTTGTGCTTATGACTTTGGTGAGTATTGTCAAGCCGACTGAAGGGACATGAAGGCAGTCAGAACAGGAACATAGCAGTGGGTGACAATCAGAACGGTCGTAGATATTTTGGAAAAACTGCTTTTCCAATCCAGGCAAAAACAGAGGACGTCTTTCCAAAAGTCATCAAGAATGATCTAAAGTCCAGCAAATCTCAAGGCCTTAGAGATGGTTCAAACAAACCGGTTCAAGCTGAACAACCAAGGCAGCTAGAGAGAGATTGCCCTTCAATGTCAGCCACTTCCATTAAAGACTACAATGCTGCCTCTTTCTTGAACCCACCACGACGTTCAATTCCCCTCAAAAAGCTAAATATTGGCGATAGATGGACTGCTTGGCTAGAGACATTTGAAGATTTAATTGATGTGCTTGAAGAGACTGATAACAAAAAGATTATCAAGTACCTCAAAAATGTTGCTGGTAATGCTTTAAACTGATGAAGAAGTCACATATCGTCAGATTAAAGAAGTGTTCAATCTCAAGTTTAAGCAAATGCCAAATGTTGAGTACGAATGAAACATCTTCAACTAAGAATGACAGAAAGTTGGTGAAACCATTGATGACTTTGTGGATAGACTTCAACACCCTCATCAGACACTGCAATTGATGAACGAATGTAATGATGAAGAAGCTTTGTGTCTAAAGTTATTGACAGATGCTTGTCATATTCATTCAGAAGACGAATGCTGAGAGAAACTCTTACTCTGGAGCTCTGCCAGAGCTGAAGAGCATGCTGATAGACAAGCTGCTCGGAAATGCCCAGAATGAATCTGTCATGAGTGTGAAAAGTAAGCCAAAGTAAAAGATTGAAGGACAAAAAAGGGTGTCTACACGTAAAAAGAAGTTGTGTATTAGATGTGGATTTTAGTTTCCACACAAAGGTGAATATCCCATTCTTGGACATATATGTAAAGGCTGTGGGAAGGAGAACCATTTAGTGATGGTTTGCAAAGCGAAGGAAAAAGTAAGTGCCTCAAAGTGTGAAGACAAGATGGCCATCAGTACGTTCTAGAAGCAACGTTCAACAAACACCAAGGCCAAGCGGCGACATCAGATAAGACAAATGGCACTGAATGAAGTAGATTGACAACTAAATCATCTTCAAACAGCTCTTCTGCATCAGTATCGAGTCAAAGTGAAGAAAATGATAGTGCCTTGTCAATATTGGCCTCCAAAAAGCATGCACATGCTGTTTTGGCCACTTGTGAAGAGAAATGTCAGTCAAATAAAGACTGACATGCCAAAGAACCAAAGTCATTCAAATATTGTCAGAAGAAGATCCGATAGACTGGCCTCTTATCTAAGAGGTATGCATAGAGACTCCAGGGACAAAGGGTTCCTACCAGTAGACCAGAGGACGCCACCATCATTACCATTCATAAGGAGGGTAAAGCTAGAACTGACTGTGGGTCGTATAGACCAATCTCTCTCCTAAATGGGGAGCTCAAGATATTAGCTAAACTATTGGCCAACTGTCTGATTACAGTTATCGAGACTTTAGTCCATCCAGATCCATTGGGCTTCATTCTGCATCGTAATACGGCGCTTAGCCTGCGAAGGGTACATGGGTGCTGGGCAGAGCGGCTACCATCCTTGAACCAGCTGTGATAGTCTCCCTAGATGCCACCATGGCTTTTGATACCATTGAATGGCCATATCTCTGGGCGGTACTAGAGAAGTTTGGGTTTGGCTTGAATTTCATTCAATGGGTACAGCTCCTTTATGCTAAACCGCTCACCCAAGTAGTGGTCAACAACAAGAAATCCGCCACCTTTGAACTGGGCCAAGGGACCCGGAAGGGATGTCCATTGTCACCACTCCTGTTTGCCCTATCCTTGGATCCACTGCTGGCATGGATACGCAGAGATCCGATGATCCGGGGTATGCGCTGGTCCCCAGACTGGGAGGACCGCATCACGCTCTACGCAGATGATATCCTGCGTTATTTGACTCCTCAGAGAAGGTCCTTGACTGTGGTTTTTGATATACTTGCCATTTTTGGTAGGTTGTCCGGGTACTCTATCAACTGGAGTCAATCCTTGTGGTTTGTTTTGGCCGGGGAACCGCCCGTCCCACCGAGGGGATGCCCAATACAATTATGTACAGATGGCTTTAAATATCTGGGGATCTTTCTCTCGCTAAATTTGTCACTTCGCTACTCCTAGAACTTACCCTCCCCCCCTGACTAGGCTGCGTAAGGACATTAGCAACTGGAAATCGCTCCCACTCTCCCTGCTTGGAAAGGCGGCCCTTTTTAATATGATGTCACTGCCTCGGTTCTTATATGCCCTGCAGAACTCCCTAGACCTGGTTCCTGCATCCTACTTTAGGGAGGTGGAAGGTCTCCAGCGGGACTTGCTGTAGAGTGGTTAACCATATGTCGCCCTCAAAAAGTGTACTTTAAATTGGTACAACGAGGGGATCAGCCTCACCGACATTAGGAAGTATTACTGGGCGGCCATAAACCATGGCACTTACACCTGCCCTGGGAACCCAGTGTATAACATGGATAGGTGGCTCCTCCCGGGTGGGAATTATAATAGAGCCCTCTGTTCCAGGCCGCGCCGTTTTGCCCTCACGGGTCAGAACGCAGTTCAAGTCTGGCACACTGCCACTAAATGTCTCAGTTGGAGTCGCAGACTTACTCTTACAACACCACTTTGGGACACTGAGCAACTGGGTGACCTGTGGAAAAGCAAAGGGTTCGACAAATGGGACCTTATAGGATTCTCGCAAATAAGCAATCTGTGGGATAAAACTGATCTTAAGCCATTTGCTACCTTACAGCAGCAATTCGAATTAACAAACTCAGAATTTTTCCGCTACGCACAGGTCAGGCACGCTTTACACTCCAACCTACAGCGTGGTAGCATCCTTTCTCAGTCCTCTCTTCACTAGAGGACAGAGATTTAGATGATCTCATTCCTGACAATACCATATCCTTAATATATAAGAAACTAATAAACAACATGTCTGACCCCCTCCAATCGCTTCGGGAGAAGTGGTCCAGTGATGGAATAGAGATGGACGACGAGGAATGGCAGGAGGCTGTGTCCTTGCCTAGAGTCGTGGCAATACCTGCACGCCTCCGCTTGTCCAGCTCAAAATTCTCCATAGGGTGTATGTGACTGGTCCCCAATTGTTACGGATGGGGAGAATGGATGAGGAGAACTGTATATGTGGCCAAACAGGGACCTTTATGCACATCATTTGGGACTGTGATAGTATTCAATCTTACTGGCGTAGAGTGCATGATGTTCTTAACACTGTCCTGTTCACGCAATTCAGCCTGAACGCCCGTAGATGACTCCTGAATATTTGGAACCTAATGATTTGAATGATTGCTTGCTACAATGGGCCACTCTAGGGCTTATGCTTGCAAAGAGAAACATTGCTCAGAGGTGGGGAGCGTCTCAGCCTCCAGAGGTAGGTGACTGGGAGAAGGACTTAGACTGGTCAATGTTCAGTGGAAAAAACTGTATATGTAGCCCGAGGTTGCCCCAAGAAGTGGGCTTGTGTGTGGGGCATGTGGAATTCATATTGTGGAGATATATGCCAGCCGCCTTTCTCCCTCACGAGAGAGGACCCCCCCTTGCCTTAGATCTTCTGACTTAATTTTTCTGTATTGATTGATGTAACTTATTGTCAACCTGTGATTTCCTGACTACTCCTCTGTAAATGTGATTGAAATGCTGGGACCATTTAATAAAAAGTTTTACAAAAAAAATATATATTGTCAGAAGATTACACAGAAGGTGAATGCTTGCTCCATACCTTTCAATATCGACACTGGTGCATCACTAAACATTATGCCTGAGAATAAATATAATTAATTATTTCCTTTGCAGCAACTTACGCTATTGAAAATCAAGTGTATACATGGGCTGCATCAATGCTCTGAAAAACTCAAGGTTCTTTTGTAGCAACACAAAAACACAAGAAAACAAAGGTGCAAGTACCCGTCCTTGTGCTTCAAGGCACTGCGTTAAGTGCCTACCTATTCAGTTTCAGCACAGCCACTTATATGGGACTGATTTCCATAAATTACAACATGAATGCTCACCACAAAATAGAAAGTCAATTCCCTTTGTTATTTCATGGTTTGGGAAAGTTTAAGACTATGAAAGTAAAGTTACATCTCAATGAGGATGTCTGTCCTGTTGCTCAAAGACACAAACAAATTGCTTTTCATGTGTAAGAAACTGTTGAAAAAAAGAACTTGAATCATTACATTAGCATGATATTATTGAGCATTCTGCTGGTCCAACACCATGGGTTTCTCCAATAGTAGTTGTGCCTAAAAAGGACAGTGAAGGAGCTGTATGTATATGCGTTGACATGTTGGTCTGTTTTGACAGAAAAAAATAATAATTTGGTGTGTCACCTGCTGTAGAATTGTTTCAAGACGTCCTTTGACGTATTATACAGCTGGTCATGAATACGTTTAATTACAGCAATGACATATTGGTTTTTGGAGCTACACAAAAAAAGCACGACAAAGCTCTTATACAAGTATATCGTATATTTGCTTAAGCAGGTTTGACTTTGAATGCAGACAAGTGTGAGTTCCATAAGACAAAGCTGAAGTTATTTGGCCATATCTTTTCTGGTGGGGGTATGACACCAGATCCTGCTAAAGTACAAGTGCTGTCAAATGCTGCCCCCCCCCGGATGTTTTTATGGTGCATTCATTTCTTAGCATGGCCAGTTACTCTTCCAGATACATACAAGATTTTGCCACTGTGACTGCTCCATTGAAGACTTGAAGAAAAAGAACGTTTCATTTTATTGGTCACATGAATGTGAGAAAAGGTTTAAGAAAATCAAACAAGCCACTGACAATGTTACCGAACTTGCATACTTCAATCCGTAGCGTCATACAGAAGTTGTTATTGATGCTAACCCAGTCAGGCTAGGTGCTTTCCTTGCACAGCATAGTGGAAATCCAAACGCTCAAAGGCTTACTGTGGCATATGCAAGTAGAAGTTTTTCCTAAACAGAACGTGTTTACAACCTGAAAAAGAAAGCTTAGCCATGGCATGGGAGTGTAAACAGTTCCATGTATTCCTGTATGGAAAACCTTTTATAATAGTAAATGATCATCAAGCGTTACAGACTATATTTGGCAGTCCAAAGCCAAAAATGCCTCCTTGCATTGAACAATGGGGACTGTGGTTACAAGAGTACAATTATACCATTGTGCATCATCCAAGGAAGGATCAGGACCCTGCTGAATACATTTCCAGAGGGCCTATACAAGGTCATGGTACTCCAATCAAGAAGGCTGAGACCAATAATAATTTCACTGTAAAATTAAACATGCTAGCGGCTATTTCCTTAGCCCACATTATCACGGTCACGAGCTATGATAGTGACATGTTAATGGTGAAGGATATAATTACACACCAGTCATGGAAACAACACCCTCGACCGCTCACCAGTGATAGTGAATATCAAAAATACGAAAATGTCAAGGGTGAAATGTCCGTAACTCAGGAAGGAGTTATACTACTCTGGTCAAGAATTCTGAATCCTTAGAATCTGCAACTGAAAATAATTGAAGTGGCCCATGAAGGACATTGCGGAATCATTGCCATAATCTCCCAAGTCTAATTTCCTTATCTTGATGACAGGATTGAAAAGAAATTAAATACCTGTCATCTATGCAACAGCCTTTCTAAAAAAAAACTACTCACCACACCTTGAACAAGTCAGAACTCCCAAAGCATGCATGGGTGAGATTAGTCATTGACTTTTTCAGTCCACTCGACAAAGTACATCATCTGCTGGTGGTTATGGATGAATACTCACGATTTCCATTAATTGAAGATCTTTAATCTACCACTCAAAAACAAATCTTTGAAAGACTTGATTGCATCTTTGTGACATGGGGTGTTCCAGCCATAGTGAATTCTGACAATGGGCAAACTTTCAATAGTCTACAGTTCAAAGATTTTTTTGAGGATTTGAATTTAAGACATCAAAAGAGCACACCTCTGTAGCCGCAGGTAAACAGACGTATTGAGCGTTTTATGAGTATGCTAGAAAAAGCAGCGCAGCATGTTACTCTTGAGAAGCTCAGTTTAAGAATTGTGTTGAATTCTACCATGATACCTTATCGTTCAACACCTCACTCGATCACAGGTAAAAGTCCTGAGATATTGATGTTCGGGAGAGCAATGAACACCAAGTTACTTCAGAGAAAGAAAGATGTGAAAGCAACTCCTGAGAAGGAGTTGGTTAACAAACAAGAGGTGAAATTGTATGCTGACAAAAGACGACATGCGAAAAACATCGTACTTAAGAAAGGAGATCCAGTGCTCGCACAACAAAAGCAGAGATGCTCCATTTGATGCAGAAACTTTTCAAGTGGTATCAACTAAGGGATGCATGGAGACTGCCAGCACCCTGGGATGTCTATTACCAGATATTTGTCTCATTTTAGTCACTTTATTAATGGTTCACCAGATCAAACTGTTATAGGAGAGACTGGGTCTGAAACATCAGTGACTGCTGTTGCCTCTACACCGTTGACAAAGATCCTGGGAATTGGTGATAAAAGTTCCCAGTTTCCAAATACAAGATCAGGTCAAACAATTAAAGTGCCAAAAATATTGATTGAAGAGATTTAATTGCATAAATATATATATATATATATATATATATATATATATATATATATATATATATATATATATATATATATATATATATATATATATATATATATATATATATATATATATATATATATATATATATTCACTGAAAAAACCATAGGTTTTACACACGTTATAGTTAGGAAATAGCATTTGAAAAACCTATGAAATTCACTGAAAAAACCCTAGGTTTTACACACGTTATAGTTAGGAAGTAGCATTTAAAAAACCTATGAAATTCACTGAAAAAACCATAGGTTTGACACCAGTTATAGTTAGCTGGAAATTTTACTGACATAAAACCAATGAAATTCCACGTTATAGTTAGTTGGACTCACTATAACTTGCGCGTGTAATACACTGCTGATGACATTACATATTACATCACTCATGACATGGTCAGTGACATCACTAATGACACCATCCAGTGAATGTGTGTCTTTCTAAAAAATAGATATGTGTTATATATGTATATGTAAAGGTCGAGGGAAGAATAAATATTTAAATTATTGTCTTAATGAATGTTTTAAAAAAAAGAAATGATTGGATAACTGGCTTATTAAGTGTATCTTAGTGAATACATATATTAGCGAGTAATGTTTAAATATTTAAATATATGTATCAGTGTTTCACTTTGTGAATAAGTGGCTGCATGGGTTGATGAGTACCTACATGTGTGTGTATATGGGTTATTAGATTTTTTTTAGTATTAGTATGAGTGTCTCTATGGTTTGGTGGGGGTGTTACTTATCATATAGATCCATCAATGACTGACTCACTGTTTCTATGTTTTTTGAAGACAGCATATGTGCAGGACTGTATGGGTGGATGAGTGTGTATATGTGTGTGTTAGTGAGTGAATGCCTGCCTCACTAGTGTCTTTATCAGTAACGAGATATGTTTTAATTTAGTATATGTGAGTATTGATATATATAAGTCAGTATATGTGAGACTAAGAGATAGAAAGAGTTCCTGTTTAAATAAGTATGTGTTTCTATAAGTGATTGTTTAAGAGAGTAAGTATGTATAAGTTTCCTTAGAAGTAACGTGGTAGTGTGTGTATAGTTGTATATGCAAATAAATGGATGTTCAATAGTTTATTTGCATGTGTGAGTATGTGTGTGAGTAACTTTTGGATGACTGTCGGTGTGTAACAGGATGTATAGATGTATCACTACATATGATGAGTGAGTATATGTATGAGTGACTATATAGAACTGTTGGTGAATGAGAGAATGTGTATATAGATGGTGGAATTACTGAATTGGTTGTTGTAACTGGTATGGGTATCTCCATTTTTTTGAAAATGTTAATTTCTATTTTCCAATATGTGTTTTAAGGGTTACATTACACTTAAAGGAGGTCTGTCATCAGTGATGTCATGAGTGATGTCACTGACCATGTCATGAGTGATGTAATATGTAATGTCATCAGCAGTGTATTACACGCGCAAGTTATAGTGAGTCCAACTAACTATAACATGGAATTTCATTGGTTTTATGTCAGTAAAATTTCCAGCTAACTATAACTGGTGTCAAACCTATGGTTTTTTCAGTGAATTTCATAGGTTTTTTAAATGCTACTTCCTAACTATAACGTGTGTAAAACCTAGGGTTTTTTCAGTGAATTTCATAGGTTTTTCAAATGCTATTTCCTAACTATAACGTGTGTAAAACCTATGGTTTTTTCAGAGAATTTCATAGGTTTTGTGAATGCTAGTTCCTAAGTATGAAATCACGTTCGTAACTAGATAGTGTCACTGCCTACACGTCCTAAGAAGCGCATGTAAAGTCATGTGACTTGAAAACAACACTTGCAATTGGTTCTTAGTAGTTTCTGTTCTGGAATTTACACGAAGCACTCCACCCACTTTCCTCACAATCTTTTCTACTCTCAAGAGACAACAACATCGAGCATCTTCCGGAAAACTTTGCTGAAATGGCTGCCCTTCCGCATTCATCTTCCGAATCTGAAGGAAATGAGCAACCACCGTTAAGAAGAAAAAAGGAATCTTTCATTTGGCAATTTTTTACTTATCCTGAAGATCAAAAGAAAGTGAATGTGCCAAAAGTAACCTGCACGATATGCAATTCGGAGCTCTCAAGGGGAAATCCAGATAGAAAATATTCCTTTTCTATACACACCATGCAGCGGCATGTTAAACAAAGGCACCCTGAGCATTATGCAAAAGCATCGACAAGAGCCCTGGCCACGCTATTACCATCAGAGGTGGCCAGCACATCTTCTGGTGGACGACCTGTATCTCCATCGAGTGCTGAGATGGACTTGAGACCATATCTTGTGAAGGTGCACATGAAATGCAACGAGTGTGGAAAAATTCTTTTGTATGGAGAGCAGAGCCTCGTTCTTATTAAACTCAAAATTGAAAGTCATAAATGCCCCAAGAAAAGATACATTTCTTCACTTCATTTTCATAGTATTAGACACTGAAAAATGTAGTAGCAACTTTAAGAAATCGAAAGCATCATAACACTTGTTTCCCAAAAAAAAAAAAAAAAAAGGTTCTTTTCAGAACTAACTCTTTCCACCAAAACATGCTCCAAGAGCATATTATGAAATGTGTTTTCGCCGCTTTATTTTAGTGCGAGACCGGGTGCGCGCACCCTCCTATCGCGTACAGTACCTGACACTTGCATGTGAAGTCATGTGACTTCAAAACAACACTTCTAATTGGTTCTTGGTAGTTTCTATTCTGGAATTTACACGCAGCACTCCACCCACTTCCATCACTTTCTTTTCTACTCTCAAGAGAGAACAACGTCGAACATCTTCCCGAAGACTTCGCTGCAATGGCTACCGTTACGCATTCATCTTCAGAATCTGAAGGAAATGAGCGACCACCTTTGACAAGAAAAACGGAGGCAACGCTATTACCATCAGAAGTAATCAGCACATCTTCCGGTGGACGACCTGTATCTCCATCGAGTGCTGAAATGGACTTGAAACCATATCTGGCGAACGTGCACATGAAATGCACGAACTGTGGAAAACTTCTTGTATACGGAGAGCAAAGCTTTACTCTAATTAAACACAAAATTGAGAGTCATAAATGCTCCAAGAAAAGTTAAATTTCTTCACTTTATTTGGATAGTATGACATACTGAAAAATGTCGTAGCAACTTTAAGAAATCAAAAGCATCATAACACTTGTTTCCAAAAAAAAAAAAAAGTTCTTTTCAGAACTAACTCTTTCTACCAAAACGTGCTCCAAGAGCATATTATGAGATGTTTTTTCGCCGCTTTCATTTAGTGCGCGACCGGGTGCGCGCACCCACCTATCGCGTACAGGCGTCGAGACACGCATGTGCAGTCATGTGACTTTAAAACAACACTTCCAATTGGTTCTTACTAGTTTCTATTCTGCAATTTACACGGAACACTCCACCCACTTCCCTGGAAAACCAGTTTATCGAAAAACTTTTAAAGCCTCCCCTTATGAAACATTCGACATCGTTCACATAGCAGTGTAGTAAATAGCACTAGATACACTCCGTCCCTTAATTATAAGAGACTTATTGCTATGTGAGAACAACTTTTGTTTTCACGCGATAATGTGAAATGCTGAGCCTGTTACAGAATTTTCTTTCACATATATGTTACTATTCTCCTTCGAGCACTAACACCGTAGAAAATACCACCAATAGCGGTGATATTTTTTACACCGAGAACGGGCGATTTGTATCGCTTAGAGCCCTTACAATTATAAACTTTTATTTCCTAAGTCTCTGATCTCCAACTGTGCAACGTGGCTCCCCTGTGTGTCGTAATAAGGTCCATAAACAAAAACTACAGGGCCAGCATTATAAACATGCACAGAACCACAAAACGACAAGAGCCACCATGTTGATATATATCCTTAATATAATAAACCTCTGAGAATAAATACATATTTCCGTGGCACCCCATAACAGAAATGTGGCGTCCTCTGACTCTGCTCCATTACCAAACACCCTAACCCCCCGCCCCCCTCACTCTTCACTAAACTCCGCACTCCACCCCACCCGGACCCCCTATTACAAACCCCCAACCTACCCTCCCTGCCCAAACCCATCATGAACCTCAAACCGCCCCTGGAAAACTTATAAGACACAGGATTACTAAAACTCAAAGAATAGGCAACAGGCAGATAATGTAAATAGTACATAAAGGCACATATTTTTTCCATAATACTATTGAAAAACATGTTCTATTTTTTATAAATCTATCATGCATCTGACCCTCTAGAACTGCTTTCAAAACGTGAACTATAAACCTCTACTTTTCATTTTCAAACCATACACTTTCAATTACATTAATTTTTTTTTCACAATTCATGTAATGTTACACACCTTTTCTAAAATACACCAGTCCCTGTTATTTATAAGGATTTATTTTCAGTCTTCATCAGTGACACTTTCTTAACATATAATGAAAATCACTGTAACTTTTTAAACGACAATGCTAACGCGGTAAAAATAACCCTTCATTTGCTTTCCTTTAAGAATGCAGACTATCTACCCCACGCATGCGTTTCTTGATCTTTGTATTTGGCAGCGAATACCGACCTTGAAATGGAAGACATGAACAAGAGCGCCATTGTCACATTTAAAACTGAACGTTGCATCTGCTCACACACATATCTTTCACTTAGCTAACATTCACAGAAAACAGCATTGATGTAAAAAAAAATGACCTTGCTCTACAACTTCCTCAAATCACTCCCTTATTTTTTAACGCCTCCTCCAGTTCAAGAAAAGCTACTTTTTTGATAACTACTAAGCAATATATAAGTGACTAGACTCCTAGAAAATTTATCAAGTCATTCTGCTCCTCTCCACTGCATAGCCGGCGACCTAATTCTGTGGAGTTGCTATACAACCGGCAGTGCTGCGCCGTTTCCTTTACCATCTTGGGAAATTCAAAATGGATGTCCCTCCTGCCTTCGCAAACGAGCCGGACCACTTAGAACTATTTCGACAGAGAATGCTTCTGTACTACGGCACCTTACCACTCTCAACTTTGAATACTTCATATCGATTATCATTTCGATATTCGTATTTCACCTGTGTGCAGCCTGTATTTCATTGCCTGAGCTGTGATTTCACGTGGGCCCTGGATTTATGCCTCTGCAATTTGGTACCTCCTGAACCGAATTACAATCACCTCATGAATCTGTTACTTGATCATGAACAGCTTTGTTACAATGGAGGGTTTATGGCCTTTGCAGCGATACAAGGAGTTCTGGGTCATTGGAATATATTCGCAGTGGCGCAAGATTTCCTAACAGAGAGCTACATCGAAAACCCACCGAGCTGCCCTATGATGGTAAAAGACGCTCCAATAATGACAGATCATGAATGCTGCTTGCCTCTTCTCAATTGGATTGCTGACATGTTTTCAGATGATAACAGTGATTTCCTGTTAGAAGCACTTGCTGCATACTTTGCCTTCACAATGGACGGTTAACTCTTTCCTAACAGAGAACTACATCGAAAACCCACCGAGCTGCCCTCTGATAATAAAAGAGGCTCCGATTTTAACAGATCATGAGTACTGCTTTACTCTTTTCCATTGGATGGCTGACATACTTTCAAATGATAACAGTGATTTCCTGTTACAAGCAGAAGCTACCTATTTTGCCTAAACAATGCTTCAATAACTCTTATACAAACCATTGACGTCCTCATTTCCTTTTGCTTCCCTATATTCTTCACGTTCTTTTCCATATTTTCTTTTGAAGAACAGACCTATTGGCTTTACTAACAGTGGACATTATGATTTCGTGTTGTTTAAATTTTGATCTTTTATGTGGACGACATTTGTTTCTTCAGCTACTCGATTTTCAACTTTATTTTTTTACAGTCTAATCTCAACAATTCTATTGCATATCTTATGTAAGGTTATTTCAAACGTACTCGATGCAAAACTCGCTAATATATGCTACATGTACCCTAATTAATGTGTAAATTTTAAACGAGTTTTTTATAACTGTAAACGCCATTTCGCATCTCAACTGCTTATTTCCGCCTCACACGCCTCAGCTCCTTTAATTTTCTATAAAATTATTAATTTAAAATACTTTACAGAAAAATATGTTCTTTCAACAATATTTCCATTGTTACTTGTGCTGTATTTCAAATTCAATACTGCAACCTTCAAAAGATATATCAATACAGTAGTTCTCCTCAATACTGATTTGCGCACCATCCAACAGATTACATACATGCACCTCTCGCCATTTTGTCGCTTTTGGCGCCTTTTTTTCCCCGTACACAGTAACATAACACAAACTTGATAGTGCTTCGCATGTAGACAGCTTATTGATAAAGTAATGATGTATAACCACTTGCATTTTCATATATCGTTCCCTAACTGAAAGGCCAGAGACCTTCTTCCATTTATTAAAATATGATATACTTCCTTATAAGAGTGTACAGTGTTTTTTCCAACTATATTCATTTTTCTTCAACTATAGCGTTTGTATTCCATGTACTACTGACAATACCAATTACTGTGTTTTTTGCAATTTCTGTACTCATATTACATAATGATTTGCCTTTAAAACAGTACATTTCTAAATAAACATTTCAAATATTCATGGTTTCTCTTTTAATCCATAATCTCAACTGAAATGATTTCATATTGAAAAACTATTCATGGGTTCCACATAACCTTAACTGTAGACACTGAGGACCTTATTTATGAAGACCTTCCGCCGCCGGTGCCTCATTTTTTAAAATGAGAAAAAGTGACGCACCGGTGGCGCAAGGCCTTCATAAATAAAGTCCTGAATGTTTTCTTTTCTCGACCTCACTTACTGATACTAGAACCTGCAAGCCAATTACGGCCCGTGAACTCTTTCTTAGTAGGTCGCGCACCGTACAGACAGTTATACTACTGTTAAAATTTTTTTTTACTGTTACCAAGCACCGCCACAGTTCCGCTTCACTCAGACTTAATCACTGCTCCCACGCTTCTACAGGCCAGACGCTATGTCGTATTTCTCTCCTTATCACCCTTTCATCTTCACAATAACAAACAGTTCTCCGCCTGCCACCACAGAACAGAGTGCAGATGCAGAGGCACCAAAGAGTGAACCCATCACCAACTGCCATCTCCGGCTGTTTCCATGGTTACACCTCATTCTGCACCTTGCTGAAGGCAGAGGTCAAAAGTTCATGTCTCAACGTTCTACAACAAACTAAGAAGACTATTTTCCCTCCAGAAACACCTGCCAATCCACAGCTCTGTTACATGTCTTGTTTTTTCACACCCAATAGTACTTTTCGTTTAACATAAACATTAACATGCAACGTACTGTTCAATCTCCACTTATTACAATCAACCAATCATTTTTATTTTTTTAACCACACCCAGCCTCTTCCTTTTTCTTTATTTAGAATTTCAACTTCTAACTCCCATTCCACTTCCAGAACCGATCGGAGGACGACTACAAATCCCTTGAAAATGAAGGTCTGGCTAATAGGACACAGTTATATTCACTGGAGTGAAAAATATGCAGTAAGCAGACGAATTTGCAACCTCGGCTTACCAAATGTACACATAACATGGATTGGCAAAAGAGGATTGAAATGTCACCAATTGATTCCATTGGTGAAAACTTTTATGCATCTCCCAGAACCAGACCTTATACTTGTGCACTGTGGTGGGAACGATCTAGGCACAATCACTGGGGTAGGTCTGGAAATGCTTCTAAAAGACACCTTTCGACAATTGATGACACTTTTTCCTCAATCTGCCTTGGTATATTCCAATATATGCCAAAGACAGAAATGGAATTGGTCCAATCAACATTGTGCACAATTTGAGAAAGCAAGGAGACATGTAAATAAATCTGTTTCTGCGTTCCTCAGAGATTATAGCATGGGTTCTATTTACCACAACAACTTGCGATACCACATGCAAGACGTCTATAGAAGAGACGGTGTTCATTTCACGAATGAGGGAAACAGAATCTTCCTCTGCAACATCAGGCTCTGCATCTGTACTTACTTATAAATGCAGAAAACACTCAATTAACACAAGGGCTCTTTTCAGAGCCACCTTATATCTAACCACTCAAACTTCTGATTTATCTCCATTTTCACACTCTTGCAAATAGGTGTGCGCGACCGGGTGCGCGCACCCCGTATTTTTTTTCGGGAACAAATTATATCTTTTTGCGTTTAACGCCCTTACTGCACACCCCGAGAAAAGCTACGCAGCAAAACAATCTCTACCTTCTCCCCTTTCCATGTTTCAACGCTTTGAAATGAACAATATATTTACTCGCAGTGACAAAATGGCGAACAAAACTTCCTGATTTCCTTCGAATCGAACGTTAACAGACGTCACGCAGCAAAAAAAATTCCGCTCACGCGCAGCCGCTTGAGTGCGCGCAAGCGTGCGCGCCTATAGATATATAATTGACTTTAACTTTAATTTTCTCAACAACTACTGAACAGATTTACACCATTCCGAAAAAAGCGTAATCTGCGAACCGGACTCTACAGTTTTGCCAAATTTCTTATACATCCATTCAGCCGTTCGACCTGTAGCCGAGTCTAAAGGTCCTATGGAAAATAACATGTAGAAAACACGTTTTGGGACCCCCCTTATATCTCAGCCCCCACTTGACCAATCCCCCCCAAACTTTCAGGGAAGGAGCGCAGCGGACCGAGCCATCTTCTATGAGAAATTCTTCAACCAGGGCCAAAGTTATTCCAAATAGAATGTTGAGGATTTCCTATGGAAAACAATCCTAACTATAACTACCTACTGGCGACCGCCAGTAGGTAATATATATATTCTCGCTCCAAAGTGCCCACAGGACAAGCAGCACTCCATGTGACCAAGGGCCCACGGGCCCGAAACGCGTTGTGCTGTTTGTTTCCTCACCTGCACAATAAACAATTAACCTGATGTCAGATCCTGTGGTCCGTTTCTCTCTTCGTGCTTCGCTGATCCTGGGGGATGGGAAGTAGCGTGTGGGGAGACATTCGGCGCAAATATATATATATATATATATATATATATATATATATATATATATATATATATATATGTTCTCGCTCCAAAGTGCCCAAAGGACAAGCAGCACTCTGACACCAGCGTTGAAGGTAAAAACCTTTATTAGGTATGGGCAAAGTCTAGTTAGCTGCATCCATACAGCCATTAATCACCATCCGCCTGACGCGTTTCAAAATAAATCTTCTTTCTCAGAGGCGTGGCAAAGGAAGTGCATCACTCACAGATCTCTTAACGATATTCTATGCCAAGATGCATTGTGGGAACTGTGGTGTCTTTGTTGAAACCCTGAATGGGTGCACAAATCAACTGCTGGATTAAGAGTACTTGGATAGAACTCCGCCGTCGAAACTTGCCCTCAATCCTTAACTGCTGTCCCGTAATACAACTAGGTTGGATACCGAGCCGCACGTCCCCCGAGAGTATTAGGGTGGTGCTCGCTTCAACTAATAATTGTGCCAGTCACACATCTAATAACCCAATTTCCTACATTATTTTGTTTTTTTTAAAGAGATACTATGGTATTAAAGAAGACAAAGGTGCTGTACTCTTTACACCCCATTCTTAAATCTTTTTATATTTTTTAAAATTGTATTTGTTATAATTCAAAAAAATATAGATCATAAATTTGGAAAAAGTACAAGAGTATTAGGATGAGTTTAATCCTTTCCCTCAATTTTTAATTACATGGCTCCCATTTATTATGGGGAGTCCCCCCAAACCCTCTCCCGCCCCCCCCCACCCCCAATACTTTCCTAGTAAAGTCTACCATTGTAAATTCATGCATGGCAAAGCCTTACATTGTAAATGTTATTGTGTGGCAAAGGCTGTATGATAAATATACCACGTGGTATTTACAAGTTTGCAAATGTAAAATACCAAAACATGGTCACACCATCACCTTTCATATTAACTGCTTAATTCCTTGGTGTTTGGTGTTAATAATGTGAAAGAGATAAGATTTTTTCAGACATGAAGAGTGAAAGTAGAATCAAAACTAATCACACCAAAAACCACACTTGCTGTAACAAGATATTAGAATCAGTTTAATGCTCAAAATGTGTACAAAACAAACAGAGAAATTATCTTCCCTATAATTATCTAATTGTGATAAAATGAAATATTTTGTCATAAGTATCACCTTTCTGCTGATCACTGTTCATCTACAAAAAGCAGGGCAGAAGAAGGAAAAGCCAGAGAGCCTATTTACGTGAAAATAGTACAGCAAAATGTTGGAAGCAATTTTGCTGCGCCATTTTCAAAATGCAGGGATGCGGTGTATTGACAAGAATACGGTGCATCCCTGTTCTCATGATGCCTGAGGGGAGCGCAAATTGTGCACTGCATGTATCATGATGCAAAGGAGAAAACTTTTCTAGGTTATGACGTAGTGTCTGGCCATACCCTTTTCCCTGCCCAAACTGTTTTTCATGACCTCCTCTACCATTTAGCACATATTCCTAATGTTTCTTTTTGTAAAAATTGCAATCCGGCGTTCGCAGGGGAGGGCAAGGGGGGGCACTTGCCCCCGCCCCGGATCACCGGTCCATCACTATTAACAGCCCCACAGTGGTGTTTGTCTGCAGGGCCGAGTTAAAGGTAGAGTGGAGCTGCAGGGGCCCTAGGAAGGGGTGAAAACCATCAAAGCTTCAGTAGCAAAAGGTCTTTAAAAGACCTGTGAAGTGCTCGGGTGTGGCTGAGTGTGTGCCCGGGAACTGTCTCATCCCGGGCTGCCACACACAATGGAAGCTCTGTTATAGAGTGTTTGTGCTGTTAGGAGTTTCTCCCACTTCTCCACAATCCTCTCTAACTTCTCCACAATCTTCTCCCACAGCTCCACACTTGTTGCACCGTCTACTCTTTATTTAATTAGGAGCACGGTTTGAACTTTAGAATTAGAAATAGTGCAGCAAAAGGGATTGATAAGGTTTCAGAATACTGTTCATGTCATTAGCAATGCTGTTCCCTATGAGCATCCATCCCCAATTCCATACGAAGGCAGAAGACCCGGCACCAAATTACACAATTCGCTCAGAGATGCAATGGGTGTGTCTGCCTGTTTTTTGCACCATAAGCACTAGTATTACAGAAGGGTCTGCAATGAGATGGATTAAAGAGTTTACGCCTTGAGCTCCAAAGGGGCAGTCCCTCATGTTCATTGCAGCATCGAGTGTAGCCCCTAGAGCACTGTCTGTACTCACTGTCGCCTGACATGATTCCCAAAGGGAAAGCTGTCCCACAGAGACAACTTTTCTTTTCTGAATCATGTATCAACTGCAGCTCAGTGTTGGTATCATATCAATGGTTTGCGATTGCCATTGCGTTTGAAAACTATTGATACATGTCATTGTAAATTGCAATTTGAAGATAGCACCCTTTTCATTGCCCCTCCAAATTCCAATATGGAGTAAGATGCAGAACCCCTTTTGTCAATCATGAAGGTTATACACAACTCTTAAAAGGGGTTTTGCAGTAGCAACCACTGTGATGCTGCAAATTGTAAGCTTTATGACCACAAAATCCTTTTGTATATGCGGGCCCTAGTTATTTAGATAAAGCAGGAAGTGCGGTGAAAGGAATGACGCTACAAATGAGTAGTGCATATAATCCTCTGGAAATGCTAGGATCTCCAATATACCTCTCTACCTCTCTCTCTCTACCTCACTCTACCTCTCTCTCTCTCTCTCTCTACCTCTACCTCTCCCTCTCTACCTCTACCTCTCCCTCTCTACCTCTACCTCTACCTCTCTACCTCTACCTCTCTACCTCTACCTCTCTACCTCTCCCTCTCTATCTCTCTCTCTACCTCTCTCTCTCTCGACCTCTCCCTCTCTACCTCTCTCTCTCTCTCTGCCTCTCTACCTCTCTCTCTCTACCTCTCTCTCTCTCTCTACCTCTCTCTCTACCTCTCTTTCTCTACCTCTCTCTCTCTACACCTCTCTCTCTGTACACCCCTCTCTACACCTCTCTCTACCTCTCTCTCTACCTCTCTCTCTACCTCTCTCTCTCTACCTCTCTCTACATCTCTCTCCCTACCTCTCTCTCTCTCTACCTCTCGCCCTCTCTACCTCGCTCTCTACCTCTCTCTCTACCTACCTCTCTACCTACCTCTCTCTCTACCTCTCTACCCCTCTCTACCCCTCTCTACTTCTATCTACCTCTCTACCTCTACCTCTCTCTCTCTACCTCTCTCTCTACCTCTCTCTCTACCTCTACCTACCTCTACCTCTCTCTACCTACCTCTCTCTCTCTACCTCTCTCTCTCTACCTCTCTACACCTCTCTCTCTCTACCTCTCTCTACCTCTCTACCTCTCTACCTCTCTACACCTCTCCACCTCTCAACCAGTTGAAATCCGGGAAGCCCAAACCATCGGTATTTCAAATCTGCACATGAAACGTGGGTAGGATGAGCCGTGCAACTCAGAAAGGGATGTTCTTTTTACATAATTTGCATTTAATAGAATTGGGAAGCAGGAGAACAGTCTCACATTGAGATAGGGATTCACATACACTGGTGACAGCTTTTGAATTGGCTTTAAAACCGTTCAAAGATGGCTGCAGGATCTACGTGGGATGTGGTGGACTAAGTGGCAGCCGGAGCCCTATAGCACTGCTTTTCCCTTAAAAAAAACAGCATTGACATAGTCAATAGGTCTCCCCTTTGGGACCTTATAAGTGTTTAGTGGTCCAGTGCAATAACCTTGGTGCAACAACATCAAGTGTTGCATGGCTAAACACTTATAAGGTCCCAAAGGCGAGACCTATTGAGTATGCCAATGCTTGTTTGTTTTTTCCTCTGTTTCATTGTAGTTGCCAGGTCATCTGCTGTGGAGCCTCACGCAATTTTTCTCCTCCCCCTCCCCCCCCCCATGGGTTTCTTTGTATATTTAAGCTCTTTGTCTTATTAGATTTTTTATTTATTTATTTAATACTTGTGCTCAATCATGTCGGAGGATGGTGATGAAGTAAAAATGTTGCCCCCCCCTGGAAAAATTTCTGCGAACGCCCTTCCGGCCCATTGATTACACTTTATCCACCCCATCCGGAGATTACGGCTCGAGCCGGAGAGTACGGCCCTAGCCGGAGAGTACGATCCAGGTGCTGAGAGTACAATCCGGTTGCAGAAATTCTGGCCCGAGTGCAGACGTAAAGTTAGGAGTCGTAAGTGCATTCTGTGAATACCATAAATCGTAAGTGCCTTCCATACCAAAGGTAGTAAGTTTACGATTTTGTCTCAGATTAGTTCTGTGAATCGGCCCTTCTGTGTTTAAATTTCAGCTTTAATTCACTAAGTCAAGTGTGCATTTTTACGGCAGTGTTAGTTCCAGTAGTTCCTTTATTACAGTTACTCACTGAATGCCTTGCCTCATGGTTTGGGATGGGGTTACTTGTGGGATTTCCTCGCACAGTAGAGAAACCTGACCTAAAATGATCACGTTACATGTTAGTCATCCTATATTAATCATACACAACACTAATAGTGACTGATACATATCTAATCACCTAACTGGCTGTAATGTGTATGTAACTATGCATGTGGTGGCACATGCTAAGCTGGATACCCTGCACCTAACAGTAGAATGGCTGATTAGGAGGCAGGGGTCAAAGATGAAGGTCACACATTTTCTGGTAGCGGGGCACGCGATTGCGAGGTTCAGAAAAATAAATGGAAGAATTTGCTTATGACTGTGACTCGTAGTCTGCATTACGAGGTTGACAGGGAAATCTCATTTTCACAATTCCTGGTATCCCCCCCAAGAACATTTTGCCACATACTGACAATACTATGCATATATCCATCTTTCTAAATTTTCCGCATTAAAAAAATACACATCAATTTCTGCCATGTTCAATGATGTACAAGGTTACAGAATGTAAATGTTCCTGTGGATTGTTGTTCCAACACAAACACATAGGTATATGTCATGGCAAGTGAAATGCTTTGAAAAGCGTACATTGTGCTGTGAGCGTGGATACACAGACCTTGTCCTGAAAAATCTCCATCAGTAGAACATAAAGGCCTTTCTGTCTTTAGACCAGACTTTAAGGTATCTTACAGCATTTCTGCCATTTTGTAGTCGGAAAAAAAGAGGTGATAAGGGCGAGTTTTGCCATTTGTGAGAATGAACGGCTTCTGGGTTGCATGAGGGGAGTGATGTCGCTTTCCTTCTGCCAGAGTTACAAATTCTTATGTTTCTGCTCCAATTGGATTAGTTAAAAGAATGTTGCCAGGTAATTATTTTATTATTTTACTAATGTATACTGGCAGGATAAACTCCTAAAGATTTGCCAATTCAAGGGTGAAACCACCCCTACCGTAACCTCAGCGAGCATGATTCATATCCTCTGACTGAGCAATATAAAAACAGATACAAAGGTGAAAAAACATGCAAGCAGAGATGAATTTATAATTACCTCAATTTATTATTTTGAAGAACTGGAGAGTACTATAGAGTCAGGAAATAAAATCCAGGTTGCTCCCGTAATTAATGCAGTATTATTTTTATTATTTTTCAATTAAATAAATACATTATGTCAAAACCCTAAGGGAGTTATCTATTAATGTTGTGCGTGGGCACTGTTGTGTAAAACATACCGTTGATTTACTTACCCTTTAAAAGGCCTGCGGGGAGGGGGGGGGCATGGCCTGGACGGTAATGGAGTAGGGGTGGTCAGAGTCATCACAGGCCTTTAAGCTTGTCTCTACCTGTCTCGTGGCTCGAGATCCTACCTGACTTAACTGCTCATATTGCCCAGGGTCCCTGGAGCCTCTGGGTCTGGAAACAACCTTACCCACGCAGTTTGAACAACGCATGGCTTAACAAAACAGGCGTAACCATGGATGTCTAAACCTCACGTCCATTCATCCGCCATAACCCTATTTAATTACGTTGATCCTTTCTCTTATTTTGATCGACCATCACTCGGGCCCTGATTACTAACTTCGGTTTCTCCTACTTCTTTTATAGAACACATTGACCCCCTTAAGAAGAGGTTTTCAGCTCGAAATGCATCGGGGATTTTAATTTATGTTGTTCAACAATTACTATCATGACGCATTGAACTTTTTGTGACTTTGGAGTGATACCCCATGTTTAATTCAAGGCGTCTTCTTCAAAATGATTACTTTGGATTCAGACAGATGAATCATACTTATTAAATCACAAAGTGAATAAAACTTTGAACTTTTGAATACTCTTGTACAAACTTGCTTTTTTCAAGCACATAGGAGTGCTCAGGTTACCCACCTTACGCCTGTAAGGTCTTTCTTATATTGTTAAACCACACTTATGCCTTGACCACATATACGTATTTTTTTAGACGCAGCGCTGTACATTTTGTGTGCTCCCATATCCCTGCCGCATATAGTGCTACACCGATGCGATTGGCCTCATAAATTGTAATCATTTCCAAAGGGTGATTTGTACCTAATCTACTGGCAAAATTTCGTAGGGCCATGTAAGCATGGGCGAATTTTGCGGATCTCGCGTTCGCGAATTTTGCGGATTTGCGGATTCGCAATCCGCAAAATCCGCGAATTCCCGCGAATTTTTTTTTTTTTGTGTTCGCCCGTGTTTCTGCCAGTTCGCGAGGGTTTTTACCATTTCGCAATTTGCGAACTTACCTGTCGGGTCGCAAGTTTTGCGAACTTGTTGTTTCTACGTGTCCAGCCTGTTTGGGACACTCTTCTTCATCACTGCCACTCTCTGTCACCACTGCCACTCTCTGACTACTCATGCCACCCTCTGGCCCACCCATGCCACCCTCTGTTTCATCACCACACCCTCTGGTTGTCCAGTGTACATTATTTTCGGCAAAGCAAAGCACACCTTCCCTGCCTCAAGTGACCTGAATTAATTTGGGGCTGATTAATGTGTCACAGAATATTTTTTTAGCTGGCACCTGCTTCCTTAGTGCGCCCTGATTAGTGATCTTTTGCACTTGCTAAGTGCTTTCATTGTTGCAAAATTAGTTACAACACCTGCCCTGCCCCAACTGACAATAATGAATTAGGGGCTAATTAATGTGTCACTGAAAGAATTTAAAGTTCCAGCCTGGCACCTGCTTGTCTGCTCCTTTAGCTGTAAATCAGGACCTTTGTGGCATACAGTTAAGGTCAGAGCAGGGTCACACAAAATAGTTGCAAGCAGGCAACCAAATTCTGGAGGGCCCCCTCAGGAAGCACTACAAAGAATCGTTACAAATCATGAGGTTGACCTTTTGCACCTGCTCATTGCTTTTGCTTTTGCTGAAATCGTTTTTCGGTTTTTTTCGCGCTATTCGCGGGGCGCGGCGTCGTGCGAAACCGACCGCGGAAGCCGCCAATTCGTGCGAATGAGCATTTTATTTTTTTGCGGCTTGTTGTTTCGCGAGTTTTTTTGCAGTATTCGCGAGCCGCCTGCAGCGCAACACGCGAATTTACCCCAAGGTCGAGTACGGGCGCGGCCATTTTGTTTCCGTGACGTATTTCCGTTTCCGCCCGCTATGTATAATCTCGCGCAGTAAGCGCATTGCGAGTAGAGGTTCGCACGAGATCGCGCGGGAAATCTACAGGTTCGCACGAGATCGCGAGGAAAATCTCGCACGAACTTTCTTTCGCGCTCGTGAACGGGCGCCGGCCATCTTGTTTTTCATTCATTTCCTGTGTCTGGGCATGGTGTTTAATCCTCTTGGTATCTTTGCCATCCTTTGCTTGTTTTCAGTTTTTTTTTTACGATTTTGCTCCTTATCTATCCCTCTCTTTTCCTAGCTGTATATTTTTGTCTTTTCTGCTATTTTTCTTTACTTTTAAACTACTTTTTTAAACTCTTTTCTTTTCTTCTTCCCTATCCTATTCTTTCTTAATTTTCTACTTCTTCCTACCTTACCTGCCCAGACCATGGTCAAGCCAGGCGCCGTGAAGCTGCCCAGGCACTTGAGGGACGCAGCGGCGGCGGGGAGTAGTGCTGGACCCAGTGGCAGGACAGCATGCGGGAGATTGAGGGGGGAGCAGGTGACGCGACGGGAGATATTCAGCCCGGAGGAAGTGGGCGCGCTGGTCTACTTCGTCCAGCGCCGCCTGCCCAGGACCATCGCGGGAGGCGGCAGGATCGCGGCCGGCGGCTACAACATGCGGGAGCGCCGGAAGCGGTGGGAGAAGGTGTGCTGGGCCATATCCCACCTCTACGGGGTCCAGCGCACCTACAGCCAGGTCACCCATCGCTGGACGGACCTCCTGGACCGCGAGCGCGACCTGCTGGACCAGCTCGGCTTGGAGATCCCCGGGCTTGGTGAGTAGTAGTAGCCATTTAATCACTCACTACTATGATGTTTTCTCCTGCTCTGTGTTGTTGTATTGCAAATATTTGTTTTTTACATGGAGCAAGCCAATAATGCCGCTGATGACGATTACATTGTAGTTAAATTATATTTCAAAATCTTCTGTGCATTTCAGGTGCACTGCTCTCCTTCTCAGTGGCGTTGCTACTATGCTTATTTGTTTTCTATTTCGTGGTCTCATTGGCCTGAGTAACTATTATGTATGAGTGTACTTTACAGAACTGCGTAATGCTAGACACTAGGGGGCAGATTACATTTACAAGCCCCTTGCGCCACGTTTACGTTGCCTTGCGTGACGCAACAGCGGCGTAAACGTGCCGCATCCCTGCGAGTCATTTACAGCATGACGCATCTAGGGAGATGCGTCACGTTATAAAGCCATGGGCCTGCACCACAATGGGTGCGTTCCTAGTACGCAGGGTGGGCGGTCCAGCGGCTGTGCGCCTCGCAAAATTGCCTGCGTGAAATGTACAAGATTTAACGCAGGCACTTCTGCGACGCTGCTACGTCAATTCAATTCCTTATGTCTGCTCGAAGCAGGCGAAAGGACTGACACAGCATGTTAAGTATTGGGTGGCCCTGAGCATTACTGGAGTTGCATTGCGTTGGCGACGTGACTCCAGCGATGCGCCGCTCTTACGTGACGAGATGCGTCACGCAAGTGCCTACCCTTGCGCCAGGGCGCGCCGCATTGTAAATGAGGCACATCTGCCGTGTCGCAAGGGTAGTTTTGCGTGACGCATTTGATCTGGCGCATCTCTGGAGATGCGCCAGAACGCGTAAGTAAGTATGCCCCTAAGGGGCAGAATTGCAATTACCGTCGCATCCCTGCAAAGTAGCAGTGAGGCGCCATTAATTGTGCGGCCCGCTACCACCACCAAACATGGTGCGCCGTATTTGCAATGCGGCGCACCATCGGCCCAAAACGTCACCGAAGCTTTACTGCTGGAGTTGCGTCGCAACGATGGCGCAGCTCCATCAATGCTCTGGGGTACCCTATCTCCCCAATGCTGGGTCAAGCCGTACGTCTGCTTCAAGCAGGTGCAGGGTTTGTGTGACGCATCATTGTCCTAAAGGTGACTGATTGATATTTTGTAGATTTCCCTCAGCCACTATTAGGATGTGTTCCAGCGCAGGAATGCCCTCCCTTGCGCCGGAACGCCCCCTGATGGCGCAGGGCTTTATAACGGGATGCATCTCCCAAATGCGTCACGTTGTTATAATATTATACGCCGCACCATGGCGCCCTTTTTTGTTTAGCTGCTGCGTCACAAAAGTCACGCAAGAACGGCGCAAAAGAGCCGCAAGGGCTTAAATCTGCCCCTTCCTTTGTAACCCTGACAATAAGAAAAATAGTGGCGGTGGATTGATAGTTTGACTATTTAAATGACTGGTAATGTAGCAGGCAACTGTTAGTGTTGTCACTGATCTGACTGAAATCACAATGGAGTTTGTCTGTCACTTTGCGTCTTGCCTGCGGACTGCTGCCTGCCAGTCCTAGGTGAACGTTTCAGTACTTTGTTTAGTGAGTTACGTGACTTTCGAAGTCACAGGTCCGCAAATAAATGAAAAGTAACCATAATCAATATAATTTCGCGGAAATATTTTGTTATTGTTCTTTTGAAATGTTTGATTTGGTTGACATTGACAAGCAACAATCATCCATGTTTTCTGTTCTTTCTTTCATGTTGTACGTCAGCTCCCCCCAGGGGCGAGAGGAGGACACAGGAGCAGCAGGCGGCGGATGCTGTTCAACAGGGCCAGGATCGGGCAGGCGAGGGCTCCTCTGCTGGCCCCAGTAAGTTTTCATTTTAGACTAGTACCTATTTTTCCTAGCGTTCCTCATTTGACTTTTTTCAAAATTGTCTTTGCTCTTCTTGTAGACTGTATCTAAATTCTTATCCTGCCTCTACTATGACTCCCTGTGGTATTACTAGATTATTCTTATTAGTCTGTCTGTGTAGCTAACTAAGATTGCACGGTTGGCGAAACTCCCATGATTCTAGTCAGCAATAGCTCTATCAACTTAGTGCAGTCCTCTGGGATTGTCCATAATGTCTTTTGAAGTGTTCTATCTGGACTCATGCTTGCAAAAATTGCAAAACCTTTCGCTCAGTCACTCTAGTCTGGACCAAAAAACACAGATTGTATTTAAGTTTAAAAGCTTTATTAAAAGTAAACACATTTATTAAAATCAAGTCATAATAAAACTAAACGTTTAACTGATAATGGAAAAGTGGTTAGTGCTGACGATTAATTGAAGACATTTCTTGTGGTCGAGCCGAGCTCTCACCTGGTTTCACCTTGATCTTGTTGTTAGAAGTCCATCTTCTGTCTGTGTGGAGAAAAATGGTGCGTGTTAAAAAAACAGCCTTCATCAGTTGTGCCAAAAAGTGCAGCAAGACAACCTTCCCTGGAAAAAGGGACATTTTTTTTTTAACTTTAACGTAGACAGTCACAAATTACATTGTTTTCACATGTCTTCATTCCTAGACCAAATACTAGTGACTAGTGAGTGCTTTATTCTAACATTCTTAAATGTACTTTGTAGGTGGAACATCTGGTGGCGGGGCCAGTGTGGAGGTGGTGGTGCTCGACACGGAGGCGGAGGGCGATTCTTCAGGGGAGGAGGCGGCTGCTGTGAGAGTTGAGACGGTGGTGGTGGCGGCCAGAGGTAAGCTCTTATATATTCCTTACTTATTGAGATTGAAGACTAGCTGGGAAGGCAAGAATATGAGATGCATGGCTGGGTGAATGATGAAGCAATGATGGGTGGAAGGACAACAGCCTGGGTGGGTGACACAGAAACTGTATGTGTCCATATACCTGGATCATGCTACTATCTGACTCTTAGATAGCATATGTGTATCTAGAGCAGGGGTACTCCTAGTACGGCCCGCGGGCCGGTGGTGGCCCGGCAAGCCTTCCTTGGCGGTGCGCAGACCTTGCAGACAATCACTGCTCCCCCGGCCCCCACAGAGCAGAGGCTTTTTTGTATTTTACCTGTTAGCGCCCCTGCATCTCCACTCTGACAATCACTGCTCCCCCGGCCCCCACAGAGCAGAGTGGAGATGCAAGGCCACAAAGAGGTGAAATAGAACAAAGCCTCTGCTCTGTGGGGCCGGGCAAGCAGTCATTGTCAGGGTGGAGAAGCAGGGGCGCTAAAACAAACAAAGCCTCAATAATATGTTAATGGTCTTTTAAAGACCTGTTAAGTACTTTGGTGTTGTTGTCTGTGTGTGCGCGTTGAGGAAGCGGTCTCAACCCGGGCTGAAGGCTGACACAGATAGACACACACACAGTGAGATGACAGAGGGGGAGGGAGAGGGAGGGCAGGAGGGAGAGAGAGATGGAGGGAGGGCAGGAGGGAGAGCAGGAGGGAGAGAGATGTATGTAAATGCTGGGTCTGGTGGCTCAGTGGATGAGGGCATCTGCTGCAGGGACCTGTGTGCAACCTCATGGTCACAAGTTATCGTTTTGCTTTAGCCCCGCCCCCTCTGACTCCGCCCCCACCAGTGCGGCCCTCGGCCCCAAACTACACTGTAAATGTAGCCCCTGAGAGAAAGTTTGTGAGTACCCATGATCTAGAGAGAGTAGACGGTCAGTGGATGAACTAAGTGTAACTTTGAAGAGCATGTAACACTGCACCCGCACGTCCGTTCCAGTGTAGGAAAGGCAAGGAAAAGAACTTTTAATTTTGTCCAAATACTACCATAAATAGTAGCAGTAGTTTGTATTGCAAGCACTGCATAGATCCGGTTATTATGGTGGCCACTCCCTACCTCTCTTAATAAGTTTAGTAGTACTCAGTCATTCATGTGTGGATGTATCACTGGTGGTCACTCAATAAAAAGCAAAGCACCTAAAGTCATCCCATATATAAGCAAAAACATCCCATGTGAAGTGATAGATAATCAGATTATTTATCTTCTTCAATTTTCCATTTCTAGTACTCATTTCCACTGTAGGGTGAAAGTTAAATTAATTAAGCAGTAGCCCTTGAGTTGTAACAGAGTATTCTCAGTGCCACCCGTAATAGAAAAGTAAGAGCTTCACCACCTGCATGTACTGGACGGGTACAGTAACGCAACGGCAACGCAAGTCTAGGTCACTCCTCATGGCGTGCGTCTCTTTTTCTCGGGTGCAAGTTTACTGCGCTGGCATTATGCCGGCTTGCAGAAAATAACGTACCAATTTTCCAAAACAAGAGATAAGAAGAAGAATAAGACTGGTGTACTTTCATAGTCGACTCCAATGGAAGTCCACAGTGCTCGTAGAATTTGTTCCTTAAACTCCCACTAATGTTAGAGCAAGGATGAAGAAGTGTGAGGTTAGATAGATACTGGCCTCAATAGTTATGTAATGCGCTTGCAAGTTGCTAGTTGTACTGCAACACAAATTTCTGCTGAATGATTGAGTTAATCTTAAAGAGCATTGGTTACAGACTATGTCTTTCTTTCTTCATATAGGTTCTCCTTCCAAACGAACAAGGAGGAAGGAGCTGGCTAGAGCGGCCCGGCAACGGAGGATCGAGGCCACTGTTGCGGAATATCGGCGGCTGGTGGCCCTGGAGGACGTGGAAAGTGTGCAGTCGACAACTACAACAACGTCGTCTGCATCGGCCTCCGTGGCCCCACGGGCTGCCACCCAGCACAGTGGTCCACCCAGACTGAGCCGGGCTGCCAAAGGCAAACGCCACCGCCGAGCAGCAAGGCCAACAGCTGCCTCTCACAGGCATTGCACCTGCAAGGCAGTGAAGGCACGCCTGCGCCGCACTACCCTGATGGTGTCCCGCCTTCAGCAGGAGCTCGCCTTGCTCCGCGAGGAGCATGATGCCCTGGCCCAAAAAGTTAACAGCATCCACCCATAGTGTCCCTTGCCCCTTTTTTAGAGACTTTTGGGGGGTGGGAATTGGGAGTTGGGTTTTTGGGGACTTTTGAAGGACAATCGTTGGGGTTAGGGAGGGTCTTGCGGGAGATTATTTTGTTAGGGATATAAATATACTTTTTCAAACTTTATCTGAGCATACCTGTTTTTTACTGCTTGCCTGGTGGGTGGGGGTTTAACGTTGACTGTTTTCCTGAAAGTTTAGTTCCATTTTCTTCCTTTAAGTGTAAATGCCCAAATGTTTTCAACACTAAGTGCCTCTCACAGACTAAGTGAAGTGAATCCAAGAGTCCTAGGACTTTAGTAGTACTACCTTCAGTCTCTCGTCTCTCGTACTAATACTCCATTATACCCCCAAACCACCAAACGCTTATCTTACCTGTAATTTGTGTTTGAAAGTAGGGCTAGACCCAGGGCTGGCTCCACGGGAAACACCGAATAACGTTGGCAATCTTGGTCGGATAAAATTTCCTCATAGCGGTGGTACTAGTGGTGTGACACAGTGGCAGTTGCATGCCTATGAAAAAAAAGAAAATGAAATCTGGTTTGTCCTCCTGAGCAATTCAACGGTACAACTGAGAATATAGCAGGTGACAGAAGTACAGTAGAGCAGTGCCACATTGTAGCCTAACAAATGGTAAAGTATAAGTACTAATTCGGTTGAAGTTCTTTCACATTAGCAATGGTTCTTTGTCAAGCAGAGTAAGAATATATCCTCGGATTTCTTCACCAGCCTGTTGCTATCACCTTATCCTCCCCACCCAGCAAGTGTGTGGATTTATTGCTGTAATAATAATTTAGTCACACATCAATCAAAACCACACAGCCCGGGGGAAGAGGGTTAGGGTTTGAAAAATGGATGGGTACGGGGGTTTTTGGGAAAGGTTTTGGGAGACAAGAAAAAATAGCACAGCATAGACAAACTATTGTGAACATAAACAAATCTTTGGGTACAAACCTATCCATCAATCTTTGAAAGTGCATGCACTACTGCATGCATGTCAGTGAAAAGTAAGTAGTACATTCGACAACTGTGGAAAGAAAGAATGCGACAGTACAGGGCCTGTGTGGAATTATTGATAACGATATTCAACATAAGGTCTCTGTAGCCAGATACCCGAGAGCCTTGCTGGTCACTATAAATCCATTCACAACAACACTCAATGGGGTTGGTCTGGAAGGTGTCAGGTTTACTCCCCGTGATCCAGTCGATGCAAATATGGTTCCACCTCCAAATGTCACCAACACCCAGAAGTGTAAACACAGGGTGTTCGAGCCATTAGGCGGGGGAGAAAAATAACAAACTAAAATAAAAAATGTGGGATGGGTAAAGGTAGGGTCAGCAGGGAAAGGATACCTGTAACAGAAGACAAGACAGGCATCAGTGAAGTGCTGTCCTAACATACAAGGGTACTCTCATATAGTCTCACTAAATAACCAAGGAAGTAGACAAGTACCTGAGCACCAAGAAAACATGACCTTGGATAGGAAATACTATAGCCCTTCTGCCACAATCTGTGAGGAAGGCCTAAGAAACACATAAACATATAGTTAATGAACACACTCCTGTCGCACCAAACACACTCGCGTTATACTAAGACATCAAACCCACTACTCACAACATACCACAAACATGGTAGAGGACTCAATGTACAAAGGGGGTTCAAATAGTCAAAGCAAAGATGTATGGTCCAACAAAAAGGAAGAGGGAAACGGTAGTGTGTAGGAAGCAAGAACTACAACACTGCGCTCTCTAAGTAATGACCCAGTAGAGAATCTTTGGTGAAGGTCAAACAGAAAAACGTAGTTGCTGTTGCGACCACCACTGAATTCTGCCAACAACACACCGCACGGTGCACTACACAAAGAGAACTGGGGTAGCCTGTAGTTACCTCACTACATGCCCAGTTATGGAGGTCCTTTGAAATACACAGTTATACAACGGAGACGCGTAGTTGTCCTTACTACCGCGCTCCGTTTTAATAGTACAAAAACGATCCCCGATGTGAACGCTAACACGTGGTATAGACCGCCACTGTGCTCCGCCACACACAATTCAACCAAACAGGAATTCATCAAAGCTAGAATTCTGTTAGAAAACAGTCACAGAACCTCCCTTAACAATCCGTTCAGGCAGTAATCAGCTGACCGCACGGGCGGCCGAAGAGTTTAGAGCGGCTTTACCTGAAGACGCGTGAAGTCCGTCTACCGCCAAGGACAGAACACGGAAGCGCTCCCCACTGAGCCTCAGGGGGGGGGGGAAGGTGATAGTCCACAGGAGACACGATAGAAAAGCATGCAGAGCGTCCGCTCTCATGCCGGTGCAGAACAGAAACCAGAATAACGCGCAACAGGAAGCGCGTCTGTTCCCCAGATAAACTTCCTGCAAGTCTCCCGCCTACTCATGGGAAATGTAGTTTCATAGTACGGTAGGCGCTTAGGGGCTGCGTAACCTGACAGAAGGTATAGTAGATAGAAAAGGAGAAATTGCTTTTTTTCTAGGTGTCCCCTCACTCACCAGGGTTGCCCCTTGGTGACATGCTTCATCATTGGGGCCATCCCAGTCCTCTACGGCCTGGGGCGTGCTGCGACTTGTGAATTACGTAGGAGCACTTACAAATGACTATGTGTGGTGCAGATGTGATAGTGGAGTGGACTAAGTGATGTGTTAAGGGATCAATGTAGAAGCCGAGAGAGAGCCAAGAAATGCAGTCACAGTCAGAGAAAAAGGCAAGGGATACTGTATCTATGTGGTTGTAGTGGTCCTGTTGGAAGTGGTAAGTAAGTTGCCTGCAGAAAAAAAATCCTCCTATTAGCGGCACTCCTCCATTGCAGCCGACGCCTCGTCCATCGATGTTGGTCACCAGAAGACACCCTGTCCACTGCCTGCCTGATGCTGAATTGTGGCTCGCTACTGTGAAGCCTGACTCCATCCTTTTTTCCCCATTGCAGAGACTGAAACCCGGCCTGTAATTATTCAACGAAAAACAGGAAGTGATATAATATTACAACACCACTGATAAATAAATATAAGGTATGTAGGCTGTGGAGTGCAAAAAGTCACAATTTGATTTTCCTAGTAGACAGTACAATATTTTTGAAAGTGCGTACTCTGAGTCACCTTTTGAAGGATAAATAAGTATGGGCAAATTAATGTAGCGGATCTTGCCCCTCAAGCTAGGTGTACTGTAAACTGTGTTTTAGAACAAAATTAGATCTTCCTAGCAGTGCTCCCACCCAGACCCTTACTAAAGCCAGTCGCAAAAATGTAGAAGACCCCCAATCAAATCTCAAAAAACAAGGCCTAGCAGAAAACTGGTGACAAAACTTACTTTGAAAGTAAAAGTAGGCCGAAGTACCCCCTTCCTAATTACCCATTACCCACCGTGGATTGCATTCAAACCACTTGCAAGCAACCAAGCAAAAGTAGCCATAGCCAGCATCGCTCCAAGACTCGAAATCCCCCCCACTCAAACACATGCAATAGAAATACTGCTAACCCTAACGAACCCTAAGTTAAGAATAGTGGCAAAGGCTTTCTTTAACTATGCCAAATCCCCCCTTTCCCACCATGGATTTTCTTCAAATGACTTGCAACCAAAATTACACATTCTCACGAGTGCTCTAAGACCCCAGAACTCAGTTGGAAAAATCTAGAACACCCCGAAACACATGCAATCCTGCTGCTAGGGCTAACCCTAACGAACCCTAAGTTACAAAAAGTGCCAAAACGAAAGGCTTTTCCGCGCGGATTTTGTCCCAACCACTTCTACCCGGTATTAGACCTTCCCAGGAATGCCCCAAGACCCGGCAACCCACCCGCCAAGAAGCATAACACCCCCAAACAGGCCAAAAGCAAAATCTCATACTTGCAATATTTCTGGGCCTTCGGTCCAAACGCGCTGCGTAGCTAGGCCATAAGTCGGGGTTGGCACGACGGATTTCCTGAAAAGCAAATGCAATCAAGATTAGAGTGTCCCAGCAGTGCTCCCAGACCACGAAACTCACCCACAAACACCAGGAAGCCCCCCAAACAGGCCCCCGAAAACGCTACATAGAGCAAAATGTCAGAAATAGCCAAAAAAAAAATCGGCCTGGATTTTGTCCCAACCACTTCTACCCGGTATTAGACCTTCCCAGGAATGCCCCAAGACCCGGCAACCCACCCGCCAAGAAGCATAACACCCCCAAACAGGCCAAAAGCAAAATCTCATACTTGCAATATTTCTGGGCCTTCGGTCCAAACGCGCTGCGTAGCTAGGCCATAAGTCGGGGTTGGCACGACGGATTTCCTGAAAAGCAAATGCAATCAAGATTAGAGTGTCCCAGCAATGCTCCCAGACCACGAAAATCACCCACAAACAGACGGAACCCCCCCTAAGAGCACCTCAAAGGCAAGCAAGTCATCAAAAACACAAAAAAAATTCCGCCTGGGATTTGGTCCAAAACACTTTTATCCGGTATTAGAGCTTCCCAGCAATGGCCCCAGAGCCGTCAACCCAGGAGAAAACGAGTAGAAGACCCCCAAACAGCCAAAGAGCAAAAGTACAAAAATGGGGACTTAGTCAATTTTTCACAAATTTCCCAAATCACTCCGCGCGCGCTCTGCAGCTAGGCCCTAAGTCCCCTCTGCCACCATGGATTTGCTTCAAACCTCTTGCAAAGTAAAGTATATATAGCCAGCAGTGCTCCCAGACCACGAAACTCACCCACAAACACCAGGAAGCCCCCCAAACAGGCCCCCGAAAACGCTACATAGAGCAAAATGTCAGAAATAGCCCAAAAAAAAATCGGCCTGGATTTTGTCCCAACCACTTCTACCCGGTATTAGACCTTCCCAGGAATGCCCCAAGACCCGGCAACCCACCCGCCAAGAAGCATAACACCCCCAAACAGGCCAAAAGCAAAATCTCATACTTGCAATATTTCAGGGCCTTCGGTCCAAATGCGCTGCGTAGCTAGGCCATAAGTCGGGGTTGGCACGACGGATTTCCTAAAAAGCAAATGCAATCAAGATTAGAGTGTCCCAGCAGTGCTCCCAGACCACGAAACTCACCCACAAACACCAGGAAGCCCCCCAAACAGGCCCCCGAAAACGCTACATAGAGCAAAATGTCAGAAATAGCCCAAAAAAAAATCGGCCTGGATTTTGTCCCAACCACTTCTACCCGGTATTAGACCTTCCCAGGAATGCCCCAAGACCCGGCAACCCACCCGCCAAGAAGCATAACACCCCCAAACAGGCCAAAAGCAAAATCTCATACTTGCAATATTTCAGGGCCTTCGGTCCAAACGCGCTGCGTAGCTAGGCCATAAGTCGGGGTTGGCACGACGGATTTCCTGAAAAGCAAATGCAATCAAGATTAGAGTGTCCCAGCAGTGCTCCCAGACCACGAAACTCACCCACAAACACCAGGAAGCCCCCCAAACAGGCCCCCGAAAACGCTACATAGAGCAAAATGTCAGAAATAGCCCAAAAAAAAATCGGCCTGGATTTTGTCCCAACCACTTCTACCCGGTATTAGACCTTCCCAGGAATGCCCCAAGACCCGGCAACCCACCCGCCAAGAAGCATAACACCCCCAAACAGGCCAAAAGCAAAATCTCATACTTGCAATATTTCAGGGCCTTCGGTCCAAACGCGCTGCGTAGCTAGGCCATAAGTCGGGGTTGGCACGACGGATTTCCTGAAAAGCAAATGCAATCAAGATTAGAGTGTCCCAGCAGTGCTCCCAGACCACGAAACTCACCCACAAACACCAGGAAGCCCCCCAAACAGGCCCCCGAAAACGCTACATAGAGCAAAATGTCAGAAATAGCCCAAAAAAAATCGGCCTGGATTTTGTCCCAACCACTTCTACCCGGTATTAGACCTTCCCAGGAATGCCCCAAGACCTGGCAACCCACCCGCCAAGAAGCATAACACCACCAAACAGGCCAAAAGCAAAATCTCATACTTGCAATATTTCAGGGCCTTCGGTCCAAACGCGCTGCGTAGCTAGGCCATTAGTCGGGGTTGGCACGACGGATTTCCTGAAAAGCAAATGCAATCAAGATTAGAGTGTCCCAGCAGTGCTCCCAGACCACGAAACTCCCCACAAACACCAGGAAGCCCCCCAAACAGGCCCCCGAAAACGCTACATAGACCAAAATGTCAGAAATAGCCAAAAAAAAAATCGGCCTGGATTTTGTCCCAACCACTTCTACCCGGTATTAGACCTTCCCAGGAATGCCCCAAGACCTGGCAACCCACCCGCCAAGAAGCATAACACCCACAAACAGGCCAAAAGCAAAATCTCATACTTGCAATATTTCAGGGCCTTCGGTCCAAACGCGCTGCGTAGCTAGGCCATAAGTCGGGGTTGGCACGACGGATTTCCTGAAAAGCAAATGCAATCAAGATTAGAGTGTCCCAGCAATGCTCCCAGACCACGAAACTCACCCACAAACAGACGGAACCCCCCCTAGGAGCACCTCAAAGGCAAACAAGTCATCAAAAACACAAAACATTTTCCGCCTCGGATTTGGTCCAAACCACTTTTAGTGCTTCCCAGCAATGGCCCCAGACCCGTCAACTCACCTGCAAAGAGGTAGAACAACACCCCCACAAGTGCTGAGTCTTTCTTCATTGGGCGTAAACCAGCCCTCTGCTTTGATGGAAATAGGAGTCTGGAGGAGGAGGATAGAGGAGCATGTTCTTCTGAACTTGTGAACCTGAGGAATGCAGACTGCGGCACCTTCAAATAAATTAGCAAACAAGTGAAGACAGTTCTGCTGATGGGCTTGTTTTTGTGATTATCTGATTAAAGTTTGAATTATATTAACTGTGCACAACAAAGAAAGACAGACACACAGGAATAAAAGTGAATAAGGATGAAAAAGAAAGTTATTGATTCGTTGTCTCATTTTCAGGGCTCGAAGTCGGAATCACGGTCCAGGAATAAGAATAAGGCTTCGTCATCATACTCTGCCAATTCAGGCAGGGTGAGGTCAGTGTCACCTGACAGAGTAGAAATTCCCTCATCTATGTTGCTGGCCACCTCCTCTTCATCCGGCACGCTCTCTCGTACTCTGAAATCTGGTGGTATGAGGTGCTGATTCATCTTGATCATTGTTAACCTCTCCACATTTTTGGGCGAGAGGCGGCTCCGTTTGGGAGTTACAATCCCACCAGCTGCACTGAAAACCCGTTCAGAAGACACACTTGCGAGTGGGCAAGACAAGTAGTTTAAAGCCAGGTTGGTGAGCTGTGGCCACAATTCTTTTTTCCCATGCCAATACGCCAATGGGTCAGAATTAACATAGACCTCTGTTGAGTCATTCAGATAGTCCTTCACCATCGACTCAAGGTCCTCATCCAAGGTTCCTCCACTTTGCTTAGCTCTTGCTGTGCCTCTGACCTTTTGAGAACCAAACCCACGCAGAGCTAGCCAATCCTCTTCAGCCTCCAATGTTTCTGTTGTCTTTCGTGCAGATGATCCGGTTGCCGGTGTCTTTAACGGCTGAGAGGTCACTTGTGCCACAGCCACAGGTGCAGAAGTGGATTGTTTTGACTGGGGATGGCCTGCTGATGTACTGCCATTTCCTTCAATTTCCAGCCGTTCTGTTTCAAACTTCTTGGCTGACAAGGCTAGCCAACGTTTGTACTTTGGAACATGTTCATCATTAAAAGGAAAGAATGCTTGGCCTGCCAGCGCCTTTTTGTAGCGTGGATCCAGAATAGTAGCACAAATGTAATGCTGTTCTGAGTGGATCTTTTTAAGACGTTCATCACCTTGTAGGAGCTCTAATAATTGCGCAGCCAGAAGCAAAGAGTCTTGCTTTTTGTCATCTTTTCCAAACACAGAACACACCTCCTTCAGTTGGTCCTCCAGCATGTACAACAATGGGATAGCTTTTCCCAAATTAGAGTCCTCCTTGCTGACTGCACGCGTGAAGACCTCAAAAGGACGAAGCATGCGTGTCAGGCTTTCAACTATGTTCCATTGCGGCCCACCCATCCTCAGCTCCTCTATACACTCTTTCAAGAAATATTGATCGAGTTGCGTATACTGCTCATACAGACGCTCAAGCATGTAGAAGGTTGAGTTCCAACGTGTTACCACCTCCTGGATGAGTGCTTTCACTGGCATTTGACATTGATATAGCATGCTCCTCAGCTGCTTCCGGGCCTTAAAAGAATGCCTGAAATGCTTGCAAATTTTTCGGCAGGTCTCCAATACACCGTACGCTGCACTGCGTTTATTACCCAAGAATTTTTGGACAACCAGGTTTATACAGTGCGCCAAACACGGCACTCTGAAATAGTAACCGTCCCTCATGGCCTTAACTATATTGGCGCCATTGTCCGTGGAAACATAACCAACCTTGCGTTTTAGTGGGGACAGACAGTTAAGGACCTTTGTGTTAAAGACATCCAAAATGTTTTCTGCTGTGTGACGTTTCTCCAAACCAAACATGGCTAGTGTTGCATGTTTCCGAGCACCTTTAAAAACAATGTTAGTGTCAACACCTGAGTTTAGCTTTGCTTTAGCCCCTGAAAAAGAGACCCAGTGTGCAGTGATGCACATGTAATCAGCGCCTGCGCCACTGGTCCACATGTCTGTTGTCAGATGTATAGTGTGAACAGCACTCTTCTGCAAAGCTGCCCCAATCACCTTCAGAACATCTTCATGTAGTGCTGGAACCGCAACTCGGGCAAAATAGAACCGGCTAGGAACCTTCCATTTAGGGCAGAGCGCTGTCACTAATTCTAGAAAACCAACCCCTTCTACAAAAGAAAAAGGGAGAAGGTCCAGAGCTAGCATTTTAGCCAGCTTAGTGTTATACAGACGGGTCATTGGGTGGTTGCGTTCATATTGCGCTTCTGTAAACAACATCTTTTTAATGTTGCCCTGGACCAATGATTTACGGGATGATGATGATCTCTTCGACCCAGTTACGCTCGCTGATGAACTTTTCCGCATTGATGTCTCACTCTCTCCCACACTCTTAGTGTGGCTCCCATGGGGTGTGCTGCTGACATGGGAACTGGGTGTAAGTGAAGTGTTTGAATCGTCTTCTTCTACCTCCTCGTCATCAGCAGATGAAAAATCAACGTTTTCATTACGTGCAATTCCGGCTTTCTTGACCGCCTCTAGGTGCGGAAACCATTGGACAGCGTGCCTTCTCTCAAGATGACCTCTCTGGCCTCCGGTACCATAGTTAGAACCAAGCTTACCACGACTAACTCGAAGCTTACAAAGGCTACAAATGGCTACGTTTTCCTTTTTTGGACAAACACTAAAGAAGTCCCAAACTGGAGACTTGAAATGTCTTTGGGGGCCGGAGGAGGCGGCGATACTGGTGGTGGTGGTCCTGCTGCTAATGCCAGATGAAGTGGAGGATGTGGATTGCCGAACTTCAGTACGTTTTGCACTTTCACCACCACGAATTGAGGTCGAGGACGAGGTGGGTACCTTCTTGCGAAGAAATATGGAAGCGGTAGGTTTTGGTGTACTACTTAACTCCAAATCTAATGATTCCATTTCCATTGCCTCCTCACCGACATCATCATCACGCTCAGCAGCTTCTCGGGATAGGGTCAAAATGTCTCTTTGCTGCATGCCCGGTGGGGCTGCAGTGACCTTTGTGATGACTGGCTCGTCGTCATCGTGAGAGGCTTCATCACCAGCAGTATCTGTCACTTCTTGTTGAGCCTCATCACACTCCATAGGTTTGAGTTTTTGGACGACCTTCCTTTTACGCTTAGGTACCGATGTCAGATCATGGTGTGCCTCACTGTCAGACCGCAGTTGTGGTTCCCAAGACAGATCACTTGCATCAGAAGGAGGTGGGCTTGAAGAAGATGTAGACACCCCCCTTGATCTTTTCCTTGCTAGGGATGTGGAAGACAATGAATGATCATCAGGAGGAGTGGCTTCCAATGATACCTCGGCTTCATTGTCGATTTCCTGATGTGCCCCTACTTCGGGAGGAACAACTATTGTGGGCACTTGTGAACCTCCATGCACCTTTGCTTGCGCATCTCCTTTTGCTGCCTCTCCTTCCACATGTACTTGGGCGTGTACTTGCACATGGTGTTGTTGTTGCGGCTGTGTTGATTCAGGGACATTGCTGCTACTTTCTTGCGATGAGCCAACATCACTGGTCGATGGTGATTGGAGAAGTACACTGACTGCCTCTGAAGCACTCAAGGGCTTTGACTTAAGTTGGCGTGGTGGTGGAGGCACTGAACCCAATGGAGCAGGGGTGCTGCTCCCAGCTTGGTCCCCAGCAGAACCTGCTGCAGCAGGCGTACTTTTTTTTTTGCTCCCAAAAAACGTGGCGGGTGGCACACCAGCCTCCTTGGTAACTTGCTTCTTCTGCTCCTTACTAGCAACTTTCTTGCTAGAGGAGCTACGGAGAACTTTCTTTGGGGGCGGGGCCATGTTCTTCAGAGCAGGTCAGACAGCAGGCCGCAGTTGCACGAATTGTAGAGTTGTCTGAGGCCAGACGTGACGTCGCGTGACGTTATGCTGCACACACACACCGCTGCAGGACTTCTTCCTGGCACTGGTGGTTCTCTTGAGTCTTGTGCACCTAAAAAAAATGGAAGACAGAGGAACATCAGTTCAGTTATAGAGCACAAAAAAAATCGAAAAACACTGCAAAATCAGCACAATCCCAATCCATCCATGCCCTCCATAATGTTTAAATTCAAGACAACCCACAGAAAGACTAGGCCCATGCAAGACTCACTACCCCTGGGCCCTGGGCATAAATAAAGGTTGAAAAGTAGGCAAAATGGTTGGAGGCCTAACAACAAAGCCTGCATTCAAAATGGCCACTTGCCTGCCAGCACATGGCCAGTGCCTGTAGCTGCACTCAAAATGGCCACCAGCCACATGGCATGTCCCTCCCCATGAACACCCCCAAAAATCGAAAAACACTGCAAAATCAGCACAATCCCATTCCATCCATGGCCTCCATGATGTTTAAATTCAAGACAACCCACAGAAAGACTAGGCCCATGCAAGACTCACTACCCCTGGGCCCTGGGCATAAATAAAGGTTGAAAAGTAGGCAAAATGGTTGGAGGCCTAACAACAAAGCCTGCATTCAAAATGGCCACTTGCCTGCCAGCACATGGCCAGTGCCTGTAGCTGCACTCAAAATGGCCACCAGCCACATGGCATGTCCCTCCCCATGAACACCCCCAAAAATCGAAAAACACTGCAAAATCAGCACAATCCCATTCCATCCATGGCCTCCATGATGTTTAAATTCAAGACAACCCACAGAAAGACTAGGCCCATGCAAGACTCACTACCCCTGGGCCCTGGGCATAAATAAAGGTTGAAAAGTAGGCAAAATGGTTGGAGGCCTAACAACAAAGCCTGCATTCAAAATGGCCACTTGCCTGCCAGCACATGGCCAGTGCCTGTAGCTGCACTCAAAATGGCCACCAGCCACATGGCATGTCCCTCCCCATGAACACCCCCAAAAATCGAAAAACACTGCAAAATCAGCACAATCCCATTCCATCCATGTCCTACATGATGTTTAAATTCAAGACACCCCACAGAAAGACTAGGCCCATGCACCACTCACTACCCCTGGTCAAGGCCCCAACAACAGGTCAAAAATCGAAAAACACAGAAAAATCAGCACAATCCCATTCAATCCATGCCCTCCATGATGTTTAAGTTGAAGACAGCCCACAGAAAGACTAGGCCCATGCTAGACTCAAATACCCCTGGTGAAAAGGCCACAAGTACAGGCCCAAAAAACGAAAATCACTGAAAAATCTGCACAATCCCATTCCATCCATGGCCTCCATGATGTTTAAATTCAAGACAACCCACAGAAAGACTAGGCCCATGCAAGACTCACTACCCCTGGGCATAAATAAAGGTTGAAAAGTAGGCAAAATGGTTGGAGGCCTAACAACAAAGCCTGCATTCAAAATGGCCACTTGCCTGCCAGCACATGGCCAGGGCCTGTAGCTGCACTCAAAATGGCCACCAGCCACATGGCATGTCCCTCCCCATGAACACCCCCAAAAATCGAAAAACACTGCAAAATCAGCACAATCCCATTCCATCCATGGCCTACATGATGTTTAAATTCAAGACAGCCCACAGAAAGACTAGGCCCATGCACCACTCACTACCCCTGGTCAAGGCCCCAACAACAGGTCAAAAATCGAAAAACACAGAAAAATCAGCACAATCCCATTCCATCCATGCCCTCCATGATGTTTAAATTCAAGACACCCCACAGAAAGACTAGGCCCATGCAACACTCACTACCCCTGGTGAAAAGGCCACAAGTACAGCCCAAAAAAACGAAAATCACTGAAAAATAAGCACAATCCCAAGCCATCCAGCCCCTCCATGATGTTTAAATTCAAGACACCCCACAGAAAGACTCAGTCCACCCACCACTGAGTACCCCTGGTCAAAAGGCCCCAAAACAGCCCAAAAATCGAAAATTCCAAAATTTTAATTGCAGCAACTGTATTGCCCCAAACAAACTTACTTGTAAAATTTCTAATCCAACAGTGATCCAAAGAAAGTCAAAAAGGCCTCAAATCCAAAGATCCAGCAGCATCCACAAAAAGTAATCCTTCCAGCTGCACATCCAAATGAAAAGTGACCAGGAGATGGACAAAGCACTGGGAGGAGCCTGCTGAACAGGAACAGGAAGTTGAAGACTATGGGGCACTTCCTTCCTCCCACCCCCCTGCCCCCCTCCCCAAAATGGACTCCTCGCTAAAAAAGTGCAGGCAAATGTCAAACTAAGGAGTTATTCACATAAAAATCATCATTTCTAGAAGGTTTATGCTGCTTGCTGGTGGATTTCTTGTGCAGAATTGCAAATTTATATTTTCGCTCGCCGCATCTCAAATCTCGCAATTGCGAAGTACCGCGAGACGAGATCTCGCCGTACTCGCGTTGACAAACTATCGCTGGCAAGCCGCGATGACGTAATCGCGCTCGCCAATTCCCGCGGGATCACACAGCAAGATCCAAAATGGCTCAGCACTCGCAAACTATCGAAAAAAACAACTCGGCAAACGATGATAAACGCCGCGCGCCGCAAAAATTGTATCACCAACGCCGCGCGCCGCCAAAAAAATCCGCTGCGTGCGAATTTGCGGATTTTGCGGGAAATCCGCAAATCTCGCGGATTGCGGATTTCCCGAAAATCCGCAAAATCCGCGAGCGTAACGGATTTTCCGCCCATGCTTAGGGCCATGGTAACATTCTTAAATAATAGGGCCCTCGAAGATGTGGCACCATTCCATGTACCTTCCTTAATGAACAGGACACCTAGATATAAAAAACTATTTGTAAAAGCACTCTTGGTATCCCTCATTTTTATGTCACAACAGCCAGTGTTTCTTCTGCCACACTTCATTATACATGTTTTTGATTGATTGACTATCAAGTTAAGATCTTGCATAAATTCAACAAAGGTATTAAGTGGAGACTGCAAAGCAAGAGGGGTGCCGGTCATAAGGACAGCGTCGTCCGCATAAAGAAAAGCCGGCACTGGGCGATGCCCCACCTGTGGGAAGTCTTCGGCTTGTGAGATCAACGCTGCACCTACATTATTTATATATAAAGAGAAAAGAAAGAATGATAAAATATAGCCCTGTCTAACACCTCTCTCCACACTACAAAGCTGGGTGCATTCTCCCCTAGTCCAGTACCTGATCCTGGCTTTGGCACATGTATAAATGTCTCTTAATAATCAATATTTCCACTCCCATATCAGTCATAATTGTCCATAGCTTAAAATGGATGACACAATTGAATGCAGAGGAGAGATCCACGAATCCCAGGATTAAATTCCCATCCTTGATCTTAATGTATTTTTCCTTTAACATGCTTAAATTAGGAACCTGCTTGATTGTCCCGACCCCACTGCGAAACCCATATTGAAGGTTTGACATCATTTCCCTGGATTCTGCCCAATCCTGTAACCTGTTCAGGATAATAGGTCCCGCTGTCTTCACTAAAGAGTTGAGCAAAGAGATCGGCCTATAACACGCTGGATTTTGTCGATCACCTTTTTTAAAATGTGTACAACTATTGATTCTGGCCATGTCAGGAGAAAACCTGTATTATGCCAAGCCCTTAATACAGCGGTTATTATGGGTCCCCATAAGGTGATGTTAGCTTTGTACAAGTCAACTAGGACAGCATCAGGGGCGGGTGCTTTTCAACCTTTTCTAGCAGTTATTGCCCTATTAACTTCTTCCACACTAATGGGGAAATTGGGGAAATTTGAGTTAAAGGTAGAATGTCGTTATGTATATGCGTCTGATCATATTTCGGTATAGAGTTTGTAGAAGAGTAAGGGCCCGATGTAGGTAATCCCAGATTACCGATTCTTAAATACCGAATCATACCGATTCAGTATTTAAGAACTGGCAATCGGAATTTAGGTAATTTTTCCGAATACATTACCGAATCGGTATGATTCGGTAATTACCGAATCGGTATTTACCGATTCGGTAATTGCAATTCATTCCTATGGATGTCAATTACCGAATCGGTAAATACCGATTCGGTAATAGGGGGAAATATTGAAGGGTGGCAGGGTGTCACTTTGACACCCTGTTGCACCCCTCAATTGTGCATGGGTGCACATGTTGCAGACATACATGCCCTTAGGGCATGTATGTCTGCAACATGGCACTGTTTGAAAAGCAAAAAAAAATGCTTTTTAAAGGGTTTTCATTATTTACCACCAACTTCTAGTTGGTGGTAAATAACGACTTCTTAAACCCTTGTAGCACTGATTTAAGTGCTACCTACAAATACAGATTCGGTAATTTTATAGAGTCGGTATTTTACCGAATCGGTAAAATTACCAAATCTGTATTTTAACATGCCCCTACATCCCAAAATCAAAATACCGGTCGGTAACGGCCGAAATTACCGAATTTCGGCCGTTACCAAAATTCTAGGGTTTTTGATTCAGATTTCTGCACGATTATTCAGGGCCTTCCCCGACCACACTTGAAGTATTGACCCAATGTCGATTGGTACCTAATCCATCATATGACGGGTGCATCCAAACAACTGACAGCTTTGGCCTTGACAACTCCCCCACCTGCCATTGGCTCCTGGTTCACTAGACTTTGGCATTCCCTAGCGATGGCACATCTATCACCTAAGCCATCCCTCATTGACAAGATATTCATGTGGCTATGGCAACCATTACTTGACTACATGGCATGGATGGAACACCTCTTCTTTCAGCCACCCAAATTGTGTGCTCTTCACCTGTTTGACTGATCTTCCTGTGTGGTGGTTTTCTCCCTCACCGCTTCTTGGCCTAACTATTGCCCGGGGTGCTCATGACCAACCCCAGTGCTTCCAAACCCCTTCTCTTCCTTCCCCTGACCTCTATCTCACTTGTCCATTCGTGCCTTCGATTCTGCACTTTTGGAGGATCACTCTTCTTTGTTCAGCAAGTATAGATCATTTGCTTTTTCCCCTGTTACCCACATTTTTTTTTGTTTCGGATGATACTGGCCCAGGAGGCATTGTGGCCCAATTCGCTGTTGTTGCTCTCTTACAAGCTCGCTCAGTAGAGGACCGAACTGTGCGCGCATGTTAATCAGAGATTCCTCTCTGGCGGCCATGTTTATAGAGGCGGAATCAGTATCTGCCTTGCTCACCATTTGCTGTTATATTAATAGGAAGGCTATAAATGGGACATGGTGGATGCACCATATTAATGTTGTCCTAATTATGCTTTTGGACTGGGCTCTCTCCTCATTTCTGATGCTCTAGGCTTATCCTCATGCTGGCTCAGGACTGTGATGTGGGCAATATGTATGATTCTCCTTCTGTATTACGTTTTTGATTGACTTCTCACACAGTATTATGTGGCCTGTATTTGTGCCTGTTCCTTTTGAAAAACAATAAAAAGATTCTGAGTAAAAAGTCCAGCGGGTGAAGCACAAAAGTGCAGAGCACTGCACAAGTGTCAGTGTAATCATAACTAAATCTACACCATAGTCAATTAATAAAAGGTAAAAGTTGTGATTGTGTCCACGTCATTTAAAGTACAAGCATTTGCAAAGCCATATGGTTTTGCAAGCTGTTGTAATGGTTATTCAAATACAAATACATATAATATATATATATATCTATATATATATATATATATATATATATATATATATATATATATATATATATATATATATATATATATATATATATATATATATATGTATATATCTCGCAGGCAAAACACCAACCACTTCCACCAAAGCCTCGGCGGCGAAGAAGGAGAAGCGAACCACTTCTTTGTTAGGCAAGATGTTATTTTATTCCAACCTTCAGCAGCAAACAACAGATGACGCGTTTCGGGCTCAGGCGCCCTTGATCACATCAATATATATATATATTCACTGAAAAAACCATAGGTTTCACACACGTTATAGTTAGGAATTAGCATTTTAAAAACCTTTGAAATTCACTGAAAAAAACATAGATATATATATCACCGGGGAGCGCACCGGGCGCGCCACGCGACTTGCGCACGGAAAGCTGATTGGCTCTCGGGTGTCTGTAAACATTCCAATCAGTCCGGAGCGGCCGCCATCTTGTGTCTCGGTGAAATCGAGAGACAACAGGTGGCAAAAACAAAGGGGGAAATGACCATAAGGGGGCAAAGTAGACCCCCCCTGACCCCCTAGGTTTGATGTGGGGGCTATAAAAGGGCCCCGCGGGGCAAATTATTTTATTTTTTTTCAATTTTCGCGGGGCGAGGAGCGCCCGGTACGCGCACCGGGGAGCGTACCGGGGAGCGTACCATGGGAAAAAAAGAATGACAGACTTTAAAAAAAATGCAGCCTTTTTTTGTAAATTGGAGGTAGTTCTAAAAAGAACTTTTTTAAATTCTTTTTATTGTTTTATAGTTTTTTATTGTTTTTTGAACATTTTTTATTTTTTGGGCTTTTATGAACAGTTTTATATTTTTTTGTATTTTTTTATAGGGAAAAACAAAAAACAGGGATTTGGAAACGGCTCAACTGGAGCAAAAAAAAAAACAGGAAAAAATTAAGGCTTCTTTGTGCATTTGTGGTTATCACCAGCAAGCATGATGAGTGTAATGCTCTGCTCACCATAAGTGATTAATTTCCCACAATGTACACAAACAATTTTGTATCCCCCAAACTTTGGTTGGATACTTGAAATCAACTGACTTGCTTCTGGACCCGATGGAGTGTGTTCTTTGGTATTTGAGGTTGTGCCAGATGATTGGGGTAGGTTTTTGCAGAGTTCTCTCATCTCTGCTGCTGAAAAGTTAATAGGGTGCAAACGCTGCATATGCCGAATCATTGTATGATTCCCAAAGGAATATTTTTTTGTAGGGTTCCCCCTGGATAGCACAGCACCACAGATGAGACAGGTCACCTTTGCAGCGTTTACTTTTTTTTAAACCAGTTGGGATTTTAAAAAACTCCCGTATGAAGTGCTCCTTAGGTTTGTATGGTGGAGTGTTTTCTTGCAGGAACTGCCTTGTCCCTTCCTCCTCTTCCTCCTCCTCTTCTTCTTGACCACCAATGAGATGTTCTGGTGGTCCTTGTGGTGGTGGTGGTGTTGGTGGTGGGGCAGATGATCCAGCTGCTGCTGCTACTGTAGCCAGTTCTGAGTAGAAATAGGTAGTAATAGCTCTGGAAACAGGTCTTCCTCACTCAAAGTACAAAGTGAGAATGAGGAAAAAAGGTGGGGGCTTTCATCATTTGGAAAAAAAAAATGTTCTGAACCAATGAAAAGTGTTATTTTCAGGTCACAAGACCAGGGGTTTCATCATTATGAAACCAAAACTGTTATGAACTAATAAAAAGTGTTATTTTCAGGTCACATGACCCGACGCGCTTACGCTACACGCCCCGGGGCGCGCCCCGGAGCGCGCCCCGGGGCGCTTATGTAGCGCGTTTGTATGCGCGTGGGTGCTTCCGGTCGCGCTTACGCCATGCGTATTACGCTGACGCGGCTACGCGATACGTCATGTTATATATGTTTTTGTTCTCGCCAATAGCGCTAACGGGACGCTCACCGGTACGTGCCCCGGGGGCGCACCAGGGCAAAAAAAATAAAAAAAAAATAAACAAAAATAATAAAATTGTATTATATAAATATACAATATAGGATTCATTATAAAACATATTACATTTCATAGGTTTGAGGTCCTATATATAGTTAGGAATTAGCATTTAAAAAACCTATGAAATTCACTGAAAAAACCATAGGTTTCAAACCAGTTATAGTTAGGAATTAGCATTTAAAAAACCTATTAAATTCATGAGTGATGTCACTGACCATGTCATGAGTGATGTAACATGTGACGTCATCAGCAGTGCATTGCAGGCGCGCAAGTTATAGTGAGTCCAACTAACTATAACGTGGGAGTTTCAATGGTTTTATGTCAGTAAAAATGTTTTTTTCAGTGAATATATATATATATATATATGTATATATATATATGTATATATATATATATATATAAAAGCTCCACACTGTGTCCCCTCGTTTAAACCCAAAAGGACACGCAGCACTCACGGGATCAATAGGGCTTAGAACGCCAAACTTTTTATTCAGACAAACGCGTTTCATGAAAGACTCCCTTCGTCAGTGTCATGAACAATATATTTCGCGGCACCATTTTAAATGCGCATGGGTATGTGGTATTAACATTGACAAGGGACTAAACCTCGTATTTTCACACGGGCGCCAACTTAAAACATGCAATTTTCGCATAATAACAAGCTTTACCGTTATTGTAAAAGTCAAACAACATTGTTAGATACATGTCTTATATACATCTTTCCGTGGATCGGCAATTGCAACACTATATTGTGTTGCACAGTGCCCCACTTTGTCAATGTGTATTACAGTCGATTAGTTGAAACGACCAAAAGTTCTTATAATGGTATGGCTGAATATGCCTACATTTTCATAAATTTTAAGCTGATTAATCATAGCCTAGCTAGTAATCTAGCCGTGGATCGGCTATTGCAACCTTAATGGTTGCCAGCAGGACTGATCGCTTCAAGAAAAAGAATGCCATATATCGCTCCATCCCCACCAATTCTGCATTTCTTTCCTCAATTACCATTGATTCTAGAAACAAATACATAATTTCATGAAAACTCATTTCTTCCGATAACAACACATAACAAATATAGCTTCACCTTCATTCATAACATGAGCTATAAATTATTGAAATTTTTCTATAGACCGAGATGTGCAGACAATTCTTCTCCAATGTTAAAGCCACTAGGGGCCTTAGTCTCCAGATCCACTATATAGCGGGACTTCAACCTCCTGAGTTTTAGTAGTCGGTTGCCCCCTCTTATGTGTTCTGGGACATGATCTAGACAAAAGTATTGAAGAAGATCTCTGTTACTCTGATGTTTTATGGCAAAATGGCGTGCAACAGGATATGAAAAATCCTTGTTCGCAATTGCCCTCATATGCTCCAAGATTCGTAGCTTTACTGGGTTAATTGTACTGTCCACATATCTCATTTTGCATGGACAGCTCAGACAATATACAGCAAAACTTGTATGGCAGGACATGAATTTGTTCAGCTTCCTTCCCCCCTTGACTCCTCGTACATCATAATTTAATACACGTTTGCTGAAGGCACACGCCTTACAGCGTCCACAGGGGAAAAATCCCTTTGCGTCTTTTAATGTACCTGTTCTGTGTGTAATAGGGTCTAGATGACTATGAACCAACTAATCCCTCAGTGATCTAGCCTTTTTAAAGGTGATCATAGGTTCCTTGGGGATGTCCATGCCTATTATATTGTCCGTTTTGAGAATGTGCCAGTGTTTCTTAAGGATCGCTCTCAATTCATTCGAATTGGAGGAAAATTGTGTAATGATACGGAATCTTCCTCCCTCTTGATCAGTTCTCACCCTTTTCTCGAAAAGTGATTCTCTGGGCAGACGACTTATACGTTTACGTGTTTCCTTGAGGAGGTTTGGTTTATATCCTCTCTCAATGAATCTCAAGATACATGCATCAGCTGCCTTTTCATAATCACTATCAAGTGTACAGTTGCGGCGAATCCGTAGGAGTTCCCCATACGGGATGCTGTTAATCAGTCTCCTAGGATGCCCGCTAGAAGCGTGTAAAACGCTGTTTCCTGCAGTTGGTTTCCTATAAAGGGAAGTAACTATCTTGTCCTCTCTGATCTCTACTCTCAAATCTAAGTAATTCACCATTTCTTTGCTTATTTCGCCACTAAATCTAAGATTTGAGTTATTGACATTAAGTGATGCTATATAGTCTTCTGCCTCAGATATTGGTCCATTCCAGACTAAAAACAGATCGTCTCTGTATCTGTACCAGACAATAACCTTTTCTGTCCAAGACTTGTTTTTTATGGCCCAGGCTACCTGCTCCTCCCACCAGCCCACGAAAAGGTTCACGTAACTGGGGGCGAAGCAGGAGCCCATTGCCTTACCAGATACTTGTCGGTAGATGTCATCCTCAAATAGGAAAATGTTATTTCTTAAACAGAATTCCAGCAGCTCCAATAACATTTGACTATGTAATGCCATATATATATATTTAACAACAACACAACATTCTCCGTTTTACCGGGGGCCACCAACGCTGCAGAGCAGGCTCAGAAAGTGCAGGAGCGGCGAATCCTGCATATTCAACAGTTCCAAAGAAGTAGAGCCCCACTCCGGCTTCCGTACAAACAAGAAACTTTATTTGTCTGAGGCAGCATTTAAAATACTCAAGTCCTGACCGGTTTCTGCGTAACTTGAGTATTTTAAATGCTGCCTCAGACAAATAAAGTTTCTTGTTTGTACACACACACACACATTTATATGTATATGTTTATATATCGATGTGTGTGTGTTTTTTTCAACAGGCAGGTGCATTTAGAACAGGTATAGAATTTTTTTTTACTTTAATGCAAATCACAGGAAATATTATATGATCCTTCTTGGCGCAAACAAAAGGTATGATTGGCTTTACAGTACTATATACACAACTGAGTGGACCAGAATAGATGGATGGAGTTCCTAGGGAATGAGAGAAAAAGGAAAATGTGACCAAGCTGAACACAGAGACTCACATTATGAGGAAATAACCCTGTGTAAGAAGTCCCTTTGTCTTGACCCTATGTCTCCTGATGTGCGTTGGACCAAGGGATTCACAGAAAATTGACAGGTGTGGTCTAACACACCCACCTGGGTGGCATGGTTCATCGTTGGCCAAGCCTCATTCACCAGAGAAAATTAAGGTGGTGAATGGGCTCCTTGTTTTTGCAAGGAGTACGTTTGAGGGGGTAGGTAGATATGGAGGCAGGGTCTAGAGATTTCAAAAATCCCTGTACCCTAACCCAAAGATTCAAAGACTTTTAATGGTGATAGGTCTAAGGGATGATTAAAGCCTATGGTGATGCCTGGGATTGTCTATTATCCCTGCATTTGAATGAGTCAACAAGTTTGAGCCTCTGTGTTGACCCTCAAAAGAGATCTAGGCTTTTTTCAGGAAGAAGATTCCTATTTACTAAACCCATTTACCTACAAACACATGCATACAATCATCAACAGGCACACTATGCCAATTAATATAGTCCTGTGAGACAGCTTTTGCTGCAAATGTGGGGCATTTTTATGGTCCTGTGGATATGTGAAACAGCATAAATAGAAATTTGAACACATCACTGGAGACATAAACTGCACATAAATTATAAAAACTCATAGAAAAGCTGAATATAACGAATATTTATCATGCTCGTAGTAACTATTTGTGAACATATTTTCATACATGTGAATAGTGTGGCGCAGATCATGAGTAGATTCATTAGCACATCAAGATGATGCCTCACCCTCGCTTAGACTAAGCAGGACCCCATAGAGAGGTTCACAATGAGTCTCACACACCAAGAAACAGTAATATTCAGACGAAATGTGGTAACTAAACCAATGCCAACTGCTAAGAACAATGAGGAAATGCGCCTCACCCCCCAAAGAGCCACATCACGTATTTCCTCAGAGGTATTTTCTTCTTGAATACCTAACGTGGCTCAACAAACTCCCTCAATATTGATGGATTGGAGGAGGACCAGCACTTAAGAGTGTTTGGTGGAGGCGTGGCTAGCAGTTTCTGCATCACACCTGCAAAGACATAGACACGCTGACGTCACGTGTTACATCTCGCATCCAAGCATCATGAGGATGACGGGCATTATTATAATAATAGCAAGCCCCACAGTAAAAACGGTACACAGAAGATCAAAAACTGCAGAATAGCTCACCCAAGGTGTCTAAAGGACTCTTTCATAAATAATGCATTATGTTCTGCACTGGATCAGGACTAAGTTGTCACATTAAACATCGATAGTCATGTACTATGGGATGATTACAAGCCATGCTGATATGAGTACACTTATGGATGCAATAAAAGGCTAAATACGAATGCCATATACCTTTTGCCTGTAGAGAAAGGGCGGAATAATTCTCCTTAAATACGATAATACATACAATTTGCTCAATCTATTTAAGGAAAGAGAATGTCTCTCTATCGAGGGGAAGATCTGATGAGTGTAGAACCCCTGTTTATGCACCTCAAAATATTGTCAGTACAGTATAATGCATGACTGGTCAGTTATTTACAAGGTCACCTGAGTGTGATCTGCAGCCAAGGAATCTCATCATTCAGGCCATCAATGGGTGCCTTTAGCCGGTATACCCAGTGCGGTTCTTTATTCAGCAGGACCTGTAAGGTGTTATTTTATTGGCAATGATTATTTCCTCGAGGACCACCCACTTGATTCACCCACTTGATGTTATTTTCTGTGTGTTTCTTCAACACAAAGTAATTTGTCATTTTTGTGGAGCTTTTCTCACGTCTTATGTTACTGCAATGTTCAATAATTCTGATACTTAACTTTTGTGAGGTCATCCCTATATACTTAAGGCCACATGAACAAGTAATCATCTATATAACATTCTCACTGTTGCAACTGGTATGGTCTCTAAATACCCAATGTCTTTCCATATCAAGATCAATTTCTTTAATGTTGTCTGTGAAAGGGCGCACAGACCACCTACCACATGCATAATGACCTGTTAGAGGAGGCAACCCCTATAGTTTCCTATTTGCTACAGTGGGGTTGGTTTTCTCCTTTGTGCATACCAACCTGTCTTTGATACTATAACCACGTTTGTAGGAGAACAATAGGAGATTCCAGGTGTTACCCATGGTCCGAAGGATACTCCAGTGATTTTTAATTTTACTAATTGCACATATCAGTCTGTCAGGTTGTTCCCTTTATTGTGTTTCTAAAAGAGAGTACTGGTTAGTAGTAGAATCATGTTTCGTTCTCTTGATTATTTTTTTAGGGTACATGCCAGCTGCAAGTTTATCAGTTGGGCCTGTCAGTTAATTGTCCCCAGAATGGAACAATTCCGTCTAATTCCTATTTATTGCCCTAAAGGAAGGTTTTCTTGTTGTGATCTGGGACAAAAATATAAAAACTCATTCTTGTCAGTTGGTTTTTCGAATAGTTTTGTTTCAAAGTGTCCTCCTCTGACCTCAATTTCCAAATCCAAAAATGTGATATTTTTAAAATCAATGGTGTGTGTAAATTTAAATAAGGGTCACAGTTGTTCACCAACTCCACATACACAAGGGCCTCTGTATTCTTATCTTGCCATATTATCAGTACATCATCAATGTATCTCCTCCATGCCTTCATGGAATATTTAAAGGGATTGGTTTTCATTATATATGTAGTCATACAACCAGCTTAAACTTGGAGCAAACGTGTTGCCCATAGAAGACCCCTCAATCTGGTGGCAAAGAGTGTTATCATAAAAAAATATATTTTTTGTACAAGGCTTTCTTGGCTCATTCCATGATGAATTATACATTGGGTAATCCTGTCTAGTGTAAAGTTACTAAACTGTTTTCTACAGTCTCAAAATTTCTCTCCTGTGGTATACTGGGGTAGAGGGGGCCTCAATAGTAATGAGGAAATCGCTGTTTACATTAATACTGGTGTCATGTAAGAGGCACAGGACATTTTTAGTGTCTTTTATATATAAGGTCATGTTTTTTCAACAGTGGTCTTAGAAACGAGTCACAAATTTGAGAGAGAGGATCCAAAATGAAATTAATACCAGAGACTATAGGTCTTCCTGGTGGTGGAAATCACATCTTATAAATGTTAGGCCCTGCATAAAATTGTGCTACCCATGGTTTCTTACCACCAACAATGCAGTCTTATGTTCATTAATCCAAACCATTGCTGAGGCTTCTTCTGTGGTAGTCTGAATGATCGCCCTTAGTCTATTAGGGGATCTGTTGCTGGAATCTCATAGCTATTTGTATCTGATAAAAGGTGTCTCTATTTGATATCATACATTTCCTTGGACATTACTACAATAGCACCTCCTTTGACAGCTGGTTTAATGACCAAATCATTGCTGTTTCAAGTGATTTTAGTGACAGATATTTATTGTGGGATAAATTGTGAAATAGTTTGTCCTGTGCAATATTAGTGGCTTTCCACATCCGGGGAACCAGCCTGTTCAAATGCCAGTATTTCAACAGGTATGGACTGTGTTGGAGGTACAGAGGTAGATTTGTTTTCCAGTCCTGTATTTTATATGGTCAATCTCCTATCGGAGTTGTCCTGAAAGAGAGATTTCAATCTAATTTTCAGGAACAAGTGTGCCAATGCACAACGAAGACTGAACTTGTCAAGTTTGGAAGTTGGTACAAAACCAAGACCCTTATTGAGAATGTTAGTCATGTAGTTATTCTGAACTGTCAAGCTAAGGTTTACAACTAAGGGCCAGATGTAGGTGGCGAAATAGCGAGCGCTAACGCTGAAATTTTGGCTGCGAGCAATGTAGGTGCGTTTAAACCTACTAGCAAAATAACGAATTGTAAAATTGTGATTCCTTTTTTTTTTGTAAAATCTTTATTTTATGTTATAGAAACACAAAAAAAAACAGCGGTGACCCCGCACATCTTCCCACACAGGATGCACATTCAAAAAGCAAATAGTAACGGCAGTCTATGGCAGCATAGTTGCATCGAAGCTGGAGTCAGTCAATGCCGTAGGGCAGTGGTGCAAGAGTGGCAGGAGCATACTGCTAAAGGACAAGATGCGCAAAATACAGCCAAAGGTGGATAGCCTTCCGTGCCCAAGAAGTGATCGTGTCCAGATTGAGAAGCCTTGGCCTTCCCTGTGGGTGCCGCAACAAACAAATAACTAAAAATAAACTGAACAGCCCCCCCCCCCCCCCAGTGGTGGTGACTTCAGACATTCCATTCAAACACACAGACCTTATACTAAACCTGAAAGAGGTGCAGTGATCGCAATGAGGATGGGCAAACCGCAGAAGGTAGACCTTTAGGAAGAAAGCTAACCAGGGGGCCCCATCGGAACTGGAAGTTTTTGAAGTTACCCAGGAAGATGTCCGCCACTCTCTCCATGCTAAGCAGCCTCCAGAGCCTTGCGTGCCATAAGGAAATCGCCGGCGCCTCAGTTTTTTCCAAGCGGCGGCCAGAGTAAGTTTGGCCCCTCCAAGACAGAGCCACAGAATCTGTTTGTCAGCGCGCATCTGATACTCAAGGGCTGGATCACGAAGACCCAACAGAACACAGGCCATAGAGTCCGCCACAGGGTAGCCGAGTATATCCTTGATATGTGAGAGAATCTCCTCCCAATATGGTCTAATAACCGGGCAATCCCACCAAATGTGTCGGAAATCCCCAAGCAGGCCACAGCCCCTCCAGCACCTGTCAGAGGTGGCCGGGAATATGCGATGGAGTCTGGCTGGGCACATGTACCAGTCCATGAGCGTCTTAAGGTGGGCTTCCCTCAGGTGCAACGAGTGATTAAATGTAGCTATATCCCGCCACAGCGCCGACCACTCTTTATCAGAGATATCTCTCCCCAAGATCTCCTCCCAATGTCCCATGTAGCGGGGACGAGGCGTCACTGCTGATGTGAGCAAGAGCTGGTAAATAAAGGAAATGACCCCTTTCATGGCAGAGGTCCGGAGTATGAAGGCCTCAAAGGGCGAAGGGGGTCTCATAGCCACCTCAAGAACCTCAGGTGACGTGGCCCAGTGGAGTAATTGGATGTGGTGATATCGTTCCGACGGCGGAACACCGTAGTCCCTCATACAATTGTCAAAGGAAAGGGGAGTATGGCCGTGAAATAGATGGGTCAAAGCCCTGCAACCCCCTTCCCTCCACACTTCGAAAGGCCCCTCCCGTAGTGCCGGCAAGAAGGCCGGATTAAAATGTAGGGGCGTGAATGGGGAAGGAAACGTGGTCCAGCGCTCATCCGCGACCAACGTATCCCAGACCTTCAGAGTGGTACTAGTCGGAGTACTAATGTAGGCGTTCGGGGCCGGTCCTTCTTGGGCTTCCAGGCCAAGTCCCAGACTGATCTGCCAGCGACACTCCTGTCCACGTGCAGCCAGTGTTTCTCTGACGTTTGTTGGGACCACTCCACCAGCACTCTTAATTGTGCCGCTTTGTAATACAGCTGTAAATCAGGAAGGCCCACGCTTCCCTCCCCCCCCCGTGACCGTCACAAGACCGCGAAGGAGAATCGCGCTCGGCCCCCCTGCCAGACAAATCGAAGCATCTGGGTCCTAAGGCGTCGAAAGAAGTCCCCGTCAAGGGGAATAGGCAGTGCCTGAAAGAGGTAGAGGTATTTAGGGAGGAGGACCATCTTAATGGCATGGATTCTGCCCAGCCACGATAAATATTTAGGCTTCCATCGTTCTAATTCCGCTCGAGTCTTCGCTAATAAGGGTGGGAAGTTAGCCGAGAACAATTTCCCAATCGAAGGTGTCAGATGAATCCCCAGGTAAACGATGGAGCTGGAGGCCCAGGCCAACGGCGTCAAAGGGCGCACTCGTTCCACCTCTGAGTGTGAAAGCGTAAGGTTCAACACATATGATTTGTCGTAATTGACTTTGAAGCCGGCCACCTCCTCAAAACGCAGCAAGGCCTCCCGAATACACGGCAGCGAGCGTACTGGACCCGCGACAGAGAATTGGATATCATCCGCAAAAAGCGTAATTTTATGTTGTTCCCCAGTAAACGGAAGGCCCCGAATCCCCTCGTGCTCCCGCACCGCAATCGCTAACGGCTCAATGCTCAAGGCAAAGAGCAGGGGGGAAAGAGGACAGCCCTGCCTAGTGCCGCGAGAATGGGGGAAGAACGCCGAAAGGTGGCCATTCACCGCCACCCTAGAACGGGGACTGCAGTAATTCGCCTTCACCATAGAGATGAATTTATCCGAGAAACCGAAGGCCGTCAGGGCATTGAACATGAAGCCCCAGTTCACGCGATCAAAGGCTTTTTCAGCATCAAGGCCCACGAGTACCGCCGGGATTCGGAACCTGTCAGCCTTTTCTATCAGGTGAACCACCCGCCTAGTGTTGTCGTGGGTCTGGCGCCCCTTAACAAACCCAGATTGGTCCGGGTGTATAATCGCTGGCATCAAATCCTGCAACCTGTGTGCTATGATCGTGGAGTATAGCTTGGCGTCGATGTTAAGAAGGGCTATGGGGCGGAATGAGGAGCAAAGGGTGAGATCCTTCCCCGGCTTAGGCAAGACCAAAATCATGGCCTCAGCGAGAGAGCCGGCTGAAGAAGGCCATGTCATTAAAAAGGGAAACGAGAAAATCGCACACCTCAGTGGCATACGATTTGTAAAAAAGGGCGGTGTAACCATCTGGACCCGGCGCCTTATGAAGTTTCAGATCTTTGATGGCATCAAGCACCTCTTCCCTAGTAATCGGAGCCTCCAGTAATTCATTCCACTCCTTAGAAACCTGTGGAATGGGCAGGTGCCGCAAATATTCCTGTTGGTCATCAGCGTCAAGAACGTCCCCCGCATAGAGATCCGCATAGAAGCGACCAAAAATGGCAGCTTTAGATTCGTCACGGTACTGCAATTCACCCGTTGAGTCACGGATCCCTCCGATATACTCCCGCTCCCTCTTGTCCCGCAATTGGCGAGCCAGGTGTCTCCCCACCTTATTCCCGTGGGAATATGATAGTCGTCTCAGCCTCAACAACGTAAATTCCGCCCTGTTGTTGTAGTGGGCCCTCAATTTCCCCCGAACCGCCATCAATGGACGGAGGGTCAACCTTGAAGGATTAAGTTTATGGGCCTGTTCAAGTACCGCCAACTCTGCTTCCAACTCCTCCCGCTCCCGGCGCCGCATCTGATTGAGGTGAGCATTGAGGGCCAAGCAGGTGCCCTTGATTGACGCCTTAAAGGCGTCCCAGGTAGTGGAAATCGAAGTATCAGACACCGGGTTGAGGACGAAAAACTCCCTGATGGCCCTCCGCAGTTCCCCATTGGAGGTATCGTCTCTGACCACCGATGCCGGGAAATACCATTTCCGCTGCCCGTCGCCAGCCGGCGACCAGCGCAGATTGAGCACGAGCAGACTATGATCAGAGACTGATAGTGGAAAAATTCTAGAGTCGAGGACATCCCCCCTAAGAGCTTGACTTAGAAAAATATGATCCAGACGGGAGTAGGAGTGGTGAACATGTGAAAAAAATGTGTAGTCTCGGGACAGGGGGTGTGTGGCGCGCCAGCTATCAAGTAAACCCAGCTCCCCTACCAGCCACTGTGTTTCAGCAGAGAACACACCTGTTTCGGCCCTGTGGGGACCAGAGCTATCCATCTCTCTATTCCACACCAAATTAAAGTCCCCCAGTAAGAACAAGTGTCCCTCAGCAAAGTCTCACACCTTCTGCAGTAAGCCTTGGATGAACCCATTCTGTCCAGCATTGGGGACATACATCACCACGAATGTGCACAGCTTCCCATTAATAAGACCCTTCACCATCAGCCAGCAACCATCCTTGTCACTGCGCACGTCCACAGGTTGAAAGTGCAGCGCTGCACGGAAGAGAAGAGCCACCCCCCTATGTTTCGTGGATGCCGATGACCTATATATGAGAGGGAAAGTTTTATGCCGGAGGCGCAGCTCATCCTTGCGCGCCAAGTGAGTCTCCTGGAGACCCACAACATCTAACTGATGGTCCACCACATATTTCCATACCTTCTGACGCTTTTGCAGGGAGTTCAGGCCTTTAACGTTCCAGGACCCAATACTAAGAGGCATCATTAATCAACAAGCCCACTCTAGCTACAATCACATCATGTCTTCCCCCACCCACGCCACCAACTCCACCAACCACAGAGAAAGCAGGATGACATCCCAAATGGCCCTCCCTGCCCCCACCAGCCAAATAGAAATTTGCCAGAGTCCTCGAGCCTAACTGCGCCCCTCCCGTACACACCACAACCATCCGCAAGAGTACCTGGCACACACTCCACCACACACCCACGTCACCACCACCACCCCCTCCAACCCCTCCCCCTCTCAACTCCCCAACACCTCCCACAGGACTCCCCCCCCGAAGGAACCCTAAAGCAGGCCCCAAACCAATAGAACAAGAAGAGACACCAGAAGGTGTACAGAGGACATGGAAGACTAGAGTACCGAACCACCCCTGTAGGTAGAAGTCCATGAAGTCCTCCAAGGGACAAGGACGGGACACCTTATGGTGTGCCCCATAGACCACATACCGGGGTGTCTTCCCACAAAGTACAGATTTACCCACGGTACCTGCAAGACCATGTCCCTCCGACGCCAGGCAATGCACAATCCACGGCTCAAGCCGCCCCGGAGCCAAGCTATGAGTTCATCAGAGTAGCTGATGCTACTGAAGCTACCGCCTCACCCCTTTCCTGGAGACTGGTCGCTCGATCTGGTCTTCTCCGCTCCGAATCCCTGCCCACTCTCTGCCAAGAGGAGGACCGCCGTTGTCTCCACGATGGAGAGCCACTGCTCCCAGGAGGAGGATCCGTGTCCTCAATTCCCAAGAGGTCCTTTGCCACCTGCAGCGATCTGATCTGCGCAAGCCTATTTTGCCATCGGAAAATGATGCGGAAGGGATGACCCCAGGAGTACGCAATGTTACGTTCCCTCAGAAAGGTGGTCACAGGACGAAACTCACGCCTCTTTTGAAGAGTCGATGCCACCAAATCCTGGTACAATTGAGGATGATGACCCCAGAACTGCAATGATGGCGTCTCCCGGGCCTTTCGCAGGATGCGCTCCTTTAACTGAAAATCGTGGACACACACCAAGATGTCTGGCGGGGGGCCCCCTCCACGTCTAGGCAGCCCGACCCTATGAGCCCTGTCCATCTTGATCTCATGGAGCTCCTCATCATCCAAGATCTGTAGAAAGAGTGCCAGGACATAGCCCCTTAGATCACCAGACTCCCCGTCCCAGGGCACCGACCTTTTGCGGATGTTGTTCCTGCGGGAACGATTCTCCAGGTCCTCCGCATGTGCTTGAAGGTCCAGGTTCTGCTCCGTGAGCCGAATCACATCCTGTTGCAACTGGTGCACATCGTTCGCCACATTCAAGTCATGATCCTCCAAGGTGGCCACCCTCTCACCGATACCGTCCACATCCCTCCTCACCTCGCGGAGGTCCGATGCCAGCTGGGAACGCAGTTCCGAGATGTCCACCTTAATGGAGGCGAATAGCTCTATCATGAACGCCTTGGTAGCAGGAGCCTCATCATCCTTGGATTTGGGTGAGGCGCTCGTCCCAGGGGACGGCGGCTGCTGGGATCCCTTGGATGGACCATCCTTGCCAGGCTTCCCTCTCCGCTGGGTAGCGGCCATCACAACGCCCCTGTTCGCTGACAGCAGCTCCTGGGCACCGTCCGTTTCCCCCACGACTAGCAACTCTAGGCGGTGTTCCTGCTCGATAGTCCCCTGGGAGGGAACTCGCCGTCCAGGCTACAGACGAAGCTCCGCTCCGGCCAGACTCCCACGTGAGTCACTGCGGCACTCAGGAAGATGGACCGCCACGGCCAGACCAGCCCTGACGCGACTAGGCCCGAGTCCCCAAAATGCAGCCAAGCAACGAGCCCCAGCACGTTCGGACTTCCAGGGCCCGAGACCAGCGTCAGTCAGTGACCCGCTCCACAAGGTCACTCAGCTCTGGTCCTTCTGCGAGCTAGATGGGTGTGAGGGCCGAGTCTCCCCAAAGTCCGCTCCAGGCCGGGGGGTCCCTCGCTGGGCCTCAGCCGCAGTCCAGAAGCGTTGGCGCTCCGCAGGCAGACCACGTGGCCCCAGGCCTCTGTCCTTTAATGGCGGCCCCACGCAGCGGCACCAACGCCAGCCAAGCAGGGAGAAGGGCGTCCCCCTGAGATCCCCGACTCTATTGAGCCGCGTGGCAACTTGCGCCGATCACCCCCAGGAGCGGGTCCAAGACTGGTCGGAACGCTGCTCGGCAATCGATGGAGGGGCCCCACCGCAGCAGCGCCGAACACCCCCGCAAGGCCAAAGCAAATCTTCCATCCCTTACCCCTGCCTCGCGGAGATCAGCGGCAGCAGACAGCTCAGGTATCGGGAGGGGGGGTAGATGCACGAGCGCGGCGGCCACTTCAATGTCCAACCCTCCGCCGGCGCTCTCCTGCTGCAGGCCTGCTCCTAAGCTCCGGCGTCCGCCTCAACTCGAGGGCGGGGAGTTACAGGCCGCTCTCCGCCGCGGCCTCCGCAGCGCCCTTGCTCCCTCGTGCCGATCACCCCCAGGAGTGGGTCCAAGACTGGTCGGGACGCTGCTCTGCAATTGAGGGGGGGGCCGCGCCGCAGCAGCGCCGATCACCCCCGCAAGGCCAAAGTTGATCTTCCTTCCCTTCCCCCTGCCCCGCGGAGATCAGCGGCAGCAGACAGCTCAGGTATCAGGAGGGGAGGGGGGTGCTGCACGAGCGCGGCGGGTCACTACAGTGTTCAACCCTCCGCCGGCGCTCTCCTACCGCACGCCTGCTCCTAAGCGCCGGTGCCCGTCTCAACTCGAGGGCGGGGACTTCCAGGCCGCTCTCCGCCGCGGCCTCCGCAGTGCCCCTGCTCCATTGTGCCGCCTCCGGGGACCCGGTTCACTCAGCCCGAATGCTCTCCTGGGTGGTAAGGAGCGCCCCTGGGGTGAGGGCACCAAAGACACACTGCTCTGGGGTGCTATACAAGGCTCAGTGGTAATCGGCGCCGGAGGGACAGCAAAACGCGTCTCACTCCGTCGCCATCTTGGCCACGCCCCCGTGATTCCTTTTTTTGCTCTTGCATTTAAGGAATCGCAAATTGCGATTCCTTAAATGCAATGTAGGTAGCACAAAAGAAAGTGCACTTTAGCCTTAAGGAATCGCTAATTGCCACCAGCTTCAAGTTTGTGGTATTAGCGATATCCTTTAAAAAAGCACTTTTTTGCTTTTTTTAAAGTGCCATGTGGCACACATTTATGCCCTTAGTGCATGTATGTGCGCCACATGTGCACACATGTACATTTCAGGGGTGCAACAGGGTGTCCTTATGACACCCTTGAAATAGCGCCCGCTATTTGCGATTCACTAATAGGGAATCGCAAATGGAGAATATCTTCCCATTCATTCCTATGGGCCTCCAAGATCATAGGAATGAATGGTTAGGTATTCCTTATTAGCGATTCCTACCTGCATTCAATTTTGCGAGTCCTGAATAGCGAATTGGTAAAATTCGCTATTAAGGATTCTCAAATTTGATTTTACCTACATCTGGCCCTACGTTGTCAATTTGCTTGAGCTCAGCTGGTCCTACCTGACCCTGCTCCTTTTAATTATTTGTGGTTCTTCAGTGAAATTTACTTTGGTGTTGACTTTTGTTTACTTTGGTGTTTGTCTTTTTGTGTGCCTCTGCCCTGTTCTTTGCCTCGTCCTGAAAGTCTAAAGAACGTGGGGGAAACCCAATCAACCCTTGTAGGCTTGGGCAATGGTTAGTTTATGTAAAGGGTGACTACAAGGGATTTTGTTTATTCGCTTATTTACAGTGATTTAAGTGCGTTTGAGTTACAGGCTTCTTAAGTCATTAAGCCCAGTGTATCCACAGGAATACTTCAACATTAGTCAACAATTTATAAATAAATATATTCAGGCTGTGTGCTTCTTCTCTTCCTAAAAGTGGCAAGGTCTTGGTGGTGGAAAGGGGCAGCTGAGCAGCAACTGTTGGTAAATACGCTCTCTACATCTTGCCTCCATATCTACCCAACCCCTCAAAAATACTAGAAGTAAGAAAGAGAAAGGGGAAAAAGAAAGAAGAAAAAAGAAACAGTGAATGGAATGAATGAATGAATATAACATTTATAAAGTGCTACCTTAGCCCAAGGGCGTCAAGGCGCTGTAGCGAAACAATTTACAGACAGGAATGGACATGCTCAAACAGGGGTACATGTAAAAAGCCAGGTCTTCAAGGCCTTACGGAAGAGGGAGTGTGACACCTGCCCAGAGAGATCCTCCGGGAGGGAGTTCCACAGCTTCATGATACAGTGTATCGAAATAAAGATTAAATGAATTAAATGAGTTCCACAGCTTAACGGCAGCAATAGAAAAAGCTCTACCTCCCCATTTCGCCTTTTTAAACCTCGGTACTGTTAGCAGATTTTTGTTTGCGGACCTAAGCTGCCTAGTAGAAACATAACGCTGGAAATTTTTTTAATACCATCAGGGCATAAGCCATAGTAGAAAATATGGGTCAGGCAGAGGGTTTTAAAAAGAATTCTACAGTCCAAAAGAAGCCAATGCAGTGTGAAGAGAGAGGCTGAGACTGAGTGGTATTTTGGCAGATCCATCACCAGCCTGGCAGCAGCATTCTGCACAAGCTGCAAACGTCGCACCAGTCCTTTGTTAATGCCCAAATAGAGGGCATTACAGTAATCCGATCTGGACATTACTAGGGCGATGACAGCCTGTTTACGTGAGGCAAACAAGAGAAACTGGGAAATTTTCCTAAGGATCTTGATTATCCCAAAACAAGTGGACACTGTCCTGTTAATCTGCTGGCTCCAAGAAAAGGAATGAATCAAGGCAGAGGAAGAAAGGAAGAAAGCGTAGGAAAAGCAAAACAGAAAGCAAGAAAACAGATAGGGAGAAAAAATATCTGAAATAAAGGTGATAATAGGACTAGAGAACATTGAGAGGAAGAAAGAGGGGAAATCAACACATTTTTAAAAACAGCAGAGGGGAGAAAAGGAGGAAGAAGTAATGAAAGAAAAGAGAATAAGAAAAGTACAGAAAGACAACACATGAAAGATGGTGAACAAAGAGGACAAGACAGAGAAAGAAGCCAAGACTTAAGAAAAGGATAGCAAGAAGGAAAGTATAAAAGGAAGCACTGAAACAAAGAAGTAGCAAGAAATAAGAAGAGAAAGCAAGAAAGACGGGAGAGAGGAAATGGAAATTGATAAAGTAGAGAGATAGGGGAGGACATAAGACAGGAAAGTAGAAGGAAAAATAATTGGAGTAAAAGAGAAAAGGGAATGAGTGAAAAAGGAATAGAACAAAAGAAAAGGAAGCAGAGGAAAAATTGAGGAAAGAAAAAAGTAGGAAAAGAGACAAAGCACAAGAGAATAATAATAATAGAAATGCAGAGAGAAAAAGAGGAAAGGGGCAGAAAGAATGCAAGAAAAAAAGAAAGAAGGACAAGGGAGAGAAAGCAAGAAAGAAGAGAGGAAAATAAATCAAGATAGAAAGAAAAGAGGTAGAATTAAAAAGAGGAAAAAAAGGAGAAAAAGATAGAAACAAGTAACAAACAAAAGATAAAGATTTTTCTGTAGTAGATAGGCTATACCTTCCTCCACCGTCAGCTTCCAAGTCCTTAACAAAATAGGTGCTGTCTTTTAGAGTGCTAAATTAGCTGGTGGGCAGCTGCATATTCTCAAACTAGCAGACAGGCAAATATTATGTGTGAGCCACTCAGCTGCAGCCTGTGAGCTACCTGTAGTTCCAGATTAACCTGTTGGAGACAACCGGTATAAAGACAAGCATGATTAAATAATAAAAAAGATGAAGAACGGGAACAAAACAATTACTAGAAAATGAAATTATTGGAAACCAGCTCTGGCACTGACGTGCCTTTCTTTTAAGGCAAATGTGCACATGTGATCAGGCTAAACACCATCTCTGGCAGCAGAAAAGAGCCAATGGCTGAAGTGAGCTAACCAGTTGCCCAATGCTAAATGCTGTGGTGGACGGAAACAAAATATGAAATTAAAGTTGAACAGACTAATGGATGAAGAAGGTTCATAAAAAACCCTTCTATATATTTACATATGTATGTATTTTTAGCTATGATTTCTTTTTATTACATGAGGCTATGGACACTGCTAAAGATGTTGTTATGCCAGACTTAAATAGAAATGTCTAGCGGTTTCTTTTGGTTTGCAACTGCAGACATTCTCCTTTGTGGTTATGATTATATCATAAATATGTATTGTTATTGTTTTATTGTTATTTTTGTTTCATCTGAACTGACACATCCTTGGAGAAGAAGGACCCTAGACACTAAGAGCTTGATTCACAACGGCAAACTCACACTTTTGTGTACGTTTACTTTTATTTTGGTATTCACATACTACAAGTTAATAGCAAGTTTACAAGTGCTGAGACTCTGCAGTTGGGGCAGAGAACTACGCACATAAAAAGACAGCGCAGGCCCCCATTCTCTACAGCGAGGAGAGAGCTACACCCCAATCCCCTCCTTCTGCATAAAGCTCTGCACCTTCCTTACTAGACATGGCTCCCAGTTTGCCTGCCTTTGACTGGTGAAACCCTCATGGGCGTCACAACCGCTCACCTGCAAGCCTCCCTTTTTAGGTCTAGGGATCTATAAGCTGCGCAAAGCGCAGCTTCCGGTCCGGCGAATTAATGTTTTTTAGTACGGCTTCAGAACCCGCCTCCCTGCTCTGTCTCTCCACCATTGGCTGGCTTCCTAAATGGAGGCCAGCCATTGGAGGAGAGAGCCATCCCTCCAAAGAAGCCCCGTCTTTTTTGGATTTGGGGGCGTACGTTTTGCTGTTCTTTAGACAGTGACGTCGTCCGTCACTCAGCACAGCAAAACACGCCCCCAATTCCGAAAAATGCCATAAGCTTTGTGGCCGCCATTGTTGCCCAGCCGGCGCCGAGTAAGGTGATGCTGCCGCTTTCCACCCACACTAGAGCTGCTTCCTCTGCTCTGACGCGGACATGGGCAGTCAGGTAAGTTTTCTTTTTTTTTTAATGTATTTTTTTACCCCCCCGCGCCAGTCCCGTCCCCCCGCGAGTCCCGCCCCCCCGTGAGTCCCGTCCCTCCGCGTGTCCCGTCCCCCCCCGCGAGTCTTGTCCCCTCTGCGACTTGTAAGAAAAGTTCGCCCATTTAAGGCTTGTTCCCCTCGTCGCTCTGGTCTGTGCCCACCATCCCTAATATGTGTCCGGCATCTCTGTTCTGTGCCCCCCCCCCGCGGCGCTGGACGTCTCAGCAGCGGAGGGGTCGTGCAGCTCCACCGGCCTGCCGTGGCCCCTAATGCACGGGGCCCTAGGGCGTCACACCTGCCCAGGCTAAGAGCGCGTGGACGGAGCCCAGAGCATCGCATTACTGCAGGGCTGGGACGAGTGCACTATTCTCAGGTGGTCACCACTGCACACGCGACCAAGGGGCTGCATTATTCCGACGTGATTGCTTGAACAAGGGAGCCGGGCAGTGGTGCCTGTCGCAGGTGGACACTCGTGCACCAGAGCCGCGGTGCTGCGCAGCTCTGGAGTAGGCAGCGCAGCACGGATTCACTGGTGAACTGCCCTTATGGTGAAACTAGTGTACGAGAGTCGGGGTGCTGCGCCGATCTACAGTGGACACTCGTGCACTGGTGCCAGGGTACTAAAATGCTCCGTGGTGGGCATTAGTGGGCGGAGCCACGTGCACTACTACTTTTGGGTGGACGCTTAAGCCGCGAGTGAGGGGGCTGCACTGCTCTGGAGTTGACATTTGTGCACCGGGGTGCCGGACTGTTCTAGGGTGGATACTTGTGCACAGGAGCTAGAGTGATGGTTCGTGTGTGGTAGGAATTAGTGCACTGCATTACCTAACTTTAGTGCTCCGGACCAGGGTGCCGGACTGTTCGGGGGTAGATCCGTGTGCACGGGGACCAGGGGGCTGACTGCTGTGCGGTGGGCATTATTGCACAGGGTCCAGGGTGCCGAACTGCTGTGGACACTAGTGCAAGTGAGGCAGTGTCCTGTACCACTTCGGGACGAGCACCGGTGAGAGGGGCCAGGGGGTTGCTCCGCGCTGTGGGAGCACTAGTGCACGGGAACCTAGGAGCTGCACCATCCTGGTGGAACACTCGTGAACAGAAGACGGAGGTGTCAGTCTTCCATCGGCTCTGCAAGGATGAAGGTCCTGGGAGTGTGTCTAACCCTCCTCGCCCTTCCTCTCATTGTTAAGGCGTCTGGAGGAGGTGAGTCCATAGGGGACATGTTGGGGTGTCTCAGTCTTTGCAGGGTGCATTCTACCCCCTCCATCCCTTCAGGAACTCTTGCGCATTGCAGGAGTTCGATAGAGAGGGCAGGAAGGAATCTATCTGCATACACCCATACATTGTAAATCACAAAGCTAGTTCTGAAGTAGAATTTGGCCTTATGGCCAGAGCTGCTGACTTTGGACTTGGACAACGAGGTTCCATTCCTGGCTTTAGCTCAACAACCTGTGATTCTGGGCAAATTACTTAATCTCCCTGCGCTTTAAAACAGAGAGTAATATAATCTGGGGCTCATGCAAAGCGCTGTAAGGACACTGGGCTAAATATGCGCTATAAAAAAATCAATAGATCTGATGTTTGGGCTTTGGTACCCCTGACATTGCTCATCTACCCGTAGTCTAAAGCCAGTAGAAGTAACAGGAAGTATACTGGGCTGTTGCAACACTGTTTCCAAACTGTTCCTGGCTTAATGCCTCTATGTAAAGGCCGTCAGGATAGATGAGTTTAATATTTACTGATGAAACATGCAGTGATCTCCAAGTCATTGAATTCGAATCTTGGCAAGGCTGGCTCTGACTTTCACCCTTCTGAGGTCGGTAAATTAGGTATCATTAAAGTGGGCGATAGTCACATCTATTGTTTACAGTATTTAAAAACGGAAGGGGTGTGGTATGAAGCGTTATATTAAGATTAATGTATACTGCCATGCAATTCTATTCAATATTTTTATTAATAATGATAATGGCCAAAAAATTATATATTTGAAGATTCAGTTTTTCAGCTGATGTGTACACAGCATCCTGCTCAGACGGTGCTGTTGTGTGCTACATGGTATTGACACTCTTCACATGGTCACATCGGGTGATGAGACATTTTTGCACGATGAACAGCCATGACAACGAGGTTCCATTCCTGGCTTTAGCTCAACAACCTGTGATTCTTGGCAAATTACTTAATCTCCCTGCTCTTTAAAACAGAGAGTAATATAATCTGGGGTTCATGCAAAGCGCTGTAAGGACCCTGGGCTACATTTGCGCTATAAAAAAATCAATAGATCCGATGTTTGGGCTTTGGTACCCCTGACATTGCTCGTCTACCCGTAGTCTAAAGCCAATAGAAGTAACAGGAAGTATACTGGGCTGTTGCAACACTGTTTCCAAACTGTTCCTGGCTTAATGCCCCTATGTAAACGCCGTCAGGATAGCTGAGTTTAATATTTACTGATGAAACATGCAGTGATCTCCAAGTCATTGAATTCGAATCTTGGCAAGGCTGGCTCTGACTTTCACCCTTCTGAGGTCGGTAAATTAGGTATCATTAAAGTGGGCGATAGTCACATCTATTGTTTACAGTATTTAAAAACGGAAGGAGTGTGGTATGAAGCGTTATATTAAGATTAATGTATTCTGCCATGCAATTCTATTCAATATTTTTATTAATAATGATAATGGCCAAAAAATTATATATTTGAAGGTTCAGTTTTTCAGCTGATGTGTACACAGCATCCTGCTCAGACGGTGCTGTTGTGTGCTACATGGTATTGACACTCTTCACACGGTCACATCGGGTGATGAGATATTTTTTCACGATGAACAGCCATGTGATTTGGAACACCTTACATATAGCTTTCCAGGTCATGGGTGGTAGCTCTGCACTGTTGTAACTCAGTGCGGTGTTTTCAGCTTTGATGGGAGGCAGCATCGGGTACTTTTGGTGGTTCTGTTGGGGTTGTTAACTGTAGTTCCTGAGCTGCTTTGACAAAGTCAACTCTCAAAAGCCACGGCCAACCTTAATGGCTCATGCCCAAACCCTAAAGGATCACACTTTCAAAACATTACAAGTTTGCCAGGCCTGTGTAGGCCAGTGCACCTTCCTGTCTCTCTCCCACACTGTCTCACACACTCTCTCTCACTCTCTCACTCTCTCTCTCACACACACTCTCTCTCTCACACTCTCTCTCACACACACACACTCTCTATCACACACACACTCACACACACACACACTCTCACACACACACTCTCTCTCACACACACACACTCTCTCACACACACACACACTCTCTCACACACACACACACTCTCTCTCACAAACACACTCTCTCTCACACACACACACTCTCTCTCACACACACACTCTCTCACACACACTCTCTCTCACACACACACACAAACACACACTCTCTCTCACAAACACACTCTCTCTAACAAACACACTCTCTCTCACAAACACACACTCTCTCTCACAAACACACACTCTCTCTCACAAACACACACTCTCTCTCACAAACACACACTCTCTCTCTCACAAACACACACTCTCTCTCACAAACACACACTCTCTCTCACAAACACACTCTCTCTCTCACAAACACACTCTCTCTCACAAACACGCTCTCTCTCACAAACACACACTCTCTCACAAACACACACTCTCTCTCTCACACACTCTCTCTCACACACACTCACTCACACTCTCTCTCACACTCTCTCACACTCTCTCACTCTCACACACACTCTCTCTCACACACACACTTTCTCTCACACACACACACACACACTCTACTACTCAACATTACTCACTCATAATTAGTCATTCTATACTACTCACTCTTTACTACTGAAACTAAAAATACACTTTGTATATGTAAGGGTGTGGCTGTGCATGTAAATATGTGTGGCTCTAGGACTATTTACTACTCACTCTCTCACTATTTAATACTCACTCTTTCACTTTGTACTACTCGCTCTCTAATACTCGCTTTCCTAATAACTCTCTCCTACTCACTAACTACTACTTACTCTGTTTGTGGGTACTAATGCAATAGGTCTCGCATATGCAAGCTATTGGCAATATAAATGATAATGCCATTTATTTGTGATTTTAAAAAAAAGAAATGTCATGAGCAATGCCAATAGCTCTACCTTTAATAATGCCGAGACCATTGCATTGTAAATGCTTGTTTATCTTGCCTTGCAGATAAATGCTTGCGACTCTGGCCACAGTTTCAGAGCTCTTACACTGAACCACATCTCTATGACCAGATTGCCTGCTGAGAGATACTTTTACAGCCAAGAGATGATTGCAACACAACAGAGGTCATGTAACAGAGAAACACAACATGACATTGTGCTAGAAGTGATGCTTTAAACCTAGCATTGAAATAACCCTGGAAGGTAAAACTGCACAATGTTTGAGTTCAGAAATTCTAAAATCCCATGCCAAATGTGACCGGTGACATGGGTGAGACCACATTCAAAAGTCTCAACCACCAAACTGCAAAATGTTTAAGAGGTCTGAACACAAGAGTGACTAAATCTTAGTGGGAGAAATGGAGAGGGACGGTCACCCTTTGTAGGGTACTTCCATCAATATACCTGGTCTGGCCATTGTGTGGTACAGACTCGTTAAACCTTGTTTCAATACCTCCATGGTCATTTGAAGCACGCCAATTTATGTAACAATTTGGTCCATCATTGTGGACCTTGATGAGGTCTTGCCTGCAACAGCACAAGCTGTCCCTTGCGACGATCTATTGTTTCCAAAACAAAAAAAACTCAAAAAAGGGGCTTTTTGCTCCACCCATTACTTACCATTATTAGGCTTCACTGCCAGTCTTATTTTCTTCTTTTTCATTGGTTAACATGTCAGCACTTGTCCGCTTCACTTCCTCTCTGTATGATGGCTTTCTTCTTTTCTATAGCATGGACCAAGTTCTGGTTGATTTTTTGAATAGCGTACTTCCACACTGCCTGTACTTGGATTGACGTAGATTTTTAATTTTTTTGCTTTTGCCCAAAAAATATCAAGGGGGCAGAATATCTTTATAACATTATCGAGGGACAAAATAATCAAATGTAAGCATATAGAGGGAGGTAAGGATTTACTATTCTTATCTCTACATCTACGTACCTTGAAGATATATATAGCAACCAAGATAGATATATGTAGAATTATGTGTACAAACTTACCTTTTGATATTTTGGCTCGCAATGTTGTAACAATATTCTGTCCGTTCCAGGTCCTGAAGGCGTTGGCTGCTGAGGCTTGTTTTCTTGTGTTCTCCTTCCTGGTGTGTCTAGTCTGTAATTTGGTGATGCCAGTGCGCCTTACCCGGAGCTGACTTGCTCTCTCTCTCTCTCTGTTTTCACTGACCCACAGTGCCAAGGCAGGACCAGCACTACTTTAGAAAAAGATGTTTCGTCAACCAATATCACAGAAGGCTCAAATTAAATTTTTTGCTACATCAACAGATTTCTGTTCTTAGGGGTTCTGGTCATACTCTTTCGGATGGTATCCCGCTTCAGTGACCTGAGCCTGCAACCCAAAGATCAAAATGGTTGCCAAATTATTGATGCATGCAGCAGCAGTCAACAGGAGTTTTTTCTTTCAACTAATATAGCTGTGCAGGCTTCTTCCCCACATTCCAGCATCAGAACTAAGGGCCTGATTTAAAGTTTGTTGGACGGGTTACTCCATCGCAAACATGGGGGATATCTCATCCGTCATATTACAAGTGCAGTCGATCCAATGGCACTTATAATACGGTGGAGGGGACATCTGTCCCATTTGTGACAGAGTTACCTGTCGGCCGAACTCTAAATCAGGCCCTTCGTCTTGTTACATCATGGCTAGACTTCCGTAATAGCGTAAGCCCATATTTGGGAATATAAAGGATATTGCCAGGCTGTAAAGGCTACAAAATGTAGCTGCAGGCATGTTATGAAAGCTAAGGTAATTCAGAAATGCGTTCGGGCCACTGAAGACCCTTCATTGGATTTTAACCTTAGAAAGCATTCCATTAGGTAGGTCTGCCGTTTGTCCTGGTCCCATGGATGCTCTTAACAGCAATAAGGTCTGCAACCCACTGTCGTGGCAGTACCACTTTTTAGGGGTGTCCCAGATGAGTAGCAGCACAACAATGGAAAAGGATGTGGCCTAACTCCTACAGCTGTCGACCTGGAAGCTGGGGAACCGGGTTTGAGGCTCGGCAGGAATCCTCAACATCCTGTGATTCTGGGCACATCACAATCTCTATGTGCCTAACAAAAATGAATGTGTCCGTCTGTAACGCAACTGGTGCTCATGTAAAGCGCTCTGATACCTTCGATCCAAAGGCAAATGCTAATAGTGTTTATTAATTCGCTTTAGAATTATCAAAGGTACTGAAAGTGGGATACAACTTTCACGACGATTATTTGATTGACCAACACTTAGTAGGTAGGTCATGTACAGTATGTTATAATGAAAATGTTTTATGTTGGTGGTTCCTATAGATGAAGTGTTTTCAGCTGATAGATTCTTTAAATAGAGAGATCATGACTGCACTCTATGTAAATGTGATCAAATTATAGATAATAAGGTACGAAATAAGGACAATGTAACAGCTGTTCTCAGACCATTATGATTGTAATAATGGTAATATTGATATATTGTTTTGTTATCTTTACAGCCCTGATGATGTCCCCTTAAGGACGAAACGCGTAGGCTGTTAACTGTTTTTTCATTTCTACAATAAGAAATATCATTACAACATATACCAAGATTGGATTCTGAATATTGGACTGAACTGCTTGTTTGAAACAAAATGAACGCTTCTGTAGGAAATTGAACTTTTTTGAATAAACAACAATGGATTTCAACATGGATTGTTGATCGTGACTTCGTTAATTTGGGTGCTCCTTTCGTCAATATTTCATTTGTGGTTCGTGGGTTTGGTCTTGACGGTGGACCTAAGAAAGAAGAGCATCCGCTTAACTAACAGGTGACTATCAGAACTTGAACTAATTACGTGCACTTCTCCCTGGTGTATGCGGAGGGTTGCCCTCGCCGTTGTTCCTTCTTTTGATTGCAATTACAATATAATACGATACAAATTCCCCAAAACAAGCCTTAAATAACACCTTTTAGCTCTACTGCTGGATTTCACCAGGACAGCGTGACATAACTGTTTGCTAAAGTGCTGCCATTTATTGTGGTGTTGGTAATGTTTCCCTTACCCTAATCCCTTTATCCTTTTCTGTTGATTATAAAACTCTGGCACTGAGTCAGATTGGCATCTACCATTACTACAAATGCAATACCAACTAGGATCTCAAGTCAGATTGCATTTTCCATTTCCAACTACTCGAGCCAGCACTGTGGTCAGCATACATTTAGTGGGGTAACCAGACAATTGTGTTTGCTATAAGCTCGCCTCTCCTAGCCCTCACTTCCTTTGACTGTGTAATTGGCATGCATTGACTCCTTACTCCAAGAGCAATCAATGGCTATATAAGAATAGGCAGATTTGGGAGGCACCTGTGTTTTTTCCACATTCCATCTGCAGCACCTCTTTGTGACATACCCATGCAGCTTGGCTCATGAAACCAGACCTACCTTTGACCCTCAGTTATTTGGGACCATCACTGATGATCCCCAGAGCAGACATTCTGGCAACTTTAACACAGATGATCATGAAGCTTGGACGCAAGCTTAAATGTAGTTGAGGAGCCTATAATGGATGAAATTTCTAAATCTACTACAGCATCAGCCCCCTCGCTCCTTTCTACTTTTCCTTTAAGCAATAAGTACGCTATTTTGGATTTAACTCATGCAGGAGGTGGACCGGAGGTGGTTGTTCAGAAATCCCCTAAATTAAGGGACGATTAACCAAACATATCGTTAAACTGTGAAATGTTAGTATCGTTTTGAAATTATATCACATTAGTGGTACTGGCCCTTTAACAAATGCAGGCGCGCCTTTAAAACCCTTGAGTACAACCCACACGCGTCACACGCCAACTTAGCACCGCGCAGACAGCTTTCGTTGCAGCGCCTAGAGAAACTACGTTCCCGTATAACCGGTAAGAAGAAACTGCTGCTAGCTCGCTCGTGATTCCGCATAGCGTTTTCATTTCAGAACATAACGCTTCTACTTAGAGTGTTTTTAAGCGCGTATGAAACAATAGCGTTTTTTGGAACTGTGAGTTGTATAACCTTGCCGCATTACACTTAACGGATTTGAGCTCCCTTAAAAGACACGTGAACTTCTTTTATTGACATTAACGTGTAAGATTATTGTAACACATGGTAACTAAGCATTGTGTTTCTGTTAAGCATGACATTAATCTTCTAGACTCTAACTTACTTTGTGTATGTATGGCTTTGACTACGGATTACAACAATGTATAAGTGTGTATACAAGGGTTGTTTTAAATGGTTGCACCAAAAAATGCATGCACGTGAAATCAATGTTACTAGCCAATTGTAAACGTAAATGATTTACTTATTTACTTATTGTTGTTAAAGTGTATATAGTGACAGATACCACTCCTTGTTTCAGAGATTTCCCAGATGAAGGCCAGTGGGCCGAAATGCATTGGAACTAGTGGATGGTTGGGAACCCATGAACTGTAGTAAAAAGTATATGAATACTGATTATGGACTACTGAATACCTCGACTGAAGTATGAATAAAATACTGTAATGAAAAGGAACTTTGAACTTGGAACACTTTTTTGATTAACATTTGCTGGTGGATCTAGCACACGAATAATCAGTGCCCTTTGTGACACTAGTGCCGCTCAGTGCTAGTGCGTCCCTTAATTTATAGTAATACTCCAAAGCAGGGAGTATACAAAGGTGCACGATTCACGCCTTAATCTACAACCTAATACTAAGCTGTGCACAACTATAAACTAAATCATTGATTACATTCCTGCCGCATAGTTGGAGCACGCATACGATCAAAATGCAATACGACGAAATTACAAGACTCACAGAGACAAAAGCTGATACTTTCGCATACACAAATGAGGAGTCTGCAAAAATATATTCACTCATCCATGAGGAAACAATTACATACACCACAACCAAATCCAAGGACCAACAAATGAAACAACTGTTGTACCTGTCACGTAAGATCATAAATCAACGACTCCACGCGAGCACCATGGTCAGATACCATAAAGCATCTAGAATCCCGAGGGGACTGAGAATTTTATTAAAACCATCATTATGCAAAAATCCGAAAAAATTCACAGACAAATGGTATGCTATCTTGAATAAATGTTCCTTGGACCTTATCCTGTTAATAGTTGAAGAACTGTCTCAAATATTGGAGGAACTTAAAATGAGATAACAACAGTAAAGGAAGAGCTAAGTAAAATGATGACAACAGAAGAGCTTGAACAAATACTAGAGGAAACAAAGACTCAGTTGGCAAAACATACTGAGGAGGTCAATGAAAGAAAATTACGGAAATATCGTCGAGACACTATCGACTATAAATTAAATGAAGTTTATAGCTGGGCAGAAGTGACTGCTAAAAGGAGACAAAATCACCCATATACCCAACAGACTGACACTTCGTCTTCGGACACAGATGGCACCTCCGACACAGCTGGTAAAAGACCCTCAAGAGCACCTACCACAGCTTCCACAAGCACTGTAGCTCAGCCTTTTTTAGGAGAAGGCCCCAGCGAAGGGGACGACCGAGGAGGTCAAGACGAAAGCACAGAACAAACGAAGGAGAAGGAGCCTCCACAAACCAGACAAACGATGACCAAGAAAGACAAGAAGAAGACCAGGACAACTTAGTCATCAATATTTCCGATATCCACCTAAGTAAAATACAAATGAACACATTACAAAAGGGAACATCATTTGTACCTACCACTAACACGAACCATCTAGAAGTCAACATAAGTTTCTTCAAGTTGATGAGAAAACTCAGATTACGCCATTTTTTTACTAATGTAATAGGTGAACAACAGGATCAACAACCTAGCAAGGAAGATTCATTGAAAGGTCTCACTACCACCAGTACCTACATGGCCCCAATTAGCCATAAAACCTTGGACTTATTCGAACAACTGGTTAAACAAGACCTCAGTAAGATTAATTACCGCAAAAGAACAAAAAACAAAAACCTCACCCAGAAAGAATTGGCCACCTTAAATAACATAGCATCTAATCCTCACATTATATGTCAGAGAGCGGACAAGGGTGGCGCTCTGGTCATCATGAATAAAGAGTACTATATGTCACAAGCCCAGGTGCATTTAAATGATGAGAACACCTATATGGAACTACACACAAACCCCACCAAGGATATCCAAGCAGTATTACAGAACATCATTACAGAAGGTATCAACAAAGGATGCGTGGATGACAAAATGAAAAAATATCTCACCATGAATCACCCTAAGACACCAAAATTTTACCTCACACCTAAGATTCACAAGGACCCTTTGCACCCACCTTGTCGCCCTATAGTATCAACATGTGGCAGCATACAGGAACCGATTGGGAAACTGATAGACAAATACCTCCAACCTTATGTCATCACAATGAATTCCTTCATTAAGGACACTACAGACTTCCTAAACAAGTTGGACAACGTGAAATTGGAACCGAATGAGAAAATACTCATGTGCACAATTGATGTACAAGCACTGTACACCTCCATACCCCACACCTTGGGGATCGAGGCCGTGGAAGCCGCTTTACTAGAGATGGAATATGATGAAAATATGAAAATATTCCTACTTGAGCTACTCAATTTCACGTTAATGCACAGTTTCTTTAAATGGGAAGACAAATGGTTCCTACAAAAGTCTGGCACCGCCATGGGAAATCCAGCAGCCCCGGCATACGCGAATATTTTCATGCATCAGTATGAAAATAAACACATTTTACAGAACATCCAATGGCAACAAGGGCTACGTCTATACTTGCGATTTATAGACGATATCTTTATCCTTTGGAAAGACACACAAGACCAACTCATCACGAACATCCACCAGTTGAACTTGATTGATCCCAGAATCCAGTTCACTTATAATATAAGTGACACACACATCAACTACCTGGATGTAACAATTTCTAGAACAGGTGACAATTTTGAAACCACTCTATACACCAAGGCGACGGATCGGAATAACCTCCTGGCCTACCAAAGCTTCCACCCTACACCTCTCAAGCAACACCTTCCATACTCTCAACTACTTCGTGTACAAAGAATTGTCTCAGACCCAAAGGAATCTAAGACACAAGCTATCAGCATGATTAACAAATTCAAAAAAAGAGGATATCCGGATGAAATATTGGAGGAAGCTCACAAAAGAGCCACAGCAAAGAATAGACAGTCTCTACTCACATCTAAAACCAGTAAAGAAACCACCAAAATCACATGTGTGAGCAAGTACTCCACAATTACTCCACAATTCAAAAAAATTATCAAAAAACATTGGCGTTTGCTGAAAACAGAATTAGACTTCAACAATATCTTTCAGGATGAACCCATTTTTGCGTTTACCAGAGCGAAGAACCTTGGTGAAATCATCAAGAAATCGACTCCCACTAAACAACCTAGTATTTTCAAAGGTACCATCCCTTGCAGAAACTGCAGCAACTGTAATAACATTATGGAGGGCAACACCATTACACACCCAATGCGGGGCAACAAAATCAGCCTAAAGGTTAATGGAACTTGCGACACGAAGAATGTCATCTATATGTTAAAATGCCCATGTGGTAAAGCATATGTGGGACAAACTGAACGCAAACTCAAAACAAGATTGACTGAGCATAAAAGTAATATAAGAACAAAAGCAGCCAAATCAGCGGTTGCCAATCACTTCATTGAACAAAACCACCAGATTAATCAGATCAGAGCATGCATACTGGAAATTGTGGAAAAAGATGAGGAAAGAGACAACAAAAAAACTTTGCTAAAACGTGAAAACTATTGGATATTTCACTTACAGACTCTGCGCCCACAGGGGATTAATGAAAGAACTGAATTTGGTTGCTATTTATAAGCTTGTAATGATTACATCATCATGCAATATGTATTTCTGTTTCCATGGTAGATTAACCAAACATATCGTTAAACTGTGAAATGTTAGTATCGTTTTGAAATTATATCACATTAGTGGTACTGGCCCTTTAACAAATGCAGGCGCGCCTTTAAAACCCTTGAGTACAACCCACACGCGTCACACGCCAACTTAGCACCGCGCAGACAGCTTTCGTTGCAGCGCCTAGAGAAACTACGTTCCCGTATAACCGGTAAGAAGAAACTGCTGCTAGCTCGCTCGTGATTCCGCATAGCGTTTTCATTTCAGAACATAAAGCTTCTACTTAGAGTGTTTTTAAGCGCGTATGAAACAATAGCGTTTTTTGGAACTGTGAGTTGTATAACCTTGCCGCATTACACTTAACGGATTTGAGCTCCCTTAAAAGACACGTGAACTTCTTTTATTGACATTAACGTGTAAGATTATTGTAACACATGGTAACTAAGCATTGTGTTTCTGTTAAGCATGACATTAATCTTCTAGACTCTCCGTACGGAATTACCGGTTCTAACTTACTTTGTGTATGTATGGCTTTGACTACGGATTACAACAATGTATAAGTGTGTATACAAGGGTTGTTTTAAATGGTTGCACCAAAAAATGCATGCACGTGAAATCAATGTTACTAGCCAATTGTAAACGTAAATGATTTACTTATTTACTTATTGTTGTTAAAGTGTATATAGTGACAGATACCACTCCTTGTTTCAGAGATTTCCCAGATGAAGGCCAGTGGGCCGAAATGCATTGGAACTAGTGGATGGTTGGGAACCCATGAACTGTAGTAAAAAGTATATGAATACTGATTATGGACTACTGAATACCTCGACTGAAGTATGAATAAAATACTGTAATGAAAAGGAACTTTGAACTTGGAACACTTTTTTGATTAACATTTGCTGGTGGATCTAGCACACGAATAATCAGTGCCCTTTGTGACACTAGTGCCGCTCAGTGCTAGTGCGTCCCTTAATTTAAAGTAATACTCCAAAGCAGGGAGTATACAAAGGTGCACGATTCACGCCTTAATCTACAACCTAATACTAAGCTGTGCACAACTATAAACTAAATCAGAAATCCCCTAACCAGAATCCACTGTCAGACGCTGGTATTTCACCGAGTGATGACACACACACTGTACAAATCGTTTTTCCTTCTCTGAAAGAGTCAGTCACTTTAAATCCCGCAGGAATTCCTGTAAACAATATTGTTAAAACACCTCTACCTACTCACAGCTCATATCCGGGAAAACATGGCTCAATCCCACATTCAGATGGGGCGCACGGATTATACGAAGCGGAAAAAGAAGAGGATAGACTTGGTTCTTTGCTGCACACTTTGAGGAACGATTTACTGGGAAAGTTTGAGATCTGAGAAGAATCAGAGGGGATTACATGATAGATTTGACCTCCTGGAGGCTAAAATTGAAGGTATTAAGGCTAGAACCAGTGTACTCGAGGGTAAGGTGACAGCCCTCTCAGAGACTTCTAAAAGAAACTCTAAGGATATAGAGGCTTTAAAAGTCCAAAATCGTACGTTAGCAATGGACTTGGAAAGGTTGGAAACCCAAAGTCGACGTAATAATCTGAGGATCCTTAAAATTCCCGAAGGAGTAGAAGTGGAGGACATAAAGGGGTTCGTTTGTAGACTGCTCCGTGAGGATATCTTAAAGGACCGACCTGATATTAATCTAGAATCTGAGATCCAGCGAGTACATAGGGATCCATTCAGGTTGCACCCGGATCGTAAAGGACCTAGGAAGAATCTGGCATATTTTCAGACTTATAGTGTTAAAGAACTGATCCTTAGTAGATGTCTGTCACATACTTCTTTACATTTTCGAGCCAACCCCTATCAGATAAGATCAGATATTGGCGGGAAAACTGCTCAAAGACAGTGGGAACTTGGATCAAGGATGCCAGAATTGCGTTCAATGGGGGCACAGGTACAAATGAAATTTCCAGCCCTCCTCAAAATAATGTGGAACAATAAAATGTTTACGTGTCACTTCCCAGAAGAAGTGGATGATATATTAGCAAAAATGAAAGGCTAGATAACCACTTCTTTTTATAGAATTAAATCTCTAAAGAATGGTTAAACAACAAGGGGAGTAACAAGGAGGAAACAGTAAATAATAAAGAATGTGAGAGGGAAGGGGTAAAAAAAAAATGGGGTGAGCAGTTTGAACAGAAAACAAAAACAAAAGAGGGGGAATAGAGGCTTGAGAGAACTATAAACGAAAAACAGTAATCACTAAAAAAAAAAAAAAGACCAATGATTAGTTGCACATAAGTGGGGGTGTCAAAGGGTAAAGGGCCTCCTAAGGCGTATTTACGCCAAACAGGAGGGTTGGGTTCCTTGGGGGGTGGGTTGGGGGGGTACTCAGGGGTGAGGGGAACACATTTATAAAAATATCCTCAAATGGCATACATTTTTATTCTTTTCTATTCAAATGTAATCACAAGTCACAACTAGTGGTAGGTGATGGGGTAGTTCTATTATATGATGACTTCGTCTAGTTGTAGCAATATCCTTTCCTGGAATCTGAATGGAATGGGAAGTCGTAAGAAACAACAAAATATTTGTAGCTTTCTGAAAAATACTGGAGCATGTATATTTCTTTTACAGGAAACACACTTAGAAGCAGAGGAATGTAAGAGAGTATTTGTAAGGTATAAATGGGTTCAGGAAATTTTGTGCTCAAAACAAACCGGTGTCACTAGAGGGGTAGCTCTGTTAATAAGTGCCAATAAAGGGATTAAAATCCATCACTGGAGTACTGACCAGTCAGATAGGTGGCTGGCTGCAGTTCTCTCAATTGGTAATGTTAAAGTCTTATGTGGGGTATATTATGGTCCTAATGAAGACAATGCTTGTTTTCTACAAAAGTTAGAAAAGTACATGTTACAGCATACAATTCCAGTCATACTGGGGGTGACTTTAATCTATTGCTAGATCCCCAAATAGATCGCACTTCAAAAACTAAATATAACCCTTCCAAAAAATCCCTTCTTGTCTTAAAAAATATTATGAAGGACTATGCATTACGTGATGCCTGGAGAGCTAAGCATGGTACCTAAAGAGAATATTCCTTTTATAGTAAAAATTACCGTCAGTTTTCAAGAATAGATTTTTTTTTATTAGACCAGTCTTTCTTAGGAATTATTTCTTCTATTTCTTACATTCCAGTTGGTCTATCAGATCACCCTGTAGTTGAGTTAAAAATACATTTCAAAAATAACATCTTAGAATATAGGTGGACACTTGACAGGACCATCTTATTAAATGAAGAGTTTAGGGATAGAATTAAGGAAAATTCTATGGAATTCTTTAGGTTTAATGAGAATACCGCCTCTGATTATATCGTATGGGACACATTTAAGTCTTATATAAGAGGAGTATATAGTTCCCAAATGACCCTAAACAGAAAGCTTAAAAAAGAAAGAGATATTCAGGAGCTCAATTTAATTAAAATAAAAGAACAGCAACTCCACTCTGCTGCTTTGAATGATAGAGCCAGTATTCCAAAACTTGAGAAGGAATTATTGGAACTGCAAATGAACCTTAGAACAAGAACCGAAAAAACACTTAAGGATAAATTGGAAGTAAGTAAGTTACGCAATTTTGAGTATGGAGAGAAATGTGGGGCGTTGTTAGCATGGAAGGCCAGGTTGGAAAGGACCAGGAACAATATTAAATCGTTGATACAGCGTGGGACCAGAGTAACCCTAACAGAAGATATTGAGATTAAAGGGGAAGCCAGAACTTTTTATGAAGAACCGGATCAAGAGAGGACTAATCGGTCGGTGGGAGATCTGGAGAACTGGTGGACCTCAAGAGAATTGCCTCAGTTGAGTGATGTAGATAAGGCCTCTCTGGGTAAGGAAATAACAGAGGGAGAGATTAGATCACAATTGAAAAAGATGGCTAGAAATAAGGCTTCCGGCCCTGATAAACTTCCGATTGAGGTTTATAAAGACATTGTTGAAGAAATTCTAGCCCCATTACAGAGACTCTTTAACAAAATATTCATCCATGGAGAACAAATTCCATCTTCTTGGCTAGATGCTACAATCTCCTTGATAGCTAAACCGAACAAAGATCCGGAAAAAATAGAGTCATACCGTCCTATTTCACTTTTAAATTCAGATCTAAAGATATATTCGGGTATCTTGGCGTCCAGGCTGGCCAAAGTAATTAAAACAATCATCCACCCAGACCAGAGGGGATTCATACCAGGTCGTCAACTAAATGAACTTACCTTTCAAGTAACTGGAGCCATTGATACTGCCATTGAGAAGAAGATACCGCTCACTATTGTGGCAATAGACGCGGCTAAAGCATTCGACCAAGTGAACTGGCTCTTTTTATGGAAATCAATGATAAAATTTGGCTTCCCGGAGATTTTTGTTAAGGGAATTGAAACTCTATATAGGGGCCCGAGAGCCAAGATCTTAGTAAATGGTAGTCTGTCTGACTGGTTGAACATTTTTAGAGGGACAAGGCAGGGCTGTCCCCTATCTCCTCTTTTGTTTGATATTTATATTGAACCTTTTGTTTGTTCCTTAAGACAGGATCCAGTAATTAAACCATTTAAAATTGGTGATTTAATACTTAATACCGCCCTATATGCAGATGGGTAGGGTGTTAAAATATCGATTACAAAAATATAGCTGACATAAATATAGTTGTAAAAATATCGTTTACATAAATATCGACTCCCTATACTTAAACAGGTAAGTACATAAATATCGACTCCAAAATATCGTTGTAATTAATATAGATGTAAAAAATATCGACTTTTTAAAATAATTAAAATTACATTAAATAATAAATAAATATAAGTATTATTAACAAAATACATTACATTACTTTTATTTTTAAACTATTTAAAACAATTTTACTACACTTTTTAATTATAAACTTAATAAATGTGGACATATACATATATTTAACACATTACTTTATATAACAAAAATAATACATACATATAATTAAAATATACAATATATTACTAATTAAAACATTTGATAGCGTAGGAGTAAAAATTACTATTCCCACTCCAGAGGGTGCAACAGTAGGGAAAGCGTTGGATAGCGTAGGGGTAAAAATTACTATTCCCACTCCAGGGGGTGCAACAGTAGGGAAAGCGTTGGATAGCGTAGGGGTAAAAATTACTATTCCCACTCCAGGGGGTGCAACAGTAGGGAAAGCGTTGGATAGCGTAGGGGTAAAAATTACTATTCCCACTCCAGGGGGTGCAACAGTAGGGAAAGCGTTGGATAGCGTAGGGGTAAAAATTACTATTCCCACCCCAGGAGGTGCAACAGTAGGGAGAGCGTTGGATAGCGTAGGGGTAAAAATTACTATTCCCACTCCAGGGGGTGCAACAGTAGGGAAAGCGTTGGATAGCGAAGGGGTAAAAATTACTATTCCCACTCCAGGGGGTGCAACAGTAGGGAAAGCGTTGGATAGCGTAGAAGTAAAAATTACTATTCCCACTCCAGGGGGTGCAACAGTAGGGAAAGCGTTGGATCGCGTAGGGGTAAAAATTACTAAATGCATTTAATCATTTATAAAATAACAATTATTTTTTTTATTTTTAAACATTAATTAAATAATTAATCAATTAAATTGTAATTAATTTACTACATTTTCACTAAAAAATTCCTGTACACACACCTAAAATTAATTAATAAATTAACATAATTAATTACATAATTAATAATCAATTAACTAATTGAAATTAATTAACTATTATTTATTACACTATTTATATTGATTTAAAACATTAATTAATCTATTATTTCATTATATTTAAATTACTTCCCACCCTACTCCCCTATAAACCCACAACCCGCTACGGAACTATTAATACTAAATTCAACATAAAATACATTATTAACTAATAAAATACTACTAAAAATACTACTTTATCTACAAATACTCATTAAAACACTACATTACTTATAATTATTTAAAAAACGATATTATTGTAAACTATGTTTTTGTAAACAATATTTATTACAACTATATTAATGTTAACGATATTACTTACCTGTCTGTCGATATTCTGGTCAGACCATATTTTTGTCATCGATATTTCTTCCTGTAGATATTTTTGCAGCGATATTTAGGTAAGTCGATATTTTTGCGACGATATTCCCGTACTGTACCATGCAGATGACCTTCTCCTATATACATCGAACCCAGTGGAAGCAATACCAAGATTATTTGAAGTGGCAGAGGATTTTGGCACTGTATCAGGATATTGCATTAACAAAGATAAAACTGATATAATGTGTTGGAATAATCCTGTCCCTATCCCAGAAGCAAAATTTAAAATCAGATATCTTGGTATCCAACTTACTCAAAACCTGGAAGATATCCCTAAGACCAGCTGGGCAATTGTAATAAAAGAGGTGAAAAAACTCTTGACTAGGTGGACCACCCTGCCCTTAAACATCTACGGCAGGGTGAATTTAATTAAAATGATAATCCTGCCAAAAGTAATGTTTCTCTTCAATACCATTCCCTTAATCTTTAACAAAAAAGATATTCTCGATCTGCAAGGAAGGATAGGCTCTTTTATTTGGGCTACAAAATCTCCCAGAATAGCCTGGAAGAAGTTAAGGAGAGGATTAAAACTTGGAGGTTTGGCACTTCCAGACTTACTTTTCTACTGCTATGCCTTCCAATTTAAGAATTTCAGACTTTTAGCCAATAAACATGACTTTACCTCACATGGTAGACTTTTTCAGGCTATGTTATTAGACCTTCCACATAGTGCAGATTTCTTTTTGTTTAAGTTTGGCGACCACAAATTTTTCAAAAAAATTCGTCTGAAACTATTAAGGGCTGCCCTAGATAATTGGCAACAGATCTGTAAAATACTAGGCATTTCTTATTATGACTCTCAAGCTCCAATTTGGGACTCCCCTGGCACTCCTGAGTGCTTAACAGATCAATTAGCCCTCCCATTGAGGAGAGCTGGCCTTGAGAAATGGGGGACCTTTGCAATGCTTCGACACTATTAAGTTGGGAATCCCTAGTGAGTTTAACCGGGGGTACCCTCACGAGGTTCAAGTTTTACCAACTGTCCGCTTGGTGGGGGAGCCAAAAGTGGAATACAGAGGAGGAGAGCCCCTTGTTGGAACTAATAAGCAGTAACACGGGAAGGAAGGGTGAGACCGCAGTATGGTACAAAATTTTAGTGGGAAGTAAGGATAACCTCGAAACAGAAATTATTAAAATATGGGAGTCTACCATAGTTCAGAACCCAGACAGTTTAGTGAAAGCTTGGATAGATTCCTTTACAATGTCTCAAAATATTATAAAACCTTCAAACTTGAGAAGAAATCATTTATTTACAATGTATAGGGTTTATTGGACTCCGGCTAAACTTTCTAAAATGTCAACAGTACAATATACGTGTCCTAGATGTAAGCTTCCTGAAGCTAATGACATTCACATGTTTCTTGAATGTCCTGAAATAGTAAACTACTGGAGACAAGTTTGTTGTTTTTTGGAAGAGGTACTGTTATTTCCATGCACATGTACCCCTAGATTAATTTTCTTTGGTCTTCAATCTGATTATGACATTAACAGTTATATATCACAGTTTATTTTTTATGTGGTTGTCATCGCCAGAAGAGAGATCTGTAAAGAGTGGAAGTCGGAACTTCCCCCAAAATTTTCAGAATGTCTTAAAAACAACATGGCGGTGAGTAAATTTGATACACTTTGTGGAGGGGAGAAGTCTGTTAAATTGTGGTCTGTGTTAAAAATTTGGTGCGATAAATAATAACTAATAGTCCAATGATTATGTCAGAGGTTAAGTGGTCCGGTCCTCCCAATGTAGCAAGAAACATAGCAAGTGGGAGTTGGATGGGAAATAACCCTACCTCTGGGCAATCTTCGCTGGCTATCCACAAACATCAGGGCCGGAAAGGAAGGTTTGTGTCAGTGGCTTGAAGAATGCCTATTTAGAGCTAATATCTACTGGTGGCTAGGCGTGGGCGGAAAATCCGTTCCGCTCGCGGATTTTGCGGATTTTCGGGAAATCCGCAATCCGCGAGATTTGCGAATTTCCCGCAAAATCCGCAAATCCGCGAGCAGCGGATTTTGCTCGCACTGCTCGCACTGTTCGCGTGAGTTCGCGCCCCGCGAATAAGTGCAAAATTGCAGAAATACGATTTTAGCAAAACTGAAAGTAACTACTTACCTAGGTTCAAAAGTTCAGGCTCATCATTAGTAGCCATTTCCTGGAGTGCTTCCTGAGGGGCCCCTCCAGAGTTCAGTTGCCAGTTGAAACTAGTATGTGACCCTGCTCTGAACCTCAGAATAGTTACACATATGCCACAAAGGTCCTGAATTACAGCTAAGGGAGACAAGCAGGAGCCAGGCTGGAAGTTAAAATCCATTAATCAGCCCCTAATTCATTATTGTCAGTTGGGGCAGGGCAGGTGTTGTAACTAATTTTGCAACAATGAAAGCACTTAGCAAGTGCAAAAGATCACTAATCAGGGCGCACTAAGGAGGCAGGTGCCAGCTAAAAAAATATTCTGTGACACATGAATCAGCCCCAAATTAATTCAGGTCACTTGAGGCAGGGAAGGTGTGCTTTGCTTTGCCGAAAATAATGTACACTGGACAACCAGAGGGTGTGGTGATGAAACAGAGGGTGGCATGGGTGGGCCAGAGGGTGGCATGAGTAGTCAGAGAGTGGCAGTGGTGACAGAGAGTGGCAGTGATGAAGAAGAGTGTCCCAAACAGGCTGGACACGTAGAAACAACAAGTTCGCGAAACTTGCGACCCGACAGGTAAGTTCGCAATTTGCGAAAGTGTACAAAACCCTCGCGAACTGGCAGAAACACGGGCGAACACAAAAAAAAAAAATCCGCAAATTCGCGGGAATTCGCGGATTTTGCGGATTGCGAATCCGCAAATCCGCAAAATTCGCGAACGCGAGATCCGCAAAATTCGCTCATGCTTACTGGTGGCATATATGAGGACAAAAAAAATGTTTTTTTTTTTAAGAAAAAAAAATTAAAAAGTATATAAATTAAAATAAAAAAAACAAAGGAAAAAAAAAACGAAAAAAAAAGAGATGATCATGAAGCAAGTCCAAAAGATGTCCGAAGAGAACACTTAAAGGTTTACTGTATTATTAAAGAAACCACACTGTATTATCCTTTAGCATTTTAAAAGCAAAGCCCTTGGCTGTTACTTGGATCACATATTAAGTATGGTATTTTGTATCAATGAGGTTGAACAGTCTGGCTAATCCTACCTGGAAGCATGAACGCGATTCACACAATTGCTATAAAAGAAAGTCACTTACACTAGTTTGACAACTTGAAAGCAATATAGTAAGACAGTCTTATAAAGTAAGGCCCTACATTAAAAAAAAACAATTAGACTATCCCACAGCAAATCCAATTAAAAAGCCCCAATTAATTCGCAGTGACACATATGTCCAACTTAAGGCTAAACACAGCAGCCCACAAAGCACATTACTGTCACTCACCACTGCATCTGACAGAATACATTCTCTCCTACCAACATGGTCCTCACTCTGGCCAGGTGGTGCAGATGCTTGTGTGGAAGCAAAACCGTACCCCAAAATCGGGACAAAACTTACCTCATTTGGTTCTCCCACAGTTTACTAGATCATAGATGGTGTTAAATCTCAATTTCATGAGGCAATATGTACCAGCGTTAAGGCACCTCTCAGAACATCAATTTAGCAGAGTAATATGTAAAATCAGAAAATATTCTATGTTGAAATGGGCAGCGAAATCATTTGAAAATCGGGCAGCATCTCTAACAGCAGAGGAAAGCTCAGGAAAATCTCTCTGGCTCATGCCCAAATCAAGGGGTTCTTATTAACAATTATTGCATAGCAAATTATTAATTCTACAATCTCATTGTGGTGTGACCAAAAGTATCGTTTCTTTAGCAAATCACACCCTCTTTGCTAATGTCATAAGGAAATGTTCAAACAAATATGAAACATTTAGCAATAAAATGTTCTCCAAATGAATAAATCTATTGAAGGAACAAATGAGGTAGATACTTGTGGTTATCATACATCTCAACCATAGAAAGTTCATCATGAGCAAAACAATACCCCAATAAAAATAAACTAATATGATCTCGGCCTGTCTGTGTACTATGGAGCCAGCGGGGAAAGGAGGTGCATGGAGTGGGGGAGGGGGGACAAGACTGAGGGACAGAGATGACATTCACTTTGTCTAAAATAGTGTTTTAGACAGAAATGTGGCATTATTAAACTGGATCAGTAAACACACTTCGATACATCATAGGACATTTGTTTCAATTGCAAATATGTTCATTTATTCCACGTATGTCAAATTATGTGTAAAAAGGCATATTATCCAGCATTATGATGCACAAAATATAAACCTGAAAAACGGTTCTACAATTGATTGTTAGTAATATTTTTGCTTTGTCAAATAAACAAACTTGAAACATGCTTCTCATAACCTTGAGACTAAATAAAAGCATCCTCCCTTTTTTGAAACAACTGAATACTTTCCTATTTTAGAAACACACAAAAAACGACTGGCATAGGTTCAGAAAACACTACAAGGGGTACAAAGCACTTGAACATTCAAGGGAATAGGTTCTTTATGAATGCAGAAGACATAACAAACATTGGGGCATATTATCAAGGGTGGCGATAGTGACTTATAGCCGCTTTAGCGGCCATTTTTGGTTCCTAAGCGGTGATAATCCTTTCGCCCTAATAGCAAGCTGTCGCTAACAGCAGTTAGCGACAGCTTGTAGGCGATAGCGAGCGGTTTGGGCCCCGCTTTGCATGTCAGCAATATTTATCGCTAATGACATGTAAAGTGGGCGTGCCCAACCTGTTAGCGACTGAAAGCAGTCGCTAACAACGCTATCGCCTATTAGCAAGGCAGGCGTAGCGATGGAAATATTCACGCTAAGCGCGAATGTCTCCAAAAACTAACACCTGCCCAGACCAGTTCTTAGCCATGTTATCCAATGGGAGGTGAATAACATGGCTAAGAGCATTTCGTCACTAATGCGTGAATATTGCTATATTCTCAGCAATATTCACGCATTTCGCCGCTATCGCCGGAAAATTTATCGCTTTGGAGATAAACGTTGCTAATAGCACGTTATCTCAGCGATAAATTCCGGCGATGCTCAGCGATAAAAAATAGTCGCTAAGCCTATTTAGCGATAAATATCGCTACTTGTTGGTAATATGCCCCACAGTCTTTAGTCTCATGGAGCAAACTGAATGTTATGTGTCGTAAGAGAAGCTTCTCAGCTTGTTATGTGACCTCATTTGACTGAAACTGTGATCTCTGCAGAATAAGCGAGAGTCATTCACCACCATATAAGCTTTGTGTTAGGCATACCATTGTCATTTATGTCACTAAAATGCTGATGTCTTCTCCCTTGTAGGCATGCAAGTGCCTAATTGTACAGACTTGAAGGGTTTTAGATGATGTGAACTATGGAACAAAAAGTGCTGGCTGCGTGATAGTTGAGGAGGTGCTGAAGTGATGCTTCCATGGGCTACATATTGGAGATAGTAAATTTGAATAAAACAGTTTTGAGACAGAGGATACAGGAAAGGATATGTGGTCAGAGGTAACAGGAGCAGTGTGGGGGTTGTTGTCCAAAGGGTTAAGTGTTTAGGGGTGAGCTCTGTGCCTTTGTTGGGGTCATTGGTGAGGCTCAGAGATGTGTTCAGATTTTGGCATGGCAACCAGTGCGGAGGTAGAACGCGGAAATCTTACATGGATGTCCAGGGAGCAGTGAGGAGGTTGGTTGTGTCTTTAGGAAGAATTACTTAGGTAGACCTCTGTGTATGTGGAGGTGCCATGAGTGAGGGATGAGGAAGATTTGTAGTCATCTTGTTGTCAACATTTACTGTTCTTCAAGGTTTGTGTCTTGATGGTCCACTCGGCTGTATGGGAACAGCCTAGTTTTGAAGTGGTTTACATAAGGGCAGGCACTCTTGATTATTTCCTTTAGGGACTAGGAGAAATTTCAGCAGTTTCAAGATCAAAAATTGGCATCTTCTGAGTTTCTACATTTAATTTTAGAAATGCTCCTATGATCCAAAGCCACACCTGCCTGAGGTTTGTTCTTACTCTTGGATGCAGAATGGTGCACTTTGCCGGTGGTAGGAAAGGCAGAGTTCCTTGAAGGAGACTTCCTGGCTACAGAAAGTCACTGTAATCCATTACATGCAGTGGAATGGTCAAGTGGTTACATGCCCAAAGATGCATAAGCATGAGGGAATCAGCGGAAAGGGAAGATTCCTCTGAGGATTCTCAGACAATGAAAGGAGACCATGAGAACTGTGTTAAATTGAGGAACAATGCTTATGTCTGAATCCAGAGTGATTCCTAGGTTTTTCATTGAAGCAGAAGGATCTCATCTAAGTAGGCCAAAAAGATGAGTGCTTCCCACATGACAAAATGTATGTTTTGCAGGTGTTTAGTTTTAGGTAATTTAAAGTAATCCTGCCATGGGTGGCAATGAGACATGGCCTGAGAGTATTGTGTTCCATTGTATTGTATTCTAATTGATTTATTTAGCACTTACTACTCCTGATGAGGTGTTGGAGCACTTTAGGGCAAATAGCACGTGGATGTGGATGCAGATGTAAAAATGTAGAAATGTTATGTAATGTATGTGTTCTTGTAAAGCGCACTGCTGCCCTGAGGCGTAGTGGCGCTGTAGACCGCTGGGGAACCCGTCCTGGCTATCCCTGTGAGATGGTCCCTACTGGACATCTCCAAGGTGAAACCAGGCATCCCCGGCGAATGTGGGGGGCCGTTGTAGAGATGAGGAAAGCTAGTGCCCAGAGTTGCCGAGTGTGATCCCTGGTTAGAGTAGGCACCGAGGCGAGAATTATTGAGTCAGCTGACCCTGGTCCACAACCCTGCCGCGTCGGGAATTGAACCCTGGTCCCGGGCAGTTCTCTGCTTTCGGGTCTGCCGCCTCTAACCAGTGAGCCACACCACTCCATAGACAACAATATATATTTCTGGAACAGCATATTACACTGCAGCATTTGTATAGTGCTTATTACCCCCAAGGGTAGGTGGGAAGGCCAGTGCCTATGCATACAGATAGCAAGGTACAACTAAGTATGTAACATTATGTAGACAAATGCCCTTTCACCTAACAAATACTTAAGTGGAAACTTGCATAGAGCACTTACTGATCTGATTCCACCCTGGTGTTAGTAAGGATATGTTTGTGTTGAGATTGAACTTATCTTTTTCTTTTTTCTTCCTTGATCATTAGAGGGTAGGGCAGGGTCATGTGTTTGCAGACAGCAAGGCCAGAATGTTTATAGTCTGTGTCTAATTGTGGTTCCAGTACATGAGGTATCGGTCGTCAACAAGGCTGTAGCAATTTAGATAAATCCTTCATTTACATAGGACCATGGTCTAAGGTAGATGCTTATGAGGACCTGATCAATATTAGAACTTTGTAGTATGTGGGAGGTGAGAGAATTGCAAGGAAAGAGGTTGGTGTAGTGAAGATGATTTTAGGGAATTTTGAGAGGAAAGAAGAGGTCAGTCCAAGAATTTGGCTTGCCCCATATGTCACAGGGGTACGGGAGGAGGGTGATGTGATAAAAAATCTCAAAAGCAGCCAAGAGGTCAAAGGTTATGAGGGTGGAATTTACATTGCCATCTACATTGGTCTTGAAGTTTCTCACATAGGGAAAAACAGATGATTTAGTGCCACCGTGTAGATGGAAACTGGCTTAAGCAATAGCTAAGTTGTTGTGACCTTTGACATAGGCGCTGATTACAAGTGCAGAGCTAAAGTCTGATCCCTGTGCAAACATGTACTTGAACAGGGATCCGATTTCTGAGTTGTGTGATAGTTATAGCATCTCCACCTTTATCCCCTGATAAATTCCAGGAGGTCAAAGCTGCCAAGATTAACAATTGGGAAAAGGCCGATAAAGAAACACAAACCATGCAGAAATTGGTGAGTTAAATGCCACTTCCGCATGTTATGTCTCATTTGCAAGTTAAAAAGTTGGATTAGGAGGTAATGGTATTTCCCATATGTGGTAAATACTTCACCTACTCTGCATACCTTGTAATAAAGGTTATATTTATTAAACCAGAGGGCAAGAGCAGAACAGAGGGTTTTCTAGGCGAGAGAGATAAAATTGTGTTAGTCAGAATCTGGCAATACTGATGTAATGTATCACCACAATAGAGCAAAATCAGCAAAAATATTGCAACTCACAACAGCAAAAAGTGGAATCTAAAGTATAATTCTCAGCTCTAGTTCACAGAATCAATATTTCGGAAACATTCCAGCCACTACTACTGAGAAAAAGTCTACCAAGGTGCAAGAAATGTTGGTATTAGTAAGTTTGGCCAAGGGGTGGAGAAATGAGTGCTCAGTGAGGAAGGACATCCCAACATTTTATACCTCTGTGAGTATTCACAAGAATCCCCAATGACCTGGTTTCCACCCTTAGTAAACATGTAATATTTGTTTTGAAATCGGTTACAGAAAGTGTTAAAACAGAGTGAGGATGGGCCACAAGCGAACTTGTATATACAGTAGCTGTAAGAGAAGACTCTCACCACATAGAACCATATAGAAAAATGTTTTCCATGTGTAGAAAAAGGGAAAAATCCGCAAATGCACTTTTGTATGTGGATAGCGCCATTAAGTCAGTTCCCTCTGATGCGGTAAATACACTTCTGCACCAAAAACCTATACATGCTGCAGACCAATTTACCAACAGTGTGGAAGTCGAAAGTGCTTTTAAGTTAATACATAGTAAAGGCGCCCCAGACCACAGTGGAATCCGGCATTCGCTTTCAAGCAAGCATGTTGTCTCCACTTTACAATCATTGGTTTTGGGCAAACTCTATTCCAGATAGCTGGACAGGATCTCTATTGGTACCAATTTACAAATAAAGGATCTCAAAAATCCCCAGAGAACTAATGGCTAATTGCCCTTCTGGATGTGAGGGTAAGCTCTATGTAAAGGTGAGGCTAAAAGATCTGGAGCAATGGGTAACTGAGAACCAATTGATCCCATATTTTCAAACAGGGTTTCTGAAAGGACAATATTCCTCTCCAGGCCACACTGATAGATCAAAATTGTCTGAAAAGGGTTGATTGAAGCATGCTGCCTTCATCAATATCACCACAGCAGTTGATAACATCAGCAGAGGGGATTTATGTGCAAAAAAAACTAAAAGGAACATTTCGCCCTGATAGAATTCACTTTTCGATGCCCCAACTGCCCCTTCTCATATGTAAGTTAGCATCATATGGCTAACTAATGAAGTTCGTATATGCACCTGTGTTGAATTATTCCGCTTGCTACTTTATTATTCAAATGTACGTGTGACCATATTAGTTCCTTAGCTTAGCCTGTGTGCCACCATTTTGTGTACTCCTCTGTGATCGCGAGCCTTACTCGCTCATCTGCCCCTCCCGCAGGAATAGAGAATTTCCCTAAGACAGCAGTTTTCGTTTCTCGGCTTACTGTGGCCGAAACTAACAAGTCTCTTTATCAGTAATGTTCTCATGCACCAGAGACGCTGAAGCCTAGCTCCATGGCCTTGAGTAAAGATAGCGATGTATCCCTTGCAGGTGCAGATGCCTGCTGTATGATGGCATTGTTCGCTGGTCTGGGTTTCAGTAATTTTCCAGAAGGGGTGTACCCCAATGGACTGTGTTGCATTATAATGTATTGCTGTGATGCAGAGAGTCAGTCCTCTCGTTCGCACTCCCAGGAGTGAGGTCGGACAGGGCCCTCTCATATGAGTGTTGTTTGGCCTAATAAAGACTTTGTTTATTCTTCTCCACTGTCCGGCTGACTTCCTATATAATTACTATAGGTGAGTGCGGTAAGTCACTCGGGTGGATTTGAGCCACGCTTATCAGCCCCATCTGTTAAAAGCATTCCAATACATTCCAATACCTGGGTGAAGACATCAAAATGGGTAACCTCAAAGAAATGTTTATGTACAAAGGCCTGAAGCAGGGCTGTATATTAGCATCACTGCTCTTTAATCTTTACCTGGCTGATAAGGGGTAGGGCTTTCTTGACGGCAAGAGCCTGCGCCCCCCTCCCCCCTAAATGTGGTAGGATACTGTTTGACGATCCTACAGTATGTGGACAACATAATACTCTTAGGGGCCCGATGTAGGTGGCCCAAATACCGGTCGGTAACGGTGAAATTCAGTAAATTTCACCGTTACCGACCGGTATTTAGGCATTCGTGATGTAGGGAAAGATTTGGTAATAAGGAATCGGTAAATACTGATTCCTTAATACCGATTCCTAATTGGCCTTGCATTTAAGGAATCGGTAATACGGATTCCTTAAATGCAATGTAGAAAGCACATAAAAGAGTGCTTTTGGCCCTTAAGAAATCAGTAATTACCACCAACTTCAAGTTGGTGGTAATTACCGAATTCCTTTAAAGAAAAACACTTTATTGCTTGTTTTTAAGTGCCATGTGACACACACCCATGCCCTTAGGGTATGCATGTGTGCCACATGTGCACACATGCACATTTCAGGGGTACAACAGGGTGTCCTTTGGACACCATGGCACCCTTGAAATTCCTCCCGGTATTACCGATTTGGTAATACTGAATGGGTAATACCCAATGTCTTCACATTCATTCCTATGGGCCTCAAAACCCATAGGAATGAATGGGTAGGTATTCGTTATTACCGAATCTCAATTACCGATGCGGTTATAACGAATATTAAGAATTCGATATTTTTTTACTGAATTCTTACCTACATCTGAAATACCGATTTCTAAATACCGAATCGGTAAAATTCTGTATTTCGAATTCGGTATTTCACTATTAACTACATAAGGCCCTTAGACCAGACGGCAGTGGGGCTGCAAAGATCGCTAGAAGAGTTAGCTGCTTACTGCAGGGAAAAGAGATCAAGATAAATACCACTAACATCAAGATCATCTCTTTAAGCTGACCAGTGAAGAAAAGGGGAGCCTGGCATATTGGTTTCGCAAAAATAGTAAGAGTCACTTCCTATATGTGAGTGTGGTTTGAAAATTGTGGCCGGTATGATGACCACAGGCAAGCTCTTAAAAGTGCGGCTCAATTGCTAAGCATGACATTCGCCTGATTATTGAAGAATCTTTCCGGACCAGATGTCACCAGGATATGTAAACCTATAGATTGTAAAGTAATTCCCATCTTGCTCTATGGCATGATAGCTTTCAGAAACAAGCCAGCATACTTGCTGGACAAACTGCAGTTCAGTACATCACGTTATGCATTTTGATTGGCAGTTGCACTTCCCAAGCCCTGATTTGATAGGAATTTATTCAAACAAATTATCAGCTGTTACTTTCTGTCGATTCCTGGCTTATTGCAGCTGGAGTAAAATCTATTAATGAAGTAAGACAGAACAGATTTACAGAATAATATGGTTTTAATCAGTCAATCAATTGGGAAAATCAACCAGTCTCGAACAGAGACCAAGGTTTGAAGTTCAAAGTTCTGGATTACACACAGTAGTGTATATATATATATATATATATATATATATATATATATATATATATATATATATATATATATATATATATATATATATATATATATATATATATATATATATATATATATATATATATATATATATATATATATATATATATATACTGGAAAAGCCACAAAAAACACAAGTTACAAATTCCTCCATTACGCAAATAGCAAGCTGGGCAGATAAGATATTGTGAAAGCACATAAGTATTTCCAAGAATTGGACATATCCATGTTTAGCAAAATCCCCCTCTTGTGGGTTTTTCTTTGAATTCTCTGAATAAGGGTGAGATAATCATAGAAAAACATTTTTATACTTGTGCATAACGAGTGATAGTCTATTGTTTTACGTCAAGGGGGTCATCCCAGCCTATCTGGCTCTAATATATTCTCAACAGGCTTGTGCTGAGGCAGAATCCACCCTTATTTACACCCCGTACTCAATGCTCCATGATAAAGCAAAAAAACTATTTCTACTGTCAGCCTCCCGTTATTGGTTTAACAGATAGAAATGTGGTGACCCTTTCTGTAACATCTATAATTATAGATGTCCTGTCAAGTTTGAATCTGCAAAGAAATATAATCTATTTATGTGTTTCAGAGCAGCTAAATTGACCATGCAACCTTTATGTGTGTTTTCTAAAACTAATGTGCACTGTGACCTATGTATTTCTGTAGAATTCACAGTCATATTTTTCAGCACATACATTTATTGGCTGGTTCACCACTTACATAGGTTTAAAACTATCCCTCACCTGAAATGTTTGTATTGGGATTTGGAATTTTATATTGTGCATTCCTATTATTTCCCTACAATTTTCAAACCACACTCACATATAGGAAGTGACTCTTACTATTTTTGCGAAACCAATCATTTTGCACAGGTAATGGCGGTCCCTTTCAATTCAATAAAAACTGTACATTGGATAACCATAACAACTGATAATTCTTCATGGAAGTCTAATCTCTCAGTGGGCTTGTGAGCATTAACAGCTGAGAGGATTTGGGTGACGGAGATACCATGCAAAATAAAATCCCAATTGCTAAACAAATAGGCTAGATTGCTTTCTTCCTGGCAGGATTTGGAGGAGTTGAACAAAAATCTCATGCCACTTGACCATGCCCCTTTATAATCCACCCACCATACATCCATATCTAACGCAAGCAATGGCACTTTAGAAAAGGAAGCTGCTGAGATTAAGAATGGGCCTGATTCCCCTCAGATCTTATTGGTAAGGAAGAATTGGGAGTAATGCCAAACGATCAGGCAGGCTATGAACTGGCACTGCAGAGACCCTGCTACACAAATTTGTATTTGCCTCAAAATGTTCCAGTCGAGAACATTTTTGGCTTAAATCACTTTTCAGGATACTGAATATCGGTTCCTACAAAGCGGCAGTAAAAACGTGTTTGAGAGGCGGTTGCAGCTAGCCAACGCTAACGTCTCATTTTTAAAACTCCTGAAGCATGTAACTGACAAGCTCTGTACAGCTGTCCCGATAGGCTCTGAACTGAGTCCCAACTTCCTGTTCTCTCGGAGGTTTAAACTCAGGCATGCGCATGAGTCCTCACAGAAATCTGATTTTTACTGATCATGGCTTGAATGTCTAACCGTCCTGACTCGGCCACAGTCAAAGGCATATAAAAAAACAAATGTTATCCTCAGGGACGAGAGGCAGGAAGTTGGCTGTCTCTGACTAAAGGTGGGCTTGGCCCGATCTCACCGGTGGACATTTGGCATTTTATTGGCAGCTCCAAGTAAGATGAAATCCTTTTGTCTGTTAATGTTATTTTGTATTCCTTGACAGTATGTATCTTTAAGCCCACGTCATTGACAGTGGCCCGCTCTGTCTTAAAAAGCCTTTATTACCTGGTCTGTTGATTTGGAATTAGGCCACAGTTAAAGTGATGAGAGACGTGTGGATTTTGATTACAGGAGGAGCTTGGCCCTGCCCTGTCGACAAACACTTTGCATATTATCAGCACTTCCAGAAAAACCTGTATACATTGGTACTTTGCTAATGTTAGTTTTTTGCGTCCACCCAAGATTTTAACCAGGGGCGGATTGGCACTGCGGGCACTCGGGCATGGGCCGAAGGGCCGGTGTCCCAGTGCCCTCTGTGGGCCGTTTTTTTTTCTCCCCTTTCCCAGTTCTCTCTGTGGACTGGGAAAGGGGAGGGAAAAAAACGGCCCACAGAGGGCACTGGGACAAAGACAGAAAGGAAAGCTGCTTCGCTGATCGGCCGTGATAATCAGCTGTGGCCTCCTTCACCCCCTGCCATGCACAGCAATCACGCAGAGGGTGGGCTGGGGGGGGTGATTGTGTGGCCAGAATCGGCCTCCCTGGGGGCCAGGTGTTTCTCAGTCCTTTGACCCATTTTCACATCGGCCCCCCTGGGGCCCACGCAGCCCAGAAACAGTGTTTGTTCTAACAGCTCGCCCACAGCCCTTCACATGCAGGGCATAGTGGGCGAGGAAGAGAGGAAGAATGGGTCTCGCAGTGGGGGCCAGGTGATGTTTGGAACGAGCAAATCTTCACCTCAGCCTCCCCCTGGCTACCATGGATGACCCAACAGCTTTACTGCTTTACTAGCCTTACTGCATGATTACCCACTTTCCTACAGGCCTTAAATGAGATTGTGCAGCACAGGCCGAGAAGTTAAGCATTTGTGACCACCATCTGTGGACTGTCTTGTCATAGCATGACCCTGGTGATAGCAGCATTTTTGTGTTACCCTGCTAGGACATTGCCCTGAGGCCCTGGAGGGCTGGGGAGGGCTGAGTAATTTACTAATAGCAGGGTCCTCGCTGCTGTTCAGGTGCTCCTGCGCTGGAGGGCTGAGTAGGTTAGCAATAGCAGGGTCCTCGCTGCTTTTCAGGTGCTCCTGCGCTGGAGGGCTAGAATAATTTTGCAATAGAAAGGGGCCTGGCTGTTTTATTAGTTGCTCAGCTTTTAGGCCATTGTCACCTTGGCCCTGTGTCCTTCACAAGAACAGTATCCTCCCACTTACATTCCTTGTGTGTGCATAGGCATATATGGCCTGATGCCAGAGTTGCAGAGATGGGGAATCATGTTTGAGTCCCAGCGTCTGCTCAACACCCTGTGATTCTGGGCAGATCACTTCATCACCCAGGCCCTTAAATGAAAAATCGGATCTTGAGTACTGTAATTGGTGCTCATGAATAGAACTCAGGTCTGGTTTTCTAATGGTGTGGATTTCTGATTCATGTGATTAGAGTCAAGGACATAGCTGGTTGGGAAAGAGTATCTAACAACATTTTGCAGGGTGTTAAGACTGCAAGTAAGTATTCGGTTTTCAGAACTACAGTGCTCCTAGTCTTTACCAATGTTACTGGCTCTTTAAGCTTTAAAATTCTTAATTTACTAAACATTTCTCTACAAATTAGACCTCAAAGAGTAACCAAATGATATTTCATGGAAGGGCACGCCCCTTGAATGTAGGGCACGCCCCTTGAATGTGGGCCACGTGTCTTGAATGTGGGCCACGCCCCGCGAATGTGAGCCACGCCCTGCGAATGTGGGCCACCCCGCATAAATGTGGGCCACTTTTTTCATCAGTGCCCGGGCCAAATTGTGATCCCAATCCGACCCTGATTTTAACACATGTATTCTCTGTAGTCCATTTTATTGGCAATTGCCAGCTCTGTTCTTAAGCACCTTATATCACGTGGTTGTACGAGTTTGAATTTTAATCCATTATAAGGGCCTCAATTACAACAAAATAACGCAGTGTGGTGCCGCAAGTCATTATGCTGCCGCAAGCATTTTAAAAGCACAGGGATACGTAGTATTAACAACAATACAAAGCATTTGTGTGCTTTCCCCTGCACTGGTGCACAACTGGCTGCCATGTACCAGCACAGCACCTGTGCCTCATGTTGCAAGAGTGCTTACGTTGATTATAGTTTTTGTGCAGGAAAGGACACCTTCCTGCACAAAGACAATAATTGATGGCATTTTACTCTTTCTATGCGTGCTGCATTATGGGAAAAATTGAGGAGAAATAAAAGTATTTCTCCTCGCTGAGCCACTCTACCACACATAATTCTGCACATAATTCACAAGATTAAAATTTAAATAATGCAAATCATAGTCGGATTTGTGAATATGGCAAAGAAATAAAATTCCTCTAATTAGCTTATTGTCATTCTCATCTCTTGTATTGGAAAGAAGAACCTGCTGGAATTCATTTTAAATAGTACTCACCTTTCCAGGTCTCACCACTCCATGAAATCCCCTCTTAACATGTACTGTATTGTCTTGCAGCATTTATATAGGGCTAACTACCCCTATGTGTGGCATTGCAGCACTTGCCTACATCAGTAGCATGCTACACCATGTGGTTGTAAGGAGGTTGTTTTTGTTTTGATCTTATGTAGGAAGTGTTTCCATGTAGTGCTTGATGACACAGAGGTGCAGTTATCTTCTTATGGGATGCACGATGTAGTAGTGTGTTGGATGAGGAAGTATAAGAGACAGATGCACATTTTCATGGTTTCCAGTTTGCTGTTAGTTTCTAATAGCTCTGCACGTCCATTTATGGTATTTCATATGGTATAGTCTGCTTAGCTGATAACTGCATTGGGTTGTCCAGTCTGAGATTTTGTGTATAGTTGTGGTTCTGAGCTGGCATGGTTTGAGGAAGAGAGAAGTGGAGAGATTTGTAGGGATGTGTATTTTTATTAGCATCCTATATCTAAGTGTCTTTGTGAGATGTAAAGAAGCAGTAAGATTGTATAGATATTTGGGAACTGCAGTGAATAGACTATATTAAAATCGTTCAAAGTTTTCCAGTAATGTGTGACAGATCTATTCAGTTATTCAATGCCTGTTCATTTGGTGATGTTTCTTTTTTAGGCTGTACAGTGCTGGTGATGGACAACACTCATTGCAGATCTGAATTATGTGAACTGTATAGGTATAAGTTACAATGTGTTGCTGACTGCTGTGTATTATGGTCTTATTGTGGGCCATAACAGTTATATATGGAAGTACATAACTATATAATGCCACAGAGAACCATAGGTCAGCCCTTTTTACTTAGCTGCATAATTGAAAGCATAACAAAAGCAGTTTGCTGCTTTAGTTGTTTGCAGTTTGTGGGTTGTAGGCTAAAGATTGCACTTGAGGGTGTAACTGTTTTCTGGGCTATGTTGCCTGGATATAGGTGCTGCAGTTATCAGACCTTTTTTTGTTTGAATTGAGAAATATTCTCTATTCTGTATTAGTCATTACATTGGATGGGGGACTCACTGGTTCACTGTTTGATTCTCACCTACTAAATGATTCCCAGGGTACTTTGTATACATATATAATACTTACTCCAGTACCCATGGGCGCAAAGGATTGTCCTTGTTGCATATCACACACTATAGAAAAAATGTAAATTGATACTTGTATAGCGCACTACTCACCCGCAAGGGTCTCAAGGCGCTTGTATGAATACCACTGTGGAACCCATCCTGGCTTTCCCTGTGAGGCGTCCACTCCTGGGCACCCCCAAGGTGGAGGCCAGGCATCCTTAGCATTGTGGGGGCCGCTGTGGAGATTAAGCAAGCTATTGCCCAGAGTTGCAGAGTGGGACTCCATGATTGGAATAGGCACCGAGGCGAGAATTATCAGGTCCGTGGAATTTTGAGCCCAAGACCCGCCGAGGCGGGGAATTGAACCCTGGTCCCGGGCTAGACCTCTGCATCAGGGTCTGCCGCTCTAATCATTGAGCCACACTTCTCCACTAGAACAGTCAGATGTGGCTCATGGTGATGCCCGTGCAGATGCTGCAGCATGTGTTGCCACGCTGCAAGCGTTCCCGGCCGCCTTCCCTTACCAAGGTGCTTTGCAGAGACCCTTGTCTCATTCTGTTTCTGATATTCTGGCCACTCCAGACCTTATGACTTATTGGACTTCTCAAGACTGTACACTAGACCCTGCTTCGCAACTGTATGTCTCGCGTGATGGCAGACCAGCCATTACTCCTGTGTCCCACTTGAAGCTTATACATGCATTCCATTCAATGTTACACAAGGGGGGAATTGTTAAGGAGATACTGGAAGATTGGTATGTCCCCAAGATACACCTGATAGCAAAGAAAGTGATCCTTAACTGCATCACATGTAGGAGACATAATCCTGCAGGGACACTGAGGCAGCAGGGGAAAGGAGCCAGGTAGTGGGTAGAATGGCCAATGCAGCATCTACAAACTGATGTCATGGCTTTACCCCCTCTCAAGGGTACAACATGCTTGTGATGGTTAATAAAATGTTGGGGTGGCTAGAGGCTGTTCAGTGCAGGAGTGCAGATGCAATAACCACAGCAAAAACGTGTGTGATGTTATTCCATGGTTTGGAGTCCCAGAGTCTCTGGACTCAGACAATGAGCCCTGTTTCATAGCTTAAGTGCTTAAATACATTCTTCGGTGTCTAGAGATTTCTCAGGCTCTGAATACTCCTTATCCCCACCAGTCTTGGGGAACCATGGAAAAAATGAATGGACAAATCAAGAATACACTGACAAAAATGTGTCAAGAGACAGAACTCAAATGGCCAGAAGCTCTCCCTGTGGTATTATTGAGCATTAGACTCAGCCCCATTAAGAAGCATGGGAAAACTTCCTACGAAATCCTTTTGGGGGGCCATTTTCACAGCTGGAACATTTTAAACTGCCTTATGTTTCTCTCATGGGTGGGGAGGAGGACTTGGTGCAGTATTGCCAAAGGATGCAAAGGGTTTGACCAAACATCCTGATTTTACTAAAAGTGTCCTACCCCTCCCTCCTGCGGTCCTTGCCCATGATCTGCAGCTGGGTTACTGGGGCTGTGTGAGAGAATTCAGACAGAAGGAATGCCTCAAGCCATGGTGGAGTGCACCCTGCCAGGTTCATCTAACTTGCCACTCTGCGGTTAAGGTGGATCCATGCCCAAACTGGATACACCTGACTCATGTGCAAAGGAGTCTGGTGACACCCGATGCTGCTGAGTGAAGTATAGACAGTGAAATCTTGAAGCAGGTGTTGGTATGCACCTGATGAAAACTATGCTAAAAGGTACATGGCAGGGCATGTTTGGGAGACCACCTCAACAACAGACGAGAGTTCCACCGACACAAAAATCAGTCGATGGGGGAGCAAGACAAGAAGCCGATTACAGCAAATTAACTGTGAAATTGCTCCACCACTGATACTCAGTGCAGTGTAGACACCAGACAGTTTGTAAAATCTGTTTTTCAGACTGATAATTAGAAGAAGAATCTTTATTCGATTAAGCATCATAATCATAAAAGATAAGTACATATGAAACCACATAAGTACAGACCGATAATTGAAAAAAGATCTTTGTCTCCTTTCTTAGTTTTAATGACCTTCTATGACCTTTTTACACCCTACCTGCATAACACCAGATTTGAAAAAGCCCCTCACCTTAATGTATCACAACAAGTTCCAGAGCATTCAGCACTCTGGACAGGGGCCTTGCCTTCCCAGGCTAATCTCATTTTATCCTCTAGGGGTCTCTAGCGAGTTTTCAAACCATTGTCTACACAGAGAACACCATTTGTCCACTCTGTGGGTTTCATCCTCCACCACAGCTACGGGTTCCTTTACAGCTAGTCCTATGTTCTAATTGCTTCAAATTCATCCATGTTATCTCAGTGAATCTTCTCATGGCATGCTGTTGCTTTGATCAGTGTATTTTATGTTATTTCTAGTGCACCCTGTGTGGGTCGGTGAGCACGAAAAAGAACATAGATTCTTGGTCATAGATGATAAATGTCTAGAAGCATTCAAGAATTTTCAAACAAAAAGTCTGCTTAGTGTGTATAGGGTGGCAGTCTCCCCGTTCCTAATGTTTACTTCGAATGGCATTCCTCTGTCACAGCACTGCCAACTGAGAGAAAGACGAAGGACCCCAGAATTATGGTAACAGGTGTCCGAAATAGACTGCAAGTGTGGGAAAGTATGTGGCATCTGAGACTATAAATGTCTGCATTCAAGAGACGGAAGGGGAGGAGAATGTGGTGGAGTCAATCATGGAGAATGATGACAAGAAGAACACAAACAGGAAAAAGAAAGCCCAGAGCCTCAATTAGCGGAGGATGCTGACACTAGGAGGAATAGAAGGCCACTCGTGACTCTACAGTAAGATATCACTGCTATTCAAGAGGACACAGCCACTGGGCAGAGCAAGGAACTAACAGCCTGATTCATCAAGCGAAATTGCGCTCGCAAAGGGCCAGATTCTGAGAATCTGGCCCTTTGCGAGTGCAATTTTTGCATTTGGGATTCATCATCCCAAATGCAAAATTCGCTAATAAAGAATTCGCAAATTTGTGAGAATTAGCATTTAAGGAATCTCTATTAGAGATTCCTTAAATGCTATTCATGAAACATTTAAAAATTGCGAATTTGCAATTTTGGGCTGCTATTTACCGCAAGGTCAAACCTCGTGGTAAATAGCGAATACTTAGAAAAATGCATTTAAATGCATTTTTCTAAGTTGCATGTTACACACACACATGTCCTTTGGACATGTGTGTGTGTAACATCTGTGTGAATTTACATTTCAGGGGTGTTACAGGGTGTCCTTTGGACACCCCTGCACCCTTGAAATCGCAATCTCATTTGCGATTAGCTAATTGCTAATCGCAAATAAGGAATGACTATGGGCCTTTAGGGCCATAGTTTAGGCCCATAGGAATGAATGGGGGGTTATTCCTTATTTGCGATTAGCAATTAGCTAATCGCAAATAAGGAACCTGTAGGAATCGCAAAAAATATTGCGATTCCTACATGAATCCCGTTTTGCGAGTCTGGAATAGCGATTCCTTATTAATCGCTATTTCAGACTCGCAAAACTTCACTATGATGAATCAGGCTGTAAGGGCCTGGCGGACAGGGTTACTCCTTCACACATGTGACAGATATTTCATCCTCCAAATTACAATCCCATAGGAAATAATGGAATTGTAATTTAGTGGATGGGATAGCCCTCACGTTTGTGAATTAGTAACCCTGTCCGCGAAGATCGTAATTAGGCCCTAAGTCTCTGAACTCCACAACCTAGGCTCACATCATGTCACAAAATGTAAATGCAGAGAACTTTGTTGTATTGGGCAGGAATAATACTGGACGAGCGAAAAGGTGGTAAGATACATTGAGGGGGGGGAGGAGACTAGATGGAACCAAAGAGTCATGAACTTAGGGATGAACTGATTTCTAAGTGTACTTAGTTGACTTTCCCTTCTATATGTATTACAGCACCTTCAAAGGTGTCACTGCCTTCGTCACTCCATCAAACCTAACAACCCATTCCCTAAAGTCATATAATGCCCAGCTCACAACTAATTCTTGCCTTACTCTGTTGCAAGGGGTGAACAACCAGTCCATCCTTCTGTTCTGTGAATGACCATAATAGGTCAAAGAGAAATATTTGGAATGAAGATTGTTTGGGAATACCTGGGACTTTTTTCAGCTTTATGTGTGAATTTATATGGCCATCGATTAAACCATAGGGTAAAAAACCCTAATAATATCACCATGACGGTATGCCATACTTTCTCACTCGCTAAAGTGTCCTCACCAGTTTGAAAGTAATGAGCTATCCTCATAAAGCATGCTTGGACTGGTTAAATCCTTATCACTAGCATGGTGGCAGATATTTATGTGCCCTACAGTAGGCTTGAGCAGACAATCTGTTGGTGAGATGGGTTACGGTTAAGCGTAGCTTTCACCTCCCTCGATGTGGATTGCGGAATGTCCTGTTGTAGTTCAAATTCATGAGCAGCTTGTCAAATATGGCTGCACTAGTGGAGGAAAGGACTAAAAGTAGGATTAACTTGCTCCCAATCCGCATCCTGGCAAAAGTCCACAATAAGCAGAGATCCAGATCTCAGTGGGCCCTCACCATTGGGTTCTGTGGGCATTCCTATCTCTAGTATGATGTAGGCCAGTTCTGTTTTTAGCACCACCAGGACATGTGCAGGTAAAGTGATCTGTACTGCATAATTACTACTGAAAAAAAATCAAGAACACTAGCTCTTGCACCTTACCAACCCTATGGGCTAAGTGCAGCTAAAGGCACACAAGCAAGCTATGAGACAATAACCAGAACTGAATATGAAATACATGATTTATCCCTCAGCCTCCTACTTTGTCTACCTGCAGCAATTACCGCTCTACTCACTCCAAGATCTTAAACAGGGCTGCATTGAGAATGGAGGGACACAGCTTGTTGATGTTACAGACTGGGCATTTAATGTCTAATTCCACCTTGGACTCTGAAAATCCACCTCACCCGCTGCACGCATTCCAGTATATTGCCTTGGAGGTGGCAACAAGCTTTTGATGTTCTTGTCCGTTTCGCATTAAGGGCCAGGTTTATCTGATTTTGAAGCCCAAGCCCATATTGTAAAGCAAGGTGTGACCAGGTATCTTCCAGTTCCCCACTCTAAGGACACAGTAACCAATAACATTCCTGTTATCTTCAGAGCATTGGACCATTGGTTTATTCTCTTGAGTGAAACATTTGCTCCATTTCCATTCCTTTGAGAATAAATATCCTCCACTCTGGTCCTCAGTAGCATGTACATGGTATTTGTCTATTATTTTAGAAAGCCCCTACTAACTAAAAGTCGCCTTCTTGACCCCAATGATTCCTTACTTGATTCAGAACTTCTGTGCAGGATATTACATTAGCTCAATACTTTTGTTGAGAGTGTTTCTCGACAATGGCAGAGAATTACCTTTGTCCTAATCGTTTGGTAAGGAGTCATTGAGAGAGTTCAGCCAAGTATGGAGGATATATCAGAGCATTGAGCCCCTCCGCACCTCAAAGGGGCCAGCATAAAGAACCAACAGGAAATGCAAATCTCCCAGACACTGAAAAAGTTGGTTCTCACAACTTGTCACAATGGGTTTGCGAAGTGAGGCAGACCCCAATGCCCCTTGAATCACCTCTAAGAAAACAAATCTAACATTTTGATCAACTAAGCCAAGCATGCTTAGTCATCAGATGTCTGCTTCTAAGAATGGCCAATAATGAAGTGATTGAGGTTAATTAGAAATGAAATATGTGGTCTTCCATGTAAGTTCTTTCAGTGAACCCACCTGTTGATGTCAAAGAAGGGCTGGCAGGGGTATACAATATATACATAAAGGGCTTAGAGGTGCCAAATTATTCTCTAACACAATCTTTTGAGCTTGTTGATGCTGCTTATTGAATCATCACTCAGTGCAGGCATTTCTAGTTGAAGATGCCCACCTCACAACATGAGATAAAAAGAAGCTTTTTGGCCCGATAGTTACAAAACCTGACCTGCTATCAGCATCTTAAGATGACCCTCACTCTGAGGTGAGGGCCAAGCAGGATACAGTGAAGGCCTTGTTACTCGCATGCTGAGAAGGTGTCACTTCCTGCACATAAACAGTCATAAAAACAATTAATATTTGCAACTTCAATGTGTGCTGCATAATGCAGCACACATAGGAGGTACAAATCACAGTTAGTGATTATCTGCAGGAAAGGATACCTTCCAACACATAAACAATCAGTGCCTCAAAGAAGGCAACCTTGCACTACGGTGCAAGGGTGCCTGGGTTGGTGCCAGGCAGCTGAATTTAGCGACATCGCTAGAGGAACTGCAGGGTACACTGTATCATTGTAAATACAGCAAATCCCTGTTTTTTCAGAATCGTGGATTGCGGTGCTAGCAATTTTAGCTTAATGCTGCGCTCCTTCGTTCCATTGTAAATATGTCCCTGAGTGCCTTTCAGACCTTTTCATGAACTTGCGAAAAAACAATTCTAGTAGTGAAAGGCCTTGCTCACTTTGAAGACCTCCCTGTCAGTTGCCTAAGGCCTCTAGAGAGGTACATGGTCTGTCTCAATACCGTGGACTCCATGCCTTGTTCTCCAGGCCTCCCTTGCTCAAGTTCAGGGAACGCATACTGTGATCCCAACATATATTAGACCTGCAATGTTCTACATAATCAAGCACAGGAATATTGGCTAAGACTCTGGTGCACAGACCTAGGCCTTAGAACATCGATTAATCCCAAGGTTCATAGCAGCCAAGGCTATTATCTAGGAGAATTATCCAAGTCACTGAACACTGGCATTTCATGAAAGGGAGTACTATCATTGAGTCTTCGGAAATACTTTTGACCGCTGTGGGTATCCAGAAGGAGATCCCATTTCTTCAGAGACAACTCCAGGTTCCCACTTTACCACTCGAAGAAGGCAAGGGGCCAGAGCCCTTTGAACAAGATCTAACTTCATCATTTCAGAAAAAAGCGTATGTGCAGTATGCCTTCATACCTGTTCCACTGATTTATTTATTTATTGTTTATATAGCACGGACATGACCCACACAGGTATCAGAGTGTTTTACAAATGATCAAGGACAAAAAGAGTCAGGCAAGTGGGTCAGTAACAACAACAGTGATAAGAAGATATTGGTGTATAAAAGAGGAACAATGTATTGTGACATAGCAAAAATGATATCAATGAGAAGATATGAACAAAAAATAAATATTGATGTTGAGAACAGTCACAGTTCATAGTCAGGGTCATAGGATCAAGTGTGAAACACATTGTAGCAGCGCCACTGTGAGGCAGTCCGTACAGGAGGAGAGAAACCAGCTTATTGAAGGACCAACCACAAATGATACAGAGTGAAAGTAGGTACATTCAAATCAGGGGGTATTCATCAGTAGTGTTTTAACTTATTTTTTAAAAGATGCTGTTGAGGGATTCATTGTGATTACCGGAGGCAAGGAGTTCCAGATTCTCGGGGCAATACCCAAGAATGCTCGATTATAGGTTTTCTTTCTTCTGAATTTTTGAGGTTTTAGCAGCAAGGTGCTGGAACTCCAAGAAGATCTGCTACCACAAGAGAGTTCCCATTTTAGAGATAGGTACAAAGGGGTGTTATGTTGAAGGGCCTTCTGTGTCATGCAAGCAATATAGAGATGAATTCTAGCCCCGAAAGGCAGCCAGTTTAGGGATTTCAGGTCCGGTGTGATGTTGTTATTTCTTCTAGTTCCCGTGATAAGCCTTGCAGCCGAATTCAGGGATGCCCTGAGCGGTGCCAACCTGTAGCTGGGTAGCCCACACATTGTTGTGCTACCATACTCCAACCTGGAAATTACTAGTGCTTGAACAGCAGACTTAAAGTTGTCTGGGGGGAGGAGGGGTTTTATCTTTCTTAGGATACTCATGTGGAGGTTAGCTCCTTCGGAGGCTGAGCTGATTTGCTCTTGCATACTCAAGATCTTATCAAATATTCTTCCAAGAGACCTTGCGAAGTTAATGATGTGTGGAGTATAGTTGAGAGCCGTTAGGTGTTTCATGTATTCAATAATGACGGGAGCCTGTTTAGGTAGCAGGATAAGGAGGAATTCCATTTTGAAGGAGTTTAGCTTGAGATGTTGGAAAGTCAGCCAGTGTTGTGTTTTGAGTAGGGTTGAGTTGAGTGACCTGATGTCTTCCGCGGAGGAGATTCTCCGGTACAAGTGGGTGTCATCCGCATACATGTGATCGTGAATTTTGGATGAATTGAGCATTTTTGTTAGAGGCTCCATGAACACGTTGAAGATCGTGGGAGAGAGTGCAGACCCCTGAGGGACCCCAAATGTGGATGGCGTAGAGTTGGAGAGGGTTTGATTGACTTTAAATCTTAGTGTTATGTTGTTAAGAAAGGTGGCGAACCAGTTTAGCACTGAACCTGATAGCCCCATCCTGCATTCCAGTAAGTCCAAGAGGTTTTCATGTTTAACTGTATCAAAAGCTGACAAGAGGTCAAGGAGGATTAGAAAGCAGCCCTTGTTCCGATCTAGCATTCTTAGAGCGCCATCTACTATGTGAGTGAGGGCCGTTTCAGTACTATGGCCTAACGAAAACCTGATTGGAATTGATCTAAAAGCTGGAATTGATCAATGTGGTTACATAGTTGGACATGAACACATTTCTCTAGGAGCTTCAATAGAGGTAGAATGCTAGTGATTCGAAGGAAGTTATTAGGGTCATCTTGATCCACTGTGGGTTTTTGGAGGATGGGCGTCACCTGACCTGACTTTAGACAATCCGGGATGATACCTTGACATTGGGAGGCATTTACTATTTTGGTCCACAGTGGGACTAAGGACCACTTCATCTCATTGAAGAAACTTGAGGGTAAGGGGTAACTGAAGTGGTTTGAGGGTTTCAAAGTAGTAAGCTAGTTCAGTATAGAGATTTCGTCGAAGGGTGGGAATTGGCTCCAGAAGGCGTTATTTTTGGGGGTGAAACCTGGAGCAGGTAGAGGCTGAGGAAGAGGAGGGGATGTGGGGTTAGTAGGGAATGGGACAATCAGTTGGTTGCATTGCATTGTTTGGAGATCAGTTTCAATCTTAATCGTCTTTTCAAGGAAAAAGGAAGCAAACACTTCACAATATGGCTGGGTACTGGACTGTATTGGCAGGAGAGTAGGAAGATAATTGGATTGGAGTTTGATTAATTTAAAATGTTTTTTAGGTCTGTTTCTAGCCTTATCCAGTAGGCTTCTGAAGACGTTCGATTTTGCCCTACTGATATATTTGTTGTTGGTGCTTCTTCTAGGTCTCAGGAGCATGAGGTGTTCAAGCAGAGGTGGCTGGTCCATAGGTGCGCCGCGCCACTAGGCAAATCAACACAAAAGAAGCCGCTCAGTGCAGTTCGGGATCGGGCAGCAAGAATGTAATTAGACAAATTGACAGCTTTTACAATTCGTCTGTTTACATTTCCAGCCTGTGCTGGCAGCTGCTTCACAGGTGAAAGTGCGCATGTCAAAACGCACAACGCACGCAAGCGTGAGCACTCAGAGCAGGAGTCCAGAAGATGGACTGCGCATCTGCGAGAAGACCGATCTTTATTTCTGCTCCCCACGCCATTCACAATACATTAGGTATGCTGCGCATGCCTAGTGTAGTGCAGGCGTCTGTAGATAGGATCCTTCTCACGCGATGACGTACAGCCGCCCCATGCCCTGTCAAATACCAGGATACAGCCGAGTAGCCGCCCCTAGTCGCATCCAGTCTTCTCATTTGCCACTGCCAGTCAAGCAAAATAGTGGGGTGAAGTTAGAGACACGACTTGTAAGGAGACTGGAGATGTGATGCGACACGGGACCGAAGGAGATGCCTGGTAAGTTTATTTTTTTATTCATTAAAATAAACGCTTCCCCCTACCCACCCCCGTGCGCTTACCCCCCGGGCAGAGGTTGAAGGGTCCGTCAGTCCACACACAAGGAGGGTGAGTTTTAGAGCAGTTTTTGAAATGAAGCCCTTGCTGGGAAGTAGTTATTGTGTAAAATGCATGCTGCTGAAGTTCCCTTCAAACTTTGCGACCTCTTAGTCAGTTATTTGCAGAGGCTCGTAGTGGTCGCTCCTGTCTCCTCCATGAACATGATTCTGCTACTAGAAAGCGTGACTGTGGTAACTTGGGGGGGGCACTTTCTGGTGGACTGAGGCAGGCCCGTTTCTAGCGGGTAGGCCGGGTGGGACAGGCCCACCCAAATATGAGCCTGGCCCACCCAAACAGGAGCCTTGACCATCGCAGTCAGGGCTTGAAGGCTGGCGCGCAACGGCATTGGGCTCAAAGGGCTGTCTGTGTGTGTGTGTGCCTGGGCTGGGAGACAGCTTACCGGCGGGCGCACACACACACACAGACAGTGTTTGAGATTCTTGCAGCCACATCCGAGTACTTCACAGGTCTTTAAAGACCATTTGCATGTTAACGAGCCTTTGTTTATTTGTTCAACCCTTCATCTCCACTGGCCAAAGGAGACAAATCCTTTCTTGGAAAAGGGTAACCTTTGCCTACTGTTCTGCTGCATGGATATTTCTTTTTCTATGCAGTGCATGTGAAAAGAAGTTTGTTTATTCCTATTCACCTTTCCTGACCCATGCAGCTGCTTATCACATCATCCTGTAACACAAAGTTTGACTAATGGAGTAGTAGGTTAGAGAATGTGTTACTATTTTTTTTTTCGTTAAAAATCTGCACAGGGCCAGCAGGACACATACTTCGTGCGCTTCATTTAAACAGTTTTTATCATACAAGAAGACAATACAAAATGCCCAGATAAGGCTGGTGATTAATGATCCTGCTGGAGCAATCATTTGTCTGTTAGAAGTTTTTCAAGGCAGATGAACTGTATTTTATGTAGAAGCTCAGCGGGTTACTGCCTTTGTCACAAAAATCCTTGTGTTACTTGCAGTTCAGAAGTTACAATCCTAACATAGGACTGTGACCAATGAACTGTCACCAAAGAGCTGCATACAAACATGAATGGTATAGTTAGAACTTTGCTTTTTTTTTTTTATGATATAGTTAGAACTTCCTCAGTCTTTCATTATCTAATGTTGCTAAAATAAGTATGTTTGGGCAGATATACATTTTTATCAGTAAAGCTGACCCCCATGGAATACTCTATAAATCCGGTGCTTCCCAAACTGTTTTGACCTGTGGCTCCCTTGACCTAATCGGCAGTTGGTCATAGCTCCCCACCATTTTTTACCACGCCCCTTTAAGACACTCCCCCACACTCCACAGCCCCCCCTTGGATCCCCCTCAAAAGACTGGGTAAACCCCTCCATTCGTACGAAGAGGCCTCTGGTGTCTGTGGTAACCCCAGCCCCCGCGCTTTATAATGTGCTGCCATTATCACCATGTCGCAGAACAATGTCGAATGTGTACATCAGTTCTCATTTCTGACTTTCGTTTATTGAGTTAATTCACTATTGGACCCTTCCAGGTTCTCTGTATTCCTGGCTTTATTTCGAGGAGCTGAGGCAATGTGCCCTTTCTCCTGCCCTTCAGATGCCACGGCAGGGGCATAACATTCAATTTTGCAGCCAGGGCAGGGGCACCAGGGCCCGAATTCTGAGGGACCCACTGCTCTCCGACCCCAACTGTAGGTGTTCTTTAACTCCCAACCCAAGGTATCAGGGCCCTTTTCCGTGCTTGAGCTAGGGCCCACTGCAGCTTTCAACAATCTCAAAGACCACAGGCCCATCACCGCAGTCCTTTTACAATTCAAGTAGTGGGCGTTTGTTTCTAGAATACCCACAATGTTCAATTGACTGCTGGTTGCTGCCCCCTACCTCGCTCCCACCATGGACAGAATCTGTACACAGCCCAGGACTGCTCAAAGCTTCTGGAACCTATGTTTCTGACAAATACATATATAACTCCTGCAGCTTGGATCGCCTGGCCTGACCCCTGCGCCATCAAATTCCTGCAGGCTGTAGGACTTCAGCGTGACCCCTGCAGGCTTCTAACTCCTGCAGCTCGGCGCGCCCGGGCACTATGGAGCCCGCAGATGGGCCCCTGCACCCATCTAAAGCCTGAAGTCTGGCAATCTCCCTGACCCCGGCGGCCTGGAGTAATCAGCCTTCTGTCTCTAAACCTTGCAATGTACACTCAGCTTGACCCCAACCTCATAATCCTGCCATTCGCTTACATTTGTTTGTGCTCTTGAAATTCATGAAGACGACGGCGACCTCTCAGCCAAATAAATATCAACACGCTTTATCATGAAGCCCTTTCTGCCTCACAGTCACACTTACAGCTTTGTACAGCTATAAATCACAAGTGCAGCCATTACCCACTGACACTGTCGCCCAGTCTTCTCTCTCTCCGAAATGAGAACCTTTCACACTGCACGCAGATTTTAGCAGCAGTTGCCTGACCAACACAACGCTCGAGCAGCCTGTTACATGCACCCCCCATCACTGCGTTTTCACACGTACCCACTCACGCCCTGCCCATTACTCGCTAGGATGCTGCAGCTAATTCTTGGCATTAGGGACTTCACTTACCTATTTCCTTGTGCAGAAGATCCCACGAGGCAGGGCGGGCACAAAACACGCGCCTCAAACGCTCAGAATTGCGTTTGGCAGCAATTACAGAGACTACGCCTCTGAAAGCATGTACACGCGTACGTACGCACGTCGCTCTTGGGCCAAACCATGTTGCAGGATGATGAAGGTGGCATTGCTAACTCCCCCGTACGCTGCAGCTGCAATTTCCCACACCGTGCGCGCGGCGCCACTGGCACCTCATTACGGCGCACCAGGGTGCCACGGCGCACAGTTTGGGAACCACTGCTTTAAATTCTAAGATTATGTTTCCACAGACCAAACCCTCTCAAAATATACTGCCCACCAGTATGGAGGACAATCGATTCCTACACCTTGTATTCCTCGTTGGCTTATGTGACATTCCCTGTAGACTGATTTACATACTTGTATGATTCATTGTCTCTGTATAATTTGTGCGTGGTGTAATGTACTGAAACACACTACACTGATATGAGTAGCGCTATACAACAAATGAAATGCATATGAGAGAGGGGCTATGGAGAGATGAGGGGCACTGTTGGAGGGTGGCAGTGAGGGAATCCAAGGAGGAGGTAGTGGGAGGGGCTATAGAGCGATGAGGAGCACTGTTGGAGGGTGACAGTGAGGGAATCCGAGGAAGAGGTCATGGGTGGAGGGGTAGCTAGGGAGAGATGAGGGGCACTGTTGGAGGGTGACAGTGAGGAAATCCGAGGAAGAGGTCATGGGTGGAGGGGTAGCTAGGGAGAGATGAGGGGCACTGTTGGAGGGTGACAGTGAGGGAATCCGAGGAAGAGGTCATGGGTGGAGGGGGAGCTAGGGAGAGATGAGGGGCACTGGTGGAGGGTGGTAGTGAGGGAGTCTGAGGAGGCGGTCATGAGGGGAGGGGCTACAGAGAGATAAGGGGCACTGGTGGATGGTGGCAGTGAGGGAATCCGAGGAGGAGGTCGTGAGGAGGAGGGGCTATGGGGAGATGAGGGGCACTTGTGGTGTGAGGCAGTGAGGGAATCAGAGGAGGAGGTCAATAGGGGGCCATGGAGGGATGAGGGACACTGTTGGAAGGCGGTAGTAAAGGTATTTACGGAGAAAGAGGTTATTGGTGTGGCGCCAAAAAAGACTTTCGCATCAGCTCTAAATCCGGCCCTGTCATGGCCTTTCGGTTTGTGTTTATTTAATTACCAGTGGGGTCATAAGGGCTACTGTGGAACATACTTTAAAGTGTGAGCTAATTATATTTACTGCTATATTCAATGTTTTAAGTTTAAAGGTGATTTTACTAATGTTTTTACCTGGAAAAATGGAGCCTGATGGTGCCTGATATGGGGCTGAGGCCCAAGGTCAGCTGTGAGATAAGATACACTGGAGAGGAGTAGTGGATAATTAAGCCTGTAAGGGAGTGAGTTGCAGAGTCTGAGGTCAGGTGGAGGTAGTAATGAAGAGGGATTCTCACTGAAGGCTCGCACAGAGGGAGCCCGAGAAGTGGCACTTGCCTGATACTCCCACCTCAGAAACCTCCTCTTCCCATCAAAGGAACATTACATGGAAAAAACACTTTTTGAGAGTGATAATATTTAGAAAGAGATTTGGAAAAGAGGGCGTTTAACTGGGCGTTGTAAGACTAAGAAGAGATAAAGGATGCTCCTGATACAGGCCATCCCAGACATATATGCTACAATATGAGACCGCAGTGGCCCACCCAAATGCACTTTTGGCCCAACTAAATAAAGATTCCTGGAGCCGGGCCTGGACTGAGGTACAGTACCTGATCGGATACTGTCTGGCAGGCACGGCCAGGGCGCTATGACAGATCTCTGCTATTTTCAAAGGGCTGGGGTCACAATGCCTCCATTAGTGTCTGAGACTCACTCCCCTGCCCTGTGCGCTGACTTTAGGGGAGTCCATGGCCAAAGCACTTTCACCAGGAGTCAAGCACTTTCCAAAACTCTATTCACAAGAGTTCACTCTGAACCTAGCTCTCCCCTCTCCCACACAAACAAGGAGGAGGGGCTTGAGCTGTGTCTGCTGCTTCGGATTCCTTGCTGACCCCTCCCGACCCGTACTCTGGCTGACTTCGTCCCTCTCTCCGAGTGTCTCTGCCCTCCACCCTCATTGTTTCACCCTACCTATTCACTCTCCCCTGTTTCTCAAAAATCTGTCTTTAGCTGCCACCTCTTACACTCTGGTCACGCATCCGGTGCGCTCTCTCTGGGGGACTGTGCTCTCCACGCTCATACAACTGCCTGGGCACTTGTGGCACATACTGCCGTTTCCAGTATTTCTATCTGGCTCATCTTTATACCCGAAGCATCTGGGTCTTTCTTTCTTTTCCCTGGCTTACATTTTGTCCTGTTACTTTATCTCTCTGTTGTCTACACCCCCCCTTGCCCTTTATACTCTGCACCTCTCTCTCCTGTCACTTTCTCCAGGTGCCCTTCTCCTCGGCTGTAACCCCGCTGCCCCCTCACTGGCCCGTCTCACCTGTGTTTAGTCACTGGCTTTCTGGGGCTCAGTATGAGAGAGTTGGCTACATCTTTTGGGCTGAGTTCTTGTCAGTGCTCTGTGCATTATGTCTTTCCTACTATCTGCAATGTCATTGCATGTTAAGGAACACAACCTTATGTATTGCACTTATACTAGGCCGGTATTGGTAATGCCCTAGCATGGAAAGCAATACTCCGGGTCAGTGTATAAAAAGCACCGCTATGTAAAGACCTATCCCCAGGTGAAGATGCTACCCCGTCCACATATGGAGCCAGCCTGTCGTACTCGCGTTTGCGAAAACAACAAGGGTGTTGTGTTGGTATTTGCCTCACAATGTTTCTAGTAATGTGTTTGGAACTAGTATTTATTACTGCTCCCTATTAGAGGTATGGTTAATTCCCAATACACCTAAAACAAGCATGTATTAGCCTTTACCCCTCTGGATTTAAGTGTTAATCAGTAGATGTACTGCAGCCTTTTATGCTGCCTCAGTATTTCTCTTGTTAGCTGGTATAAGAAGATCCCATTTGCTAGGTACGGGGAGCTTATTACTAACATATTTAAACATCCTACATCCTTACTTAAAATGGATATGGTCCTTTGCCTGAAACCTGTCAGTGCCTTTCGTGCATAATGGAAGTCTTTTTTTACTCAGCCCTAGGATAAATGTCTTACTGTTTTAATTAGTTCCTGTATTTCAGTACTAAGTTCCTGTTTTGTAGTTTGTAATTCTTTTTTTGTACCTATAGACAGTCTTAAACAAGTGTTAATGTGGTACCACAAAACATTTGTTGACTTTTGTGAAGGTTGATGGAGGCGTTTGGAAACATTGGAACTTGTAAACCTTTTTTGTACAGAAACTCTGTGGTAATTTTAATAGTGTTTTTGAATATCGGCAAGACCCTGCAATGGCTGTTGTTGAGGTGCACAATACGGGTTTGTTGCAATCCCTGTATGTATAGTTCCTATTCACTGTAATGTTTTGGATTATTTAACGTTTTCAAATATTGGAAAGAGTTTTGTTGTATAATAAAATCAGTGTGTCATTTACGTTTCTAAATGTTATTAGACAACTCCCCACCACAATTTAGGTACCCTTTAGGTACTTATTAGAGTAACTTGATTATTTACAGGCCGGTCTGAAAGGTGTCTACCTTGGTGGTTTTGAGTTTGTGCAGGGCCACTGGCATGTGACTTCTTCACTTGCCTTTACCTTCTCACAATTATCCTTGGCATTATACTATTAAAGGAAATAGGGTAGACATTTACCAAAAAAGGCTCAGTGATCATCTCTGAGTGTTCCGAAGGTTTCCCTTTCCTTGCCTAACCTGTGCTTGGCGTCATCATTGAAAATCAGTAGAGTTTCTGTTTCATTATCATCTCCTTCAATAGAGAGCGTAGATGACTTAGAACCAGTCACCCGGCTCTGATTTCAACCAAAGCGATGAACACCTCTGTGGAGGCCTTAAGAAGAAGCACAAATTACCCTTTGGGGCATCTGCTATTTTAACAACAAAGGCTAGTGTCTAGTGTGACTTAGGTAAAATACTGTTAAATCTAAGGCCAAATCGGTGAGGCAAATTAATTTCAAAGAACAAAGGGCAAGCTTTGGTCTTGCATTTGACTTTCTATCAGATGTTGGAAGAGGATGAGGAAAATCATCATGATATGCTGGTAGAGTTAAGGAAAATCATGTTATTTGTCCTTTGAGTTTGGGGAAAACCTACTACTTTCAAGTGAGGGGCATTTTTTTTGTCCATTGTATCCTAATATTAATTTGGTAAATTCCTCTGTCCAATTTTCCGAACCTAGCTTGGACCGGAAAAGTTTTTTAGCAGTCAACTAAGTAAACAGCTGCAAGTGTTGGAGTATGAATTACTGCCCTGGAAGAAACACTTTGGACCCCTGCACTTATTTATTTATGCAGGTATATATTTAGCTAATGAAGTGCAGGTTGTTCTTACCGCTGGAGGCTGACAGGCAGCCTCATGGAATGGATTCCCTGCAAGACAGATTGTTCAAGGCTGATGCAGGTTGTGATTTTTGTGAACACATCAGAGACCAGCTTATGGGAAGAGCCGGCCTTAACTTAAGCATCCACTTAAGTTTCTCGTTAACGGAACTTCACCACTATCCCCTCACATGCCCTTGCCTTCGCCTTGGGCCTATAGTGTTAGAGGAGGCAACAGTTACAGGTGTTAACGCCCTAACTATAGGCTCCGAAACAGTTTCCCCCAAAAATGGGCATCAGAATATTGAAAACAGAAGAAGTCTAACAAGTAAATAGCAAAAATAAAAGTGTGGAAGTCAGATCCCTTAAGTTCCTACTCACTTTTGTGAATTAACCTGCCTCTGGGTAGATGGAGGCACTACACTAGAATGACAGCCCTGGTTTGAGAGGGGTACAACTTTCTCCAGTTGCAGACAAGGGAGCGGTGGGAAGAGAGGTAAAGAAACCTCCATCTCCAGTGAGAGACAAAATGAGCTATGAACCTGAAAACATGCAGCTGTGGGACGAAAAGGAAAGCTCCAGTCACCTCCAGTGTCAGACACAGGAAGCTCTGCAATAAGAAGAAAAGAAACCACCACCTTCAGTGTCAGACAAAGGGAGCTCGTGATGGGAGGGATTGAGACCGTCACCTCCAGTGTTAGGCGGAGGTAGCTCTGTGATGAGAAGAAAAGAGACCGCCACCTCCAGTGTCAGTCAGAGGGAGCTCTGTGATGGGAGGGAAAGAGACAGACACCTCCAGTGTCAGAGGAAGGGAACTCTGTAAAGGGAGGGACAGAGAGAGAGACCGCCACCTCCTATGACATCTCTTTATTAATGTAATAAATGCTATTTCACAATTGCTTTATTAACCTTCTTGCTTCTCAAATGTGCTTGAAAATGCACCATTTACCCACTCTTTTTTCAAAAATTTCTCAGGGGGATAACTCCCCAAACCTCCCATAGGTGCCTAGGGCTCGTTCACTACGCTCGCTCGCCACTTTCAAATGTCACCAGCCGCCACTGTGTTCAAGGGACTGCGAGCCTCTTCAAGATAATTTGGCTAGTCTCAGATTGCGTCTCTCTGTATTTAAACTATCATTGAACTAAATTTTGGAGTCTTTGGTGGACCTTCTTTTTAGTTGTAAGGGGACAATTGTATCTAGAATACTCAATATAGAGTTGTTGTAATGCTCCGTGAGGTCCTGAACCTCAGACAAGTCAATAGGTGGAAGCAAGGAATTATTGCTGAGGGATATTATTTCATTCATGCTTGTGTTTCTGAAAGATTGTTTTCAGTGCCTGGGTTTTTTAGCTTGTGATCTTTTCTTAGACCAAGGTTCAGTAATGTGGAAGGAGATATAATGATGATCAAACCAGTTACATGGGCCAATCAAATCCAGTTGAATAGAAATGGGTGTAGCTATAGTTAGGTCCAGGATTGAGCCCAGAATGTGACTGGGGCTATCACAGATTTGCATTAGGCTACGGTCAGCTAGGAAGGTTTTAAGAATGATCACTGCCGGGTCCTTCAACTCATTCCAGTGATGGTTGAAGTCTGTGAGGAAGATTTTGGACAATGTTGACCCACATTGGAAGAAAAGATTTCCATGATTTGTTCAACAAAGGGGAGGTTATCTCCTGGCGAATGGTAAAACATTTGCAATTTTCAAAATTGCCTGTTGTTGCTAGTGATGTCAATGCACAGGTATTTGCAAGAGGGGACAGCATCAGTGTGTGACTGTTTCACTATAAGGCTATTCTGGTATATACAGGCAATACCTGCACCAGGTCTGTCTGATCTGTCCAATCTGATGATGTTATGGTTCACCGGGACTAGTATGTCAATGACTGGACCAAAGGAATCCTTTAGCCAAGTTTTCGTAAGTATAATGAAAACAAGATCCTGAGCCAGCATGAGTTCCATGATGTCTGTGGCATGTTTCACTGCTGATCTACAATTGATGAGAATGCATTTCAAGTGTGGAATGGCGTTAGTGGAAGTGTGCTGTGTGATAGTTAAGGTTGGAAGTGTTTAAAGCATTGGTGTTCTGTCTGGTTCTTCTGAGCAGGTTCAGGGGAATGGTTTGAATGTGTACCTGGTGATCTAGCTTGTCCATGAGAGAGGCATTATAAGAATGCCTGAGATAGTCGCTATCCTTCACTGTGAAGGAATTCTTATATCTAGAGGGTCTAGAAGGAGCGTTCGGGTAGGGTATGGTTATCCATCGGGGGACGCATAGGTCGGAGATAATCCCTTGACTGAAGGGGGGAGATGACAGCTTAGTGTAGAAGTTAGTATCCGGTGTTAGATTGTGTCTGTACTTCCCTGACGATCTGTCAGACCATCCGTCGTTAGCCAGTTGTGAGGTGATGATTATAAGCTTTTGCAAATCAGCCTTAAATTGTTGATGTCACTGGTGGTCAGGAAGACCAGGGGCAGTCAGTCTGGTATCATTTAAAGACCGCAACTTAATCTAGCCTGTCCCTCAGATTTTACAAATTCAAAAAAGCTTTATTTCGACAGCTTGTCATAAAAGCATTGAACACCCTATCTATACGACAATAAATACTAAGCTAAAAATACAATCATATGATAAAAAACTCATTAAACTAATTAAGCTGTCGCTTCATATTAAGCATTTTAAAAAGACACAAAATTAAAAAACTTTTTACATTCATACATCTTTGTTAGTTAATCTGGGAGACTCAAAGATCACATTACATTTCTGGGTCACTGCTTGCTAAAGTGCGAGTGCGTATAATCCATGCCCACCCTAAGAATTTTGCTACTGCAATTGCTAGGTGGGGGGAACAGTCAGATTCCAATATTCTAAGCGCCACAAGACACCTGCGTGTTCCCAGATTCTCACATGCTGGTTTTATCCATCTTTTTCTTGGGCGAGCATAAAGGGGGCAGACAAACAAAAAGTGCGGAACATCTTCTACTTGGACTTTGAAATGGTGGCATTTGTTAGAATTATTCAGAACCAATTTTTGAGTAAAGACATTAAGAGGGAAAGTACCAATTCTAAATTGTAGATACAATTTCCTGTCCATAACTTTTGTAATGAAGTCCCAATATGCTTCGCAAGATGGGATTGATTTAATCTCTAGGAATCGGCTGGTTAGCTTTGAATTTGGGTTGGAGCACATAATAGTTTCCCAAATCATATCCCAATACATTTTTTTGAGGGTCTCCTTAGGGGGAAAGGCGGTTACATCTGCGTTGGTCTAGAGGTGATCAAGATGAAGCTTTGCCAACAGTCTCCGAATCTCATCACACCATTCGATAATGTGGAAGCGGTCATACTTGATAATGTCCTTAAGTGCAGAAGCATAGTGACCTAGCTCAGGCGTCGTCATGATCCGCCTCCAAAATAATAATGGGCGCAACCGAGCCAGGTCCACATCTTTTTCCTTCCCAGTTCAAACATTAAAGGAACGAATGGAGTGCTCTGTGGGGCACCAACCAAGCGACGCAGGAACTTATTCTCAGCCAAGTTCAAATCCTTCAGGTTAGTAAAGCCCCACAATTCTGAGCCATATAAACAAGCACTTAGCACCTTCATACTATAAATCTCTAGGGCTGGAGATATAGGTTTAGTTAGTGAGGTTTTGTGTTTGAGTGCTACAGCACCTGCTAATTGATGGAACTTCAGGACAGCAGTATCTATATGGGTCTTCCATTTCATGTTGCCCTGCATGGAAATACCTAGATATGTAAAAACATCAACTTGCTCCGGGGCAGTCCCATTATAAGTAATTACGCCCTTGAATGCTTTAGATGGGTTCATGCACATAAACTTTGTCTTGGACGTATTTAGCTCTAAGCCCCGATCCTGACAAAATTCCCCAAAAACGTTTATTGCCTTTTGGAGGCCACTAGGGGTTCGTGAGACCAGCAGCGTGTCGTCAGCAAACATAAGTACTGGGACACGAACCCCATCTAATATTGGGGCATCTGTAGGGGATTTCATTAAGTAGTCTACAATGCCATTTATATATATATTGAAAATAAGGTGGGGGCCAGGACACATCCCTGTCTTACTCCACGCTCTACGGGGAATGGATCAGTTACTTCGCCCTGGGCCCCCATCTAATCCTGGCAAAGTTATGTTCATGCATACGAACTAACAGTGTAAGAAGTTCAGGGCTGATGCCTACATCTGCAAGGACACTCTTCAGTTTTTGCCGTGGTACTAAGTCAAATGCTGACTTCAAGTCAACAAACACAGCTTACAAGGGGCCGTTACTCAAGGTCACATTTCTCCAGTATAAAGCTAGAAAATAGAAGACCTGGTCAATGGAGCTTGTTAGTGGGCGGAACCCTGCCTGAAAGGGAGATAAAATTTCCTTCTCGGTTATCCAATCTTGTAGTTTATTTTGCACTAAACGCCCCATCAGCTTTTGTACAGAATCAATGAGGCTGATCGGTCTGTAGTTATTCGGTAGTGCCTTATCCCCTTTTTTAAAGACAGGAATAATTTCCGCTCCCCTCCAGGACTTTGGGATCGGGGCACCCTGGGCAAGTGAGTTGGCTAGCCACATAAAGTATTGGCACCATGAGTCCCGGTCACTTAAAAAAACATCGGCTGGAATTCCGTCCATACCCGGCGCTCTGCCACCTGTCACCCCATCTAGTGCAGTGTTCACATCGCCCAGGGTGAACACTTCCCCTTTAAAGAAAACCATAGGGGGTTGTTCACACTGACAGAGATCTTGATTACGTGCATACTGTGGTTTAAAAAAGTCAACCCATGCATTCTCTGCTACCCCCCCTCTATCCAATTTGACAATTGCCCAGAATTCTTTTTGGTTCTTGGCCGCACATGCAAACTTTAAGTCAAGCCAATGGTTTTCGTCCCATTTCCTTTTTGCTTTGATTTGGCCCTTTCTATAGTCATCCCTGGCTACCCTCACCCCTGCTGGATTTCTATTCCTAAGTTCCAAGATGAGTTTCTGGCGGGCACTTCTGCAGGATAGGTCATACCACCCCTGTCTGGGAGGCGGGTTAGCCGCTTTACTTTTATTTACTGGTTTTAGGAAAAATCCTTGCAGTTTAGAAAAGAACTCATTATGAGCAACTTCCATGAATTTAATGAAGTTAGGTTTGGTGGAATGTAGTTTTATGTTGGCCACCTCAGTGACTACTACTTGTTTAAGGTCATCTAGAGTCTCTTGCCTTTCTACCAATTTGGCCCACTTTACGTGCCGCTGGTTGTTAGAAGAAACTATATCCAGTGTTAGTGTATCCCTCTCCTGGGATAGATTTGTTGGCACATTAGTACATTGGAAGGCCATACAAAGTGGATTATGGTCACTTTCCAATCGTGGTATAATACTCATGTCTAGGAGCCTATACCAATCCCTTACGTCCACCAAAAAATAATCAATTCGGCTCTTCGCCCTTCCATTATCAAATGTGAAGCTCCCCTGTTGGTCCGATGGGGTACGCCCATTTGCCGCTCTGAGCCCCTTCGCTAGGCACATACTCTTAACTTGAATTGCCACATCGGTCCATCTCCTGACCAATGGCAAGTCTAGTGGGGGCACTCCCCATTTACTATCTTCCTCTATCGACAGGGAGCAGTCCTCCTGACCCAGGGGTTCGTAGGTGGTTTTCAGGTCGCCCCCCACCATAATGGATAGATTCGGTGGAAGCTGTTCAAGTTCATTATCTAGGGCTGTTATTACCTCAGAGATCTTCCCCCCTGTAGCTCCCCTGGAATATATGTTAAAGATGGCTGTCCCTTGGCCATTTGCCCAGGTAATCGTTATGGATAGTATGTCATTAGATTTTAGGATTTTTTTCTGGATCCTACAATGCAAAGATTGTCTGACCCAGATTAACAATCCTCCTGACGGCCGTCCTTTCAGGTTCTTTTGAGCTGGGATGAAAAAGTTTAAATATCCATGCCGGAAAACCGGGCTTAATGCTCAGGTTTCCTGGAACAAAATTATATCGTACTGCTCTATGAAAGCGCACCATTCTGGGGAAGCCAGTTTGTTTGCTAATCCAGCAAGATTCCATGAGAGGAAAGTTAATCTTCCATTATTTAAATCTAGGGTCAAGGGATCTATGGATGGCAATAGATCACTACTAGAGGGCTCTATTCCTCTATTTAGTGGTGAACTAAAAGTTCTAATATCACTAGGATTGTCGGTATCGGCCGTGGTAATCTCACCTCGATGTTCTACCATTGTGTTCACGATCCTCCTTTTCAGGACATCCTGGTCAATCCCACCCTTTAGTATGTGGTCATCTTCCCTGCTATCAGGCAAAACTACATCATCTGACATTCTCTTGTCTCTACTAGATCTGTTGATGTTATGCGTGGTAGTATTTCGATGTTTAGAAGTTTCCGGGCCATGGAGTCAGTCACAATCGTTTAGATTTGAAAGTGCTGAGAACCTATTTTCAAGAGGCACACCCCAGCTACTATACGGACAACTCCTATTCCCCTTTTTACCCACAGTGTTCCATTTTGTTCCTAATATGGTGGGATTTGAGATGCTACCTCGCCTGATGTAAAAGAAGTCCAGTGTTAATGGGATGATCTCAGCCGTTCTACGTTGGGGAGGGTATATGTTAGACAAAATGTTCGGAAGGACATCCGGGCCAGAAAAGTGCAGCACCACGCAATCACCCCTAAATTTTTTATTACTGCTACCAATCCATTCGACCCTTCTTGCCTTAACTAACTCTTCTGCCAGCTGTTGCTTACCCCCAGGTGAGAATGCCATATTTTGGGTTAGCCAGTGCAATGCCTTACTTATCAGCGAAGGTGCAGATTCTATCTGGCCAGGTTTCAAGTGGGGGACATTAGCCAACACCAGTACTAGGGGCGAGGCCTCAACGATAAGTTCTACAGGGCCTTTCTCTATACAATATGTGGAGTGCTTATCCCTTGATGACAAAGAGTCCCCCTCAGCTGAGTTCTGACCCCCTTCTACCTGTAACGTAGTCCCAGGTGGTAGGGAAGTTACGCTCTCTCCACCCCCTGTCAGGTGTTCTATAGGAACTTTTTTAGACTCTATCCTAGATAGTACTTGGGTTGGGATGTCTCCCACTTCATCTAGGGTCTTTTTTAATAGTCCCCCTAATCTATGGACCTCCTCGGTTAGTTGATCGATCTTAACAAGCAATGGTTGTGTGATGGCTTTTAGCTTGGTGTCCAACAGGTTTACTATTCTCCTCAGGAGGTCATCGTCTAGATGTGATTTTCCCCCATTTGACCCCCGACCATCTACTGTATCAATCTTAGTGGGTGGGGTGTTTGGTTTCTTTTTGCTTGAGCGCAACCCGCCCCGCTTTACGTGACCCTTGTCCCCCCTCTAGACGCTCTTGGCGCAGGTACAGGTACCAGGGGCTCATCCTCTATTTGTACTATTTCCTCTTCAAGTGTAATCTCCGTGTCAGACTCGGCTATTGCCTCAATTAGTTGGGTTAGTGTGTCATTAACTGGCTGAACATGTAACACGGGATCGAGGCTAGTGTCTGGTTCAAGTGTATTAACAAGGATGTCTCCCACCACTGTTGGGGAAGCGGATGGGGATATACTCAGGTCCAGGGAGGACCTTCTGTCGTTATTAATTTTCGTGACCACCTGGACCAGGTAATTATCCATAGTGTTTGATACTAGGGGGGTCTTTACTTTAGACATAGCGAGTTAGTACCGCTACTAGACCTTTCCTAATTAATCTCAATGGGTGGCAATAAACAAACAAATCGTATATTAGCAGAGCTTATTGTAGGATTACAGGTAGCTTAATCTACAGCAGCAAAATGAATTTTCAAGCTCAACTCACAATAATATTCCGGCAGAGTTACTGGCCCAGTCCAGTCATGGCCAGTCTTGGACTGTCTTAGACTGTCCGCCCTTAGTCCGGGCTTCGTCCGGCGCGTCCCACGCGCGTCCTCGCGGGACGTGGGACCTGCCGGTGCTTTATGCGCCTCCTGGCGCGCTGTTTGCTGGCGTCGTCGATTCCCCCTGGAGGCTGCTGGGAAATGGAGTTCGACCGGCGGAGCCAAGCCCGGCCGGTCGATTTCAGGGACGCTGTGGCGGAGCCAGGCCCCGCCGCTGGACAACAAGGTGAGGTGCCTTTGCAAGTCAGGCTGCCAAAGTAGAAAGGAGAACGGGGAACTCGGCCCCTGCTGGTGCTTTATGCACCTCCTGGTGCGCTGTTTGCTGGCGTCGTCGATTCCCCCTGGAGGCTGCTGGGAAATGGAGTTCGACCGGCTGAGCCAAGCCCGGCCGGTCGATTTCAGGGACGCTGTGGCGGAGCCAGGCCCGGCCGCTGGACAACAAGGTGAGGTGCCTCTGCAAGTCAGGCTGCCAAATTAGAAAGGAGAACACGTTCGAAGCACACACATGCAGGGAGCTGCGTCTGAATGTGCCCCCTTAATGAAAACTCATGCTTTCCGAAAAATTAGTAAGCTGGTCTGGGACGGAAATTGAGCAGCTGGGACCAATAGCGGAGGATCGATGCTGCTCTTTTTTTAAAGAAAGGCAGAGCTATGCATGGGGGCTCTGCGTGCAGATATAGCGTGGAACTTGCCCCGATAGACTAACATCTACCCCCTGGTAGCAGCTGCAGCACGTCTCCGAGTATACACTGGAATGGATGAAGGAAGTGGAGTTGGAAAAATAAAGAGACCGATGCCATTCCAAGATGGCCATCAAATTAAGCCTGACCAGATTTTACATAGCAAGAGTTCTTCACCCTCAAAAATTTACTACAGTCTTGTGTACCTCGTTGTGAAGAACCTACAAAGAAGTATTTAATTTAGAAATATTCTGAAGTGATCAAAGACCAGTAAATCGTCTCCCAGACAGGTTTCTATGTGCTATAAAGGAAATTGAACTATTTGTAGTTGGCATAACTATAATTGTTTAAATCCATGGCACAATGTCATGTTGCTTCTTCTGAAACAATATGCTAGATGTTCATATATGTTTACCTACAGAGAGGAATTTGCGGTGGAGTCTTTGTGCTCTTTACCTGTCCACACAGTGAAGCCTCTTTTTGTTAGTAAGCGAAGGAGGAAATTCCTAGTGCTGCTGGCAGATAAGTGGGGGTGCCAGTATAGGTGTTTTACCTTTAGTGGCTTGCGTCTCATATGAGCTTTATCCTGCTGTTATTTGGGCAGTGCTATTATCCGGCTGCAGTGTCTGGCATTAACAGGAACAGCGCCAACACCCACCGACCACACATGTAACCTAGGGGTCATCCTCGACTTTACCCTCTCCATGACGAAGCAAGTAAACGCCATCTCTTCCTCCTGCTTCTACACCCTCCGCATGCTCCTCAAGATCTACAAGTGGATCCCCACCGAAATGAGAAGGACGGTCACCAAGGCCCTCATCAGCAGCAGACTGGACTAGGGAAACGCCCTCTGTGCAGGAGCTTCGGCCACACTCCTTAAACGGCTCCAACGCATCCAGAATGCCTCCGCACACCTGATCCTCAACATCCCTTGCTGCAGCCACATCACACCCCACCTGAGAGACCTGCACTGGCTCCCCTTCAACAAGAGGATAGCCTTCAAACTCCTCACCCACACACACACAAAGCACTCAACAACACCGGACCAGCGTACCTCAACAGCCGTCTCAGCTTCTACATCCCCCCCCGCCAGCTCCGCTCCGCCGACCACACCCTCACCACTGTCCCCCGCATCCGAAGAGTGACCACAGGCAGCAGATCATTCTCCCACCTCACCGCCAAGACATGGAACACCCTCTCCACGCGCCTACGGCAGACCCAAGACCTTCTGACCTTCAGAAGACTCCTTAAGACCAGGCTCTTCGAACAGTAGCAGCACCCCTACCCCTCAGCACCTTGAGACCCTCACGAGTATGTAGCGCGCTTTACAAATGAAAATGATTGATTAACAAAGCGCCAGCACTGCCTTCAGCACCATTGGCTGTATCGGTCCCCTGTTTTGCTCCACATCATGAATTTTCATCCCTGCTTGCCTCTTCTGTGTGTGTGTGTGTGTTTGTTGGTGTGTGCGCACATGTGTGTATGTGCATCTGTGTGCGTGTGAATTTATGTTTGTGTGTGTATGTTTGCATAGGTGCGTGCATGTGTGTGCATATGTGTATGTGCATGTATATGTGTGTATGTGGTATGTGAGCACAGCTCATTCAATTAATCATCATCAGATCTCCGAATCTTAGGTCACGCCTGTCCCCGCATCTTCAGTCCAATAGTTAAGCGAACATGAAAACTTTGCATATAACAATTAGAATCACTGCAGCGTCATTTATACATAACCAACAAAAACAGCCTGCAATTGGAAAGAATATAGAAGCATGAAGCATGAAAGGATAAGATTGACATCCTAGATTTGGGATTACTCCAATGGCGTGTCAAAACAATAAAGAATTAAGTTAGATATCTTGGGCCTCATCACCCAGCAGCACACGACCATTGAGACCATCCTTTGTGAGGGGGTGGTTGCACATTCCCTTGAACTATCACAATATTTCAGTGTGTTCCCAGGGATCTTTGATTTGCCTGTTTCTTGCGTGTGACATTGATTTAGGAACCTAGTGCAGATGATATATTGAGTTGAAGGACTTGTGTGAGTGAAAAATAACTACTATTCACTCACATAGTGCCCACACCGCCATCGCTCGCTCCGCATTGCACTTTACACACTTATATACCAAATAAAACTCATGAGACATAATTGTGGGAAAGCAGTGCTGCAGGTTTATTTCGTACAAACAGGTAGTTGTTAAGGTGGGTCATCTTACAGGCGATCCAATGTGGCAGCCCCTCGCTGACCCGCATGCCTAAGGAGCCATCTTGCACGGCGAGTCGATGCTCTGACGGTGCAGTAAATTACCATTTCGTTATACTCCCGCCCCCCCTGTCAGGGCGGAGCGATGAGGCACACCCCCGGTCGGTTCAGGCCCCCCGACCGCCCGAAGGACTAACGGGGCGCCGATGCTGTTTCCTGGGCCTCCTTCGGCTCCAGGTGCTTGGCACTGGCACCCTTACTGTGCCAGGCAGAGGTATCTAGACTGTATCCTTCTGCCGCAGAGGTACCCTTACTGTCCATCTGCTTCCAGATCGCCCTGTACTCCGCCACAGCTCTGGAGGAGGCCTACGTCGATGACAGAGCCCCCCACCCACCTAGCTACTTTCGGTCACTGTTTAGTGCACCTTTATCATAGTACCCTTCAGTTTTCTCTTCGTATTGGTACCTTCCCAATGAAGATTTCTTAGATATGGTTCTCAGGTCATGCTCTCAATTACATAGGCCACACCACTTATGGATATTTCTTAGAACGGTTCTTAGGTTACGCCCTTAGTTACATAGGCCGCACCTCTTATGGGGGTTGCTTAGATACGGTTCTTGGGCCACGCCCTTAGTTACGTAGGCCACACCTCTTGCAGAGATTCCTTGGATACGGTTAGTTGTCTTTTACCCGGACATATTATACGGGGGATCGGCAAGTGACTATTTGCATCATTGTATCTGCTGATAATGGAAAGCCAGTGCTATTCGTCCAAGCAAAGTGGTGGAATTGTGAAAGTTATCCTGTAGTCAAATCATGTACTTGCTGCGTGGGCACTGTAGCTGTAATAATCCTGATAGTGAATGTCCTGGCAAATCACTGCAAGATCATTACTTGAGATTGGTTAGAGCACAGACTAGCAGATGCCCGTAACTGTCAAATGTCATTCCCAGTTCTCTGTTTAAAGTGTTTGCCATTATTGCAGTGCTCTCCTTGTACCTGTGTTTGGTACTCTTTGGTACATGCCACGCCACTTCTCTCTTATAACACACTGTTTGCTATTTCTCACGTGTTGTTTGCCTTTGCACTTGCACAAGTGCCACCATTGCCTACGTAACGTTTGTTCTTGTGCCTGGGTGTCTGGCATGTCTTGCAGTATTTTACCTCTAATTATACTGTATTTTCCCTTGTAAGCTGCACACTGTTGTACTGTTTGCTACCTCCTGTATTTCGTTTACTCACAATTGTCACTCTAACCTCATGTAACTTGTCTGCTTTTGTAAGTTTTACACCTGTCATTTTCTGTAAAGTTTCTCGCCTGTCATTTTCCGTGCCTATTGAGCCCCACTCAGGGTGACGTGTTTGCCGCCATGCATGGCATAATTTATTTTGCAGTGAGGGCCAGGAAGGTGGCTGTGCTCCTGCTAGTGTACTTGGTGTTCAGAATCCCAACTCATAGTTGAAATATTGTGTGCTAAAACAAATTCCTTCTCTGTAAGGGGCTGTCCTGCGCCTCCACGTTAGTCTGAATAATGATGCAACCTGCTATAGTAAACATTCTCATTTAACATGATCCCAGTGGTGAGCTTTGTTGGCAGCAACACTGGTCATGTGGTGCCATCTCAGTAGTTTAAAACGCCGCTTGGTATGCTTATTTCCAACATTATTTGGCCATTTGCATATGACACTTGGTCAGTTTCGGACTGTATCGCTTGAACGGTGCCGACTGAACAATAATTGCAGAATATACATTTTGTTAGTTCTATTTTATCGAAGGTGAGAATGCCCTTCCCATCCGCATTATTTCAGTATTCAATAACTTTGTCGGCAGAGGCTGGGAGCCTCTCGTGCCTCATGGTTGTTTTGACCAGGCCCAGCTGCGAATGAGATGGTTCGCGCGGTGATGGCATTCCGCCAATGGTGGCTACCCAGCAATTTGCTTTGAAAGGTTGATGCTCATTGTTTGCAGGTCAGGCAGAGCAGCGCAACTGTCCCTTTGTCTTACAGCGCTGGGATGCTCAAGAGTAGCCATGCGCTATAGAAGAAGGTATTCATTCACTGTACAAGCCCAATATGAAACCCTCTTCTCGGCTCAATAATTTAACTTTCACCTGTTGCACAACTATCACATCTGACCCACTGAACCATCAGTTTTCAGGGGGTCTGCCTATCATAATTTAAGTTGATATGTGGAAAATTAATGCAATTCTGCAACCCGTGCTGCATGTTTCTGAATATGTTCCAAGTTTAGATGGACCAAGTTTGTTCCACAAATGCTGCTACACTACTCCCTTACTATGAATAGTGGTGTTGAATCTGATATTTATTTATAGGGCATGCGCCCTCCACGAGGGCCTACTCCCCTTGTATGAGAACTTACAGAAAAGAAAAGGGCTCGGGTTGAGTGGCATTGTGTTAGCTAGATGCTCCAAAGTTACCTAGTGTTCCCCTGGCATTATGCGCATAAGCAAATGTAGTGCTTCTGCTATAACCTCCATTATATACCACAGAAGTGAGAATTATATGTACCATAATCGAGATATTCCCTCGTAATGTCTCATATAGGTGCATATAGCCATGAGAACATGGCGTGTTCCTAATAATCAAGCGATGTTGCACTTAATCCTCTTTCGCAACGTATTTGGTGATTGGAGTACTAAGCTAGTCCTCCTGGAGAAGTGAATTGTGCAGGGGCAGGAGTACATCCCCGTCGCTACATTCCCGTCGCCACCGCTGTTCGCACGTGACTTACGTGTGCAGGGGCAGGAATACATCCCCGTCGCTACATCCCCGTCGCCATTGCTGTTCGCACGTGGCTTACGTGTGTCCCTACCCCGGTGTTTCCTGAAAGGAAATTCTTACTTTGCAGTGTACTTGAAGCCCTCCTCTAAAGACACACTGACACAAAAAGGAGCCACTCCAGGGTACAAAACTGTTGTTTTGATCCCTTATAGCTGCATCGAGCATTGCAAGTCTGTGTCCGTCATTTGATTGATCCGACCGAACCTGCATCGAGCATTGCAAGTCTGTGTCTGTCCTTGGATTGATCGGACCGAACCGCGCAAAATTACGCTTTAACGAAATAGCGCTTTACTTGGTTGCATTCCCAAACCACTTAGCAATTTGTTGTGCGCATGCTTAGCGGCTTGTGGCACTTCTTTCCTCATACCGTTCAGACCATTGATGCTGCAGCTTTCCCTAGCGACACATAAGCCTGTATATTGGTGGTGCCAAGGACGGTTAAAACCCAAGGCATAAAATTAGCACCCCTTTAACCATTCACTAATCTAATGCTGGGGTGCTGAGTCATTCTATTTCCACAGCACACAAGGATCGGGTCCAAAACCGAATACAGGGACTGCACCGAAAATCATTTTCAATCTGCACAATTATTCTTGCTGCAAAACTAAAATAAATTCGTAAATGAAAGAGTCAAGGTAAATACCTGGGAGTACACCACACAAAATATGGCAATTTCCAAAAGGGTTCCATACTCAATCATGTCATTATTGGATTCTAAATTAAATACTCTCTCTCAAGGGATGGCCTACATAGATAATTGCCTGTTATCCCTAGAACTGGAAATGGCTATAAGTCTACACCACTTTTATATTAAAAGAATAACATAACTAAATATATGTGTAGTATTGTTCGGTAAAGTGCTGAACATAAGCGTAAAGGGCTAAGGTTGATTAACAAGATGTGGGAGACTCAGGGTACCAATGCCACTGCGAGGAACAAGATGCTGGGATATATTAGGCACCAGCACGTTTAACAATGAAAAGAAGGGTTTCGAATTCTGATTGTCATATGAGTATTAGAGAATAGAATAGATTGTCAGAAAGAGGCAAAACTTCCTCGCTATTTCCGAGCTGTAACCTTTTGAGCCCGCAAGTGTATTAAACAGGTGCTCGGATTTGGGTTGCACCAGAAAAGCCCATCATGAAACCTCCCAGTGTCATCTAATTAAAGTTCTATTGGTCCTGAGTGGCAAGATAATATATGAATTTTACTAAAAGCGGCATAATGTTTATACTGTGTTTTGAAATCATCTTTCTTTGTCCATATTCTACTTGAAATTAAGATATGGCGAGCATTGGCTTCAGCGTTGTCAAAAGTATTGCATTGCCAGTAATGAAAGTAGCTCATGCTAAAACAAAACAGTCTTCACGAACTTTATCCTAATGTAATAATATGGTGAAAATGGCTAGTGTGTAGACAAAGCAGAATAGATCCTGGTGCCACCAATCGTGAATGCCAGGGTTGTCAAATACCAAGGCTGCGTAGTACTGCTAGCACCTCATGCCTCTTTCCTCCACCACCCTACACGTTCTATTTCTTTATCTCACCATTGCAGTTTATTTATCATCACTGCTTTCTCTTTTTGTCACTGTTTTCCTTATTTCTCCTTTTTCTCCCTCTGCTCTGGGTTAAAGGCTGAAATATAAGTCCCCTTCCCCAATAATGAGTGCTGGAGCTAACGGCCTGCGACCACCGTCACATATCATCCTCTAAATCTGCTCTCTGTGAAGGATTAAGGCACTTGTCTTCTGAAAGGGCATTGCTGAATCCTCAGGCCACTTAAGCCTCATTCTGTGACTTTTCTAGGCAAACACGCGGGATTCCTGTACATGAACCACATTACAATGTCAACCTTCCAAACTATAAAATATTGTTTTCCTTTTGTTGAGGAGAGATATTTAGAGTTTAATATCATCCCTATTAAGAGCATTACATCTCCTATCAAGTAGTTAAACATTTTAAGAATTTGAGGAGCACGAATGCCACATGTTAAACTTTCCCACCCAACATGGCCGAAGTACTTTCCACGAAATCAAGCAACGCTGGTCAGCTAACAATACCAAGGGGAGGTGATGGGCCGGTTAATATGTCTTACATTTCGCAAGGTCAAAACATCTAAAGAGAAGGGTTAGTGTTTCAAAAATAAAGTGGGGAAACTGGAAAGGGGTGGGGTGGTGCATGCTATTACTAGGTATGGCAACAGGCCGCTATGGCTCTCTGTTAAGATCTATTGTTACTTTTGTAGATTGGTGTATTACCCTTTCACTTCATCCTACTGGCTATCTGGTGTATCATGCTACCTCCTTGGAAGTGCCTTCACTGCAATGCATGAGGGACTATTTACATGTAAAAGTACAATCATCACACTTTTGTCACATTCAATCATTTCTCTCATACATTTATTCAAAACAGAAACAGAATCATCAGTTTTACTGGAGCAAGCAAATTTCAATGAATGTATCATGACCAGAGTGCACGTTTAGCCTTAACATGGCAGACACATGTTGTGGTTCTCTTTCACATAGACCCTATGAAGACCACTGCAAAATCTTGTAATATTTCTAAATTCTTGCTCTCATACGTTTATTGCAAGACTCAATCTCCCATTCCTTCTGTCCCCTAATTCCCCTTCATCCCCTTGTTTTAATTACTTTTTTGTTATCTTTAAAGCTAGCATCTGCCCGCACGTGCTCTATTATTTTATAATAGCTTAAAAAGTACTAAGCAAAATGAAGACCACAATTTACAAAAGTAAAGGCGATGACTCCTAATAGGTATCAGAGTGAATATCCTAGTAGACTAGGGGTGCACTCTTCCAGATGGTTATAGTATGGATAAAATATACTATAGGCATGCTTCCAAACTTGTAGTTAGGTTGCTATGAAATAGGAAACGTCTAATAGAAACATGTACTATGTGTGTACTGATATAATTAGGATTTCTTTATCTTGGGCATCAGAAAATAGCTGTTGGGGCTCATTGGTAGCTTGGATGTGGTGACGCAGGTAGTCATCCATGAAGTAGGTGCAGGGTCACTAAATTACATCTGATATATCGCATGGCAATAATATCATATGTGATACATCAACCTACCACAACATTGTTAGGTAAGTATATAATTATTCTTCTTAAGTCCACTTATGCTTACCACCCAATTATACTTACCTCTGAAAGTAAGTATAAGCTGTGTGGCTCACTGGTTAGAGCAGGCATACCCTGAAGCAGAGGTCAGACCCTGGACCAGGGTTCAATTCCCGACGCGGCAGGGTCCTGAGCCCAATTGTCCACGGATTCGATAATTCTCGCTTCGGTGCCCACTCTAATCACGGGTTCACACTCTGCAACTCTGGGCATTAACCTTGCTTAATCACCACTACGGCCCCCGCGGCGGGATGCCTGGCTTTCACCTTGGGGATGCCCACTACGGGTTATCTCACAGGGGAAAGCCAGGATGGGTTCCCAAGGCAAGCGCCGAGATGCCCTAGGGTAAGTTGAGCGCTATATAAGAACATACATACATACATACTTACTTCGCAATGTAGTGGTAGGTCCCTATGTCACATGCGATATTATTGTAAGTCAATATTGTCAACCTTGACACAGTGGCATACAAGATGAACAAGACATCTAGTGCTGAAGCCGTCCATAGCATACGTCTGAAACCTAAATGAAGTTCCTTAGCTCATCCGCCAGCAAAGGACGCGGTAAACAGGATACCTACTGAAAACGGAAGAGCAATAAGGGTAAATAGCAACCATTCAAATGTGTCATGTCAGCCACCCTCCATATTAGAAAACCGCAAACCCAAAATAGATGGGGTAATTATCTCTAGTTAATGTTGTTGTTGAACCCAGTGGTGTAATGCCAACGGATGGGGACCTCTAGGGAATTAAGGAGCCCCCCCCCCCCCGAGTCTCTCAAATCTCACAGATATTCATTGACCTTGGGCTGAATGGGCCCCTCTTGTGGGTTGGGAGCCCCCTTGAGGGTTGAGGGCCCCTCCTGCGCCACAGGGATCACAGGGCCTGCCTTACGCGTCTACTTGAACCGCCGTACAACAGATGTTGCCTATGGAAAGGCATCCTCAGTGCCATGACCCACCCAAATAGCACATGACCGCAGGGTGAACAACAGAGCCCTAACAAAGGAAGGTAAAGGATAAGTTTATTTTCAATGAAAATATTTTACTGTGACATAAATGTGCCTTGGCTACTTGTAGGGATTGGTAACTATGATACAAGGGATAAATATAACAATACTATGTCTTGTTTCCGTGGAGGCAGGAGTCCCACACAATAGGCACACTGTTCTATCTATAGATCTAAAAGCTGGCAATATGTCGGCAGATTGAGTAATGGTTTGTTTAGGATGCATATCAACCGATGTCAACACAAACACACGTGCAATATGCAAGAATATTCACGCTTACCACACCTCATTCATGCTAGAACCTGCAGGTGCCTCATGAAAAGGTACATCGCCAATGATGCACCGTGCCACAAGAATCCGGATGGAGGCGGGGTCGAGGGGCGTGTTTCCATGGACTCGAGGGTTCCCGGGACTTTAACATACGACAATCATTAGGAAGCTAGTTCAAGGAAACAAGGCATCTCAATGGCACGGCATTTACCGTGTGAGGCCCTTAACACGTGTAGGTGGAAAAGGATGAGAATGTTTGACGCTGAAGGAGGGAGTTGTACAATTCTGGCGAGTGGGGAAGATGGTTTCCGGCTACCACGTGAAGTCATCACTGATTCCTCCAAAAGAGGGCTTAAAGAATGAAGTGCGTGTTTTTTGTTGCAGTTTTATTTAGCGCGATCTCGACCTGAAGGTATTGAATGCTTTACATGAGCACCAGGTGCTTACAGAGGGACACACTCATTTTTGGTAGGAGATTAAGTGATTTGCCTAGAATCACATGCTGTTGGGCCAACGCCTGAGGCCCAAACCTGATTCCCCCGCTCCAAAGTCGGTAGCCCTGGCCGTTACACCACATCCTCTTTCGGCCTTTCTGAACTTTTGAAACCGCCTCCTAATATGGACTATAGACGCATAGAGGCCGCCAGTCCCTCCAGATTGGATAACCACGTTAGTCAAACACCTGGGCCTGCAACCAAATTTGCTGAGCTGCCTTGCGCGTGAGGAGAAAACCCAGCATAGAGCATTATGCACCAACCTAGCATGCTGCTGTCCTCCTTTGTGCTGGCACTTTAACTATGCTGCCTTGGGTGATGCACGCCTGTGCACCAGGTGAGCCTGTGCTGCCTACCGTAGGACATCTACTAGAAGGATATCCTTCCAGCTCAAAATGTCTGTCCCTAGACAAACTCAGAATGATCCCGAGCACTGGATGTGTGCCGTGCACTGCAACGCATGTGCAGTGCAGCACTTTTCTAAGAGAAATAAAAACATTTCGCCTTGTCAGCGCTACTTAAAAGAGGCTTTAGTTTTCTATGTGAAGCCCGCTTGGCTATCTTAGTAGGTCGGGCGTTGTGTCAAAACCTACAGGTGTTTGCGGTGATCTGCCTCAGGGACGGCCACATGACACAAAGTGCTGCAAAGAGAACCAACGTTTTTGAACTGGACAGAATATATCCTGTATGGTAGTTTTTTGTGTGACAAAAATAAGGTAAATTCCGGACTGGAGTAGACAACTTGGATGGATTTTTATCGACCACCAGGCAGAAGAAATGTTCTTTTGCAGGGTACTGCAATATAAAAACACTTCCCTATCATGTTAAAAGTTTATTTAGCACTTTTATAAAGCACTTACTATCCATGCCACAATATATACATTGTTTTCATTCAGGTGTCAGGCGGGCCTTCTAGTCCAAAAGACTGAAATCTGCATTAATCACCGCCACACAAACAAGCATAACAAGATTATTTTCCAAGCATATAATTTAAGCTATTATAAAGGCATTTAAACACACATAAAGTTCATCATAATCTTGGTAATAACGGCATATATCAGTCAGAATGCATGCAGAAGACACACAACCATATTAAACAATCACTGGCAAAGCCAACAAGTCTTGCTTAGGTTAGCAACCTGTCGAATGTGCAATGGTAGTTTGTTTTTTGTCAAACTTTATTGTTGGAGGAGCTGCTGGGCGCTTGTCAGTTTAAGTAAAGCATTGACTAAAAGCAAAAATATATTTATACTCTTAAAAAAAAGACACGCTGTCTTAGTAAACTCTGTCACAGAATTGCACAGTAACCCTTGTCACAGAAGAAAACTACTTTGTGCGTGGATGTGCGCCTTGAAAAAGAGAAGAAGTCTGCCAACCACATTGAAGTTGGCCAACAGCTGGATTAGGCTGACTTACTTCACTGAGCTGTATGTTGAAGTGGGCGAAGGAAATATGTGAACGGTACAACAACTGGCCAATGAATGAAGAAGGCTGGCTGAAAGCCCCTACAATATACCATACATATAGGGGCCGATTCCGATTCGGTAAACTAATCCGTACGACGAATCGAATCGTCAACCCTTTCCATACGAATCGTACAATTCCGTCCGAATCGCGTAGTACAATTCATAGGAAAAATATACGACCGAACCGTACAAAAGCAAGGGAAAATCCGTACGATGCGGACCCTGAAAGTGAACCGTACGAATCGTAAACATGGTGTACGACCCGACAAGTACGATCCGGACCGGGGAATGAGAACTCGATTTGTACGGAAAACGTCACATATGAGCAATTCATACGGAGAGCCGCACAATCACATATGCACAGTACCCCTGAAATCATGGGGTGTATGCACCGTACCACTATGCACCGTCCCCCTATGCATCGTACCCCTATGCATCGTATCCCTATGCACCGTACCCCTATGCACAGTACCCCTACATGCCATACCCCTGCAACCATGGGGTGTACGCACCGTACCCAGGGGGGTCCGTTTCATACGCGGTTCGAGTCGAAATCTGCTTTTCCGGACGTTTTGTGCTCCCATAGAAAAAGAGTCGTACGGAGTTTTGACGAGATGAATCATACTTGCTGGGTCGGAAAATGCTGCTTCGATCCGTACGGACGTCGCGTACTGCGTGTTCCAAATGCGATTTCTATGGATTCTTAAGTTGTATGGTCTTTTGTACGATTCGTACGGAGATCTGCTTTGGGTTCGAATCGTACTTCATCGTATGTACGGGGACGTTTAAGGGTACGATTCGTATGGGAAATATGCTCCGTACAGCTATTTGTAAGGGATTTTACCGAATCGGAATCGGCCCCATAATGTCAGTAAAATCAAAAGGTGTTGGATAGCACCAGACCAAAAATTACACCACACACAATTAATTTCAGTCAATATTTTCACATGTGTGACACATTTTTAATTGTTGAAGCAGCCTACGAGCTTCCTTAACCCCTTCAGCGCTGAAGACAAAGCCAGCTGGTCATGGGCATTACCTGCGCTGTGCTTATGACGAGCTGACTTTGTCATGTAAAGTGCGATTCATAAAATGTCAGCACCCAGTGGGGAAAACCCATAGCACCCAAGGTGTTAAGGAATCTGCCAACTCTGACATGCATTTTGTTGGACCCATAATTCATATTTAATAGGACACAGCATTTTCATACTAACTGAATTTTCCCTAAAAATAGTCTGGAGGTGGTGGCTTCTTTCGGACTTTAGGCCAATGCATGCAATCAGAGTATGGTCAGTTTCAGACATCAACATTATACAGAGTCAGCTCTATTGACTGCCACAGAGGATCACAGAGGGAGAGCTGAACTGGTACTTCTCGATCTCTCAGCTGCATTTGATATGGTGAACCGTTCGATGCTCGTTACATAGTTAGAGAGTGCCGGAATTAAAGGTGCCGCCCTTACCATTCTACGGTCAATCCTATCCAACAGAGAATAAAGAGTGTCCTTTGGAGATTTCACATCAGATCCTTTCTCCTTTAGCTGTGGAGTACCGCAAGGTTTCCTTTGTCACTACACTTTTCAATATCTACCTTACCCCTTTGATGAAATTCATTCGGCCATACAGGATTGTGGCAGTCTCTTTTGCAAATTACACATAAATAGGAGCATCAATATCATCGGATGTTGATGAGGTTGCCAGCAATTTTCAAAACTGCTTGGCCAATATATTCATCTGGATGCAGGAAAACTGCCTAAATTCGAATTAAAAAATGACTGAACTAGTTCTTTTTTGGTCATAATCATCTTTTTGGAATAGGTCATGGTGGTCGACAAATCTTGGTCAGCTTCCTTATCCCATTCAGAAAGCAAAAACCCTGGGAGTTTTTTTAGCTAAAATTAACCAGGTCACCTCCACATGTTTCCATCTCCTTAAATTTCCAAGAAAAGTGCTTCCATTCATTCCAGTAGACATGCTGAAAAATGGTGGTTTGGGCCTTGGTATTCTCTAAATTAGATTATTATTATTATTATTATTATTATTATTATTATTAAAAAATTTTATAAAGCGCGTAGTCACCCGTAGGTATCCCAGCGCTGAAACAGAACCCTAACCAGTGAGAGGGGGGGGGGGGGTACGGCAATTTTAGACAGAAGCAATTTTAAACAGAGCAAAAAAGAAGTGGTTAAAAGCAGTTTTAAGGAAACAAGTGGGTTTTGAGTCGTTTCCTGAATCGTAAATAGTTTGATTCTTTCCTCAGGTCTCGGGGAAGAGCGTTCCATAGGCGCGCTGTGTGGATCGAGAAACGTCTTCCACCTGTGCGGGCTTTTTTGAACCTGGGCACGATGATGAGGGACTCCCTGTCCGATCGGAGAGATCTAGGGGCTTTATAGGGTTGTATGAATTTCCTCAGAATGGGGGGGCCCTGATTCTGCACTAGCCTATGAGCCAAGCTTAAGGCTTTGAATGTTATTCGTTCTCTCACAGGAAGCCAGTGGAGTGCAATTCGTTTGATCTGGGAACCCAGAAAAGATTGCTGCTGAAGCTCCAATCCCTACAAAATCATGCTACTGCCCGTTTGCTTTTGGAAATACCCAAATTCGCTTCTGTGTTCAAGAGCAATCTTCACTAACTCAATGTCAGCAAAAGAATCACATTTAAGGCTGCTTGTATAGCCCACAAAGCTATTCTCAGAAGTGGACCGGCATACTTTCAAAAGATCTTTGCTTGGCATGTACCTACCCAAACTCTTAGATCTAGCTTGGCCATGCTTGTCTCAGTTCGGAAAATAAAAAAGGCAAGATGGGGAGGGAGAAGTTTCTCTTTCTTAGCTTGCAAACTCTGGAACTCTATGCCGCTGGAAGTGAGATCTGAATCAAATCATTCCTCCTTTAGAAAGTCTCTAAAGACATAGCTTTTGACCAAAAGCATGGCCTGTTATTAATCTTTAAAGAGGGTATTTTGTCTTGTTCTTAGTAACTGTTGGTGCCAAGATGCCTCTGCAATGGTGCGCAATGTAAAAACTTTACTTACTTACTTTCATCTTCAAACAGCTAATATCCATTCCTTCAATCACTTATATTTAAAAGAAGTATACGTGAGAAGCCCAGTCTCCCATTTGTCCCCAAACATACTGAGTTTAGTATTATTCAGTCTATAGGTGGCTCCCATTTGGACTATGCCAATGTTATCAACTAAGGTTCAGCCACATCCACCACCCATTTGTTGCTACTAGTACAACATGCAACCACGTGGTTATTAGTTAACTTTCCCACTACCCCATTCAAAATCATTTGGAAAGTTCCACTGGCTTCCAATCCACAAAAAAGTCATGTTCAAAAGTCTGTGTATCTACATCAAAACAAACTACTGTGACAGCCCTTCCTTTCTATAACTATATACTTGCTTTACCTCCCACTGTCACAATTTTACCATTGTTCTTTATGCTCTACTCATCCTTCATTCATTTGTATGCCTAGAATTAAAAAAATCTCACCAAAATGGCTGCTCTTTTTCTTTCATGCCACGTCTACTTGAAACTCTCTACCCACTGATATGCGACCCGCGACCAGCTACAAATAGTTCAGTAAGACATGAAAATCGAAGGATTCCAGTTCTAATGAGGTCGTTTTTAGGTCTCGCCTACGCAGCGTACAACCGCTGCTTTGTAGTGACCTCTTGGAATCACTCCGGGCTTTTTTGAAAACTCGTGCATGTTCTGCACTGTTTCCAATGAGCTCCGTGCACGTACGGTGTTTACCTTGCGGGAGCGAGCAGCGGCGCCATCTGTTTGCAATTATCGTGCTTGGAAACAGATGGGCTTTTATTTGGTTTTGTACAGTGCAGCACTTCTGCAAGCGCTATGCTGCTTCATAGCCGGTGCCGCTTATTTGTAGCGCCTTTGTTTATTCACAAGCGTGCTGGTTTAGGACTTGTGCCCTGTCTACGCCTTCCCTCCTGTTGTCTGTGCCTTCTTGTGCTCCTCTGGGCGGCCAGCCAGCTCCTTCACCCGCCCAGGTCCCTACTTGTCTGTTACAAATTTGCCTGCTGTGGCAGCTGCTTTAAATGTATTTAAAACACAGCATAAGTAAAAGACGGCATGCACAGTCCATGTTTTCCCTGCTGTGCATCAGGGCGTGGAGGCATTCTTTCGCAAAGCACACAGCCATGCAATAGGTATCCCCACCCCCAGGCATCAACACGGAAGACCAACATCACGCCCCCGGTGTCTTTGATGCAGGCATGCAGCATCCCGGCAGCAGATCTAGCAGACAAATAACAGGTTGATTTTTTTCAGTCTTATTTACAATTTTATTTGTATTATGGAAGGTTTGGATATGATTAAGGCTTGTAGGCTGTGCAGCTATTTATTAATCACCAGACAGCGAGTGGAAACTAAACTGCATGATACTCCGGAGGGAGGGGTTTCACAACAGTGACTCAGACTTCGAAGGTTTATTGAGCCCTTGAAAGCAAAAGCAACCCTTTTTCAAGAGTTGGACTCAAGAGCTGAGTTTTGTTCTAAATTTCCGTGGAGGACAGCAAAGCCTTGCAGTTTAAACCTCATTCGTCGACCAGAAACATTTCACAGACTGCCCTCGAAGCGCGAACAATACAGTACAACACAGTGAAAAGGAACAGGCAGTAGCGGTGACCAAATGTGGGTATTCAGCAAGATGCTTTGACCAGCCAGCCCTTACCCCACACTTTGGTTGTGTAGCAATGTCGTTTGCCCGTAGCTTTGCACTTAGACCCTTCCATTACACAATGTGATTCTTCAGGGTGAGAGTGGTCCAGTCCTCACATGACTGCAAGGAAGAAATGCTGAAACTTTCCCAAATTAGGTTCAAATGCTCACGTGCATACATGTTCTTTAGCTCCACTGGTTTTCATTTGCTTCGGTTCATGTTTTATGATTGTTGTTGGCACAGCTGCCCATTTTGTTTCGCCTTTGAAGTAGTATTTCCATGAGACATTTCAGGCTGTCTGAGCTAAATTCGGGTAGCTAGGTCCGTATCCCGTCTGCAGACCTTGTTTTGCTTTTTAGTGACCATTGCCCGGGGGCCTCCATTTTTGACTGCCCTTCTTCTGGGGTGAGCGTGTTGTGTTTTGCAGTCACCTTGAAGAATATGTGAGCTGCATGTCAATACTCGTTCATCAAAGTGTCTGAATGTGGTGTTGCAGTCTAGTGGTCAACACCCACATGGCCTGCACTGTGCCTCATAGGAACGAAAGAGGCGGCGCAGAAGGTAGGGGATAGTGCGATGTATGCACGCTTGCTCTCTCTCTGAAATAAAAGGATTTACACATAACTTCTTGTGGCCGTGTCATCTCTTCTCCGGGGCACATAATTACTACCCCGCAGATTGGCGACGAGCTTCCAAGGACACCACCGACACCGCTGAGTCCAGCGCCGCATCAGCCACAGCACGCGGCATCCAGCCTCCACTGTGCTCAGAGGGAGGGCGGCGCTCAACTGGCATCTGCCCTGAGGCAGTGCTACCATGAAGTTCAGGTATGCGCATAGCGCGAGTGTGGCCCCTCGCTGTATCACAAGCCTACCACCATCCACACGCCTGCTCTACAACAACGGGAAATTCTTGAAGCGGCAGGCCTACACGCACCAGGAACGCGCACAGCACATGTGTTCCAGCAACGCCCACCTGCCACAACGTGCATCGGGTCTTTGACCGCTGCGGTGCCTCTGATCAAAGGCACCTCTACTGCCTCCCAGCCATCATCCTCCACAGCGTGTAAAGCAACCTGCTCCACAGTGCCACGCGCACTGCAATTGGGCCAGGCAGATTCCTCTCATCCCATTTTGCTTACCGAAGAGGACGAAGCCCAGGTGCCCCTACGCTGCCAACGCGACCGGGAAGTCCACACTGCTGACCAGGACTGCTCAAGTGAACCTCACCAGGTGCACCTACAGGTCCTGACACCACAGCCTACCACCTTCCGCCGTGCACTCCACCGACAACCCTCCCAAGCGGATACACATCAGTCCAGCAAGATGTGCGCCCAGACCTTTTCATTGACCAGCCCCGTGCCGTTCCTCCCTAAGCCAGGTGAACCAGCCAAGAAGTGGCTGGCTGGAAGGGGTACTTTCTGAACTACCTATCGGCCCTAGAAGATGAAGGAGAAGAAGCGTTCTCTAGCAAACGCATGAAGAAGATACTCCTTCACAAACAAGTGTATGAGAACATGGTCAAGAAGCCAAGGACAGCCACAGATGAAGACGTATTCCAACATGCGCACGATGACTTAGACGGTCACTACCAACCGGTCATTTGCATAGCCATCAATAGATACCCTTTTTTTCAACGCAAACAAAGCAACACAGAGACGGTGGAAGACTATGTCGCAGCGCAGCACTCAAGAAACTGGCTGTAAACTGCAAGTTAGGACATCTGCAGGACAACCTAGTACGGGACCAGATAATAATGCACACGGTCAACACTAGAGTGCAGGAGAAGTTGTGGGTGAGTGGGGAGGCTCCCCTCCATGAAACTATTGTAATCGTCAAAAAGGCTGAACTCTCCAAAAGATGTGCTGCGGCTGCAAAAAAAGAGAACACAAAACTGATGGTGTGCAAGATAAGCGACAAAGACACGCCCAGAGACAAACCAGGCCACTCCACAGGACACAAGTCTGGCCGACGACCCTCTGAAACCTCAACGGGCTCCCCCGGCCCTCCCACGATTCAAAAAGCTTCAGCTACAGGTGCAGCAGCCAGACGCACATGGCCAATAGTTAAGCAAAATTAGGCACAAAGTTCCCCGCAATGAAAACAATGCCCTGCCTACCACGTCAAGTGCTCCATTTGCGGCGTGACGGGACATTTTGGCAAAGTCTGCAGACGGAGACCTCCCCGCAGCGCAGTTAAGTGTGTCATGTATGACTCGAAGCCCGCCGCGAAAGAACGAGAAGAGTACAAAGACAGTATCTTGTGCATAGAGGATCAGGTGTTAGGCATCGACTACACCTCCAGGAGGAAAGCGTCCTGTCTCATGTCCATAGGAGGGATCCAGATATCCATGGTGGCAGACTCAGGGTCCACATTCACAATAAAAAAAGGACACATGGCACAGGGATTTTGCCAGCACCTTGGGGCACCACCTACACCCTACAGACGTACATGTGGTCACTTTCACAGGTGAAAAGATTCTCATTGTAGGGTTCCGACAACTACACTTCGAGTTCAAGGGGCAGGAGACCACAGGCAAGTTGTATGTAGCAGAAAAAGGACCCTTGGTTCTAGGGTGGATCGACCAAGGAGCACTGGGCATCCAGCTCAACCCCGGCGAAGAAACGCAAGTATTAATGACAAGTGAAAACCCCAGCCCCAAAGTGGACAAACTTTGCGAAGAATTCCTCAACGTCTTTGGTGGGACCATTGGACAATTGTCTAAGTTCACCCACAAAATCCAGTCAGTCACAAGGTGCGGATTATCCCCCGCAACTGCAGGGAAGCCATGCAAATTCGAATTACAACGACTGGAGGACAACAGAGTCATTGAACTCATCGAAAGCGCCGAGTGGCTGGCGCCCTTGGTAGTGGCATGCAAACCAAACGTAAAAGTGGATCTCTGGATTGACCTTCGGGGACTGAATAAAAACATACTAGACAACAAGTTCCCTCCACCACGCATCAACAACATGCTAGCTCAAACTAGCGGAATCAAGTGGTTTGCCACCATTGATCTCTCCGCCGCATACCACCGGATCTTACTGCACCGATTGTCTAAAAAGCTGACCTCGTTCATCACCCCATCCGGCTGCTACCAATTCCGGCATCTGCCCTTCGAACTGGCGTCCACAGCATCGGTATTCTAAAAACGAATGTTTAAGATGTTCAATGACTGCAGCAATGTCCTATACTTCCAGGATGACATCCTAGTAATGGGGAGAACTCGATGAGAAACTTTGTACAGTCCTGCACACCCTTTCCACCAATGACCTCACAGCTGAACTGGAAAAGTGCTTATTCGACCTGCGCAACATCACATACCTGGGGCATGAAATAGGCAAAAATGGGATTTCCCCAAAGAAAGCCAATGTCGAAGCAATCAGATCAGCACCCAAACCAAGTTCCAATTTGTTCCTTTGGTTGGCAAAATTTTATAGCAAATTCGTCAAGACCTTCGCAACCAAGACCCACAACTTGCGCCAACTGCTGAAGGAGAAGTCCACGTTCCACTAGTCGGCAGATTCAGAGGCAGAATTTGAGACCATCAAAAACTACATCTCCGAAGCCATTCCACTTCAAGGTTTAGACAGCTCAGCCTCCAGCATCCTGACAACCAACGCCAGTGAGAAGGGATTGGGAGCATTCCTGTCGCAACGCACCACGGATGGCATGGAAGTCACCATCGGCTTTGCGTACCGCTCCCTCGCTCCCAACGAAGAGACGTTTAGCGTCATAGAAAAAGAGTTGCTGGCCGCCATCTGGGCAATGGAGAAATTCTGACAATACCTCTGGGGCTCCAAGTTCACACTCCGCACGGACCACAAGCCGCTGATCAAAGTCCTCACGTCCAGCAGGAATGCCAAGCTACCCCGCACATAGCCAAAATGACACTCGGGCTCCTAGATTTCGTTTACGACGTGGAATTCATGCCAGGCCACAAGAACAAAGTGCCGATTTTCTTATTTGATCAGCCTCAATGGAGGACGCTCCACACTCCAACCACTGGGAGGAGTACCAAGTGGCGCTCACAGCTGATCAAGAGACCACCATCGGGGCGCCAGACTGGAAGACAGTCTACGAGCAGGACCCGGATCCCTCCAAAGTGAAGACCTTCATCAGACAGGGCTGGCCCGAGAAGAAACACATGAAGGGTGATCTTAGGAAGTATTGGGATGTGCGCGAGGAGTTATCTCTCAGCGATGATGCCACGTTCCTCCTCAGAGGTGACAAGGTTGTTCCCCCGAAGGATGTGCTGGACCGCCTCCTCACCATACTGCACAAAGGCCATCTAGGCATCGTCAAATCCAAACTCAGAGTGAAACAGACGTACTGGTGACCGGCAATGGACAACTCAGTGGAAAGATTTGTGCGAGCCTGCCAACACTGCGCAAACGCTGACAAAGCACACACAATGCTGAAACCCCCAATAGGGGAATTCAACGCGCCCTCAAACCAATGGGAAGAATTGTCAGTGGACATCCGGGGCCCCATCCTGGACTCGTGGGGAGTACCTAAATACGTTATTGTCCTCATCAACAGAAACTCCAAAAGGCCGGACGTGGAAATTTGCAAAAAAGTAGACACCGATGCTGTCATCACCTTTTTGACAAACACATTCTTGAGGGAAGGTATTCCAAGAGTCCTCACCAGCGAGAATGTTCCCCAGTTCACCTCTGAAAAATTTCTTCGGAGAAACGGTATCCGGAACAAAAACAAGCCAATATATCACCCTGCTGGCAATGGCCAAGCAGAACGGTTCAACCGAGTCCTCATGGGCTCAGTCCAGGCAGCCAAATCACTGTCAGAATATCGGAGGCAGAATATCGACATAAAAAAAATTGAAGTCCTATCTACTTTAAAGTAAGTACAAAATATCGGGAAAAAAATATCGGGAAAAAAATCGTAAAAAATATATGTTTAAAAATAATATAAAGTTAAATAAATAATACATATAAATAACATAAACATACTTTCAAATATATTTAACATTATTATAAATAATACATAATATAAAAAAGAAATAAATATATATATAATATAATATATACCATTTACAATTAATTACTCTAATAACTTATCAATTGTTAAAAAACATTTTATAATTTATAAATACATACATACGAATACAACAATAATATAAATGAAAATATCAAAACTATATATAACAAAGTTAAAAAAATAATTTTAAATAAATTACATACTAAATTAACTAAAACAATAAATATTGTAATGCGTAGGGGTTAAAGTTTCTATTCCAACTCCAAAGGGTGCAACTGTAGGGAAAGTGTTGGATAGCTTAAGGGTTAAAATTACTATTCCAACTCCAGAGGGTGCATAAGGAGGGAAAGTGTTGGATAGCGTAGGGGTAAAAATGACTATTCCAAGTCCAGAGGGTGCATCAGTAGGGAAAGTGTTGGATAGCGTAGGGATAAAATTACTATTCCAACTCCAGAGGGTGCATCAGTAGGGAAAGTGTTGGATAGCGTAGGGGTTAAAATTACTATCCCAACTCCAGGGGGTGCAACAGTAGGGAAAGTGTTGGATAGCGTAGGGGTTAAAATGTCTATTCAAACTCCAGAGGGTGCAACAGTAGGGAAAGTGTTGGTGAGTGTAGGGATTAAAATGTCTATTCCAACTCTAGAGGGTGCAACAGTAGGGAAAGTGTTGGATAGCGTAGGGGTAAAAATTACTATTCCAACTCCAGGGGGTACAACAGTAGGAAAAGTGTTGGATAGCGTAGGGGTTAAATTTACTATTTCAACTCCAGAGGGTGCAACAGTAGGAAAAGTGTTGAATAGCGTAGGGGTAAAAATTACTATTGCAACTCCAGAGGGTGCATCAGTAGGGAAAGTGTTGGATAGCATAGGGGTCAAAACAACCTACTAATAATAAAAATATTATTTTTTCTGTAAAAAATAACAAATTAATTATTAATTTACAACAAATGAATTAACAATACCAAGAAATAATTAAAGAAAATAATTACCAATTAATAATTAATCAACAATTAAAATAAATATAATTAAATAATAATTATTAAAAATATCTTAACAAATAAAAGTGAAATAAATAATAAAAAATAGAAATAGCAAAAAACAATACTTTTTTTAAAAACATTTAGCAATTATTAATTAATTGACAATAATTTATTGATTAACACAAATACATTTTTAAAAAAAATGTAATTACCAATTAATAATTAAATACCAATTCATTAAAAAAATGTATTAAACATTTATTACCAATTAATAATTTATGAACGATAATTTAATAATAAATACCCAACACTAATTTTCTTTATTACTTAATTACAATTAAATTACTTCCCATCCTATTACTCTATAACCTCACAACACACATCTTTAATAAATTAATACATTTAATATAATTACCAATTGATTAATTAATAAAAATGAATTACCAATTAAAACAAATTATCAATAAAATAAATTACCAATTAAAAAACGTAATTACCAATTAAAAAATTCATTACCAATTAATAATTAATAAACAAATAAGTAATTTTTAATACCAATAAATAAAAATAAATCATTACAAAATTACAATTAAATTACTTCCCACCCAATTCCCCTATAAACCCACAACCGGCTACAGAACTTAAATGCAAAAATAATTAAAATTCATTCATAATTCCCAAAAATGTATAATTAATTTAATATAATTAAATTACTTCCCACCCTATTCCCTTATTAACCCACAACCCGTACCGGTAGTAAAACACAAAATTGACTTAAAAAAATTATTATTAACATATACAAATAGCATTCATATAATTTAAAACAAGTGGAATACTTAACAAAAAACATATAACACAGACATATTAAATACATAATAAAATACATAACAATAATATACATATTGATATTAGTAACATCGAGATTAGTAACATTGATATATTTGATATCGATATTACTAACTTCAATATTACTTACATCGTTTTAAAAAAATTCGATATTACTTACCTTAGGGTTGATATTCTGTCAAACGATATTCTTGACCTCCATATACTTTTCCTTCGATATTTCCAACTTGATATTTCTGTAGGTCGATATTTAGAACTGGGACACGGAAATCGGAAACATCATGTGGGCCTATCGCATCACCCCCACCCTCACTAGGTACAGCCTGTTCCGTATCTTGCTTGGCAGGGAGCCGTTCACAAGGGACAACCTGGCGTGGATGGATTTGAAACTTCAAAGCCGCTGGTCACCTGCAGTGGTTAGAAGCAATATACAGGAAGCGCAAAAGATATACAAGGACAATTATGACAGGACGCACGGAGTACGAGCCTTCTCCTTAGCCTGATCGGACTGGGCAAGAGTGAAACTGGGCCACTTCAGCAAGAAAGGTGACAGCAAATTCATACCAATCCTACAAGTCCAAGAACTGTATTTCTGCTCAGCACTACTAAGCGACGGCAAAGTATAGTCACACAGTAGAATGGCGAAGTGCAACAAGGTCCTACAGTGGCAGGATAGTGAATCCCCCTCCACGACAGGCTCTCATGGGATGATGATGGATCTGGACGACGACGTTACCACCAACAGCTCCGAGTCTGGCGGCCCAAAAGGGGGACAGGGGGCAGCACTGAGTCCGCAGGAGAAAGAAACAACGTCGCCCCAGCCCACACCTTCCAAAGCGGCCGATCACACGGACATACCAGAGAAAAGGCGAGGGGCATCCATCTCACACGACAACTGCCAGGAAAGAGAAACACATGAGGAGCAGGCCTCCTACACACACCCGCACAGGTAGAAGAGTGGTGCGACCAAGAAGATAAAATGACTTTACCACATGGAGCTCCAGGGGGCCTATACCATCTCCACCCTGACCTGACAATGCAGATACCCGGGACTCCTCCGGTGAGGGGTCACCACAAAGAGACTGTGCAGAAGGGCTCATGCACAACCCACCGTTATGTAGTTCATGCAGTTGGGACACTTGTTCTTATGCCTTTTGTATTGTTATTAATGGGGGGAGATATGTGGTGTTGCAGTCTAGTTCTCAACACCCACGTGACCTGCTCTGTGCCTCATGGGAACAAAAGATAAGTCGCAGAAAGTAGGGGATAGTGCGATGTATGCATACTTGCTCTCCCTCTGAAATGAAGGGATTTACACATAACTTCCTGTGGCCGTGTCATATCATCTCCAGGGCACATAATTACAACTCCACACTGAAATGCTGTGAAAACATTAATGTGTTTTTTCCTAGTGATATTTATTCTTTCACTGCACTGAGCAAGAACGCCTTTTTCCTCATAGCCATACTTTCAAATGGGGTGCGCGTCATGGAGACTTGTTCCTTGAAAGTATTAACTGCGATTTACTTCTTATTCCAGTGATAGGTGATGGCTGTGAGAAATCAAAGGTTTGGGACACCTCGTAGGGAGCATGTTCAATAGCTGGGTGAATGGGTGGATGAATGAGTGACTGACTACATGGATAATGAATGGATGCGCGAGAGAATGATGAATGGCTGAATAGGTGAGTGCAAACATACAACTTACATGCCTGAAGACATGATGTTACAGTCGACAGGCTGAGGTGAGCAGATGTCTAGAACACACACGCCTAAACAGAGATAAGTTATAAAAGCTCTTATTAAAAATATATATACATGCTCCTGAACACAATGTGTTGTGAGGTTCTGAGATCCAGATACCAGACCCTGGAAGCCCTCTCAATCCCCTACCCCTTTGTTTCTCCTGCACAGAAGATATTCACCCAACCCCCAGGGCTGCCTTAGGCATGTGCAAGCTGTGCACCTGCACAGGGCCACCAAACTCCAGGGGCGCCCACGCCAGTGCTTAATTTAAATATATTTTAAATTGGATGCAGCTGCCTCAGACCGCCTTTTTACAAGTCACTCATCACTGCCAGAAAATGAAACTGCCTGGGTCCCTGCCTCGGTCGTAGGTCACCGTCACACCACATTTTACAATCGTTCATGAGCTACCAATGAACTATTGTAAAATATATTAATAGCCCACCCCGTCCCTCCCTGGCGAATCTTCAAGTGTGTGCCCAGATTGAGGCCAATAAGGATTGTTTTTGGCCGCGGCCCGCCCACCATACTGTGCAACTGCAGGGAGCTAATCATCAGCCGAAGAGAGAAGCAGGCAGTGTGTTGCGCAGCAGGCCTCCATCGCAGATCAATTAAGGCTGTCCCAGTAAGTAATTACTTTCACTTTTTAACATGATTCTAATAATCATAGGGCGTCCAGTGTTTATGCAATGTGCCGCGAGGATATTAAAAGTATTGTTGAAAAAGCTTAAATAATAATATTGGAAAAAATGTCTGCATTTGTGCGCCCTTGATGGGCCCAGCATGTGCGTGGTATTGAAGCCACACGCGGCAGTGGCTGCAGTTTGAGACGCTGCTGTGCAGTGATGGTAAAGGGATGGGCTTCCACTCAGTGAGGCCATGTGGGCCGGCCCTTGACACCCCAGGGCCTCCCCACAGACACGCAAGCCAGAGGGAGCAGCCTCAGCTGTCAGAGCAGAGGGCAGAGCCTGCCATGCACGCCGTGGACTGGCAGAGAATGTATACAAGGAGAAGCCAATAGGATAAGAGGGGGAAAGAAGGGGAAATGTGCAAGAGAGGCTGCAGAAAGAGACATATACAATGAAAGGGGTTCAGAAAGAGAGTATGTCGAAAAGAGACAATGCTGAGAACGGAAAGAGAAGTGTGGAGCGGGGGCAATATAAAGAAGAGTGGGGTGTGCCGTTGTAGAGGGTGAGTAGAAGAGCGAACCATGAATAGGGGTTGACACTATATACGGGTCATGTGTAGGGGAGGTGGTGGCAAAGGCGGCATTCGTATGGAGATGGGTTGTAGATAAGGAAATGGGCAGGGGTTTGGGAAGGTGGAGCAGTGTAGGGTGTGGTGTAATGTGTAGGGTGTAGAAAAGTAAAAGAAAGGGTATATAAACTAAGATGTGCAGAGAGTTGTAGAGGAGTAGAGCCAAAGACGTGGGTTACTGAAGAAGAAATGTGCTGGGGACAGAAGGTTTACAAAAGGGGGTGGTGATGAACAGAGTGTCTGAATTGAGCAGACCACTCTTACCCAGTCCAAGGGGACAGAAGGTGACATGAGAGGAAGATGGTGCATAGGCAGACATGTTCAGAGGAGTAGGTGTACTGAAGTAAATGTCTAGGGGTGTGCTGCGTGGGAAATGTGCAAAGGACAGTGCACGTAATGGTGTATGTACATTGTCTAGGGGTGTGGTATAGAGTGAGACATCTATATGCGAAAGGTAGGGGCTCTAGAAATAACAAAATAAAGGGGGAGGGGTTTGTGAAGCTATTGGGGTACGGGAATGATATGGAGGGAGGCTGCAGTGCAGGGAAACGGAGAGCACATGGGTATGAAAGGAAGGGATGAGGTGCAGCAGAGGGCCGTGCAGTGTAAAATGGAAGGTATAGAGGTGATATGGAGATTGCAGTGTATGGAAAGGTACGGCACTGGGGCATAGGAAGGAAAAAAGGAGTACAAGTTGTAGGAAGAATAAGGCAGAGACAGCTGCTGTTTTAGGAAGGTACAGCAGTATAGGAAGGATAAAGTGCAGTGCAGGGGTGTACTTTATACACTGGAAGGTATAGAGGTACAAGAATGGTATGGAGGCTGCAGTGCGTGTAAAGGTAGGGCATAGAAGGGTAGGAGCAGCCGCGTGTACACATCTAGTGCCTTTTCTGGAGGTTTTATTAAAACACCTTCCTGAGCTTCAGGGGTTCCGCCCTGCCCGGACCCCCTCTTCTGGGGCCTCCTACCTACACTCCCTGCCCAGGGCCACCATGAGCTTAGAGCCACCCCTGCAACCCCAACCAGTCCCCTACAAGCTTGGGATCCTTTCATTCTTTCTATCATTCACCAGTTGTATTCGACTGAAGTGCTTTAAAACCTATGAACTCCCACAAACTTCCCAGAAACTCATAAGGGGGAACCTTCTGTAAAATTCAATCTTTTTTGTTTAAGGGTCCAGTGTTAAAATATTGTACCATTTTGGCCAAATATTTTTAAGTAAAGCCTAATAATAACATTTTAAAATACAATGAATGTATTGCACCCTTTAAAACCTGACAATACTGTTACATTTTAACAAAATTCCTCAAGAGAATCCACTCCGCCCTCACCAAACTCCTTTTCATATGGATGTTATTACCAGGGATCGGGCACTGCTAAACTTTCATTAATGGCTATGGGCCTGAGCTTAACACTTACCTTTACCACTTTTGCAGCGACTGCAACTGGCATAGTTTCCTACTGCGCTAGTCTCCAGCTTTCCGGCCCCAGCGCAGGGGTAGTTGACCGGCGTGCATCCTCAATAGGACAGGGCACCCGAAAAGCAGGTTCCTACTTTTGGAAAGACCATGGAAGCAAGCTCTTCCATCTAGTTGGGTTCCACTAGATTTTGCGGGACTTCGTGCTCGCACACTAGATTAGTGGTAGGTAGGAATTTTTCCACCACGCCACACTGTGTAGATAGAACTTGGTCCTGATGAAATGCACGGGATCACTCTGAACACACTGCATGAAACATGTCAACCATTTTAGTAGAGTAGAACATTGCTCCCCTGGGCCTTTGAGCCAGAGAGTAGCCTCTCTTTTGTTTTTTAACTTGGTGGGTTACCACTCTATTAAACTTTCTCTGAGGACTACCCAACCTTTTTTACACCACCCACTCACATCTACACCTCCCCCTAGGGCCCTCACACCCACAGCACCATACGGCAGGAACAGAAGATCACCGCTAAAGAGCCCCTTTAAGGGTGCCCGTCGGGTATTGCACCACCGACCCGACGAGGAGCGAGTCCATATGATGAAGCATGACACCTAGCTTGCTGGGTTTGTGAGGACTCTAGTTCCGACAAGGAGGATTGCCCTCCTTTGTGCCTCCACCCATGTTGGTTCATCCTTTGCACCCCCCCTTTTTTTCCTACTGGAAAACTGCGTATTCTCTTTCGAATCACATAGTTTCTGACTGCCGATAATTTTCCACCAGCTGTAAAATCCACGAGTTTGCAATACAGCCCCGGTTAATGGGCATGCTTCCTCTTTTATGTGTCTTCTCAATAGAGAAAACCTAAAATATCAAGTTGAGAAACAAAACGAGTGAAAAAGAATATGCTCCCTGAACTAATTCTCTGAGAGACAATTAAAAAAAAAGATCTTCAATACAACAATATGCAGTAAACAAGCTGCTCTTTAATACCTACGAATATAACTAGTTGGAACAGCATATCCAGTAATACAAGGGTGATGAAAAGACACAGTAATAATTTACCTGCTTATGGAGGCAAAAACTGTTGGCATATAACTAGTCAACTCAAAAGGCTTCTAAAAGCAGACCGCATGCCATAGTCTATGATGTCCTGACTTGAGTATCACATTTGGGAAGGGATAGTGTCCCTTGGTACCGTTTGTGACCTGGAAATAACCTCGAATATAAGGAGGCATATATGACTCCTACACAAAATTATTATTATTTAGCATTTTTTAGGAAGTTCCTTTGTAACATTGAACAAACACATTGGCTGTCTTTTAACTTATATTTTATCCTTAAAAGAAGATGATGGAATAATCAAATTGAACATGGACTTATTTCCTGTTGCACCTTGCTATTGTTGAAAAAGTTCAAAAGGCTCTGTATGACGGTTCTAGCCTGCTGAGCAAAAGGCCAGACTAAATACAACATCGACATAAGGGAAATATCGATATGGGTACTTAAAATATATTGACTTCTTTGATTCGAGCAAATTACACATGATGTAGGAGGTGTAGAAAAAAAGACCCACCGAAGGTGGGAGATGATCACATTTGATATTTCAAATAGTTTCCTAGCGATCCTCACTATATTTTGTCAGCAAACATAGTGCCAAGACACCTCTGGGTATCACCGCATTATAGAAAACTAAAGCGTTAAAAAAAATACATTGAATACATTTGTACCATATGTGAAGTTGCTTAACCCACGTGGCTTCAGGTGAATATTTTCAGAAACTGGACCAGGAGCATGAACTAGTGAATGGCCGCCGAGCAGGAGGTGAATCGCAGCCAAGAATGCCCCAACAAGTTTGAGAAAATCTAAGAGATCTGGGTGTTCAAAAATAAATACACTAAAATGGTTCATTAAAAGTTCAGGCGGATTTTAAAACCAAATTCTCTCCTAGAGCCTGATGAACCCTGGTGGACCATTTTGCAAAGCTCTTTCATCTCGTCTTCTAGTTACATTGAACATTGAACCTAATTTTCCATATTGATTTTTTGCTTGCTGAATTCACAGAACATTTAAATAATTTTCTCTAACTCTTCACTGCTATTTGGACTAATTCTTAGGACCTTTGTACACTTCCTTAATACTCTTAGCTAGGTCTACTTAAACCTTTTTGTAATCAGCATTAATTATTATGTTTTTTAATTTGTTTATTGCAATTTCAGAGATAAAAGAAACCAGATATCACAATACAAAAAAGAGGGCAATTCACAAGCATCAATTAGCACAATTATGAGAATACTTACATCTGGCAGAACATCAAAAGGACAGTAATATAATGACATCAACAAAAAGGCATAAATCCAAGCAATGAAGACAGGCTTCAAGACAAGACCAAACTATCTGCCATGCCCAGCTCCCATCATCTTAGTCTCACAGAGCGAGCAGCCTAAGTTAAGGCGGTGCCACAGTGTACGCCCCATCTGGCATATTAGTCAAGGCAGTACTGTCGAAGTGGGCGTTCCCCGTCGACGTGTTCCCACCAACTTGTGCGCCTCCATCATCCGCACTGTCCCTGTCCTGAGCATGTGACATTAACGTACCATCCAGTATTCGGGACCAAAAGTTCTTAGGCCTGTTCTTTGGAGGCATTAGGTCACTGTATAATTCAGTTTGCGTACAGCAGTATATTAATTCTCTCTTCCATAAATTAAGAGTAGGAGGGGGTCTCTCAACCAGGCTCTAGCAATGCACCACTTAGCTATTAGAAATGCCATGTCAACTAATCTCCTCTGGGCAGGACGTAGGGGTTTCGAGTATCCCAGGAGAGCCAACAGTGGGTCCAGGGCTAGGGTTAAGGACATAACTCTGTTAATTTCACCATAGATTGCCTGCCAGAAAGGGAAGACAGCAGGGCAATTCCAAGCTACATGCAGAAAATCCGCCAGTGGGGCTCTGCATTGCTCGCATTCCGATGAGTCGCGCAGGCGCAACCTGTGGAGCCTCTCTGGGGTATAGTAAGTCCTGTTCAGGAATTTAAAATGTATGAGTCTGTGGCGCCCATTTAGGGAGATCTTTCTAGTGCTAGTGCAGCAGTACTGCCACAGTTCCTCATTCAAATCGGTGCCCAAATCATGCTGCCAGGCTAGTCTCGGCTTCGTGTACTCAGTGTATTTCTCAGTTTGGGCTATCCTATAGAGGATAGTCGTTAGTTTCAGAGGGGACTTGGCTGCTACCACATAGTCAAATGCGGCAACCATCACCAGCTCATCCATGTCATCTCCTAGGAGCTCCCGCATAGCATGACGCACCCTGTGGAACTGAAAACGTGATATCAGTGTGGGATTCATCTCAGCAGTGATAATGTCGTCCCAGGTTCACGCCGTGCCTCCCACAAATAAGTCGATAGTACCTAGTTCGAGTTGGTGAAGAACCAGTATTACCCCTTTCTCCCGACATGGTGCTAACCAATGGCACCATTCAATTTCCGCCCTCGGGGAGTACAATAAAGTGCACGCCTGAATCTCCATCATGTGAGGCAAAGCATGAATAACAGAATTTAAGGAATCCAGTATGCCCGTACGGCGATCTCGGAATTGCGTCAGTAGTGCCGGCAAAGGAATCGGGTCCGCGACAATCCTTTCAATACGGACGTAGGGAGCATCATGCGGGCCATGTATCCAGGAATAAGCTTGGGCACTTTGCGCAGCGCGATAATAGAGTTCCATGTCTGGAGTGTTCAGGCCTCCCGCCGCATATGGTCACACCAGGAAGTTCCAGGCAACCCTAGGCTGCTTACCCGCCCAGGCCAGGTGCACTAACAGGGATCGTAACCTACGGAAAAAGTGGGAAGATAAGACCATCGGGATATTACAGAATAAGAAGAGAAATTGCAGTTGTATCACCATTTTTATCAGGGATATGCACCCCAAAAGTGATAGCGGAAGAGAAATCCATTTCTCTATGTCATCCTCCAGTTTAAATATAGCGCACCCAAGGTTTTCGCTAAGAACGATCTCTGAGTCCCTATGAAGGGGTATTCCAAGGTATCTAACCGCCTCAGTAGTCCACTGAAGTCGGTACTCCGGCTCAAATTGCTCTGTGGAGAGCGTCAAAGAGAACATAATAGACTTAGCCCAGTTAACTTGTATGCCTGAGAGTGATCCAAAGAGAACCACCTCCCGCAGAACCGGAGAGAGATGTGTGGTGGGGTCCCTAACATAGAGTAGCGTGTTGTCCGCATAGGTGGAAACAATTAGATTATATGTCGGGAAGCGGATGCCTTGATGACTATGATACTCCCGAAGAGCACACGCAAGTGGCTGAGCAGCCAGTGCATAAAGTATCTGGGAGAGGGGGCATCCCTGTCTCGTGCCTCTACCGATAACGATGGGCTCCAAGACCAACGGGCTAATGCGTATACGCGCCGTTGGGAAAGAGTACAGTACCGTCAGAAGTTGTAAAAACAGCTATCCCACACCCATCCTGCTCAGAACCTGATGGAGGAACGCCCACTCCACCGAGTCGAATGCTTTCTCCATATCTAAAAAGATTGTGACCGCCCACACCTCCGGACGCGTATGCTGGAACGCGGCAAAGACAGTTCTCAAGTCATATGTAAGATTGCGCGTTGGGACAAAGCCTGATTGTTCTGGGGCTACTAAGGACGTGACCAAGGGTTGAAGGTGGTTAGATAGGAGCTTAGCGAAAAAGTTTGTGTCGACATTCAGGAGAGAAAGTGGATGGTACGAGGCACAGTCGTTCGGGTTCTTGCCCGGTTTAGGAATCGCCACGATGATTGCCTCTCTCATGGAGGGCAGCATGGTACCCGAATTGGCCATATCGTCAAACAAAGTAAGTAAGTGTGGTATCAGAAGTTCAGAGAAAGCCTTATAGAAGGCAACTGGAAGACCATCGCTGCCCGGCACGCTTCCACTTTTCATGGACGACAAAGCCAGGACCACCTTGTCTCTCTCAAATGGTCGAGTGAGGAATTCTCGATGTAGGTCGGAGAGCCACGGGAGCTTGATATGCGCCAGGTAATCCACGATACGCTCCACAGGAGCAGGACCTCTTGGCGCGTACAACTTCGCATAGAACTCACAAAATCGTTCCGCGATAGATTCATTTGGAAGCAGGACATCCGAGTCTTCCGAACGCAGCATCGGTATAGAGGCGATATCTCTACCGCGTTTAGCCAGACGGGCCAGCACAGAACCCGGGCGCTCACCTTCAAAATAGATCCGGGCTGTGGCATACTTCCCTAGGTATTTGATTTCTGAATCCGCCTCGTCATTATATTCTCGTAGGACCCTCGCTATTTCCTGATCGATTGAATCATCCCCGGTCTGCGACCTCAAAACCGCCAGATCCCTAAGCTTGCTCTCCAATAACTCTAGACGGCCCCTGTCGACTTCAGAACCCCTGCATGCTTGGAGATAGTGACCCCCCTAGTATATGGTTTAAACTCCTCCCAAACCGATTGAAACGTATCAACAGAACCTATATTTGTTTCGTAGAAAATCTTCAGTGCCGTCAGCAGTTCCTCTTTAAAGAGAGGATACATCAAAGGGTATGGGGGAAAGCGCCAGGCAAAAGGCGGAATCCGTCGGACGGGCATGGAGCAAGTAATCCAGATTGGCGAATGATCCGAGTAGGTTCGCAGCAAGACTTTGGATGCTTGCACGTTCTGGAGAGAGCTGGAGGACACAAACCAATAGTCTATTCTCGTATATATGTTATGGGGGGCTGAGTAGTGCGTAAACCCGCCCTGCGACGGGTGTCTATGTCGCCAGACATCTACCAAGTCCAGATTTTGCAGTTGCATAGTTAGCATCCGTGCAGAGGCCGAGGGAAGACGTGTAGGGCCATCCGATCTGTCCAGCGCAGGGTGTTGTGTCAGATTGAAGTCCCCTCCCCAGAAGATGGCCTTGTCAGCATATGTAAGGATCTTTGTTGCCAGGTCTGTATAGAAGATAGGGAAATCAAAGTTGGGGCCGTAAGTGTTCACTATGCACATGTCCGCGACTTTGCCATAGCAGCCTGTGATCGCAAAGCGACCATCGCTGTCTGTCACTAGCGGAGTCCATGTTAAGGAGGACTTTGGGTTGAACCAGGTGAGGACCCCTCTGGCGTGTGTGGTAAAACCCGCTGCATGTATATTGCCCTTGAGTCCTTTATATCGAAGGATGGGACTATCTAATGGGAGATGCGTTTCCTGCCAGACAGCAATGTCTACTCTATGCCTGACTAAATATTGAAGGACTTTGCGTACTTTACGGTGGTCATTCAGACCTCATACATTCCAGGTCAGGAATCGTAACGTATCAGGAGCGTCATCCCCTACTGTCTTGTCATCTGCCATGGTGTGCGTGAAAGGGTCATCCCTGCCATGTCAAGTGTAAGTGAAAGGCGTATTGTGGACACATTCCAGCCTATCTGTGCATCTCGCTTGTTTGCCGTGAACCATATAACCAATAAAGAACTTTGCATAAGAACAATTCCCATAGGTTCCCCTTCCCAGCCCCCCACCCACGCCTCCCCAACCCCAACTAGGCCGCGTTCATTCTTCCGTCCCACCAAACAATCCCCAGCCCCACTCTCATACCCCAACATCAAAACACTCACAATCACACATTCCAACACAAACAAATCTCCCCACCCACCCCTCTGAGTATACATTTGAGATCAGTGGTAATCACACAGGGGCAGATGTTGTCGACAAAAACAGTGCGACAATCACTCAAAAACAGTATCAAGTTTGCTGCCCCCCTTCGCCCCTCCGACCCAGAAATCAAGAAAATTGAAGGGTGTCAATACCACCCCGTGTTAAGTTGCCAAAAGTCTCAATCTTCAAATGCAAACCGTAAACTGCAAAAACACACGAAAGCAGACAGCTCCCAAGTCATTCAGCAGTGTTGTAAAGTTCAAACGAATACTCCCAAACAGAGTGGGACTTAAGGATTCAAGGAGCAAACCCTTTAGGGCCCGGGAACATAGTATCATCTTACATCGTCCGAGGTCGAAAAATAATCAGCCCGTGAGAGTGTAAGAAAGAGTACCTGTGGAATAGGCGTCGTTCCCTCAAGCCTATGTTGCTAGATCAAAGACTGGGACCCCACACAATAGACATACCTGTAAAAAAACAATAAGGGGCATGCACCCCAGCCTCCCCCCGTACACCAGACGTGCCACGTAATGAAATATCAGAGCATCAGAAAATATACGTAAGGTTGCATTCAGTCTTGCTCCTCCAAAGAATCCCCATCCAGGAGCGTCTCTCCTTCTGCCAGTCTTTCAGGGCCTTTTGTAGTGCCTTGGGGTCCGTGAAAATCATAGATCTCCCCTGTCTATTGATACGCAATTTTGCTGGATATAGCATCGCATAATCTGCGCCCAGTTCACGTAACTGATGCTTCATAGGAGCAAACTGTTTTCTGGCCTCTTGCACCCTGGCCGTAAAGTCGGAATATATGGACAGAATCGAGCCCTCGTATTGTAGCGGCTGCTTTTCTCTGGCCAGTTTCAGAGCGACGTCACGGTCCCGATCATTTAATAGTTTGGCAATAGTTTGGGGAGCCCCCGGTTTAGGTCGTGGACCCAATGAGCGATGCGCCCTTTCCACAATAAACATGGATGAGAACGCTGTGTCCCAGAGTAGTTTCTTCAGAAAACTCTCCATAAATAGCTCCATATTGCCTGTCTGAGTGTTTTCCGGAAGGCCCGTGACGCGCAGGTTACATCGGCGTGAGCGGACCTCCAAATCCTCAGTTTTGTCCAGGAGGGACTGCATGACTGTGCCCATTTGTTTGTTCTCCGAGTCAAGTGTTGTCTGGGCCTCCTCCACCTCAGTGAGCCTACGCTCTGACATATCTATTCGCTCCACTTGTTTGTCAAGTCGCTCAGCCATACGATCCATGCAGTAGGTAAGACTGTCTATTTTCGTGCCCAGGTTCGCCATACCCCCTTGTAGGTTCTTTTCCATGGTGAGAAGAATCCCACGTAAGTCCTACTGCCGTGTCTCATCTGTCTCACACCTATCCGTCACTCCGCCTCCGCCCGCGTCCTCCATTGTCTTAGGGCCTTTGGGGCCGAAGGAAAGCTTGGACTGTGTCCTGTCGGAGCGATCCATATCAGTCGGTCATGCACCCTTTCTCCGCAGGGGTGAGGCCTCAGCCGGGGATCCCCCCAAGGCGGGTCGCAGTTTCTGAGTCCCACTCCAAACTCACCCTCAGCCGGACTCGACTCCAGGCACACCGACCGTGCCTGAGTAGGGTGGTAGCATCAGCGAGGGGAGTGAGAGTGAGGGTGTGCACACAGCAGAGGTATGACCGGGGGAAGCAGGTGGGTGCGCAACTGTGAGGCGGTCAGTACAGGCCCGGGGAGATGGTAGGACATGTGTCAATACGATCTGGGCAGTATCCAGTACAAAGGCGTTCAGCAGCAGGCAGGCAACGGGCAGAATCTAAATCTCTAAATCAGATCCAGTACATGTGGCGTAGGCCCAAATGGCAGTGTGGCAGCCGCTGTGCACCAGGGAAGGAGTTATCAGGACGTGCGTGGTATTGGTGCCCTCAGCCAATTCAGTCAGCGCCCACTCTCCGCCCAAGCGCTACAATCGCTCCAACTTGCGGCGGTGTTGGGGGGAACAGAGACAAGTGCTGTACCCCACTCAGTAGGAGTCCACGGCTCAGGCAGTCAGGAAGGAGGGCAGCCACGGGCCAACTTGTGTTATCATTCAAGCCTGTCACATCAAGTAGCGCTCTTGCGTTGGTCACTGGCAGCCAGAGAGGGCCCTCAGTCAGAGTGGCGTGTTCTCCAATGAGTAGGCCCTTTCGTAGTAGTCTCAGCAGCGGCCCGGTGGGCCTCGCGTCACCAGTCCGATCAGTGAAGCGGGGGGGGGGAGAGGCCCGATGCTCGGGGTCCTCACTATGGCCACCTGTGCCCCCCCTAAAGGCTGCGCACCCCCACTCACTGCAGTGCCAGAAGGTTGCCGCCTCAATCCGCCACTCAGTGTCTCTCGAGGCCTCGATGGGAGGGGCCCCGACCTCCGCTGCAGGGAGCGCGAAACTCGAGATCGCGGCTCAGCAGGCCCGCCGCGCATCTCAGTGCAGGTCTCTTGATCTCGGCTCTGCGGGGACCAAACTCGAGCGGAGTCACAGTGTTCGGGTCCTCAGCGTGAGCACATACTCCGGTGCTGCAGCTTGGCCTCGCGTCGTCAGTCCGATCTGCGAAGAGGGAGGGGGTGGTGGAAGAGAGGAGACGAGAGACCCGATGCTCGGGGTCCTCACTATGTTCCCCCTAAATGCCGCAAACCCCCACTCATCGCCGTGTCTGAAGGTCGCAGCCCCAATCCGCAGCGCGGGGTCTCTCATGGCCACAATGGGAGAGTCCTCGACCTCTGCCGCAGGGAGCGCGAATCTCAAGACCGCGGCTTAACAGGCCCACCGTGCGTCTCAAAGCAGGTCGCTCGATCTCGGCTCTGCGGGGACCAAACTCGAGCGGAGTCACAGGAATCAGGTCCCCAGCGTGAGCACACACTCCGGTGCTGCAGTTTGGCAAAAGAAGTAAGGCAACTACCCAGGATATATGCAGGATCGTTTGTCTGGGCGGAGGAGCTCCAGACTCAGGCAGCCAGCTCGGATGCCGGCTAGCTCTGCCCCCCCTGTAATCCGCATTAATACCATGTTTATCTGCATCTAGTTTCAAATTAATAGAGTTATCCCCATACATAGGAGTTGTAGCTTCAAAAACGATTAATCCTGCTTAGCATGTAACCCATCAAAATTTTCAATGCATCTGATGTTGCGATGTGCACCCTATGGGACATGTGCAACTAAGTATATATTAACAGCAGCACATTTAGCTTCCTTTCTATAGGTTTCTTCGTGCTTACAGAAGTGCACTTACCATTTGCTGATCTCTCGGCTACCGTGACCATGTTGTAGCATAGTTTGCAAACCCTTGCAGATCTGTGAACATCAAAAAATTCAGTAAGTGAGTTAAATTTTATCCCCAAATTAATATATTGTCTAAACATTATTGGTGCCAGATGGAGAGATATAAGTTGGTTAGGCTGGACTAAGTAATTTAGTACAACCTTATCAACCAAATATAAAGAGAATGACTCATTGGTTATGTTTCTGCTTCTTGCAGTAAATTGTTGCTCAATAAATCTATAAAATGGTCACATAGTGCAAAGCAAAAGCCAGGAAATGTATTTCTATACTATTTATGTCCACACACACAGTGGTCGAAGTGGGGGAAAAAAAGTTGGGGAACTATGGGCGGTGACTCCACGGGCGGGAATAACCTAAGAATTGGATCAGTGGGCGGAGTCAGAGGTGTGGCCAGAATGTGCCACACATCCCAATTTTTAGTATTTGTTTGGCATTTCACTGACCAATTACAGCTTATTGTGTTATTTAATTAAACCAATTGATACACTTGATTATTTAAGGTTCAATAGGAGTTATTGACATTTAAATACATTCACAAAGTGGGATATATTTCCAATCACACAATGTCCCAAATACGGCTAAAAGTGGAATCACAAGCAATTTTTCTCCAAGCCATGCAGTTTCTCTCATTAGCACTTCTCCCTTCTTCCACAAGAGCAGTTCAAACATGAATGGCAAACTATCTTAGTTTGCAAATGTTTTCTATATAATTATGGTTCTGCCATATTTGCTACATAGTACATAATCCACTGCATAATCCTACAGTTTTAACTAATAATTTTTGTAGTTCAAACGGATAAAAATGTACTAAAAAATGTGTCTTGAGTTGCTGCAAAGTGGACGGCCCTTTTCAAAGGTTGACTGGTCACCTTTCTCAATGCTGCATTTGTGTGTTATACTGATACCAATGAGGTAGAATCTTTGCAGAGACTTAACATGTCAAAAAATTTCTAAATAATAAGAAAATATATTGCATTATGCTGCAGCCTTTTTTTGGTGCATAATTTAATCAACACTGCGGCATCATTTTGTCCCCCATTGCTGCATAATTCCAGTGGCTTCAGAGCAGGTAGCATATGTTAAAAGTGCTTGTGCAAGGAGCAGAGAGACTGTGAAGTTGGCAAACTTAGGGGCCCATTAGGATGTCAGGCGGATCGCCACCGTCATGCGGGCGATGGCAATCCGCCCGACATCCTTATCCGCCCGCCACCCATTTCCCCCGCGCCATATTACTATGGCGGGGGGACCGGAGCAGACGGAAACACCGTCCACCGCTTTTCCGCCCCGGTCGCCTTGAGGTCGGGGCGGAAAAGGGTTTATATGGTGGCGGTGTCTATCAGACACCTCCAGCCATATTAGGATGGGCTTTGGGAGATGCCTTTCCGTGGCGGAAATGCCGTCACTGAAAGGCAGGCAGTCTTTACTTTGGGGGCCCCCATGGTGAAGGCGAGGTGGGGGGTGCACATGGGGGTACCTCTGGTACCCCCCTGCATATGCATACACAATGCGGCAGTCACCACGCAGTGCCTGCCGCTTTGTGTATGCAAATGCATATCATGCATTCATAACATTGCGGCGTGTGCCGGTGCGAACACCGCCCGCCGCAATGTTATGGATCCATGATGCGCCCGCCAGTGTGGAGGGCGTATAATAATAGCCATGGCGGGACCGCCTCTCAGATCGCGGGCTGTCCCGTTTTGCACGAGGATGGCAGGAGCGCAAAGTCCGATCGCCATCCTAGTGGGGGCCTTAGTTTGGTGTGCCTGCAAACCCTGCATTGCCGATCCTTGGTGAATTGCAGCTATTACTGCTGAAACAAGGCCAATGGAGGTAACAATGGGTGAGGCAGACTGGCCTCGATGGCAGGGCCGGCTTTAGTGCGGGTGGCGTGTTGTGAAACAATGTTTGTTGGTGCCCCCAAGTATCACCCACGCCTCGGACTCTCTCACTACCACCCTTTAACAGTCCCCCTCAAGTCTCCATAACCACTCTCTTTCTCAGATGCATTTAATTTAATTTACAGGGTCACTTATACCAGTGTAGGGAGTCAGAGCACTTCACATCACACACACTACACAGAGACAATCATTTATACGTGTGTAAATCACTGTATAGGAAATGTTACATAAGACAAAGGACTACAAGGTGTAGAAGCCGCATGACAACCATACTAGTAGGCAGTATAGTTTAATAGCTCACTGTTCTATGTTGGGATTTTAACTTATAAACTGCAAGTAACAAAATGATCTCTCTGACAAAAGCAGTAACCTACTAACCTAGTTAACATTATGTACACTTTGTGATTTGCATGGTACATGATTTTTTGCAGCAGGCACATTAACCCTCTGTGCTACTTTTACAGGAGTCAACCCTTCCACTAGACAAAACTCTGATCTCTCTCTAGGAAGAATATTCACCAAAGTTATCATGACATTTTTATTCTTGCTGAAAATTGCTGGAGGCCAGGAAGGAGGCAGCAAGTTTTTTTTTTAACCACAATATACTTGCAAACACTACGCACCCTCCCGAAATAGGTACCCAGTGCGGTCACACCCTAACCTGCTCAAGGTTTATCTGACCTCACTGACAGAGTCACAGTGCCTGGATCGCTTTTGCTGTAGGGTGTGCTGCTTCGTAGGCCTGAAGGTGAACTTCAGTATGGATTGTGGTGGACTGGCCTTCAAGGTTAACCCACAATTGACATCACTAGGGTATATCTGCTTGTGATAAGACATCAGGCCTTCTAAGGTCTAGTGGGGACTTCTAAGGTCTAGCATGGGAATATGCGCCTTCGGGAAAGTGGTCTGGTGGACTGGTCATGGAGGCTGAACCTGGTTCCCCAGTTCCACATTTGACAGCTCTGGCCATGGTGCCACATCCTCTCCCCCACTGAACACTATACTGCCCCACTGAGAGAAACTTGCACTGCATTCAGCTGCAACAAAATTGTGCCCCCTATAAACAGTTGGATGTGACTCAATTCAAATTATGCCCTTGATAAGTGTAATATGTTGCCTTAAAAAAAAAAGTAAAAGCAAACACTTATAGGGAATGCAAGATTTAGGTAAAGCATGTGAAATGTAAGCAGAAACCACATAGTTACCTTAACGATCTCTCACTCACTATTCAGAAATCAGTGAGTGGTTTTACCTGAAAAGTTAAGGACATTACTACATTGTCCGGAAGGGAACCGCTTTAATGTCCATTGTTTATATCCTTACAAAACGTAGGCAGTATGGTTTAAAAAGACCACAGCTGCTGCGACGCGGAACCGCTACGGCGTTTTTTGATACTAAGTAACAGCGAACAAGATATTGAAACTTACATGGAGAAAGGCATTGTCGATTTCCCTGATGAAGGGCATGATCCTAGAATGCCCGAAATGCATTGGATTTGATCAGATATAATGACATTGCCTGTGTTTAGAAAACAATAAGAAAAGAAAAAAAACATGAAAAATGAATGAAATGTTGCCTACAAAGAATAAACTGATTTAATGAACGAGAAACCGAATGAATGGAAATCTTTTTCTTTGGCAGAAAGATAATAGTAGCAAGTGTGCCCATCAAGGGATGTCCCTAGAGACCCTCTAGGTCCACAACTTTGTATATAAATTCGACGCCATTGGACCCCTGGCGCCACCTTGTGGAGCACCTACAAAAACTCATAAAAAATCTTTTGAAACAACAAAGGAACCATACATAACACTCGCTGTGCATCTATCCACCACTAAAGTACTGTTAAAAAGACCACACCCATAAACACAGAGCTATGGTACACATTATGTTTTCCAATCCACCCATCAACCAGGTCTTGCAATACATCCAGGAATGATGTACTTCCTTCACCTGGGGACAACAATGCTGTTCAAAGAAACACGAGAAAACCAAAGTAGCGCTTCTCTGCAAAGTCTGTAAAGTGAGGCTGATGTGTTTGGATGTGAATAAAACCAATCTGGCCACTTTGCAACCACTCTGTCTTGCTTTATTTAGATATGTATTTATTTTTCATGTTTAAAACCTTTTATTTCTCTCCATCCCGAGGCTGCATTTTGGAATAGAAAAATGACAGAAAAAGGGCATTTCCCGCAAGAGTGTTTTTCTTTTTTGCATCCATTTCACAGGGAAGCAACTAAATGAAAGAAGGAGAGAGATGTTGTGAACCATTTCTTCAAGTCACTGTTTTCAGTAAGTGAGGAGCAAGACAGAAAGAGAGGGAATAATAGGAACAGAGGGGGGGGGCTGCCAGCATGGAAAAGAAGAGGACATTGTCCATGTCTTCTCTGGGCAGTAAGGAAGAGATAGAGTCCTTTTCCTTCTCTGCCCGTCCCCTAATGTCCACGAAAGCAAGCCGAGCCTTATCTAAATGCCTTTGCTATTTCTGCTGTCCTGGGACACAGTTTTCAAAAGAAAAAGTAGTGGAACAGAATATTTGTAATAAAAGAAGTAGGGGCATGCCGTGCCCTCCCGATGCCGCCTACTTCGACCACTGCACACACAGCTATAATAATTACAGTAGGAATTCATCCATAGAGCCTCAAATAATTCTTTCCTATCCCTTGACAGTGAGGAGATGGTCAAAGGGAGGAGTAGACATAAACGTAATTTCCTGCCCGCTGCCTGACTCCTGCAGGGAGTTTCCTTGTCAGACAACTGAAGCCCAGAGGCAACTGTTCCCAAGGGTGTAGACTTCTGTTAATAATGTTGATATGCAAAGCACTGCAAATGTTTTGGGTCCCCTTGGTCTGGGCTTGAAATAACAGGGTGAACATTGCCTGGCCTCCACCTTGGATTTTGGTTTCTCTTTCTCCCTGAGACATTTGCACTGGTAACCCACCCTTTGTCACTTTAACCCCCTTAACTTCTCATCACTGGCATCAAGGGCAGGGATTATGGTAAAGTACGTTGATGTTAATGGTCAGTTTCTATGTTTGGGTCTCTTAGGGCCCTGATACAGCCTTGAGCCAGAACAATTACACCGACCAGTGTTCTTTAATCTCTTTATTAATTTCTTTTTTTGCTGAAACTAAGATTTTCCTTCTACAGTTGTCCTTAGCCTAACTAAAGAGGTGATTTGCTAAGAACTCAGGGAATTCAGAATTGTCTGTTTCAATTCACCCTGTTTTCTGTAGCTGATCTTGATTAAACCCTATCTTTAGGCAATCTACTGCAAAGACCATATATTGCTTAGGTTGTACTTCAGCCAGCTGTCTGTTGTATCCATTTTAATAATGTTATGTCGCCACATCAAGGTGGACACCACAGACCATTTCTGATCCAAGCGTAGGCTGCGAGCATTTTAATATTCGGAATTACTATCCCATTAAACCCCAAAGGCACAACACCTAATAATGTGCCAGTAGCCTTCTGGGGTTAGGGGTATACATTAAAAACATTCAGTTAAAATTGCGGGTATTACAGCTCCAAATGTTGTGCTTCAGCTCCTTTCCTCCTTCCACGCAGGCATGACACACCTGTACTCGAGTCGCAGCCACACACTTCACTTCAGACACCACCATGCATACCTCTGTCTTACTCTGGGTGAGAACTGAACAGACAAGGTAATATTTGTGACTGCACTGCAGCTGGCCTAAACGCTCTCGTTGACTCTTCTTTTACTATACCACAGATTTTCTTCACAATTGCCCGACATGCATCTTATACATTTTTTTAAAAACGTGCCTTTAATACACGGCCTGGACAGCAGCGTGCACGCGATCTCTACAGGTCTTCACAACAGCTGAGACCTTTGCCCTGCCCCAACCCACCTCCCCCACTCAAGTCCAGGTTAGGCTGGGTTATATATGCATTTGGGTGGCACTTAATTTGTTGGAAGATAGTTGACAAAAACTCAGTTGCTAGTGCTTACTGCTGCAGTAGAGACTTTTCAAAACGTGCCTTTGAAAAAAGAAAACGGACTCCATTACACTCATAATTACACCGATTTTAAGAAAATGTCACACATAAGCAATCTGAAACCTTGGCAGCTATGGGAGAGTCCTGCTCGCGTCATCAGACATCTCAGGCCCAGCTCTACAGACAAACAAATCTGCAGCTAGAAGCTTTATCGATGAGTAACTCTCCCTTTCTTCTGCTAGGTCTTTGCTGTTAGAGCTCAGGGAACAGCAGTCGAGTCATCACCTAGAAAGAGAGCCTGTATACACATCGCGCAAATAACCACTCCACGCATGTCTTAGCGTAAAAGGCCATTTATTAGGACAGGTATGACAACCAAATTTCAACATAACATCAATAACAGTTAACAATCCCCCCAACATCATGACCTCCAAACATCATCCATTCACATACTCCACTACTCACTCCAATTCACACCACGACCTCTTCACACATACCATTCACTTTCTCCTTTCACCTTCATCCTCCTCCAGCATCTCCCATCATCTCACCTCCATCTACCACACCCCCATCCTGCACCTGTAACCCCTCCCCGGCAGGGTTATTCTGCCCGTCATGGACTTCCCACCCTTCTCAAGGTCTGCAAACACTCTCCCAGTGTCAACCCGTCCTAAACTGGCACGCCGCCTAACTTATAGCCAACCAAAAACACTGCCACTACCTTACTCCTGAAAATTTGTAGGGTGGGAGGGCGGACAAACTAGCTGTTCCCTGCGACACAGGGGACAGGAAGAGGAAGGACTTCCTCCCCTGTCCCCTTATGTACCCTCCCTAACTCCCCACCCCTAAGCCCACCCCCCAGCCTATCCTAGCCTACCTGTACCGTTATCGCGCGAACACCCCAGGGGAAGACTGGTCTCTCGACCTCACTTCCCCTGGGGGCCGCATCGCGCAAATAACCACTTCACGCATGTCTTAGCGTAAAAGGCCATTTATTAGGATAGGTATGACAACCAAATTTCAACATAACATCAATAACAGTTAACAATCCCCCCAACATCATGACCCCCAAACATCATCCATTCACATACTCCACTACTCACTCCAATTCACACCACGACCTCTTCACACATACCATTCACTTTCTCCTTTCACCTTCATCCTCCTCCAGCATCTCCCATCATCTCACCTCCATCTACCACACCCCCCATCCTGCCGGTGATTCTGGTCGTCATGGACTCCGCACCCCTCCCAAGTTCTGTCACCCAGGGAACCCCCAGAGGGCGGTTACCTGCCCCACCAAACGTGCACCTTTCGCACTTAATCTCTCCTACACCAGATAGACTCGTTCCACAACAAGCTGATGGTATCCCGCATTTCCATTAGATAGTAAGCATTTGCCATGTGCGAAAGGTGCACACTGTCGTCGCGGAAAAGAAGGGGCTTCTCAAGCCGGAGCCCAACATGTGCCAGAACTTTGATTCCGTGAGCATCACAAAAAAAAAGTCTCATCGCCCTATTCAATTTCCGCCTTACCCTCTCAATGACACAAACTCTGTCCAAACAATACAGGCGCCAGCCAGATTGCTCCTCATTGCCTCCAGATCCCAAATGTAACAAGGACACTCCTGACAGTTTTACCGAGCCATTTTCTCCCAGGTGGATAACCAGCATGTCCAGGCAACCCAATTGAGACACCTTCTTCGTCAGCCAAGGCAACAAGTCGCCCCAATGCATCCCCCTCTTACCCCACCAATGGACTTCGTGATGACTGCTCCACAGGCCCAGGCTACGACCGTACACCTGCCTGTCCGCATATTTTGATGCCCAGTGTACAAAGGAGTGTCCAACAATCCAGGTAACCGTCTTGGCCCCTGGCCCCCGAACGCAACCTACAAAGAGAAAGAGGTTAACACCAGAGCAAAACAGATCTGTAACACAACCGCAGCAGCCCCCCTCTGGCTACCCTGGCTCCGACCTCCTTCATTTACACATATAGCGTTCGCAGCAGCGGGACCTCCAGCGCCCGCACACCCACTCTCCTTCAGCCACACCCATTTGCCCCGTCCAACCTCACATCCTCAAACAAACACCCCGGAGCCCCACGCACTCCCAACAACTCCGACACCCAAAATGCTCCGAAGAACATCCAGACCATGCACAATCGGAACAACGCCACCTCCCCATCGTCATAACAGCAGTGGGGCAATTCCCCCAGAACTCTCGTCAACAACTCAAAAGTGATCGCTTCACGCTGCAACTCTCCCCTCCCCCTTCCAACCTCATGCGACCCCAACCTTTCAACATTCGACTCAACAAATCCGCCCTGGCCGGATCAAAACCCAAGTAAACAATGCTGTAAAACGAGATGCCAGCCAGTTTGCCAGCTATCGTAGTCTGCGACAATCCTCTGTCCATGCAATCCAAAACAAAACGCACCACTCCCCGTTCACAGTCACTCTGGGGCATCCCCCACGCAGCCCTGTTCCAACCCAAAAAGGCACCAAACTCAGACCATGTCAACCTGTACGCTCGCCTCGTGGATTCAGCCATAGATTTCTTGACTAACCTCACCACTCTCACTCCCCCCTGGCCCAGATACCCTCCGGCACCTTGGTCTTGCAAGCCTCTGCTCCTGGCGCCAGCCTCCTGAAGCGCTGCCACTGCGAACAAGATAACGCATCCGCAATTTCATTACTCGCCCCAGGCACATGTTGCGCGCGGAAAAGCACATTAAAACGCAAGCAGAGCAGCATGAAACTTCGCAGCAGGTGCAGCACTCGCAGATCCTTTGCCTTCTGATTGTTCACCAGTTCCACCACTGTCATATTGTCCACATGGAACAAAAACGACCGGTTCCGGAACTCCGGCCCCCACACCACCAACGCCACCAGCAGGGGAAAGAACTTGAGAAACGCAATGCTCCTACCCTGTCGCAGCCAATGAGCCGGCCACTGCTCTGCACACCAACGCCCGTCCCAAAAAACTCCGAAACCTGCTGCCCCTGCCACATCAGAGTAGAGCTGCACCTGCCAAACAATCTTGTCATGCGCAAAATCCAGAGACACACCATTGAATTCTTCCAGGAAGACCAACCATACACGCAAGTCCGACCGAACTCCCATTGTGACCCTGGCCCTGTGGTGAGGGAGCACCGCCGCCGACATGGCCATGCCAAGGCGCCTACAGAACGTTCTCCCTGCCCTCACCACAGGGCACGCAAAAGTCAGCAAAACGAGCAGGCGCTGCACCAACCTCAAATCAATCTTGCGAACGCCGATCACCTGCGTCAAAACATCCTGTATCGGGGGCATGGCTTGCAGTCGACAAAAATGGCCGCTTGCTGAGAGAGCTCCGGAGTTGAAGTGGCCCTCCTGAACAATCCGACTACCTATCCTGATGTCTAACGGGAGGCTGGAGCACCCGTGAATGCCCGTGATCGAGCGGCATTGAAGACCGCAATTCCGGTGAAAATCCGCAGCAGTGAACCGGAGCAAATCGAGGCCGGGGAAAGGGGGCCTACCTCCGTGAAAGAAGCCGGGGCCTTGAGTGATCTGCAGGCCCAGAGACTCCCTGGGACGAGATGTGGCAGAGGCATCAACGGACCTCAGATGGAGGGTCAGAATCAGCAGACAGGCATGTCTGTTCCCCGCGTCCCTTCGAAACAACAAGACACAGAGGTGGGAGCACGCAAAAGAACCCGCAGCGCGGGACGAGGGACACAGGCGGGGCAGCGATCCGCAGGCCCGGACTGGACACAGGAGGACTGAAATAGGAGACCCGTACCAGCGTAAAGGCGCCCGATGCTGAGACTCGCAGTGGATCAGCCCAAAAAGCATACTGTGATTCCCGGCGACTGTCGACAGAAGGCCTAGGCCGGAGACTGGAACCGGGGCCTCAAGTGCCTGCACAAGCCAGATTAGCTCGCGGCGAGTCACAGTGGGGGCTCTACAATAAAGCCAGTGGGGCCAGGCGCAATAAATAATCAAGACCGGACCGGGGGGGGTGAAACAAACCACGCTCTTCACATACAGAATTACGAAGGATACCAAAGAGGCTCAAGGGGTACGCTCGTACAACAACTCCTGAAGGCACGGGCATTCATCCACTCATACCAATAACTCAGGATTATAGCGCAAGAAAACGAGAAGGGGGCAACACATTGCAGAGACTTCAGGATCCACCGGCCAACATTGTAGATAGTGACATAGCCCCCTGCAACTGAACCGGTGTGCCAAAATGTCAGGCAGAGGTCCTAGAAACCTCAGGACGCAGGCCAAGTTGGACAAATATGCCTATAATAAAGACTTTCCCCCATTGCCGGAGGGGAGGACCTCATCAAGCGGAGCACAGGGTGAAGGAGCGCCCAAAAAAGTTACACTGGAGGACATAATGGCGGCGCTGGCAGCAGTGCAAACTACTGTGGGCTCCATTTCCACAGATGTATCATCACTCCGTGCGGACTTCCAGAAAATCACCACCAGAGTGGCGGAGTTGGAGCTTAGTACAAAATCACTAGTGGGCGACACAGCGGCGTTAAAAAAAACGGTCTCACGACTCGAGACTGAAAACAAAATGTTGGCCGAGAAGCTGGACGACCAAGAAGGGTGCTCTTGCGGAAATAATGTGCGAATTTTAGGTATTCCGGAGAGTGAAGGCACCCAGGCTATGGATTTATTCGTTGAAGAACTGATAAAAACTAGACTACAGCCCAAGGGGCTTTCCACGTTCTTCTCAGTAGAACGGGCACACAGGCTGCCAGGCGGAAAAGCTAAGCCAGGGGCGCCCCTAGACCGGTGCTTGCGCGCCTTTTCAATTTAAGGGACAGGGATGTCATTCTCCAGACAGCACGAATTTCCCCGCAAATCTGACTACAGAACTCTTCGATCTCATTCTTTCCTGACTATACGGCAGCGGTATAAAAATGGCGTTGCAACCTTCTGGAGGTCAAAAAAGTCTTGCGATCGCGTGAAATACCCTCCTCAATGCTGTTCCCAGCTAGGCTAAGAGTGGCTGCAGAAAGGAAGACATGGTTCTTTGAGACTCCTGAGGAGGCGTATGACTGGCTTGAAGGTTGGAGAAAGAAAGATGGATCCCGTCGTGGTGGAAGAGACCGCAGTCGCCACACAGATGAAACGGGGATGGGTAGCCCCGAACTCTTCACTCCAAACGAGGAAGACTCACAGAACCCGGAACAAGTAGGCTCTGGACTGAAATGAATCAGGCTGAAAAGACAAAGACTTAAACTTAATTGACTGCGGATGCAGAAAGAAGTTTGTTATATGCCGGCTCTGGTCATGGGGCAGAAACGGGCCCACCCGGAAGGGAGGAGTCACACTCACTTCGGACTTCGTAACCCCTACATGCAAGTACACTGTTGGGGTTTGGGATAGAGCACTCTGCTGAGTTGGGGTGGCGGGCAGTTCTGAGCCCGTTGGGCAGGGAGGCAGGGAGGAGGGAGGTGTTGAGGGGTGGGGAGTTCGAAGTTCCAAGTTTTACGTTAGGGTTTCGCACAGAGAAGACTACAAGGCATGGGGTTTGCAGCATGGTGCCTTCTCACTGGGCACAACAAGGTTACGCTACTCATTTCCCACTCCACTTCGACGGAATGATGGGCACACCCTGTTTTAACACACAAAAAATGAGTCCAGTGGCCCCACTCACAGTGGTCACATGAAATGTCCACAGGTTAGGTGATAAGATTAAACGAGGGTTAGTTCTTCGAGCACTAAAACGCCAAGCCCCTACCCTGGTGCTCCTATAAGAGACTCACCTCACGGGAGCAGTATGTAAATCAATGGATCGATGGGGGTTCAAAATGGTGGTGCATGCAGAATTCTCTGGGGGGTCTAGGGGAACAGGTATTTTAATGAAAACAACTCTCCATTTATCATCAAACAAACTAAACATGACGACCAGGGTAGGTTTGCAGCAATACATGGTCAATGGGAGGGCAGACTAATAAACGTAGTGTCAGTGTATATCCCACCGGCTCTACAAATGGTGGCACTTCCGGCTCTCAGCGATTTCCTATTGTCGCTGCCAAGTGGAGACTTACTTGTGGGTGGGGATTTCAACGCTACGATAGACATTAATGTGGACAGACCCCCAGTACGGGCGACAACCAATGGAGTCTCCTGCTTACGAAGCTTTGTGGAGGCGCTGGGACTAACAGACGTCTGGAGACATAAACATCCATTAGAGAGGCAGTACACTATTCACTCTGCTGTCCATAATAGTCTATCCAGATTAGACTATTTCTTGGCCCAGGAATCCATCCTTTCCAATGTATAAAACATCACTATAGACCCGAGAGGAATTTTGGATCATTCCCCAGTGACTCTGAAGCTTTCCTCCTCACAGACCACTCACAAGCGACCGTACCCAATATATCCAGGCTACTTGCAAATACCACTAATACGTAAGGAACTCCGCAACACTACAAAACACTTCTTCACCGAAAACGAAACCTCAGTAAGCTCTCCAACTATATTGTGGGAAGCCTACAAAACTGTTCTCAGAGGACAGGCCATTTAGACACAGAGAGCTCGCGACCCTTGAACAGGAGCTCCAGGCAGCCGACATTGCCCACTCGACTGACCCCACACCAGACTCGGCTCGAGATCTTTTGTTAAAGCAACGACAACACAAGGAACACCTCAGACTAGAAACAGTGACAGCTTATACAGCGACAAAGCATAGAATCTATTATGTCGGCTACAAAGCTGGGAGGTTGTTAGCATGGCTAGACAGGAGAGAACGGGGTAACCGCACTATTGCACAAATTCAAACAGCAGAAGGGCCTTACACCTCAGACTCTGGGGAGATTGTGAAGGAACTAGCCACTCATTTCAGTAAGGTGTACGCATCCTCATCAACAGCCACGGAAGTAGTAGACGCAAGATTTCTGCGGGAAGTAGAGATGCCCAGACTCGACTCCAAGGCCTCTGAGGAGCTAGAAGCAGACCTCACTGCAGAGGAAATCGGAGAAGCAATCAAGTCCCTTCAATCCGGCAAAGCACTGGGCCCAAACGGCATCCCAGTGGAGCTTTATAAACTCCTAGCACCCACACTCAGCCCACACCTACTGGCTATGTTCAATGACAGCTTGGAACAAGGCACGCTGCCTCTAGACCAATGGATGGCCACCATTGAGGCTATCCCAAAACCAGGGAAGCCCCCAGCTGAATGCTTATCATATCGCCCTATTTCATTGATCAATGCTGAGCCTAAAATACTGGCCAAAATAATTGCAAATAGACTACAAACCCACATTCTCAAATTAATTCACCAGTACCAATCGGGCTTTATGCCAAACAGAAACACGGCACTTAATCTCACGCGTTTACATCGTGTGCTGGCTAGGGAACACAGTCTGACAGAGACAGCAGCGGTCCTCTCCTTAGACGCCAAGATGGCCTTCGATATGGTGGAGTGGCCCTACCTTTTTACGGTTCTTCCACATCTAGGGTTTGGCCCTAAATTTTGCGCATGGATCTGGTTCCTTTTCACAGACCCAGTGGCTTGCGTGGAAGTGAACGGGTGACTATCACACATCATCACATTAACGAGAGGGACACGACAGGGATGCCCATTGTCGCCGCTCCTTTTTGCCCTGGTGTTAGAGCCGTTGGCAGCGCAGATCCGTAGTATTCCTCTTATCCGTGGTATTACTTGGGAGGAGGGATGGGAAGACCGTATATCACTATATGCGGATGATATTCTAGTTTAAATCACAGACCCCGAAAACACTATGCCGATCTTATTTGGAATTTGCGAAGCATTTGGGCGAATCTCAGGATACACTATAAACTGGGATAAATCTGTGTTGTTCCCGTTAAGAGGCCTGACACTGCGGCTCCCTCCTGGCTGTCCATTGGCGATCTCCCAAGAAACGTTTAAATATCTGGGCATACACATTGGACCCAGTAATCTTCTTTGCCAAGAATTTGGTTCCCCCGCCGGAACGACTGCGTAGAGATGTAACACACTGGGAGTCACTGCCGCTGACATTGTTAGGTAAAGCGGCATTATTTAAAATGATGGCCCTGCCCAGATTACTGTACGCACTGGAAAACACGCCATACCGGGTTCCCATAAAATACTTCAGACAAATAACAGCACAAGTATCCACACTCCTGTGGGGCAACAAACCGGCCCGAATTGCACAAGTTAAACTATGCCGCAGTTGGTACGATGGCGGCATAGCGCTCCCTAACTTACGCCTTTATCACTGAGCTGCCCACCTCAAAGTAATAAATCAATGGATACACGCCCCACAGACATACCCAGCATATATGGCAGATCGGGCGCAACTAGGCTCTGACAACATGTTAGCGGCCCTATATAACAGGCGGCGTGCATTGACACTAGCGGGCCCAACCAAACATACTGCTATGCTGGAGTATACAGCTCAGGCGCATCTAGGATGGAAGGGGGTTATAACCAAGCTCACACCTCTGTGGGATACGAAACAGCTAGGGAATCTCAGAAACAGCAAAGGATTCGGTTGCTGGGATAACATAGGTATCTCCACAGTTGGGGACTTATGGGACAAAGGGGCGATTATCCCATTCGACCAGCTTAGACTACGATATGAACTTGCACCGACGGAGACATATCGTTATATACAAATAAGAAACGCACTCCTAACAGCTCTTCCACAGACCGAGAATTTGCCGGAGGAATCTCCATTAGAAGATAGAATCCTCAGGGACTTTATGCCTAAACGAGCCACGTCCCTCACATGTCGCAAACTAATAAACAATATGTCAGACCCCACAGCGACACTTAAAGAGAAATGGACAACGGACATCGAGGCTATGGATGAGATAGAATGGCAGATTGCGCTCGCCTCTCCTAAAGAGGTGGGAATATCAGCCAAGCTCCGACTGATACAATTTAAAATTTTACATAGAGCATACCTCACCAGATCCACACTTCACAGAATAGGTAGGGCGGAGCATCCATATTGCCTACGAGGATGTGGACATGAGGGAACCTTTTTTCACACAATTTGGGAATGCCCTAGGTTAGCGGAATATTGGCACCAAATCCTGCGCACAATATCTCAAACACTAAATGTCTCCCTGCTGCCTGAGCCGCGAAGGTGCCTCCTCAACATCTGGGAACCAAATGACTTGTCTCGCTATGGGCAGACCTGGGTGACGCTGGGCATCATGGTGGCCAAAAGAAATGTGGCCCAAAAATGGGGGGCGGCGGAGCCTCCTTCCCTGGATGCCTGGTGCAGAGACATGGATACGACCATGATTACACAAAGAGCTGTATATAAAAACAGAAAATGCCCTCGCAAATGGCAAGAGTATGGACTAGGGAGGGGCTTAGCGCGCATCCAAGATGGTCGCGTGAGCAAAGGGCTCCCGGGACCCTCGCCGCCTCCCGCATATATCCTGCTACGAATCCTGATATAGACGACGGGTTATTACGGACATGACCGTGCTGATATAAAAGCTCTTTTCAGGAATCGATTTGGATGCCGTGAACCGGACTTACTCTACTCCAATAGTTGAAGGCCTACACTGAGGAGCAGCCCGGGACTCGAGTCCCCGAGATACCCTGGAGGCAATTGAACAACAACGGCTAGTAGAAGTCGACTGATGCCCCTGTCGTACTTTCGTTTTCGTTTTCTGGTTCTTGTTTACTGAAGCCGGCTGCCTTCTGACTTTGTTGGCCCATGGTCTAATTGGATTGTATGATTGCACGATGCGCCTCGTCTTCTGACTTTTCTCAGTTTGATTCACGAGGAGCCATTTACACCAGGTCCCAAAGGCCCCTTCGGGGCGCGTCGCTCAACATGGCGAACAAGCCTGAAAGTGAGAGACAGACGACCAAGACCACGCACCGAGGGGGTGCCACTCAATCCAATATCATGGATCGCTATACTCACCCTAAAGGATCCCCCAGTGGTATTGGTAAAACCTCGGACGAGCTTGGAGATGGCTCCCCAGTGACGGAGGAGTTGACTTTACGAGACGTAATGGGCGCCATTGCGAGCATGAAAACATCCATGGGCCAGCAATACGAGACATTGGCCTTAAAGCTTGACACAGTGGCCATTGATGTCAACTTGATCAGGACTGATCTGGCGAAGACCAATGAACGGGTCAAGTCTCTGGATATCAAGACCGCCAGTCTTACCACCGACATGTCCGACCTCCAAACCGAGTTTCGTAATCTAAGAACTTCGAATGATTTGTTTGCCCGCCGGCTGGATGACTTCGAAAGTCGATCGAGGCGCAACAATGTACGTATCATCGGGGTTCCAGGGAAGTCCACTGAATTGACGACGGATCTCCTTGTGGAGGACCTGATACTAAATCATCTCGCCCCTAAGGGCCTCAGTAACTTTTTTGCGGTGGAGCGTAATCACAGAGTTCCAGGCGGGAAACACAAACCAGGCGCCCCGCCACGGCCCATAATAGCCAGAATTTTCAATTTTAGGGATAGAGACGCCATCCTGCAAGCATTGAGGGCCAATGGCCCCACGAAATTCGAGAATGTGACTGTCAGCTTCTACCCAGACTTCACCCAATCTGTACAGAAGCAGAAGATGGGATTTATGGGGGTGAAACGGAGATTGAAAGGCATGGGCTTGAAATACGCTATGCTCTTCCCTGCCCGACTACGCATTGAATACAATGAACGAGCGCTCTTTTTTGATCGGCCTGAGGTCGTTAGTGACTGGCTGGATACTCTACCGATGCATCGAGACCACACGGAGCAATCTGGAGGCGCAGATGGTGGCCCATTGGAACAAGAGGAGTGAGTGATGACCGGCGAGTGCAGTCCATGGACTTTGCAGCAGTGGTTTGTTGACTTTTTGTGTTTGTAAATATAATGGTATATACCCAGAGGCGGCACGGAAGACTGGACTCTTCCTCCTCCCGGGGTGTTTTTCTCTCTTTTTGTAGACTAGTTTCAGGTTAGGGTGACAGGCACACTGCAAGTTGGGGTGGTTTTTTGGGCTATCGCAGGGGTGCAGGGTGGGGGGATGTGTTCCGGGGTTTTCTTGGGGGTGGTGGGGGGAACTTAGCTTTGTTTTGTGTTGTTTTAGAGGCAACGTATCTTTGCATATTTTGACTTTTGTGTCCTTTTCGCTGTTAGGGGAATCCGCCTTCATTCCTGGGATGGGGGTAGGGGGTTGAGGGTACTAAGTTGGAATGTCAATGGCTTGGGAGACAGGATAAAACGGGGATAGTGCTACAGTTTTTGAAACGTCTTTCCCCTGATATAGTGTTGTTACAGGAAACGCACTTGATTGGGAACACATGCCATGCAATGAATAGGCGAGGTTATCGTCTAGTCGCACACTCGGGGTTCACCATTGGGTCGAGGGGGGCTGGTGTCCTTGTTAGGAACTCCCTCCCCTTGGAAGTGGATGATACTATGCTAGATGATAGCGGACGGTATGCCGCTATTATTGGCAGATGGGAGGGGAAGACGATTTCCATACTCTCCGTGTATGTTCCGCCAGGTTTACAAACTACGACATTTGCTGACTTAGGGAAGGTGGTGTTGGGGTTCCCCGAAGGGATTTTGGTTGTGGGTGGAGATTTCAACTCTGTTGTCTGTGGTAGAGAGGATCGCAGCCCCCCTAGGGATCTTGCGAGGTCGCAATCTTGGCTGGATAACTTCCTAGATACACTGGGTCTGGTTGATTGTTGGAGGCTGATGCACCCTGGACAGGCACAATGCACTTTTCATTCGGGTGCACACGGGAGCCTCGCTAGGCTTGATTATGTCCTTATGCCGGTGGCGCAGACCGTCTCGGTGAGAGAGGTTAGACACCTGGCCAGGGGTATTTCGGACCACTCCCCATTATGGCTTTCTATTGATGTTCAGGTGGGAGCCGGGGGTCGAGTGGCCCCGATTAATCCCTGGCATCTCCGTAATCCTAAAACCCGGGCGGGCGTGGTCAGGTCCATTGATCATTATTTTGCTGAAAATGTGGGGTCGGTGTCCTCCTCCATTTCGCTATGGGAAGCCTTCAAAACGGTAATCCAGGGTCAAACTCTGTCGTTGATTGCCTGTGCTAAGAAAAGTAAGAATGAGGAGGTTGTACGACTGGAGGCTGAAATCACTACCTTGGAGGGAGAGTTGGAATCTGGGGTCGCGCAGGATAAGCTGCATGCTTTAAACCTTAAACAGTTTGACTATAGAACCCTGGTGACTGACGCTGCCAAGGCCATGAGTCGTGAGCAACAGGGGCGACTGTATGATGTGGGAGATAAAGCGGGGAAGTTGATTGCCTGGTTGGACAAGAAGGAAAGACTGAACCGCGTTGTGCCTGTTATTGAGAGAGCGGATGGAATGCGTATGGTTGATCCTGTGGAGATAGTGGAGGGTTTCGCACATCATTTCCAAACGGTGTATGCGCCAGTCTCAGACAGACCGGAGGAGGACTCGCATTTATTGCTTAGAGATATCGCATTGCCTTGCTTGTCTGATTCTGACAGAGAGCTTATGAAGGCGGAATTTTCCAATGATGAAATAGCGCTCGCTATTCGCTCCATCCGCTCGGGAAAAGCTACAGGCCCGGTCGGCATCCCCATTGAATTGTATAAGCTGTGTCCGGACAAAATGGCGCCGTATCTTTGTGAGATGTTTCTGGAGTCGCGAGATGTCGGGTCCCTTCCCCGAGACCAGAGACTTGTGTCCATTGTTGTAATTCATAAAGACGGGAAACCCCGGGACCTATGTGCATCTTACAGACCGATATCACTTTTGAATGCCGAACCTAAGATCTTGGCTAAACTGCTAGCAAACCGGCTAATTAAGGTGATTGGTGACCTGATACACCCGGACCAGTCCGGATTCATTCCTCATCGCAATACCGCGCTGAACCTGTGTCGCCTTCATGGCGTCCTCGCTAGGGCAGAGTCGTTACGTGAGCCAGCCATCTTGGTCTCCTTGGATGCCACGATGGCCTTCGACACTGTGGAATGGCCATACTTGTGGGCGGCTCTCGTGAAGTTCGGTTTGGCCCGGGGTTCATCGGTTGGGTCAAACTCCTTTATGAGGATCCGCTGGCCCAGGTGGTTGTTAACGGCAGGGTCTCGGAATCCTTTATTCTCGGGAGGGGCACGCGACAGGGATGCCCTTTATTACAACTGCTCTTTGCGCTTGCCTTACAACCCCTAGCTGCTTGGCTGCGGTGGGAACCGTCGCTTAAAGGCATTAGATGGGCCCCCGACTTTGAAGACCGCATATCACTAATATGCGGACGATATCCTCTTGTACCTCACTTCCCCTCGGAAGTCACTGGGGGTACTGTTTGATGTACTTAGCTCATTCGGTAAGAACTCCGGCCTTGGGATTTACTGGGCTAAATCTAGTGTATATTCGCTCACGGGGTGGTACCACCCTTGCCGCGTATCTGCCCGATACAGATATCGCAAACCGGCTTTAAACATTTGGGGATTTACATATCGCTGGACCCTGCGGTTCGATATGAACGCAACCTGCTTCCTCCGCTGCTCCGACTTAAATCCGACGTAGCGGCTTGGTGCGGCCTGCCGTTATCCCCGGTTGGGAGGGCAGCTTTATTCAAAATTATGTCCCTGCCCCGATTTTTATATGCCCTCCAAAATATGCTTGATCTCGTACCTGCCAGCTATTTTCACGAGATAGAGAGTCTACAGAGGCAGCTGATATGGGGCGGACGCCCTCGCATTGCCCTGGCGAAATTGACACTGCCCTGGTACGATGGGGGCATCGCGTTGCCCGACATCAAACGTTATTATTGGGCATCCCAATTGAGTGCAATCAACCATGCCATGTACGGCCCAATGCCAAACCCTGCATTTGAAATGGATAAATGGCTGCTCCCGGGAGGGAACTACAACAGGGCGCTATACTCCAAATTGACTGGCAGGAACTTAACGGGACCCACCGGGGTTGCGGTGCGGGTATGGTGTAGCGCGAACGCAGCTATGGGGTGGTCGGACAGATTGACTCGAGCGACTCCGCTCTACGTCACTGAAAAATTGGGTAGTTTGTGGACAACTAAGGGCTTCGAGAAGTGGGACCTCATCGGCATCAGTAAGGTCGGGGATCTTTGGGTCAAAGATCAGATCAAGACCTTTGAGGAACTGCAAGCGGAATACGTGCTGAGCGACAGGGAGTATTCCCATTACATGCAGATCCAACACGCACTTGGTTCGGTTTTCCCGGCCGGAACCTTGATCCCGGAATCTTCTCCTCTTGAAGATAGGGTGCTTGACGGACACGTCCCGGATAGCACTATTTCCCTAATATATAAAAAACTTATTAATGATCGGACAGATCTACTCCTGCAGCTTCGGGAGGCTTGGACCGGTGATGGACTGGAGCTGGATGATGAGGATTGGCAGGCTGCGATATCTTCTCCTAAAGAGGTCGCGATTCTGACCCGTCTTCGGCTGGTGCAATTGAAGATTCTACACCCTATCTATATAACAGGTCCGTATGGGTTATTCTGTGGACGGGTTGTGTAAGCGTGGGTGTGGTAGGATGGGTATCTTCCTCCATATGATATGGGAGTGCCTTGATGTGGTGTTATTTTGGAATCATGTGCATGCTGTCATGGAGGAAGTTACAGGAGTCTCGTTGTTGCCTGAAGCCCGACGCTGTTTACTGAATAATAATAATAATAATAATACAGCATTTTCTAAAGCGCAAACAGCTACCTCACACGGAGGTGTCCTGGCGCTAGAAGAGCAGGCATGGCCACAAGGACCAGAATTGAGCGCCTAGCGCGGTTGGGTGAAGAGCCAGGTCTTCAGCATCTGCTTAAAGCAGGACTCGGAGGTGGCCTGCTGAAGCGCTGGGGGCAGGGTATTCCATAGTGCCGCCACATTGGCCGAGAAGGTTCGTCCTCCCAACCGAACCCTTTTTGCTCGTGAAATTGCAAGCTGAACGCGGCAGTTGGAGCGGAGGGAGCGTGCCTGGATGTATCTCGGCAACCGAGCTCTCAGGTCATTTGGGCAGGTGCCATACAGAGATCTAAAGGCCAACGTGAGTGCCTTAAATTTGATCCTGCTGGCTCCTGGTAACCAGTGAATTGAAAGAAGGTGCGGAGAGACCGAATGCTTAAAAGGAATACGCATTAACAGTCTCGCAGCCGCATTCTGGACCAGTTGCAACCACTGAGTTAGGTACTTTGGTAAGCCCAGATAGAGGCCGTTTGCGTAATCCAGCCTTGATGTCACTGTGGCATGGATTACTGTTTTTCGGCAGCCCTCTGGTAGGAGTCGCAGAATCTTCCATAGATTCCTCAACGTACACAGACAGCACCTAACTACTTGCTGGATGTGCGAGGCAAAGGACAAGTTTTCGTCCCACCGCACCCCCAGATTTTTTGCCGTTTGGCTAGGCGAAGGGGCCGGTCCCATCGCCGCCGGCCACCAAAGCTCCGAGGGTGGAGGGGAACCTTTGCCAAAGAAGATCACTTCCGTCTTGTTTGCATTAAGTTTTAATTTGTTTGTGTTCATCCAGCACGCAACGTCTTGGAGACAGCCCTTGAAGCTCGAAAAGGCCGCCTCCGACACCTCCGAATACGGAAACACCAGTTGGGTGTCATCGGCATATTAAATTGCCTTGACCCCCCAATTGGCAATCAGCGTAAAAAGTGGAGCTAGGTAGATATTAAATAATAGTGGGCTAAGTGCCGACCCCTGAGGGACGCCACAGCTGAGGACCTTAGGTGTTGAAGAGACGGCCCCCAGCGCCACCTTCTGGGTTCTCTGAGTCAGCTACGACTGTATCCACCCCAGCGCCTGGTCCTGGAGGCCTACCTCAGCCAGTCGCCTCAACAGCCTTGCGTGGTCGACCGTATCAAAAGCAGCCGACAGATCCAGGAGCACCAGCATGGCTGGGTCTCCCGAATCCATTGACCACCTCACTGACTCTGCCACCTCAAACAGTGCTGTCTCAGTACTAAAGTCGGGTCTAAAGCCTGATTGCGTCTCATGCAATATCCTATTTACCTCAATGAATTTACTTAACTGCCGCTGGATTACTTTCTCAAACATTTTGCCCGGCGCTGCCAGCAGAGAAATTGGACGAAGGTTACTAAGGTCCGTGGGATCCCCATTTGGTTTTCTCTTTAACAGGAGGAGGATGGCATGTTTCCATATCTTCGGGAACACCCCTGAGGAGATGGACATATTCCATATGTGCTGTATTGTGGGAGCCACAAAGTCAGCCATGGTGCTCCAGAGCTTAGGTGGACAGGGGTCGTCAGGTGACCCTGACTTACAACGACTTAGTTCCTGCATGACCGAGTTCAGAGCTATCGGCTGGAATTGTGCCAGAGTTTCACCAGCCACCTCTTTGACAGTTAGATCCGTCTTCACCGTTCTCCTCTCCGGGCCGAAGGACTCATAAACTCGCTTAATTTTGCAGTCAAAGAAATCTGAAATGCTATCGCACAGTGTGGCCGACGGGGGGACCTCCCTCTCAATACACCTTGGTTTGAAAAAGGACTGTACCACCTTAAAGATTTCCTTACTCAAGTGTTCTGCCTGCTGAATTGATGCCGCAAAGAACTGTTTTTTTGCCTTTCTAACAGCCTTCTGCAGTTTTTTGAAGGCTTCCTTATACTGAATGTGTGGGAGCCAAACGATTATACTGTGGCACAGACGCAATGGACTACCCTTGGGAATATGGTGGCTAAGAGGGACATAGCGCACCTACGGTCTCAGCTTGGAAAGAAAACATGGACTGGTGCATGTTTAGGGAAAAAACTGTGTATGTTGCACGTGGCAGACCCAAGAAGTGGGGGAGAATATGGAATCAGTGGAACCTATATCGTGGGGAGATCTGTACTCCTCCTTTTGTAGATCTCCCGGAAATGTTGCAGTCCCCATAGCCTGCCATTCCTTGTACCATGTAGATTCTCGTTGATGCTGTGATCGCCTGCTCCCGGTCCCCCTTCCCCCCTCCCATGGCTTCATCTACTTACATTCGCATATATTTCTCTTCATATGGCTCTCCCCCTCTTGGGAAGGACACTCACCGTATAGTCTTTTTTACCTCGCTTTTTTTCGGTTTGTTTTTTATTGTTTATTTATATATGTTTAAAATGCAAAACCTTAATTCATCCTGCGCAATATCATATGCTTTAAAAAACAGTATGCTGAATCGCTGCCGGACCCCCGGGTTGTCGGCTGAAGAGCTGTGTATCAGTGTTTTATTATGCTACTGTCTTGTTTTAGCGACGGCCGGCCCCTGTGGTTGTAGGCCAGCAAATGTAATACTGCAACTGTAAATAAAGGTTTTCAAAAAAAAAAAAGAGTATGGACTAACTGGAATACATACAGAGGGGATATCTGTGACCCTGTTACCGAATCGGACAATGATAGCTCAGATAGTGACTCTGAAGGGGAATGAGAGATCTGGAGGGAGGGGAGGGTATGTACTAATAATAATGTTTATAGAAAAAGGAGTTAAGAGAAGAATGTTTTTACCATACGAATGCTATTGGATGATTGCAACCTTGAAATTCACCCATGCCAAATGTCTGTTTGTAATGTGTACTGAAACAAATAAAAATTGTTTAAAAAAAACATCCTGTATCTCCGCCACCTTCTGCACCGGCATCCACGCCTGCCACGCCACCGAATCCAACTCAATGCCCAAAAAGGTCAAACAACAACTAGGCCCGCCGTCTTCTCTGGTGCCAATGGAACCCCAAACTCCTGCGCCAACAACTGGAACTGTCCCAGAGCCTCACCACACTCTCCCGTCAGCCCTTTCCTGACGAACAAGAAATCATCCAGCCGGTGCCCACTCCTCTCCACAAAAGCCCACTGCAAAAAGGAACTGAAGGTTTCAAACAGCGCACAAGAAATCGCACAACCCATCGGCAGCACCATATCCACAAAGATGGCCCCCTCGAATTGCATGCCCAGCAAAAAAAAATCCGCCGGGTGAATGGGGAGGAGGCGAAAGACCGACTTGATATTGCATTTGGCCAACCCTGCCCCCCTCCGGCAAGCCCTCACCAAGCCAACAGCATCATCCACCGACGCATACAACACCTTGGAATCCTCCTCTGCGATGAAGTCATTCACCGAACTCCCTTCAGGCCACGACAAATGGTGAATCAGTCGAACTCCCCTCACTCCTTTTTGGGAACCACCCCCAATGGAGAAACAATAAGGTCTGACATTGGCCACGTGTCAAGCGAGCCAGCGATCCTACCCTCCGAGACCTCCTTTCGCAACTTGCTCGCCACCACCTCAGGTAATTCCTTCGCCGAACGCAGGTTCTCTGCCCAACGCCTCTCCCTAGGACCCTGATAGTCACTCCGAAATCTTCCACAAACCCCCAGTAAATCTTCAAAGCTGCCTCTCTATCAGGGTACCTAGAGAGCCATGGACCCATGGCCTCCACCTTAACCAAAGTAGGGGCCCTTCGGCCCATATTGGCCCCTACCCTTGGTAATCTTCCGCTGTTCTGAAGGTGTGGCAAGACTAAGGCACTGTGTGACCGGGTGACGCCCCCCACACTTGGAGCACTCGTGTTTAAACTTACATGGGTGTCGCGTGCAGAAACCTTTGTTATATAGTTCCAGCAGGCCCCAGTGTTTCCAGGTTTGTACTGCTGACCAGCAGCCCCCGTCCACGTTCCCTGACTTCCTGACCCCCCGGACACTTCCTGACCCCCCGCCCCAGACTGGCCGGGACGAGGCTGAAAAGACCGGTACGCAATAGGGAGACCACTCGCCGTATGAGTAGATGCCGCCGCCTGCGTAGAAGACATCCACTGCACCCACAGCTCCTGATCAATGTCACCCCATGGCTTGTCCGGGTTCACACTAATCCTGGCCCTAAACTCCTCATCATAGCACAACCAGGCAAAGCCCCCAAAATGCAATTGGGCCTTTTGTGTCACATCCATATATTTAAACAATGCTATCCCCCTGTCCGCATGCTTCTCGCAATAGATACTCGCGTATATCAAGAAAGCCGACGTCCAATTCTCCATTGTCACCGGCACCCTCGGCCATCTGGTCAACTCCCACTCCTCCTCCTTAGACGCCTCCTTCGCCTGAATTTCTCTATGTAAAAGTTTGAAAACATCCACATACTCATGTTTCCAAATCCTGGCCTTTGTCTTGTCCGACAAATGCGACCCGAGTGGCATCGCCAAACCCATGTATGGCAACTTCTTCTTCAACTTATCTGATCCACCCTCCTTCCGACCCTGATCTTCCGCCACGTCTGTCTGCGCGCTGGCTGTCACAACCTGCTTCTTACCATCCTTTGGATCGGGCCCCGTGTCCCCAAAGGCCCCCATATCCCGCACAGAGCCGTCCCCCACACCCACCAACCGGCAGGCCTTCTTGCGCCCCCCTCTAGGACCTTCGTCCCAAGCATCCCACCATGCGCCCTCACCTGCCAAATCGTTGGAGCTCCGCGCTCCGTCCTCCAGGCATCCGCCGGGTTCAGACTCCCTTTGGCCATCCGGCCAGCTCCGTCCTGTGCCGCCTGGAAAACACCAATCCTGCTCGTTGACGCTCCCCCTTTTTCCCAACATTCATCGTCACGCTCTTCACCTTCCTCCAACTGGTCTTCCTCATCCTCATAGTCCAGCCGTTCCTCATCCACTTCCACTGCTGCCACTCTCCGCACCTCACTCACCACTTGTTTCGCACCTTTCCCTCGTACTCCAGGTATAAACTCGCACTCCAGCATTGCAGTTGCACACTCCCTCGATGGAGGGCAGGCTGCCGCGGACCCCCCTGCTGCTTCGTCCCGGCGTTTGGAGGCCGATTTGCACACCGCCAGCCCACCCTTGCCTCTGCCAGCACTCACCACTGGCTTGTTCCCGCCCCCACGAGCCGTCTGCGCTCGGGGAGGCCCCAGTGCCACCAGGTCTCTGCGCCGCCATATCAGTCCCTGACCCCTCTACCCAGACCCACTCACCCCGCGACCCGGAGGTCCCCCCGCCACGGCCTCTACCCGTGCCTGCCCCACGCCCAGGTTCCGGGGCCCCTTTGCCCCATTGCACCCCACCCGCCCGCGCCTCCTTGGCAGTGCACAAACGCTGCCATGCCTGCTCAGATTCCTCAATTATGCGATGTTGGTCGCGAATCCTCTCCTCCTCAGTCATGTGCGCCCACCTGGCGTACCACGTGTCCTGCCCGGAGGGTTCCTTACAAGCCTTTGTCTCCTGCTGTGGGGCCGAGTGCCCCCCTTTCGGGTGAGCCCCCCCTGCCCGCTGGTATAGTGCCTTGGCCAGGCCCTTTCCCTTGAGGACAGGCACCCTCACTACCCCCTTCCTGCCACTGGACAAGTCAACCGGCTGCTCCCCTGACGGGCCACCCCCTTCCTCCGGCTCAGACTCCCCTTCCAACAGCGCAAGCATGAACTCCTCACCCACAGACACTTCCAAACCAACATCGCCCTCCCGGCCGCTGGCCTCACTGTCCTCCCTCATGGCCTCATCAATGCCCCTTGATCCAGCCCCTCCCCTTCCAAATCCGAGGGGGCTGGGCTGCCAACATGCATGACTGGCGGCGCGAGGCCCGAGTCTGCGGTGCCGCCCCCCGCCGTAAACTCCAATCCTCCCCCAACCCCCACTGACACATCCACCAATCGTGCAGGGAGGCTCTTACGCCGTCCTCCGCGCAGAGGTGCCTCCGGCTGCTTCTTGCCTCTACCCGTCCCTCCCGCGCCTGATCGGGCGGTGGCGGCTCGTCCATGCAAGCCACCACCGCTGTCGCCACACCCGCTGACGCAGGCCTCGGCGTCCGGGTCATGCCGACCCACGCCTGATCCAAAACTCCTGGCCACAAGAGGTCCGCCCTACCATCACTCCCCAACACCCGCAGAGCCTCGCGCACCGCCTCCGCATCCGGTGTCGCCATGGCCTCCCTTATCCTGAGGTCCTGTGCACTGTGAGACCCTTTAAACCTGCTGTGCCTGCGAGATGCGTACAATTCGGCACCCCGCGCATGCCCGCGAGATGCGTGAGATTTGGCACCCCGCGCACGCCCGCGAGATGCGTGAGATTTGGCACCTAGGTCCCGGCCGCGAGATGCGTGGGATCCGGCAGCCTCGCGCCTCACGCGTAACGCGTATAGTTAGCCAAGGGGAGAGCGCGCCCGCCGGCAAAACACTTAACCCTAAACTCAATAGTAACAAAAAGCTAGCACACTTCCTAAAGGACCACACTGGGGCACCAGCGGCGTCCTGACCCACACCACTGCTGACCCTACAGCTAACTCTGACACAAGGCCCTGCAAGATACGAGCACCCACCACTAACCACAAACTAGCTGTTCCCTGCGGCACCGGGGACAGGAAGAGGAAGGACTTCCTCCCCTGTCCCCTTATGTACCCTCTCTAACTCCCCACCTCTAAGCCCACCTCCCAGCCTATCCTAGCCTACCTGTCCCGTTATCGCGCGAACACCTCAGGGGAAGACTGGTCTGTCGACCTCACTTCCCCTGGGGGCCGCAGCAGAGACTTGGCTGGCACTGCACATCTCACAGAAAAGCACGTGGAAGCTTGAAGATGCAGTAAGGAAGATGTCAGAAATTTATTTTTTTAGTTAAAAAAATGGTTTGAAGTTCTCTGGTTACGTGTTGTTTTTTTAAGATACGTTGTGCTCTTATTGTATTCAGGTTAGATGCAAGGGACATGAATATCGTTGCACACTATCGAATAATCATGAAGGAGAACGGACACTTGTAACTACTTTACTGTAGGTTAGATTGAATCACCCTCATAAACGCTGTGTCAAATGTCCGGTATATATCTTTTTTCCATCCACACTCGCGTTTCGGCATTATCATTGGGTGCACACTGCCTACTTGCGCAATTCCTTCCTGTAAAAGTGGTTACTTTCTCAACCTGTGCCAGCCTGCCTCCCTTTGCATACAAACCCCAAAATGCTGTATTACCTTCAGCACATTTCATTCATTATCGTCAAAGTGAAAATGATCGGCTCCTGCACAAAATTGTTTCTTGGAGCATTTTTATTGCTTCTGTTAATGACAAACTTTCAGGGCAGTTGTAATTCATGTTGCAGACACCCAGGCAATACCACGTTTTTCAGCTGGGTGTCTGCAAAATGAGATACACTGGCCCTGTGCTTTCGAGCAGTTTTAGTTTTTCGTTAGTCAAATAGGTGTAATTATTGATGTATATATGTTTTGCTTGTCTAATTGCTTGATTTTGATTGCGAAAAAATGTCACTCATATTTGTTGAATGTCCCTCATAATTACAATGAAATTATGAAAATGTCACACATAAGCAATCTGAAACCTTGGCAGCTATGGTATCCTGGTGCTTTTGAGCTGAGGACGGGACATTTAAACCCGGCAGAAAGCTTCCTCCGCCGCAAGAGCTCTGTTTGTGGAATGGGGGGGGGGGGGGGGGGGGGGGGGGGGGGCTTCATATGCAAGAAACCGAAAGGTGAGCAGTTTACCTTGCAAATGAGCAATGGTATTAGCAGGCATAAAACGTATAAGTGCAATAAAACTCACTTTCTTTCAAGACTGGGTTAACCTTAAACTTCAGTATTATCAGGTTCAGGGGGGGTGAGGTAACTGTTTGATGGTGTGCTTAGAAGCAAGTCGACTTTTTGTCTGGAGAAATTTAAATGTGGTGGAGATTTTTACAGTCTTTGTTTATGAGCCTATAATTTTACATGTCAATGTGCTTAGGTCTGGCCGAGAGACGCCTCATGTTATCCCAAACGTAATGAAAAAATAAATACAGGGCTTTCGGTTCTACCAATTCATCCATTGGTCTGTTCATACTGTCAGTCAGATTTACTTCCGCCCACCATGGTATGGGCTCAGTGCGTCAGTCAACTTGACCCATTTGCTGATGTGCACTGGGAGTGACAGCACTTTACCAGCGTGTATGCGCTCAGCCGCTTGAAAAGGATGGCACTTCAGTATCAGGGGAGGTATGTCAAGGCTGCTGAGACACTGCTTCAGTTTCATGTTTTTTATACATTTGGCAATTTATTTTTGGATATTGCAAATGTTTATAAAAAAGACATTAAAAAAAATGTTCACACTTTTCAAGGCCTGGTCTATTTACTTTGCCAATCTTGGTTTCATCAGGTTCTCAGAAGCTACTCTGGGCCGTTCAAGGACCTGTGGAGACTTATTGATCTGTTTCCTCATGTTTTGATGGTTTTAAGCTTTGCTCATGCTATGTATCTGCATTGCAACATCTCATCACACCTTATTGTTGGTTATTCTGAAATGCGAATAGAGTGTGACAGAATGACAAATGAGGGGGTGTATTCGAATCCTGGGATCAGAGCTGTCCTGCAATTCATTGTAGTGGGGCGTGTGTGACACTCAAGGAGGGTTTGGTTGTGATCTGGCCAGATGTTTCCCCTGCACACCAGGGTTGCTTTGGTTTAGCGCATGGTGATGTGCGCAGGTTAGTGAAAAAACTAAAAACGCATGCCTCTGGCACTTGGATGGTTAGCAAAGCAGTCCGTGTCCTGTCATTTGTACGTCCCAACATACCTAACAACAAAGAGGCAGCCTCATGCACTGACCACAGAGCTGATGACGCACCACACAAAGTCTTCCTACACAGACTGTGCTGCTCGGGGCCAGCTTTAGCACTGGTGGCATCCGGTCAATAAAATGATCTTCTACAGCTGGAAACTGTATGGCACCAACTTATTATGCATTTTAGCTAGAAATGTTTTATGTAGACATCTGCAATTTATATAGCGGATGGCAGATTATGGGGAAAGGGCAGCAAATCCATATTTTTGTGGAGTAATTCTAGGCCGCAGAGTCTAATAATTCCAGTGGCACCTCTGGCATAAGGTTCCTCTCTGTCATAGTGAGACGTCACATGACATTACAGTCCCAAAATACTAATTGAAGGGGGGGGGTTGCATTAAGGTCTGCCTTTTTAATGGCGAATGGGACACTATTAAGTTGAAACTCCCTTGGACAGTGAGTGTACTGAAAACAAAAACTACCTCCCCTTGCCTCTTGTTGGTCAGCTCGCTTCAGCTGAGCGTCTTAATTTGCCATCAGAAAAAAATGCTGTAAACTCATCCTAGAAGGGGATGTGAGGCATCAACAGAGGACACTACCACCGCAACCTATAAAGCAGGACGCTCTGAAATAACCGCTGTTTAAAATAATGAAATATAACAAAATAAAGTCGGTCCAAAGAATCTCGTTAGGGCGAAGAAGAAGTGACAACAGTCTTCATTACAGTGACTGCCCGATACCATGAAAAATTGGACATCCACATGAACCCTAAGGACACCAGTGGCGTAACACAAAATGATGGGGTACCCCTCCAGATTGTGATAAGGGGCCCCAAGTCCCCAATATCTCATAAGTATTCATATGCTTTAGTCTGAATGGGGGGCCCGAAAAGGTTCGGGGCTACCCTGCGCCACAGAGGATTGTGTTTTTCCCCTGAAGGAGACATCTGATTTGCAGAGATGTGCAGCTTCTGAACTAAAGCTTAGAACAGGTGCGGTCAATGCAGCTCCAGATTGCTGCCATATTTTCAAAGTAACTAATATGTAAATGAGTCCTATTTAGATTTGCGGCACGTAAATGTATACTATACACATATTCTGAAACTGTATCATGGATCAAGCCATTGCTGACTTAGATCATCTTGCAGTGAACATTTAGGGCATTCAAAAATGTTAATGACCTGAAAACATTCTACAGCACCTCATTGTTCCCGCTCTACATTAATATAACTCTGGTGTCAAACAAATTGAGTAGAGGACATTTTTTTTAAACATCACACTACTACACTGGAAGCTAATTCATAATGTAGCCCTTATATGTGTGGCTCAACGGTTAGCGGCGGCAGACCCGGAGGCAGAGGTCGGCCCGGGACCAGGGTTCAATTCCCGACGCGGCCGGGTACAGGACCAATGTCAGCAGGCTCGATAAATCTCACCTCGGTGCCACTCTAACCATGGGGTCCCACGCTGCAACTCTGGGCAATAGCTTGCTTAATCTCCACTCCGGCCCCATCACCGCCGGGGATGCCTGGTTGCACCTTGGGGATGCCCAGCAAAGGGACCATCTCACAGGGAAAGCCAGGACGGGTTCTCCAGTGGTACAGTGCTGGGACGCCCCGGGGTAACCACGAGCTCTATAAATCCAACATTCATTCATTCATATAGTGTATTCAACGGTGTAGCCTTGGACCGTGTCATGTATGTGCATGATCCAGGTAACTATCAGCAGCGATAGATACTAAGTGTCTCTCTGACCTGTTTCAAGTGCTCGCCATCCGTTTCCCCCAGCACTACCGCCCCCCCCCCCCCAACACCCCACCCCAACCCCACCCCGGCGGCAATTTGAGGGATAGCCGCGGGCGCCACAAGCTCTAGCTATGCCTCTTGGCACATACTTGCTTACTAGAGTTAAGATTAATTGCCATTGATGGCCACCGAGTCCTCTCCATCACTGCTGGCAGACTCCACCCACCCATCATGCTAGTCATGCTGCATGCAGCCTCCCCCCGTCTCAGTCAACCTTGCAGAAGTTAATTCTGCGTGCGACGGGACTATTCGTGGTGGTGGTGGCGTGGCGTGTGTGCGTGTGTGTGCTGCACGCTGCAGGCAGCAGTTGCACACTTCAAACGGGCCGCACCCCCACCACTGGCGGCCCGTTCCGGCCGCCTTTATAATTCATTTGAGGACATTACTGTGAAGTAGAGTCCCCAAATAAATTATAAAGGCGGCCGCAACAGGCCAGTGCCTCGCGGCCACCGCCCCCAAAATGGTGCCGCCTGGGGCGGACCGCCACCACCGCACCCCCTAGCTACGCCACTGCCTTTCCTCTGTGGTCAGCCGAGGACCTCTGGAAAGTTAATTGCACTCGTAAGAAGATGGAAAACTTTCGGTGCAATGTACATGATCGGCTTGCAAGGTGCGGCTACCTACTGGACTTCAAAATCTACAAAAAGATGGTATGTGTCTTGAATATCAACTCCAGGATATTGTTACAAAAAGATGGTATGTATCTTGAAAATCGACTCCAGAATAATGTTTGAAAAGAATTTTGAGATCAAAATATCCAGAATTCAAAAATATTGAGATTTAAAATAGTTAGGGTACGTACATCCTTTTACATTTTTTACAATAATATCAATGTTTAAATATTGTTTATTACAATCTCGTAGTACTTAATCTTATTTTAATGTTTTAGATTGTGTTTTATTTTTGCTGTAAATTAATATAGAAATATATGTTAAATTATTGCTTTTCATATTATATTCTTTGTATGTTGTCCTTTTCGGGTTGTGAGGTTTATAATGGGACTGGGTGGGTACTCGGTCAGAGATTCTTTATTCGGCCACTAACAGGCATAAAAACACACAGATACAACATTTAAAAATACAATAGCTTAAAAAAGTTACCATAAATACATAAAAATCCGATTGGCTCAAATGAATTTAACTAGGGCTACGTATTCAGACAAATAGAGATAAAACTCATCATTAAAAATAGATACAAAATGCCACTCTAGATATAAAGTTCAACAAATAAAGTGCAAAAGCGACAGATCATTAGCGCTGTAAACAAACTACTTGATCACGCTTTATCATGCACACAAATGTGTGCGTATATTTCCCAGAGAACATTAGAAGAGTTCATCCTAACTACTCCATAAGCATCTTCTTCCTAAGTCTTAACGCCCCTGTAAAATAACTTGCGACCCCAAAACAGACAAGATTTACAAATGCGTTCCTCCCATAAGGGAGGAAAGCATTTGTAAATATAATAATGCAGGTCTTACTTGGGCAAACTGGCCGGGTGTAAGCAGCAGGAGAATACCTATTTTAACAGAAGGTCATACAATTCACAGAAGAAGGTAAAATATAAAGTGTCCTGATCAGAGAAATTGTCACATGGGTATGGCTTTAGAGCAACGGGCTTTGTGTAGCCTTTAGGCAAGGCTAGTAACCAGTGTATAACAAAGCAATGATGCATGTTAATGACCAGTGACCAATAATGCTGCACCTATGGCCGCAAGCTCAGTGTGATATAGTTTCTCCCTGTGGGCTTAGCCAATTCCTTACCCTCCCTTATCCCCTGCTGCCTGGCCAAAAACAGATGTTTGACATTCCTGATATCTGCTGGGCCTAAACGCCTGGGGTTAGTATACAGGTCAGGGCAACCTGGCCACCTCATTTGCTCCATAATGTACTTTAACCAGGGGATAGGCTGAGCCCCCTCAAGTGCAGTGCAGGACCAGATTCTCATCCAGTGCAATAAAGGCACAACAGCAATCAGATCGGAAATGTACCCCATGCTAAGCTCCTCATGCAACATAAAGGCTAAAGTGCAGAGGAGACAGCGAGGAGCCTCCGCATACATTTGTTTTCTACCCCCTGGATGTCTCTCACGTCCTTGAATCCCCACATATCACATCCGTACGTGGCTGAAGGGACATAGTTTTCTCTATACACTTTTAGCAGGGCGGATACAGGTTTTGCCCCTAGTCTTTTTGCAAAGTCCATGGTTGCCCCCACTGCTTTTGCCAGAACATTCTTTTTGTGTGTTCTTTGCGCAACCTAGGTCCCTCGGTCATCGAACAGCACACCCAGGTAGGGGAAGGTTGAGACTTTTGTTAATTCCACCCCCCTACAAAAGAACTTGCGCCTAGCAGCCTTCTGAGTACCAATTGTCATAATGTGGGATTTAAGAAAGTTAGGGGGCGATATCAAGTGAATCCATAAAATCATTAAAAGCATTTAAAGGTTTTTGGAGACCTACAGCAGCCCTGGCAAACAAAACCGCATCATCTGTATATTAAAAGTGCAGGGTTCAGTTTAGAACCAGCTCTCAGGATGTCTTTACTGCTAGCTGAGTGAAGGTCCCCTAACTTGTTAATGTAAAGCGTGAACAGCAAGGGGGCCAGAATACACCCCTGCCGGACCCCTCTCTTGACTTCCCAGGAAGACGACACACCACCACCCTCATTGAATCTCACCTCTGCAGTGGTGTTATTATGGGCAGAGTGTAGAAAAGCCACCAGGTCTACGTCCAGACCCAGATCCAGAAGAGCCAATCACAATTTGGATCTGTTAACGCTGTTGAACGCCAATGTTAGGTTCATGAATGCCATATGCAAGGATCCCTTCTTCGCTATTGTATATTTCCCCACCACCAGGAGCAGGTTAATGCATTGGTCTAGCGTCCCTTTGCCTTGCCCAAAACCATACTGTAAGTCAGAAATAACAATACAATTATCTACCCAAGAGGTTAGATGGTCCAAAATAAACTTTCCCCATGATGTTAGCAGCCAAATCTAAAAGAGATATAATAGGTCGGTAACATGCGGGGTCATCCTTCCAACGCTGTTTAAAAATTAGTATAATAATAGCCTTAGCCCAAGAGGAGGGGAAACAACACAGTCAGGTCGAAATACAAACCCATGTCAATATCCTGGCTCAAACCAGAGGGTCAGCCTTATACAGGTCTGAAGGAACCCCATCTGGACCCGGCGCTGTCCCCCCGGCTGTGGCCAGGATAGCTTTGTGTACCTCATCTGTGTTTGAAATACAATGGCCCACAAGTTGAGCCGAGGTCCCACTGTACTTCAGACCCTCCTAAATCGTCACCACTATACATCCCTTCAAAGTGGTGGACCCATCTCTCTGCTCTATAGAAGAGACTGTACAGGAATTTGCTGAATCAGAAAAAAGGGGGCTATTGACCACTGCCAAGAACTTTGTGCTATCTGACAGTAAACTTGCCTGCCAGGGAGCCTCCCAATCCTGTTCTTCCTCTGTTCGATTGCAAGTTTATAGGCCCTCCTGCAAGACCTGACCCCAGCCTCATCCCTCGGGATTAGTTTTGTGCCAACATTACATTTCTGTGGGCCTTGGAACAGGTATCGTCAAACCACCTCTCCTTGACCCCTTTAGACCTGCACTTAGTGGTTAGACTATTGGCTATCTGCTTGGTTAACTTGTCAAAAGCATCTAGAGTAACTCTATCCTGCATTGTTGTATCTAGACAGAGTGAGTTCTCAACTGATCACACTGCGTACAGATTGTCAAGGAAGGTCTCTGGTATCACCTTCTCCCACTTCAGCCTACGCGCTTGATCTTATGTACTAATAACAGAGTTTGGAATGCTCCTGCCCTCCCCTCCCCTACGTGTCAATCAAAGGAGTAAACCAATTGAAGCATTAAGGGATTGTGGTCGCTATAGCCGCTCCAGGAAATATTCAGCTTGTAGATTGCGGATACTAAAGGTGCCGAGAGCATTATAAAACCAATAGTGCTGGTGCAACCCCTACCTGTATAAATGGAAACAGGAACATTCACTCCAATTTGTTCTAAGCAGGACAAAATATTAGCTGCAAGGAGCTCTTCTATGTGAGTGCCTGAATCGGAATGTTCAAAGTGGATACCAGTGGTAAGAAATCCACATGGGCCTTTTTAGAAGTACATTCAAGATGAATTAGAGGAGTTTAAAGCCACCTAGGATTATGACCTCATAATAAGAATGCGTTCTATCCCAATATTGTTCAAGGAACCCCTCTAAAGCTACTAAGTGTTCAATTTAAACATTTCTAGTAAAATGATTATAAAAATGTCCTACTAATGGGGGGTGCTTCTTAAACAACATCTCCCCTGCTAACAGATGGGGTGAATGACAATCTACCTTTCTGGTTTTGCAGGTTAATTTAAGTGAGACCAGTAAAAGAAGACCCCCTTTGGCTTTACCCTCTGTTGCTGGAGATGCACATTTAAAAAACGAGATGAAACCATCCATAAAAAACTCTTGGTTGTATACCATCTTTCCTGTAAAACAATTAGATGACAGCATAAAAGGGACCTCTGCCATAGCACATCATCTTGTTTAGACCTCAGTCATGCTATGTTCCAGGACAGAATCTTCATACAGGAAAAACCTGGGATAATAGGTGCTGGTTTGGGGGGTAAGATAAATGCTGACTTGAGATGTAAGATGGGTGCATTACATTACCATTACCCACTGGCCTCGGGCCCTGCAACTCAGCCCGGGCAGGCAATAGTTAGTCATTGCATTTAACCCATCCAGACTTAGCAAACGTTCTAATCTGGTAGCTAGGGGAAATATAGATCTACTGTTATAGTCCGGAGCAGACCTTACTGCCCTAAAGACAGGCTATCCGGGGCGGTCAAAAAAGAAGGAGTTAGTGTGGTAAAAATGCTGTAGGGGGACAACCTTGACCAATGTTTTAGAACTTCCCATAAAATGACACTCAACAAGCACTTTAGCATGGGCAGAAGATCTCACATTGACTATGACACCGTCCCCCTCAACATTTTTCCTTACCCCACCCAACCCACTCGTCTGGTCATAAAAATATGGGGACGTGGGCGGCAGCTGCTGCAAGCAGACTCTGGGACTTGTGGACCTGTCCCCTCCTCCTGCACAATGGGCTTCCCCTGTTGGGTTTGTAGTTATTTTAACACCTGTTAATTAATGTATGTTTTTAATTTATATTTATTATTTTTATTTATTTTAATAAATTTAATTATTTTTCATTTTGTTATAATTTTCTTTGATTTTGAATGGGTTATTGTGTTTATTGGGGGATTGGGTTGGTAGTGTGTGTTTTAAAATATGCTATTCATGAAAAGCATTATTTCTAAATATATTTTTGATTTACTTTCTTATGTTTCAATTCAATAAACTAGGATAATTATAAGTGAAAATTGTAAAAAATGGGGTTCGTTAAGTTTTGGTTTTATTTTATTTTTAATTAGTAAATTTAATAAAGTGCTATTAATTATTTAAATGTATAAGTATAAGTACATATGCATTGAAATGATTTTTGTAGCAGGTATTGATATGCAGAGTTATTTAATTGTATTTGTTTACACTTTATTTAGTTTCCAAGTTAAAAAAACATTACTATATAAGCACCTTAACCCCTTGCATGCTGATGTCGGCCCCCAGCCATCATGCACTACGGCGCTCGTGTGCTGATGGCGGCTGGGGGCCGTCATAAACCCGCCAACTTGCGATTTTGCCGCACAGGCGCTGAATCGCGGCCGCATGCAAGGGGTTAATAGTAGTTATAAAAACCTTTAATAAAGTGTAACATGTTAATTTTAAATTGGAGACATCAGCAGCATTTGTATCAAGGTCAAGTCCTATCTTTGCAAATATGACCTCAATGGACCAGAAGTCCCGGCATATGAAGACTGAAGACTGAGGTCGTGGCCAATTTTTCTGCCCATGTCTTGAGCTCAATTTTTTAATCCTTCAAGTGTTCACCATAAAAGCAGCTCCCAACTTTCTACAAATATTACAAAACTGTTTACTACAGAGACAAGACTATAAGCTTCTGGGATCTTGCTTTGATTTTCAAATTCTTTTCTCAGCTTTTGCCGACGTTGCTTTTTTCTTCGTGTATTCTTGCTCCTGTCTGTGCTGCTTTTTAGGTCTCGCTAGTGAATGCAGCGCATGCGCTGCCTCACGCGGCGAGCCTCTATTTCTTCCGCATTGGTGCTGGAAGGGAGACAGGAGGTGGCACGCGCGGACAGGAGATGTGCACACATACGGACAGGAGATGTGCACTCCGTACGCATTCACATCCCCTGTCCCCGGAGGCTGGCAGCGCGCGCATCGCGCACTTTCACTTTCCCTCCCCCTGTCGGCTCCACGGAGCCAGCTTGTTACAGAAAGCAAGCTGTTCCGATTTTTAGTGTTTCCCTTTATTTTATTTTCCATCTTTAGGAAAAAGTTTCGCTCCTTGAGGTATCGTAGATGCTGCATGCACACAGCTGCCAGAGGCCCGCATTCAGGTGCATAGAGTAGGATAAACAGCTGCAAATAGTAACCCCATACTTTTGGTGGCAAATGCGAAACAACAATTGATGGACGGAATGTTGCACAATGGCAGAACATTCACCCCCAGTCACAGATCTGGGTTTAATACATCGTTCTTTTGCTCACCAGGCACAGGTTCAAGACTGATTGGCATATGGCCATGTCTGAACTAGGGTGGTCTAGTGAGCAAAATAAGGATGGATTAAACCCAGATTTGTGACTGGGGTTGAATGTTCTGCCATTGTGCAACATTCCGTCTATCAGTTGTTGTTTTGCATTTGTCACCCCGAGTGGGACGGGTATTCTCAGATATGAGTCCCGTGCTCTCCAGGCCACTGGAATCAAGCTATCCTTGCTGATGGCGGCTGATAGCCAGAAACCGGTCCTAGGATGCTTGATTCCGGTCCAGGGAAGACATGGCTTGGCAGTTCGGGCTGGACTGTTCCCATGAGGCACAGGGTCAAGACTGATTTGCATATGGCCATGTCTGAACTGGGGTGGCTAGGTGAGCAAAATAACAATGGATTGAACCCAGATCTGTAACTGGGGGTGAATGTTTTGCCATTGTGCAACATTCCGTCCATCATCTTGTGTGTTTTGCTGTTCACCCTATGTGGGAAGGGTATGCCTAGACGTAGGTCCCGTGCTCACTAAGCCACTGGAGTCAAGCTATCCTGGCTGAAGACGGCTGATAGCCAGAAACCGGTCCTAGGATGCTTGATTCCAGTCCAGGGAAGACATGGCTTGGCAGTTCGGGCTGGAATTTTCCCATGAGGCACAGGGTCAAGACTGATTTGCATATGGCCATGTCTGAACTGGGGTGGCTTGGTGAGCAAAATAACGATGGATTAAACCCAGATCTGTGACTGGGGGTGAATGTTTTGCCATTGTGCAACATTCCGTCCATCATCTTGTGTGTTTTGCTGTTCACCCTATGTGGAAAGGGTATGCCCATACGTGGGTCCCATGCTCACTAAGCCACCGGAGTCAAGCTATCCTCGCTAAAGCCGGGTGATAGCCAGAAACCGGTCCTAGGATGCTTGATTCCGATCCAGGGAAAACATGGCTTGGCAGTTCGGGCTGGACTGTTCCCACGAGGCAGAGGGTCAAGACTGATTTGCATATTGCCATGTCTGAACAGGGATGGCTTGGTGAGCAAAATAACGATGGATTAAACCCAGATCTGTGACTGGGGTGAATGTTTTGCCATTGTGCAACATTCCGTCCATCATCTTGTGTGTTTTGCTGTTCACCCTATGTGGGAAGAGTATGCCCAGACGTGGGTCCCGTGCTCACTAAGCCACTGGAGTCAAGCTATCCTGGCTGAAGATGGCTGATAGCCAGAAACTGGTCCTAGGATGCTTGATTCCGGTCCAGGGAAGACATGGCTTGGAAGTTCGGGCTAGACTATTCCCTTGAGGCACAGGCTCAAGACTGATTTGCATAGGGCCATGTCTGAACTGGGGTGGCTTGGTGAGCAAAATAACGATGGATTAAACCCAGATCTATGACTGCTGGTGAATGTTTTGCCATTGTGCAACATTCCGTCCATCATCTTGTGTGTTTTGCTGTTCACCCTATGTGGGAAGGGTATGCCCAGACGTGGGTCCATGCTCACTAAGCCACTGGAGTCAAGCCATCCTGGCTGAAGACGGCTGATAGCCAGAAACCGGTACTAGGATGCTTGATTCCAGTCCAGGGAGACATGGCTTGGCAGTTCAGGCTGGACTGTTCCCATGAGGCACAGGGTTCAAGACTGATTTCCATATGGCCATGTCTGAACTGGGGTGGCTTGGTGAGAAAAATAACGATGGATTAAACCCAGATCTGTGACTGGGAGTGAATGTTTTGCCATTGTGCAACATTCCGTCCATCATCTTGTGTGTTTTGCTGTTCACCCTATGTGGGAAGGGTATGCCCAGACGTGGGTCCCGTGCTCACTAAGCCACTGGAGTCAAGCTATCCTGGCTGAAGATGGCTGATAGCCAGAAACCGGTCCTAGGATACTTGATTCTGGTCCAGGGAAGACATGGCTTGGCAGTTCGGGTTGGACTGTTCACATGAGGCACAGGGTCAACACTGATTTTCATATGTCCGTGTCTGAACTGGGGTAGCTTGATGAGCAAAATAACGATGGATTAAACCAAGATCTGTGACTGGGGGTGAATGGTTTGCCATTGTGCAACATTCCGTCCATCATCTTGTGTGATTGCTGTTCACCCTATGTTGGAAGGGTATGCCCAGACGTGGGTACCGTGCTAACTAAGCCACTGGAGTCAAGCTATTCTGGCTGAAGATGGCTGATAGCCAGAAACTGGTCCTAGGATGCTTGATTCCGGTCCAGGGAAGACATGGCTTGGCAGTCCGGGCTGGACTGTTCCCACGAGGCACAGGGTCAAGACTGATTTGCATATGGCCATGTCTGAACTGGGGTGGCTTGATGAGCAAAATAACGATGGATTAAACCCAGATCTGTGACAGGGGGTGAATGTTTTACCATTGTGCAACATTCCGTCCATCATCTTGTGTGTTTTGCTGTCCTCCCTATGTGGGAAGGGTTTTCCCAGACGTGGGTCCAGTGCTCACTAAGCCACTGGAGTCAAGCTATCCTGGCTGAAGACGGCAGATAGCCAGAAACCGGTCCTAGGATGCTTGATTCCGGTCCAGGGAAGACATGGCTTGGCAGTCCAGGCTGGACTGTTCCCATGAGGCACAGGGTCAAGACTGATTTGCATATAGCCATGTCTGAACTGGGATGGCTTGGTGAGCAAAATAACGATGGATTAAACCCAGATCTGTGAATGGGGGTGGGTGTTTTGCCATTGTGCAACATTCCGTCCATCATCTTGTGTGTTTTGCCATTCACCCTATGTGGGAAGGGTATGCCCAGACGTGGGTCCCGTGCTCACTAAGCCACTAGAGTCAAGCTATCCTGGCTGAAGACGGCTGATAGCCAGAAACTGGTCCTAGGATGCTAGATTCTGATTCAGGGAAGACATGGTTTGGCAGTTCGGGCTGGACTGTTCCCATGAGGCACAGGGTAAAGACTGATTTGCATATGGCCATGTCTGAACTGGCGTGGCTTGGAGAGCAAAATAATGATGGATTAAACCTAGATCTGTGACTGGGGGTGAATGTTTTGCCATTGTGCAACATTTCGTCCATCATCTTGTATGTTTTGCTGTCCTCCCTATGTGGGAAGGGTTTTCCCAGACGTGGGTCCAGTGCTCACTAAGCCAGTGAAGTCAAGCTATCCTGGCTGAAGACGGCAGATAGCCAGAAACCGGCCCTAGGATGCTTGATTCCGGTCCAGTGAAGACATGGCTTGGAAGTTTGGGCTGGACTGTTCCCATGAGGCACAGGGTCAAGACTGATTTGCATATGGCCATGTCTGAAAAGGGGTGGCTTGGTGAGCAAAATAACGATGGATTAAACCCAGATCTGTGACTAGGGGTGAATGTTTTGCCATTGTGCAACATTCCGTCCATCATCTTGTGTGTTTTGCTGGGAAAGAAAGATGGGGCAGCTTACTCGGTAGGTTCAGTTCTTGTCTTGGATAGTTACAGCTACTTAAAGTATTAATTCAGCAAGGTTTAACTCATTGTCATTCTCCCTTCCATTTCTCCACAAACAGCACTTCACTGATTGGACAAAATGCTTCCTTGCAGGTAAATTACCTGTGTGCTAAAATACTGTCACAATATCTCTCAACATTTTCACAACAGGAAAACAATCAAGTTGAAGGACTGGAGAAGGATCGGAAACTGGAACAATAACCACAACAATAGTAACTAGTTTTCAGAAAGGGGTTGATACCGCCCTTCTGCCATTTCTAGGAACTATATATAACATGCATTACTATTACCCGGTATACTTGCTACTCGATGTACCCACCTCAGAAGGATGGAAGGGTAGGTCGACTTGCCGGGAATTTAACTTGTGACCTTCACATCACTGCTCGCATCAGGATTCGACATTCAATTAACCGCATCATTGCTACTGTATATTCCCGTGCTGTGCTGCAATTTTCAAAATCCCTTGTTATGTGAAAAGGTCAACTCGTCATAAGCACAGCGCAGGTAACACCCATGACGAGTTGACCTTGTCACAAGCATCGAAGGGGTTAATTGCACCACCCTGTCGGCCAATAGTAGCTGCTGCACATATGTGGCCTGAAAGACTGTATGTTCTACCTGCATACGTTCCAAAACAGCATAGAACAACTATTTGCAATGCAATAGTTCTCTCATTTACGTGAGCTATTGACATTGCAAATGGCAATACATTTTATTTTTGTTTCCGTTTTTAAAACATAAATTAAAAAGGACATTGGGGCATATTACCAAGCAATAGCGACAATTATCGCTATTGCTTGGTTAGAGACAAAAATTTACCGCTGAGCTACGGCGATTTTTATCGCAGATAAACCTTGGTATTACCAAGGTTTATCGCAAATGCGATAAAAATCGGCCGCAATGCATGAATATCGCTGAAAAGTCAGCAATATTCATGCATTACCGAGCTAATGCTCTTAGCCATGTTATCCACCTCCCATTGGATAACATGGCTAAGAACTGCTCAGGGCAGGTGTTAGCTTTTGGAGATATTCGCGCTTAGCGCGAATATCTCCAAAGTTGATAATAGGAGATAGCGATGTTAGCAACTGTTTCCAGTCGCTAACATCTTGGCACACCCACTTTGCATGTCATTAGTGATATCACTGACATGCAAAGTGGGGCCCAAGATGGTTGCTATCTCCTACTAGCTGTCGCTAACTGGTGTTAGCGACAGCTAGGTAATAGGGAGATAGTTTTATCTCCGCTTTAAAAGCCAAAAAAGCGGAGATAAACCCCCTTGATAATATGCCCCATTGTTATTTAAATGCCAATAACTTAAACTTGCACACCTATTGCATTGCAAATGCTTGTTTCACAATATCTTCATCGTTTTCGTCGGCTTTGCTTCCATTCTTCAGTTTCAACCCCACCACTGCCTTTTGGACAACAGGTGCTGGGCAAGCTGTGCACATCTCTCTGTCAGAAGTAACCACCAGGCAGACTCCATTAACTATCGAAAGGAAGCTGCCTATACAAGAAATGTGACTGCTGTGGAGGACACTGAAAAACATAATCTAGGACAGGCCAGTTCTCTGGGACATGCTAACTCAGCAAAATGCCAAGGGCCTCCATTTTAGGCTTGGTCTTGCACGGGTTAATGCCAAGACTTACCTTAGAAGGTTTTGTTGTTTGGGTAGAACGTCTAGTTCAGGCAGCACAAGTATCACTCACAATCAATTGTTTATACAGTCCATTTGTTTTTTTGAAAATGGAACACATCTTTTATTAAATGAAGCAACAAGTTACTTGAAGTTCTCACAGTAATTACTGTCTTTCTGATGTCTTTTTGCTAAGCAAAGCAGCGTGGTGGAGCCACAGGAAATCTAGGTTAGTTACAATTATACAAATGTATCCTCAAATTTAGGTACAAAGTCATCATGCTATATTGTATGCGTTACAGTTACGCCTCTCTTAAGAGAGTTTGGGCTCCCAGGGCAGCTCAAAGTCCATGTGGTGTTAGGGCCTTTGGAAATATCTAGACACAGGATAACTGCAGGCAGCAGCGCACAGTCCTTCAGCAGTGGAAAGCATCCCGTGAGGTGCCAGTCAGTGGCACCAGGGGACCCCCTTAGCACAGTACCCTGGCCTAAGAGCTCCTGCCTGAGTGAGGGGGCGGGGGACCCTCGATATTGTTTGAAGGCGGCCCCCTCAGCACAGTACCCTGGCCTGAGAGCTCCTGACTGAGTTCGGGGGTAGTGGTCCCTCGATGTTGTTTGAAGGCGGCCCCCTCAGCACAGTACCCTAGCCTGAGAGCTCCAGATTGAGTTCGGGGGTAGTGGTCCCTCGATGTTATTTGAAGGCGGCCGCCTCAGCACAGTACCCTAGCCTGAGAGCTCTTGACTGAATGCGGGGGTGGGGGACCCTCGATGTTGTTTGAAGGCGGCCCCCTCATCACAGTACCCTAGCCTGAGAGCTCCTGATTGAGTTCGGGGGTAGTGGTCCCTCGATGTTGTTGAAGGTGGCCCCCTCAGCACATTACCCTAGCCTGAGAGCTCCTGACTGAGTGCGGGGCAGTGGTCCCTCGATGTTGTTTGAAGGCGGCCCCCTCAGCACAGTACCCTAGCCTGAGAGCTCCTGACTGAGTGCGGGGTCAGGGAAGGTCCTCGATGTTGTTTGAAGGCTGCCCCCCCAGCACAGTACCCTATCCTGAGAGCTCCTGACTGAGTGCGGGTCAGTGGTCCTTCGATGTTGTTTGAAGGCGGCCCCCTCAGCACAGTACCCTAGCCTGAGAGCTCCTGACTGAGTGCGAGGTCAGGGAAGGTCCTCGATGTTGTTTGAAGGCTGCCCCCCCAGCACAGTAACCTAGCCTGAGAGCTCCTGACTGAGTGTGGGGGCGAGGGGCGGCCCTCGATGTTGTTTGAAGGCGGCCCCCTAGCACAGTACAGTAGGCTGAGAGCTCCTGACTGAGTGCGGGAGTGGGGGGGCTCGATGTTGTTTGCAGGGGGACCCCTCAAGTTCCGTTACGCCAGTGGTGTCAGTCGTTTCTGTTCTGGTGCAAGCTCTCACACTCTTCCTAAATGGGTAGGGCCGAAGGATACATCTGAAGATAGGGTCAAGCTGCTCTTAGTTATAGCTGTGTGCATGGAGAAGAGATGTTGGGAAGGGTGTCGGTGGTGAGGCCATGCCAGCTGTCAGGACCAGCTTTAGATCAGGTCACAGGGAGCTCACTGGAGACATGGGCCTCCACACAGGTGATACTTGATCCCACATGACCTTGTTTCTGTGGGGGTACTCACCGAAAAGGCAGGCCACAACACTGGGGAGCCTCTTGCATCATCAAACATCATCCTCTCTGTGCAGTGTGCAGAGACTCACCATAGTCCTGGGTCCCCTCACTTGGAGCCTTTTAGTCTTTCAGAGAGTCACATGCCCAACTCGCCCTCATAGTAATTTGACTAGTATAAGGGGACATTCACCTTAAACAGGAGGTTACCTGTTGGGACCCCCCACAAATCCCCAATACATTTCTTTATTGGACTTTTGCATAATAAAACGAACAATGTACATTTTAAAGTTCTGTTGTCATCAATTTCCATTTTTAATATGATTTATCAGTAATATTGGCACATGATGTACTGCAAAACTCTTTAACCCTAATAACAATAGAGACCCTACCTTCAACACTGTGAATGTTCCCTAACTGTTTTTGGAAGTAGGTGACTTCTAATGTAGGCAGTCCCCCTGCCTATTGGGCCACCCACTGCTAAAAAATAGTTTTTTGTGTTGAGTACTGCCGGCCAACCTGCTGTTAAAGCGGCCTGTAACTTGGCCAGTACCACTTTATGGCTACACCTTCTCCATATCAAATCTTTCAGGACCATATCAGCCTCTTTAGAGAAACTATTTTGTGGGACTAATGGCATGGTTGCAAATTGTTAAAGCAATAGCTATCCTCCCCATTAAAGAGAGGGGGCGTTTGTTTCAGAATGCCACAAATGATCGGATACTCGTAAGTGCCTTGGCCAGGTTGCCCCCAATTAAATCTTCCTTCTTGCGATATTTTCTAGCTCCTATATAGCTGAAAGTGGTTCATTCCTTTTTTTTTTTTTTTTTTTTATTTTAAAAAGTTTTTTTATACATACAAATTTATACCAAGTGTTACAGCACACTATATCCAGTCACATTTCAACACATTTCCAACAAGGAAAAACTAAGTACACCATTATACAAAAGAGAAAACAGTTTGGCGTAATATTTTAGTCACTTTTTACAAATTCCTAATATCTCTCTGCCACCTATAGGTCCCTTGACGCTATATAGAAAATACACAAAAAGGGAACCCAAGGACAATACAAGAAAAACAAAATAAACAATAATAATGAAGTAGAATAAACAGAAACAGAGAATGCAACAAAAAAAACTACAAAAGCGTACTACAGGAGAAATCCTGTCTAGGTGACACAGGCCGAAAGGAAGAAACAAAGAGGCTAATTGAACTGGTCTAGTTATTACTAGATATTCCAAGCTTCCAAGCCTTCTAATTTATCAAGGCGTACTATTCATCCCCCTTTTCCAATGTGATATGGGACTCCAAATTTTGCACCCCAGAATTCTGGCTCTGCGACCCTTCCTGTCATAAATTGCTTCCTCTAGATTGTATGTAGCTAACAGCCTGGCGATCCAGGTTTGAAAAGTTGGGGGAGTCTTATCTAGCCAAGCCTTCGCTATACATATGCGGTATACTGCCATGGCCGTAAATAAGAACTCTGTAGCCAGGCTACTCCCGACTCCTGGCGACAAGGCTACCCTAACCCCAAGGGAGGTGTCCATAAATTTCTCAATTGCATTTATAAGGGTATACAGTTGTTGACAACCTGCGAATATGTGGATTATGTCAGCATCGGTTGAGTCGCAGCGTGGGCAGGTTGTTCCTGTGGTACCCCCCACTGCGCTATTCTGGCAGGAGTTTAGTACAGGGAGTACAGAGTCTTATAATGTGTTTGTAGAGCTGCTGAGCATAATAAAGTATGTCCCATATCCAAGGAGTCCTGGAATCCGTCGTGTGGTAAGCCTAGTTTTACTGCCCACTTGGTGGCATACTTCTCCCTATCGTCTATTTTAGGTTTGAATAATTTTTATTGTAGCAACACAAAGAAGCAAAACATGCATTGCATAGAAGCTGCAAATCCGCGACGGCCAGAAGAGCCTGTGGTGCTCTAAAGTTCTCCAGTTGATATTCCAAAATGAGACCAGCCAGCCGATTTACATAGATATAGGAAGTGTTGCGAAACTGAATTAAACACCCCCCCGCAGACCCTCCCCCCCAACCTCCCAACTCCCTGGACCCTCCCTTTCCCCCCACCCTCCGTCCAGTGCTTAGGTCTACCTTACCCCATCCGTCCGTGCCACCCTTCTGGGAAGATGTCTCTTCAGAAGTCCATTCAATAACCCGGCCCCTCAGGTGCGGTGAGCCGTAAGAGGCGAAGATATCTCGGGCAGGTGATTTCCCTAAATTCAGTGATCAGCAGGGAGTGGAACGGCTGCCAAAGTTCATCAAACTGATCTATATCGCCCGCTAGAGTAAGTGACCGCTTCTCCATCCCCAGCACATGCCACAGCCTATGTAACCACCCTGTGAGGGAGGGGATTGTGGTAGTGCGCCAGTGAGTAAGAATATTCTGTACCGCAGAGCCTAGAGCAATAGCAATCTGACGCCCCCTGCGGGAGTGCAAGGGGTATGTCAATCGATTTGGGAGCCCCAGTAGAATTTATGCGGGGAAGCGAGGCAGTTCAGTCTTGAAATGAGTGTCTATGTCATCTATCACCTGTTTCCAGTAGGAGTGCAGGAGCGGGCAATCCCATAAGATGTGCGACAATGTGCCTATTTGCCCACATTCCCTCCAACAGGTGTTGGTCTTGCTGCGGTCCATTTCGTGTATTCCTTCCGGGGTATAATACCAGTAGTAGTTGGTTAGTGTTTCGGTAAGTTCCGTGTGATATGCGGAGTGGCGAGCCCTGTGTGAGATCTGATCCCATTCCTTATGGCTCAGTGTCCTACCCAGTTCCCGTTCCCAACGCTCCCTACCTGGGTTGTGGAGATGCATGGATGGTGGTTGCAAAAATGTATAAAGGTCAGATATCAGCTTCGCGTCTGAGGTGCGAGTTAAATGCCACCGTTCGTATGGCAGAAGTGTCCTATCAGCCGCTTCCCTCACTTGTGGGTGTAGTGCCCAGTGGCGTACCTGCATGTAGTGCTACCGCTCTGTCTCCAGTAACTTGTATTCCTGCCTAAAAAGTGTGAAGGGAATAACCCCGTCTGGACCATATATGTGGGATAGGGTCTGACACCCCGGGGGCCGCCAGTATGTAAAGGCTCCCCTCACCGTCCCTGGAGTGAAGTCTGGATTATCAATCAGTAGTGTAAGCGGCGAAGGGAAGGTGGTGAGTCCATGTATGGTATTAGTGGTGTCTCATGCTTGCAAAGGAACTCTCGTGACAAAGGAAGCATACATATTAGCGGGTCGATGGGCTTTACGCAAAAAGCTTATTTCCTGTAGGGGGCGTCCAGCCACCGCCTGGTCCTGGAAGAGCCAGTGCTTGTCCGACTCTCACCTGCTCCATTCCACCAAGTAGCGCAGCTGAGCTGCCTGAAAGTATTTACGTAGGTCTGGTACCTCCAGCCCCCCGGCCTCCGGGGCTAGCGTGGACAGTGTCCTCCTCATTCTAGGTTTCCGACCTTGCCAAATAAAGCGCGAAAGGCCCGCCTGCGTTTGCTGGATCCAGCCCGTAGGTGGCTGTAGCTGTAGTGCCCTAAAGAGATAGAGAATTTGGGGCAAGACAGTCATTTTAACCGCGGCTATTCTACCCAGCCAGGAAAGGGTACCGCGCCTCCAACGTCCCAACTCCTCTCGGATCTTCCCACCCAGTATGGCATAGTTGGCATTCACCATGGCCGGCAAAGAGGGGGCCAGCTGAATCCCCAAGTACGGCACGAGGTAGGACGACCATTGCAGGGGGAAGAGGTCTTGTAAGTGAGCTTTGGTGGCAGGAGTGAGAGATAAATCCAGGGCTACAGATTTATCCATGTTCATCTTGAATCCCGCAACTCTTGCAAAGGTGTCCAACTCTGCGATGCAGGCCGGAAGGGCCGTTCGCGGGTTCTCCAACGACAGTATGACATCGTCCGCGTAGAGACTGATGGTGTGAGTGAAGCCGCCAAACCTCCCCCCCGTCACAGCAGGAGCCTGACGTATCCTCTGGGCAAATGGCTCCATATATAAGGCGAAGAGCAGGGGTGACAGCGGGCACCCCTGTCTCGTACCTCTCTCGATAGCGAAGCTCTGCGAGCTATACCCATTCACGCATACCACCGCCGTGGGGAATTTGTAGCAGTTAAATATGAGGGAGCGGAATTTCTCTCCAATACCAACTTTCGTTAGGACTCGTTCTAGGTACGGCCAGTGTACTCGGTCAAACGCCTTTTCGGCGTCCACCGCTAGCATCATTCTCTCTCTGGGAATCCGGGAGGCTTTTTCGATGAGGTGGACAATTCTTTTGGTATTATCCACTGTCTGTCTTCCGGGGACAAACACTGCTTGGTCCGATTCCACGAGTCCCGGCAGATGGAGGGCCAGTCGAGCTGCTAGGATCCCAGTATATAACTTAAGATCCACGTTTAGAAGAGAGATCGGCCTGTAGGAGCCGAACTTGGTCCTATACTTTCCCGGCTTGGGGATGACCGTGAGGGACGCCCGCAGAAGGTCAGGTGGGATAGCGCCCGGTTCTGAAAATGAGTTGAAAAGGCGGGTGAGGATCGGCACCAGCGTCGTGCAAAATGTCTTGTAAAAAAGGGACGTATAGCCGTCCGGCCCTGGAGCCTTACCATGCTTGAGTTTGGCAATGGCGAAGATCACCTCCTCGATGCGAATGTCCCTATCCAGGTATTCCGCCTGTGAGGGGGCAAGAGCTGGGAGAGTGACCGAGTCTAGGTATGCCACTGCTGCGGAGTCGTCCAGCCGGCTACCAGTGTAGAGAGCCGCATAGAAGCTGCGGAAAGTATCCACAATTTGGGCATCTTTTGTGACTAAGTCCCCATCAGGTCTGGAGATCTCCTTTACCAGCTGTTGTTGGCGTGCAACCCGGAGCCTATTCGCCAGGAGTCGGTCACATTTGTCCCCTCCTGTGTAGTAGGTGTGTCTCAACCGCAGTGCCGTGTACTCCGCTCGGTCCGGATCCAGGGCCGCTAGGATTTGTCTCGCCACTTTGAGTTGCTTCCAGATTCTGGGAGCCCCCATCCGTTGATGCATTTGTTCGAGTTCGTGCACCCGTTGGGTGAGTTCATCTCGCTTGCATTGCCAATGCTTATTGTCCTCAGCGGAAAGGGCCAGGAACTCCCCCTAATCTCAGCCTTCATGGCCGCCCATTGCGTCGCCACGGAGGTGTCGGTGTTGGCGTTGTGGGATTGATAGTCGCGGATAGTGTCCAGAATATGCATCACCACTGCCTTCTTGTGCAATAAGGTGTCCCTGAGCCGCCAGACCCTGGGGAGGTGTGACATCGGTGATAGTTTGAGTGTGGTGGTGACTGGCGCATGGTCCGACAGGGAAATCACTCCCATCTCCGTTGCGGTAGCTAGGGCGCATACAGGCTCCGTGGCTAGGAGATGATCTAACCTAGCGTATGTTTTATGCGCATTGGAGTAATACGAATATTCCCTATCAGTCGGGTGTGAGTGGCGCCACAGATCATGAAGATCCAGTTCCGCCAGCCGGTCCTTACACCTGGACGAGAACGCCCAGTTTGGGGAGTGCGCTGATCTGTCAAGGACCGTGTCAAAGACCATGTTGAAGTCCCCCCCAATCACAATATGTCTATCTGGCGAAGCTGTGACGTCTGTTAAGGCTGAATGTAAAAAGTGTTCTTGGTGCTCATTAGGGCTATATAATGACCCAACCGTGAATGTGAGGCCACCTATCCGGAATCGATACGCTAGTAGCCTCCCTTTTTGTTCTGCGCATTTGTGTAGGATCTCTCCCCTGAAGTGTCTCGCCACCAGGATCGCCACCCCTGCCGTCTTGTTAGTGCTAGAGGAGAAGAGTTGAGTCGGGAACTTGTATGAGCGGAGCCGGTGGCAATCGCGGGATAGCAGATGGGTTTCTTGTAATAAGCAGATGTCTGCCTGGGAGCTTTCTAAGTGAGATAGTATGGCGCGCCGTTTGACCGGGTTGTTTAAGCCTCTTACATTAAGGGTCAAAATCTTAAGTATTGTGGGTGGCATTTGGGACAATGGATTTGAGAGCGCTGGTACCCAGCCCGGGCGGCTCCACATGTGGAATCACATCCCCGGCGGCTAAGACCTGTATGGTGTTCTGGACGACCCACCCTCTCCCCAGACCTCCCCTCCTGTCCCTCCCGGGTCCCACCCTAACCCAAACTTCAGAGCAGAGCCCGCAACCAACACCCCCAACCCCAACCCGTCTCCTCCCAACCCCCGTCCCCCCACCCTCAGCCCAACTTGAAAACCCCCAATGCAAACCATTGTCTGTTGAAACCATGGGCCTGTCAGAACAAAGTGCAGGTCCATAGAGTGTCATCATGTTGGGTAATATGGCAGCGGCAGCCCTTAAAGTTACTTACAGTGTTCGTGCTCAGCGGCAACCAGAGTGGCCCCACGCTCCCCCACCCCAGCTCATAAGCATGTTCTATGCAAGGAGTGACCCTCCCGTAGAGTGTAAGAATCATTCTGAGGACGATGTTTCTTTGGCCACCTCTGCGACGGCTGTTGCTCTTTCTTGCGTGATGATGTGGGCATCAGGTTTCAGGCGATGTGCAGGGGATCGCCTACGTCTCACTGTCTGCAAACCTCCATTAGAGGGACCTTGCGACGATCGCACCAGCGGCGTGTCCTCGTCCGTCTCAATCCCCAAGAGAGCACAGGTGTCCTTGAGAGAGCGCATCTGCTGCATTGATCCATTCCACTTGAATATCAGGCGGAACGGGTGTCCCCAGGAATAGGGAATCTCCTGTTGTCGTAGAAAGTCCGTCGCTATTTTAAATGATTTCCGCTTTTGTAGCGTGATGGCAGAGAGATCCTGATATAGGGCGACAGGATGATCCCGAAACCTAAGAGGCTGTGACCGCCTGGCCTCCCGAAGAATCCGTTCTTTGAGTGGGAAGTCAGGGAGAAAGGCCAAGATGTCTGGAGGCGGGGCGGCAGCGCGCCTAGGGAGGCCCACTCTATGTGCCCTGTCGATCCTAATGGGGAAGTCAGCCGGCTCCCCCAAGATGCTCCGGAAGAGGTCCTGCAGGTAGTTAGTGATGTCGGACCCCTCCGTTTTCTGAGGGACACACCGGACCCGTATGTTGTTGCGACAGAACCTGTTTTCCAGGTCCTCCGCGTGGGCTTAGAGGTCTAGTTGTTGGTCTGTGAGTCTCAGAATTTCCTGTTGGAGCTGTTCGATCTCGTTGCTCCTAGTCTGGTCAGCTTCTTCAATGGCGACCACCAGCTCACCAAGGCCCCCCACCTCTCTCCTGAGCTCCTTGACCTCACCAGCCACGTCCTGCTTCAAGGACTTGAAGTCCTCCCGAAGGGAGTTGAACAAGGCTTCCAGAAAGGACCTGGTGATTGGGGAAGGTGCCGATGGTGTCCTTGCGGTGTCGGGGGAGGGCGGCTCCTTGCCCGTCTTGGGTTGGTTTTTTGCCAGCAGTTCTGGAAGTGTCTGTGTGGCCTTCTTCCCTCATAGGGCTGCCATGTCGCGTCCGGCTGCTGGGCCGCATCACCACACCACCTGCGAGTCGCCTCTGGGGTATGCGTCTAGGCCCGGAGAGCCCAGGTGTGTCCACGGTTTATGGGGCTGATTCAGGGGCCTCCGTTGGGGAGCAGGGCGGTAGAACGCCGGGTCAAGCACAGCCCGCACTTCATCACCCCTTTCCCATTCATGGAGTAGCAATTGCAGTGTGGGGGAGCGAGCCGCTTCGCCACCCCGTCGGAAGCAGCCAGGCCCAACACGGGGAGCTCAATTATGCCCCCCGGATCGCTCGTCTTCAGCTACCTCAGGCCACCCCTCTCAGCTCAGTCTCCATCGTCTCGCTCCGGCTTAGCGCGTCGCCGCTCACCTCCACAGGGGTCTCAGGGTGTCATCCACCCCCAAGGGTACCGCGGACCTTGTGGGCGTGTCCGCTACGGTATTCCTGGGGGCGCTCTCAGCGGTCCTGTGTAGGCCCCAAGCCGGGACCTCGATTTGGGCGCCGCCCGGCCAGATCGTCCTCCCGCTGCTCAAGAGCCCTGGAAGTGGCCGTCCTCTCCACTCGTTGGCCGTGCCGCCCAGCGCTTTCCGGCCCGTAGGCCTGGACCCCAAGTATCTCGTCTGGGGGGGGCCGAACTCGCCCACCTCGGCGCCACGCAGGCCGAAGCCGGGGCCTCAATTCCGGCGTCTTTCCGCCGGCCGGGTCTCCAGTCACCAGGCACGGCGTGCAGTCAGTCTCCCTCACCGCTCGTGTCTGCTCAGTTCAGGGACCTCCGGGGAGCAGGCCAAGCCCCGGGGAGACCTATCAGGAAGGATGAGATCGCCGCAATCACTTCACGGGATCCGCCGCCATTTCTCTCTCCCCACGGCCCGGGGAAATGCTTGCGGCCCGGAAGGGCTCCGGATGCTCGCCGGTTCGATCTCCGGCCTGGATCTTCGAGCGGCGAGTGTCTGAGCAATGCAGACTCGTTCCCAGGTGCTCGGAGGGTCGACAGCGGCGTATAGCAACGCTTTACGGGTGTTCCGAGCGGGGAGCCACCAGAACACACGTCCGCTTAGGCCGCCATCTTAGCCACTCCCCCCTATCGTCTATTTTAAGTGCATTCATTTCAGCGTATAACTGTCGAATCGAACAGTTCCCGCTGCTCTCTACATAATCTGATATTCGGCAATGACCAAATCCTAGTGGTCCACCCGGTTTATTAGCAAAAAAACTTCTCACTTGTAGGTACTTATAAAAACTCCTGCTGCTTATATTAAATTTGGTTTGTAACTCTTGGAACTGGAGCATGCCTTCCTGATCAAATAAATCCCCAATTTTCTTTATGCCTTTGTTCTTCCACTCTGCCATGACCGAGTCCCTGAATATATCCCCCGGTAATGAGGCATTAGTAGACATTCGGGTATACCTATTATATCTATCCAGCCCTATTTGTTTAGTAAACGCTCTTGAGATGTTGTGCGATGCTTGTAGAGTTTTAAACCTCGTGTGTTTAAAATAACTGAAGTCAATCGTGTTTAACAGGCAGTTCTCTGCATCCCCACCCAACAGTGCCCTATATACATTTTTGCCTAAAGGCCTAGCACCCGATTGCTCGTGTCCATTACTTCCACCCCCTATTAATCCCTGGAAATATTGTAATGCTGCCGCCCAATACTATAGCCTAAAGTCTGGGGCCCCCCAGCCGCCTTTTTCTCTATGTAGGGTAATGTACCGATACGCCCTCCTTGTTTTCCCTTGTGCCCAGATGAACCTATTCAATATCAACTCCAATTTGTTGAACCAGGCGTGCTCAAAGAATAGCGGAATTGGTCTAAAAACATACAATAATTGTGGCAAAGTAATCATTTTAATGACATTAATACGCCCCACAAGGGTTAGATGTAAATTATGTATCCTTTCCAAATTCTTCTTGACTTTAGATATTAATGGCTCCATGTTTACCTCTACCAGGCTGTAAAGATCTGATGTTACCCTTATCCCTAGATACACTGCCACTGGAACCACCCTCGCATCCTGATAGGTTGTAAAGTTGTTTTGTACAATTTGTGTCTTCTCTTTATTTATCGAGTACCCAGAGATTGCCCCTAAGTCTTTGCCTCCTGCTCAATTTCCACAATGACACTACTTGGATCAGGGGTAATAATAGGCACGTCGTCCGCATAAGCGGAAGTTTTATATTCGCTACCATGCAGAATAACTGGAAGGATGTTATTATTGCCTGCTAACCTCCGTAGTAGTGGGTTCAAGTACAAAGCAAACAGCAAAGGTGAGGAGGGACAACCCTGCCTGGCCCCCCGTTTTAACTGCAGTGTGTCTGTGTAACCTTTATTAATTGTAACCCTTGCGGTAGGCTCTTTATATAGGGCCTGGATTGCCCTAATGAATCCCCTACCAATACCACACCATTCCATGGCCTTCCAGAGGTAGTTCCAGGAGACCCTGTCAAAGGCCTTCTCCGCGTCTAAAAATACAGCCGCGACAGGGTCTCCTGAAACTGCTGCTGCGTCCAACAAAGTTACCATCTGCCTCGTGTGCTGCGTAGTCCCTTTCCCAGTAATAAACCCATGTTGTGTATTGCTAGCCAGACTCTCTATGACCCTCCCTAATCTTAGTGCCAGCATCTTTGAGAAAATGTTCGTATCCGCGATCATTAGCGTAATTAGCCTGTATGAACCCGGTTCCAGGGGAGGTTTATCTTTTTTTAATATAACTATTATATCTGCCCCCCCATGAGTGGGGAACAGATATCCCTTGTTGTGCCTGTCCTAGGGTCTCGTGAAAATCTATACCCAATGTTCCCTAGAAAGTTTTGTAGAATTCTGCTGGAATTTGTTCCGGGTCTGCAGCTTTCCCCGAGGGGAGCTTATTCACTGCAGCTCCTACTTCCTGTAGCGTGATATGAAGATCTAACTCCTCTTTCCCCTCTTCTTCTAATACCGAATGTGGTATGTCCTCAAGGTATTCCGTAGTCTCTGCCTCCAAGGTTGGAAGATGCTGGTCATATAAAGCTGCATAGAACCCTCTAAAAACCTCCCTAACGTCTTCTGGCTTATTCACCACTCCCCCTTACCGTCTGAAATTTCCTTGATTTCCCCTGCTGCCAGATTCTGCCTCGTACGAATTGCCAATAGGTGTCCAATCCCTTCGCTAAATTCGTAGCATTTTTTTTTTTGATTAAGTTATTGCTGGCTGCTTTCCTGGAGATACTTTCACTTGCCTCTGCTTTATTTATGTCAATTTTTAGGAGAATATCCTCCAAGGGCTCCTTCCTTGCTAAGTTTAGCCCTCAATCCGGCTTGATTCCTTTCAGACCGCAATTCTTAAAAGACCACGAAGACTCCAGAGACTTAATAAGCTCTGTTAGCCTTTGCAGCAGTGGGGTAGATTTTGCCTTTAATATACCGGGGACACCTGAGGAGTTTCTAGAGGTACCTAGAGGTGTTTACTAGTATATAATAGTGAATACTTAATAGGCTACAAGGGACTACTGGTTCCAGCGCACCTTGCAGTCCCAGCATGCATTGCGGCCCCTGTGGGAGCTAAAAAAACACCTGTGGCGTCTCTCTGTTTGGAATCTAAAAAGCTGTCTAGCAGACAACTTTTAAACTGCCCACCTGCGCACTTTGGAGGGGCATGGTCTCAGCCAGGCACAGTCTTTCTTGCACGCCGAGGGCCTGAAGCTAACAAGCCAACAAGTCATCAACACAGCGGAGCTAGACGTAAGGGACGTCTCCCTGCGCTGTACTGGAAGTGCACGTTTGTATACTGGATGCCGCTCGGAGCTGTGGAGGCGATCGAACCCTTAACCCTGTGCCCTTTTGGATTATAAACGGGACAATCTTTTCTTTGGAAATCTTTCCTGGACTCTACACTGACTTGGGCTTTTAATTGCGGAGGACCGGCTGCCTTGCTACGGGAGCGGGACTGCTAGGACCAGGTGTCTGTGCGGTAGGACATCGCCCGCACCTGGGTCCTCTTCCCGCCCCCTTCTTTTAGCAACTCTCTATATAACCAAGCCCCAGAACGCGGCACGCAGGGCGAAGACCGGGCCAAGGTGGAGGCCGGGCTGGGCCAGCCTCCTAAACTTCTATCCATATCCTTGGTTGGCTGAGTGGCAGTATGTACGTATTGTGAACATTTTATACGTTTTTACACAGCCACTCATTGTATAGACTGGTGATCTTTCCCGGGAAACTATGTCCACCCGAGGGAGCATAAGTAAAACAGCCGCAGGAGGGACCCTATTAACATGCACCGTGGATAACTTTATCATAAGGGTCAATACCTTCATAGACCAAGGGATTACATTAATGGAGCGTAGGGTATCCCAAGACCTCGCACTGGCAAAGAAAAGATCATCTATGGGACAATTTGCAATGGCCAAAACCCCCGAACAATCTAAGGCTGTGGGACTCATCGATTTTCAGGCAGACGTTCATGCTGATAGATGCAGCTTGCCCAATACGGTAGACCTTTCAGTGTCTCGCTTATCCTGTGCCTCTCAACTAAGCACTGACTTGGAAAAAACTCCGGAATTAGCTACCAATATCACTCTGGAAGACACAAGTGTCACCACACTGAGGGGCAGGAGGGAGGGGGCCATCCCTAAAGTAGGGAAGATAAAAAAAGCAAGGGGAAGGGGGCGACATCAGAAAAAGACTGCGGGGGTCGCTGCTCAAAAACCACATACAAACCATGACCCTCATGGGACTGATGTTATAATGGAGACCGGGAGTATAGGGAATTTAGAAGGTTTAACTAGTCCGATTAGGAAAAGTGTCAGTTGGGATGCGGCTGACACTCAACTCTTAATGAAGATAGAAGAGCTTTTTAAATGCTATCTCTCTCCTATCGAGAAAAAACTATCCCACATTGAAAAACAACTAGCCAATCTCTGTACCATGCCCAAAAATCAAAAAACACCCGGGGCCCAAAAAGCAGGGGGTAATAAATCAAGTAGCAACAAAGTTATAGTACAAGCCCCTAAAAACCCTCCACCATCAGCGGTGAATACTAACCCCAACCCAACCGTAGTGGCTGAGAAGAGAGTTGAAAAGGAAGATAAAACCAACACATGTCCCGATCTGCCTAGTGAAGGGGCCATTTCACCAAGAGAACATACCACGCAGCCGAAGGGAAATAAAAATAGAGGAGTAACGGCTAGAGGAAGAGTGATGAACCTCCCCCCTGAGGCTACACCATATGTGGTGGTTATGACGGGGTCCCAGAATTGGAGGCCCCCGGTGAGGAAGCCAATTGGTCATTACTCAACAAGGTCCGACATTGGCTTAATCAAAATCGGCCTTTACCCCCACATCGTTCAAGTAAGATCCTGACGGTGCGGAGGGTGGCATGGTTGGACCACCAGAGGAAACCTATACAGGGAGATTGCGTGTTGATCAATTTTGCGGATCCACACACTGCTGCCCATGTCTGCTCATGGGACACACAAGATAGCTTTGAGGGTATAGCTACTAGGCGACTTTCCTTTTTTTATCCCCCAAGGAGAGGGCCCACTGGGGACCTTGTAGTTGATAGTAACTGGTATAGAGCAGGCATCGAGATTGGGGTCGGAAATGGGGGTCTTGGGGGGAGCAGCCACCCATAGAGCCAGTTTTTAGAGATAATTGGGGTGGCTTTCCGATCATAAATAGGTTTAGCTGCCTGGATATGGTGGATTGACATACAAAATCACCAAGTCTCTTAAATAAGGGGAAAGTGGTTCCCACAGCTGAGAATAATTCTGATACTGGGAAAGGGGACCCTATAGCTACCAACAACTTTGACAGCAGCGGGAATGTAGCTACCATACAAACAATTTTTTTGAGGGGCAGTGGTGGCAGTAACTCACCCCTGAAATTAGCTAGTTTCTTAGAAACAATTAGCGAGCCTATTCCCTGTGCGCAGAGTGGGAATAATGTAGTTACCCCCGACATGTCTGTCACATGCCATAGGGTTATCCACTTGCTATCTTGGAATGTGGCCGGGTTGCAAAAAAAGATGGTCCTACCAGAATGGAATGCGTTCATCGAGAAGTTCGATGTATGCATGTTCCAAGAAACCTGGAGCTTGCTCCCAGTGCACAAATCCGGTTATGCAACCTTCTTCCTGCCCGCATTAAGCTGTGGCAAGGGTAGACCGGCGGGAGGATTGCATATCTGGGTAAAAATTGGATTGAACTGGGATATTACCACCCATGAAGCAGCGACTAGGGATATCTTACATCTATCATTCGCAGGACACACAAAGGGGAGTAGGATAGATTTATTGAATATCTACTCTAGAGGGACCCCGGGGGATACAACTTCATGTACATTGGTGACCTTAGAACAGGTATTAGCCAAATGCCCCCCAACTTCTAAAATCATAGTGGGAGGGGATTTTAACTGTACATTTGAACCCCTATCAAGGGACGATCCCCTGGGTATAGAGGAGGAGGACTCTAGATGGTCTATCCCAGCCCTGTCATTAGCTCTGATTAGAAAATGGTCAGCAAGGGCAATTCAGATCAATGCCCTGACCATGGAATTTAATTTAAGAGCGCTAAATGGGAGGACAACTTCGTTCTGGAGCGATGACTTTCAATAGGCTTAATGGCCCGTCCAGAATTGATTACATCCTACTGGATGTCACACTGTGGCGCGACCTAATAGACATGGAGGTCGTTCCTTCACAGAATAGCGACCACAACCCCCGATGCATGAAGCTAAGGTGGGGTAAATTAAAGGGAAGTGAGCACAATGTCCCCTTGCGGACAACCAATGAGGTTGTCCCTTACAATGGTAACCGCAGGCTGAAATGGGATAAGGTACAATTCCAGGAAGGGAATCTTGAAAGGATTAGGGCGCATGTAGCAGATTTAACAGTAGAGCTGGAGGATCTTGAACGGGGAAATGGTAGTGCCCAGGGACCGTCCTTCTCCTTGGCTTATAAAAACGCAATTGAGGAAGTAGGGCAATACTTTGTAGTTCAGGGAAAAGTGGCAGAGTGAACAATAAACTGGTTAAATCCAGTCACCCGTGGTATTCAGACCAGTGTAAGGCAAAACGGAAGGAGTTAACAGTCGCCCTGCTTAAAAAGAATCCCTCACTAGTTAGAGCGGCTAGGAAGGATTATGCAAGGGTGTTAGTGTTGGCTAAACGAGAGTGGGAGGAACAACATTGGCAGGACCTTAAATCCGCTGCCAATAAGAAGAATGCCACGCTGTTCTGGGAACTGATCAACAAGGCTAGGCAGCAAAGTACACCACCCATTGCTAACCACATAACAGAACAACAATGGTACTCCCACTTCTCTACACTGTATGGTGGGATAGAAGTGATAGGTTCACCTCCCTTAGACCCTGATACTGGGACCCAATGCCCACTGGTGTTTGAGGAACCATTTTTGCCCTCTGAGGTGATATTGGCCATTAGACACCTGACCCCTGGGAAGGCAGACGGCCAGGACGGGATACCAGGGGACCTCCTTTTGAACGAACCTGCTGCCAGACTCATTGCCTTAATAATGAATCTGATCTCCAAGGGTCACCCTGTGCCAGACTCATGGAAGAGAGCAGAGGTGGTAACTGTGTATAAAAAGGGCGCCAGAGATGACCCTGCCAATTACCGACCGATCAGTCTGATTGACGTGATCCAGAAGGTGGTTGGCAGGATCATCATCTCCAGGGTGGGTGTCTGGATGGAAGAGGAGCATGTTCTTTCTCATTTTCAGGCAGGGTTTCGCCAAAAGGTGGGCATGATAGACCAGGTCTTCCGCTTCTTTGCGATCTATTGGAAGGCTGTGACCATCAACAAGGGTAGTCTCTACCTGGCATTCATGAATCTCAAGACGGCGTTCGACCTGGTCCCTCGTGTAAGGCTGTGGGATATCTTGGAGAAGATGGGCTTTCCAGGGCCACTTTTGGGATTCATTGTGAAGCTCCATGAGGGTAACTATGCGAGGATCAGATGGGGCACCCAGGGACAACTGACAGAGAGGGTGCCCGTGAGGAGTGGAGTCCGCCAGGGATGTGTTATGGCACCGACCTTGTTCTCCCTCTTTGTGAATGGAGTGGTGGACCATCTGAGGGAGGAAGCGGCAGATGCGCCATCCCTGGCGGGGGAAAAAACACCCACCCTACTCTTCGCGGACGACACCATCTTGATCTCTAAATCCCCCTCAGGTCTCCAAAAGCTCTTGGACCGTTTTAGTGTGTTTTGCACTGACAGAGGCCTTACCATCAATACTTCTAAAACAAAACTTATGGCCATTTCACCTTCCAAGAGATTTAGGAATAATGTTTCGCTCAATGGTGTCCCCTTAGAGTTGGTTGATTCCTTCGATTATTTGGGTGTTAGGGTAAACAGCCGGATGAAATGGAAAGATCACTTGGCCAAAATGCTATTAAACCATAAAAGAGTTTCAGGGGTGGTTTTAAGGGAACAGCGGGAGTCGATGAGTAAACCTGTGGCACCGACTCTTGCAATCTATGAAGGCCAAGTACTACCTGCTGCCCTATATGGATCCGAGCTGTGGGGGTTCGAGAACATAACGGAGTTAGTTTCATCTGAAAACAAGTTTATGAGAGACTTGGTGGCCCTCCCAGTTTCCACCCCGCTAATCCCACTACAGTTAGATTTGGGTAGGTGCCCCCTCAAAGACATAGTGTGTTTGCGCCCACTACTTTTTTGGGTGCGACTGAGAAGGACCCAGGAGCTCCACAATTATGTAGCAGTCCTAGATGAACTTTTTATGCTCAACACGGGCAACAAGATCAAGTGGCTGTGCAACCTGAGACAGTTGGTGGTGCAATTGGGCTTAAGTGAATCATGGACGAGCCAAACACCACCTCCCAAGCTAATGATCAAGAAGCTCTATTGGGACTGGGTCCAGGAGATGGTCACACGTAGAGGTGTAGGGGGCCCTCTTTCCGAGCGACTCCTTGAGTTCAAATGGATAAGAAAACTTGAACCATTCTTAGACTTCATAGAGAAACCTCTGGATAGATCACTTTACCTAAAACTCAGGCTCGGGACTTTATCGGTGAATGATTTCACCTCTGGGTGGAATATCTTAGGTGATCTATCAAAAGCCTATCCTGGATGTGCAGCTCCTAATGAGTCTGTGGCGCATTTTCTCTTTGCCTGCCCGGCATATAGGGTCGCCAGGAAGATATGGTTAAAACCACTATGCAAGGGGATGGGTCTTAGGTGTCACAACATGGCCTTACGAGTCCTTTGCGCCGACACGTCTTCTACTGCTATGGTGTGTGGGGTAGCTAAATACTTGGGTAGTGCATGGCAGACACGTACAAGGAGGGCCAAGCCTACCCCTTATTTAACCTAACCACCAGATGGCCCCATGGTAGGATCCTTTTTACGGTTCTATGTATCTGTTTTTAGCGTATATTTTATAGATTTTAGAAACTGGGTAGTATGTGATGCTGTATGTATATATAGGATTGGTGGGCTCCTGTTTCTTATCTTTTTAATGTACTGTATAAATTGTATACTTTTATGATGAAATTTTTTATCGAATAAAGTACTACTACTACTACTATAGCTCTGATCAGAAGTTCTTCTAGAGCTGCAAGCTCTTTAAGCGTTTTTCTATCCTATTCCGCTCCTGTCTATTTCTATAAAGCGTGTAGCTCAAGATTTCCCCCCTAATACCAGCCTTGAATGCATCCCAAGCAACGCCCGGGGGGGCAGACCCTCTATTGATCTCCCAAAAAGAAGCTATCCACACATGCATGTGTTTAGTGTATTCCTCATCCTTTAGGAGAGCTCGCTCAAATGTCCATTATGACTCTTTCTTCCTGTGGTTCCCCCGTGATAATGTTAAAACTAATGGATTGTGATCTGACAAAATTCTTGGCAGCCTCTCCAGCTGACTACTACCTACCAGGGAACTAGAGATAAAAAAGTAGTCCAACCTAACAGTGATTTTGTGGGGGGCCGAATAGTACGTGCTGCCCGAGACAACCGTGTTACCCTGGGCCCACATATCCACCAGTGCATTGTGTCGTGCTAGATTGAGTATAGCTTGGCAGGTCCTTTTCTTACGGCCCGAGTAAGTCCGACCAGCCGTTTTACCCAGTCCGCCAAACCATGTATATTAAAGTCCCTGCAACAGACCACCGGCTCTGGCCATAAAGATAACTCAGCATCTAAAAACGTGTATATCTCTGGATCATCTTCCGTGGAGCCATAGACTGAAACAATTGTAAAGATATCGGCCATCGTTTTACCTTCCACCATTACCCACCTACCCCACTGATCTTCTTTTTTCCTCCTAACCGTGACCGCCCCTTTCTTGGCTAATATGGCCACCCCTCTTGTTCTAGTCCCCTGCCTAGTGTGCGATAGTACTTTGAATCCAAGCTGTTCCAACAAGTGTTTATTATTTCCCTCAATATGAGTCTCCTGGAGGCATATTATGTCCAAACATAACACTCTCAACATGGCAGCCACCCTCTGTCTTTTACCCCCGTCATTGAGACCACAAATATTAATAGAAGCAATTTTTAACGCCATCTGTGTTTACTAGGTGTTTCCTTCTCCTCAACAAGCTTTGCGCCAGTCTTCCCTGGTGTACCTGACAAGAATGTGTGATGCTGTACTATGTTAATGTGTGCTGTGCAAACCGTTCCACCACCACCGACCCCCACCCTGCCCTCTTGCGCCCCCCCCTCCCCCTGGCAACCCTCCCCCCCCTTTTACAGGCAAATAGGTCAGTCATGACCTATGTGTGGCTGCTGTAGGTCATAGTAGTTGCATCCCTCTCCTTTCCCAACCTTAATGGTGGTATCCCTATAGTCCCTCCCTAATCGCTGGTGGCCCTTTCCCTCTATTCGCCTGTCCCCCTTTCTGCTCTTTTAATTCATCAAGAAACTGCTTCGCTTTGATCTTTGAGAAAAACATCCTGACCTGGCCTCTTGTGATAACTTTTAGCCTGGCAGGGAACAAAAGGTATGCCTCTGAGCCTTGACCTTGGAAGGGCGTGATTAACTGTCTTAATTTCCACCTTCTTTCCACAGTTACGTGGCAAAAATCAGGTCTTGCAAAAAAGGTGGTGCCATTGTATGATTTTTTAGAATCTGGCCTGGCCTTGTCTATGATCCCCTGCCTTGCCAAAAAAAATCCTACAAATACCAACATAGCCCATGGCAGGTTTTCTTGACTAGCATCCCTTCTTTTTTTTAATGTGAGCGGAAACCTTTGTGCCCTTTAGACCACGGTTTCCCACTGCCACTGTGACTCAGGGAAGGCTCCTTTTAACAAATTAATCAAGTATCCCCTAGCATCCTGCCCTTCCACCCCCTCAGCTAGGCCAAGAAGTCTGACATTGTTCCGCCGTTGGCGGTTTTCAAAATCCTCCATTTTCCATTGTAGGTCTTCTACCACCTTCTCTTGGTCTGTTTTGAAGGACTGCCACTACACCATATCATCCTCCAGTGTCCCAGTTCTTTCCTCCACATGTGTACCTATCCGCCACCTCATTGTATAATGTATTCACTTTCCTAAGTGAGGTTTGGATTTTTTGGTAGCCTGCTTTGCCCTCCGGCTCTCTGCTCTTGCTTCCCCCTGCATTTGTTTCAGAGTGTTAAATAGCAAGTCCATCGTGGCATGCTGAGGAGGTGCCTCCCCGGCGTTCTCCGCTGTGACCACCGACTGGGGGTTTTCTTCTTGGTACACGTTTGATGTGGCGGATTAATCCCACATTAGTTTTTTATTCATGCTGGAGGGAGAACCTACCCCTTGCTGCTTTGTTTTAGATTTCCTTCTCCTTTGGGTACTTTTGCCCCCTGAAGTGGTGGAGCCTGTGTCAGAGCTGATCCCTGTAGAGCCTTCGCTGGATAATATTGAGTCAGAGTCATCGTTCAATGAAAAAATCGATCACCCTCCAGAGAACCGCCCCCTCTGAACAGTCTATTCTGAGATTCAATCTCTGTGCACAGGTTTTGCGATGCCAGGCTCGCTTCGCTACCCCACTTTCCTGTTGCGGAGTGAGGATTACTCAGCCCCGCTTCCACTTGCAGCAGCGCGTCCAGCATGACAGAGTTTCCCGGCCTCGGTGTACCCCCCTCCGCGACAGCCCCACAGCTCACCTCCTGCTCTTCCTCGCTGCCGTCTGCCGGCTGCGCAGCTGCCTCCTTCCCTGATCCTGCATTCGAGACCGGGCGTTGCTTAGCAACCACGCCGCTAGCGTCCTCGAGGACGGCTTCCCCATGTCCTGGGTCGACGTCCGTATGATCGGCTTGCTTCGGCTGCGCTTGAACTGATGCCATGGAGGGATCCGGCGGTTTGATGTTGAATACTTCGGACAAGGTAGGCTGCTGCAATACTGCGTCTTTATTTGAAGTGCCTTCTTTGATGTTTCTTTGCTGTCTTTGACCTGTGAGCCCGCGCATCTCCTCTGCCGCGTCCGGCTCTGTAGGCTTGGTGCAGGATTCTGCCTTATTTTCAACCTTCTTTTGTTGCATCTTTGCCGCTGTATTAGTCAGGGCTGCCGGTCTCCTAGTCGTGCCAGCAGATTTCTGACTCAGCCCCGGGGTTGCAGACTCTCTCTTGCCTGCCAAGCCCTTTGCCATGGAGGGAGGCTCCGGCGGGGGCTTCTCCTTCTCTTGCCTCTGTGTCCTTTGGGACATTGTAAATGCAGCCTTGTAGCTACTGATAAGCCTACACAGGTCCCTCAGGCTTATTTTAAGGAATTCTAGGCCCACTGAAATGGCCCAGTGAACCGTCCGTTCAAGCACCAGGCTTTCCTCTCTTGTGCCAGGCGTGATTTGGCCTTGCAAGTTTCTATGGGTCCACAGCATTCCTAAATAGAACATCCGTCCGCATCATGGTCGGGAGAGGGATTTGTTGCGACTGCCCTCTATGACCCTGTAGCGGCCATCTTGCCTCACTTGATGCCTGAAAGTGGTTCATTCCTATTGCAATTTGAGGCTGAAAAAGTACTGAACATTACGCTCTTTCTCTAGCGTTAGTAGGGAGACGCATGATTTTTTTAATTGGATTTCAGGCCCAATATATTGCTGAATGCCTATAGATTTGCCAATGCAGCACCTAGGTCCAATTTTGTATTGTGGCATTATAGCAGAATATGGTGTGTATTGTGGTGCTAATTTGAATGCCCTCTGCCCTCCCTATTGCTCTAAATCTCACAGTTAAGGGTTTCATTGCAATGGCAAATAGAAGAGGAAAAGCAGGCACCCTTAACGTGTGCCCCTAACTATTCAAATCGATTTGGACTCCAACAGTCGGTTTAGCCCTGGCAAACAAGTTTGCATATAACAGTTTTATCCATTTTTGAATCTCTGGCTGAAACAGGTAATTAGGTAAAGAGTAATATCCCTTCATATTTTTTCTAGCTGCTGGAGTAAGTTATTGGCCAGGAACTCTTCACCATTCCTCGATATTTGTATGGCGAGGTTTTTAAACGTATCTTTTATTATCAGTGGTAATCTACAAGCCATTAGGGATGGGATATCTCCCAAGAGGGGAAATAGGAGAGACTTGTCCCAATTTGGTTCCCTGAGTATCTGCTGAACAGTTGGAATATATAGAGTAATCTGTCGACTGTGAGGTGGGGCCATGTAGCGTACAACAGTATGTCATCGGCATATAGAGTTATGCGTTCTTCCCAGTCTCCTTCACCCATTATGCCCCACACTAGCTGGTCGTGACAGACCCAGGCAGCTAGAGGCTCAAGCGTGAGCGAAAAAAGCAAAGTGGCCAGTGGGCACCCTTGTCTCGTGCCCTTGTGTAGGACAAAAGAGAGGAAGACCCTACCATTTACCCACACCCTCGTCAAGAGTTATGCATTAAGGAGTTTTATCCATGTGCAAAAGCATGGGCCAAAGCCCAGCCTTTCCAGAGCAAATAACAAGTAATTTCATTCAATGCTGTCAATTGCCATTCATGCATCCAGCGATAGCAACACGGCCCCTTCCTCCCTTTTTTTTCGAGTCATTTACATAACCCTATATAGACGTCTGAGATTCAATCTGATGCTTCTATGAGGGATAAAAACTGAATGTTTGGGGTCAACCAGGATTGATATCACTGATGAAACCTGTTCTCGAGAGCCTTCGCCAGAAGCTTGGCTGTGAAGTCCAAAAGTGAGATTGGGCCATATTAGCTGCAATACTCAGGGGTCCTACATTCCTTGGGAATGACTACTATAGTGGCCAGCCTTTGGTCCTCTGGGAGTCAGCCCTGTTTCTTGGCCACCTGAAACATGTGAAGCATGTGCTGTACCACCATGTCTGAGAAATTAACAAAGGAGGGAGGTAGAGTACAGAGGTAGGATTCTTACTCCACAGGCATAGATACATAAACAAGGGGAATCCTACTTACAGTGACTGGGAGGAGTGTTACCCACGAGGGTACCACCATGTCTGCCATGCCCTCATATAGCTCTGCTGGGAGGTCATTAGGCCCGCAGCCTTGCCAGATTGTAGATCTCAGATGGCTCCTTCCATGTCTTCAATTGTTAGGTCATGTTCCAACTCAATCCAATTGTCAATCGATAAAATGGGGAGGAGGAAATCCCAGAGAAGCTTGGAGTCGTCGCAACCTGTTCTAGTGGAAGTAGCTATGTATAGTGATTCATTCTAATCTGGGAATGCCTCTGCAATATCTTTTCCGGTCTTAGGTATAGTACATTCCGATGCGTACATTTCTAAAACCCAGTTTCTTTCCCTACCTCTTTTCTCCAACCAAGCTATTATTTTGTTAGCCATGACCCCTACATCATAAAACTCCCTTGCGATATTCTTGCCTGTGCCTGAGCTTTGATGTCAGCTAAGTCTCTCATCTCTTGTTGCTTAAGATTTGGTGGCTCACGGGAGGGTCACACATCTCATTACTTAATGCCCTTGCCTCCAATCTGGTGATTTCCTTTTGTCAGTCGTTGTTCCTTCCTCTATGACTGTCTTATAAGCCTCCCATAGAGTTAGGAAAAGAGTAATAGATACCCCAAGAGCGAACCTTTTGAAATGACTCAATTGTTTGCACATCTGAACCACAGCCTGTGTTTACATTCCTGTCATATTATACTCCATTATTACTTTACATTTGTTGTTGACAGTATCTTCAACTTCCTCTCATTTTATTGCAACCTCTCACCTGTGACAATCTTATTTACAGCTTATTAAACCAGCATGAACTCTCAGAAATGTAGGGGGCGTGGCTGGCCGTCCAACATGGCGGTCGCAATCTGGAAGAGCTCCGGACCCTCCCGGGGGGAATTGACATACCCTGGACGGCCTCCCGGCCATCACTCGTTTGGGGACATACCTATGAGACCGCTGGAGCCCCCTAATATGGAATGGGGCATGTCCTGGCTTTGAGGACGACCCCACGCTGCGATTGCTGGCCAGGGCCTAGAGAACGATAGTCACGGGCAGAGGCTGGGACCGGAGGCAGAGTAGGAGGCCGCGCACGCCACTGGCATCCGGGCGTGATCCCCGCCCAGGAATCCCCCCCCATTGGCTCGGGGGACCCGGGGCTTCCTTAGATCCTTCACGGGCGGTGCCATTCCAACGCTGTGCCTGTCCTTGAGGGAAGGTTTGAACCCGAGAGCCATACTGCCGAATCCCTGCGGGGAAGCGACTGGCCTGTGGTAGAGACTGCCTGGAGCCTTCCGGCAAGAGCAAGGCGTCATCGGATGGGAGGGCAGCAACGGTAACCGGCGCGGTGGGTGAGGGGGCCACGAGGTCCGGTGCCGCCCGTCCCCCCGTGCCCTTTCCCCCTGGATTTGTGGCTTTGCGGGAGGCTCTGGGACCCGTGTGGTGCGGTCGGGAAGGAGGCGGGCCTGACTGAGGCTGTGGCTGCAAGGAGGCCGGGGGGTGCGACAAGACACAGGCCCGTGCGCTGCACGGACACTCAGATGTGCTGTGCCACCAGATCTGATCTGCAGCTGCAAAAGGCGGAATCCCCGAGATCGGGTCCCATCCTGATTTCCTTGTACCACTGCCACCACCTGGGGCATGGCGGGCCCCAAGAGATTATTGGAGGGCTGTGAGTAATTACCACGCGGCTGACAAGCCAGGATGCCCCCGGGGGAGGGGGAGAGGTGTACAACCTGTGAAACACAGCGAGCAGCCTACACGGCCTACTGAGGAGCGCAGAGGTGACCAGGCCAGGAGCAGGGTCCCTGATTTACCCTTCTCCTAGGTCCCTGAGTCCCCTGGACTGGGAGGTATAACTGGATATACCCTCTGCTGACCACGGGTTGCCTAGGCCCAGCAGGATATCAACAACCATACATTACCCTTGAGGATAGCCCTACTACTGTGAAGCACATTCTGGAACTAATGCAGGACCTTCTTCTACCATTCCTACCCACTATACAGAGATTCTGTAAACAGGACCTCTAGCACTTGTATTCCCACCTGTTTCTGGGAGACAGCAATAGAGGACACATTTCTTTCTGACAGACTGCGTCTGCTCTTCAGGCGGCAAAATAACACAACCAGGGCAGTAACTACAGTGGGATCTCGCAACGAGTCTGTGGTTAGGGGGGGAGGAGGCAAGATGGCGATCTGACGTGGATCGCGGTGGTCACGCTCCAGGTTCCCTCCGTCCATGCTATGGAGCTCCCGTTTCTGACCATTACGAGTCGTAACCTGCCAACATTGAAGACCCGCTAACATGCCGAACATTTGAACCGCTTTGAGCTGCTAGCCCTAAACCAGCCTACGCAATTTGTAGAACTTATCTGGCTGAATCGTTACAGCAGTGCCGGACCCACCCCTCCATGCATCCAGCGGTTGTACTTTATATTTATATTGGCCGTGCGGTCCTAAGGCATTTTTTCCTCCTAACATGACCCCTGCAGCAGTCCCCAAGAACCCCTGCCTGTTGCGTGTGCAGGACTCACCGTACAGAAGCGAGTGCGAACTGGACCTCTGCCACAGCTTCAGTCCCAGTATCAGCTCCTGCGGGGATGGCTCCTAAGGTTGCAGTCCCACCAGCTCTTTCAGCAGCCGCCCGTGCAAGGGCTGCTAGACAGACCCAGAGAGAGGCAGCCGAGCGCCGCGGCTTGGAGAAACAAAATGCTACACAGGGAAAACCGGCGTTCCCGGCGGTACCCCCAGCAGCTTCTTCACCCGCACAAACATTTAGGACGGAAGGGGCTACAATTTCAGACACAGCCGGTGCACGGAAGAAGAATGTTCGTAAGGATCCAACTGGGCCGACTATCGTCGATCTGATGCGGAAGGGTTCGAATTTGCTTCCGGGTCATGAGAAGCAGCGTCAGTGCACACCCGCAGGCAGCGGTAACAGCCCTGCTCCGAGTGATATTACGGAGACTTCAATAGCGGCTGGGATTAACAATTGTATGAGACTGAGTCTGAGCCTGAGCCTGTGCCTCGAATCGAAACTGAAGGAACTCTCGGCGGCTCAGCAGAGCTATTGGTACCCGTGTTTACTGAGGTGAGCAACTCATTGAATAATGTGCCAATGCTGCACACGCAGAGTAATATTGTGGCTATCTATACTAATGGGGGGCCTGATTCAACTGATTCAACCGAGGTTAGCCCCTGCTCAAGGGGGGCAGATGAAAGCATCGATCTTGACAGAGACACTGGCACACTTAATGGAGCAATCAGCGATCAAGGGCAAGTGCAGTCCCAAGGAAACCCCGGCGTTAATCCTTCTTTAAAAGTCCCAGATAATGCCAACGCAAAAGGCCTAAGCATGCGCCCGAGCCCCTCCCCTGGGAGAATTAGAGAAAAAACCTTATCTACTGCAGCAGGGGGCACCCCATTACAAGCACTAGCGGATACTCCTGGCCTCCCCATAGACTCTGGCAAGGGGGACGCCACGCTCAAGGGTTTGAAAAAGACCCTGAGAAAGAGGCCACTGACTTTTTCTCTTTTTCTGACAAGGCTGACCTCGAGGAAGATGAATGGGGGGATACATCATATCTCACCGATGAATCTGGTAGCCTGTCTGAAGAGGGTGATGCTGCAGAAGCCCTTTCCTTGACTGTCAAACCTAGACAAAAGGCAAGCAGAAAGAGGACTAGTAAGATCCACGGGGCAGGCTTGGACTGGGACCATTCGAATACTGAGCAATTAACTCCCATGGCCCTCCCCTCTTCTGGTGTCACCACTGCCTCAACCCTGGTTTCGGCTCCACCATATATTGAAGTGGTCCTACAGGCAATTGCAGCCCATCGCGAAGAGACTTCCCAAGATGGGCGAAGAGCTCAAGCAGCACTACGAAGGGTGCAAGGTGTAGTAAAGAAACTAGTAAAGACCTGTGGATCTTTTGGTGACCGTTTAACTGAAGTCGAAACTAGAACTCTAAAAAACGAGACTGAAGTGGTCGCTATTAGAAAACGAGTTGAGTCTAACGAAGCGCAAATTGGAGATATTCGTTGGAAGCTGGAGGATTTCGAAAATCGCCAGCGCAGGAACAACCTGCGCATTTTGGGCGTACCAGAAAAAGCTGAGGGGGGTGATATTCGCTCCTTTGTTATAAACTTGCTACGTGAATCCCTCCCAGAGTTGTCGAAATGGAACTGGGATGCCGAAGTACAGAGGGCACATCGTATGCTACTCACACTGAGGACTCCCGCGAAACCTGGTGCTTACCCCAGGACTATCCTAGTTTATTTTGGGAACTTCTTGCTCAGACAGGCGGTCTCTGAGAAAGCTAGGCCAGAGGCCAAACGTACCCTAAAGGACATCTCCTACTTTACGAGACCCGACTTTTGCCACACCACTGTTGAAAGGAGGTGGAGGCTGCGCCAGCTTATTAAACCTTTTCAAAATAAAAAGGCGACGGTCTACCTCAATAACCCTGCACGCCTAAAGGTCATTTATGGGGGGCAGACTAAGTTCTTTGTCTCTGAAATTAAGGCCCAAGAATATTTGGATAGCCTAAAATAGCCAAATCGTTGAAAGTACTGTATGTAAGCTTAAATAAGGCAGGAGTAATTTGAATGGCTGGCCCAGGTACCTAGCGCAGTGTTTGTAGGAATGCCCCTAAGCACTGTGTACTGATAAGCTTTAGGGCTTGGATAAGCCACAATGCTAATTTGTTTTCATGTTATTTCTTTTGTAAATAAGGTACTATCTAGGGCACCCTACCCTGAGGTTGGTCAGGAATTGATCTCAAGTAGCCTGAAGGATAGCACTGGTGGATTGTTTTCCTCTCTTTTTTTCTTTTTCATAAAGTGTCCTTTAAAGTTTTTTGTGGCTCAACAAACGTTAAGCAACAAAGAAAACAAAGCTTATGTAGCTGGTCCAGTGTTATAGCCGTGCTCTGTATTATTTTTTTCTTTTTACTTCTTTCGGTAATAAGTGTTTTCTTCTTTTTTAGCATGTCAGGGGGGACCTGGCTGCTGTGATCACACGCATCGCTCTTAAGACTCTGATGGAGTCTGTTTGCCTCATTTTGGGAGCGAGGGGTGGTGGCTGAGAGGGGGGGAAGAAGACGGGGAGGGGGGAAGCTGGGTGGGAGAGGGGGGAAAATACAAAAAAAGAAAATAATTCCACTGCAAAGAAAACTACACTCCATTTACAAGATCATTTTTCGTAAAGGAGACACAAATTCAGTGACAGGAAATAAACTAACAAAGTACAGCATTCAATGGGGAGGATAACCGTTTGGAGTTGGAACGTTGCTGGGCTCTTAGATAGGGACAAACGGGGTCGGCTTGCTGAAGTAGTTAAGCGGCACTCGCCAAACATTACATGTCTACAAGAAACCCACCTGACTTGGAACAATAGGAGTTTATTACAAATCCAGGGGTATGATATCCTAGTAACCACAACACATACAGCTAACACACGGGGTGTTGCCATCCTAGGCAAAAGATATTTAGGCAAACCAGTGCGGCAGGGCCAGGACCAACATGGTAGATGGGCAATCGTGGAGCTGGCTCTCGGCGCAACCGTATGTTCGGTGTATGGCTCCAACCTAGACGACCCATCTGTATTTGAGACATTAGAAATTGATCTAGCAGGATGGCCCAGTCCACTAATCCTTACAGGGGATTTTAATATTTCACTCGGTTCAGACCTTAATAATATAACCAGCCCAAACTATTCTGGTTGTAAACCTAGGGAATTTAAAGCCATTAGCTCACTTATAGCTAGCCACAATCTTGTAGATATTTGGTCTATAAAGTGCCCTAAGGACCCAGGATACACATTTGGAGAAGTGTGGCTCAGGGGTTAGAGGTGGCAGACCTGGAGCTTGAGTTCGGCCCGGGACCAGGGTTCAATTCCCCGCCTCGGCGGGTCTTGGGCTCAAAAATTCCACGGACTCGTTAATTCTCGCTCCGGTGCCTCCTCGACTCACGGGTTCACACTCTGCGACTCTGGGCAATAGCTTGCTTAATCTCCACAACGGCCCCTCGCGGCGGGATGCCTGGCTTTCACCTTGTGGATACCCTGCCAGGGTTATCTCACAGGGGAATACCAGGACGGGTTCCCTAAGCAAGCGCTGAGATGCCCCAGGGTAAGTCGTGCGCTATATAAGTTTCATTCATTTCATTTCATTTTGTTCTTACCCTCACAATAAGTATACCAGGATTGATTATATTTTTACCACCTTACCACCAGAAATATCTCAAATAAAGCCGACATCACAAAGTACCCGAAGTTGATATCAGATCACAATATTTTGGCTCTGATAGTGAATATATCTCCCACAACTCGGAAGACTCGTAACTGGACATTCGATCGGAAGCAGCTGGCCAATGATGATTATATCACTTACATCAGGAGTTGGACTCAAGTGTATTTTGATATAAATCGTTATAGTGCCACCAGAAATACAGTCTGGGACAGCTATAAGGCTGCTCTTAGGGGTGAAACCCTCAGTTATGTAGATAGACTTCAGAAGCAACAGGCCTCTGAGCACTCTAGGAAAATGTCAGAATTAGCTGACCTGGAAACGGCACGTATAACAGCAATTGCCGAGAACAGGACATTAGACGGGTCTTTTATAGTTCGTCAGATTTTAGTATGTAAAACTGAGCTTAATAAAGTATTAACACAAAAATCAGCAGAATCCTATAGATCCCAGCGTAGTAGTCTCTACGAGAATGGCGAAAAAGTAGGGAAGCAATTAGCCCTGCGAACCAGACAGCAGGCCTCCCTGAATGCAATCTCCTCAATAAAAGAGAACAACGTAGAATATACTAAAACTGAAGACATACTTAAAGTGTTCCAGGGGTATTATCAGAAGCTTTATCAGGAAGACCGGGATCATAATAGTAAAGAAACTAAATCTTTTCTCAGTAGTTTCCTATCCTGCCCAGACAATAGTCTTGACAGCCTTACTAAGAATGATCTAGAGAGCGAAATTACCATTTCAGAGCTTGAACTTGCTTTGTCGGAACTGGCATCCGGGAAAGCGGCCGGCCCCGATAAAATCCCGCTGGAACTGTATAAAATCTTAGGTAATATAATACTCCCATTATTATTAGATCTCTTTGTGGGGATACAATGGAGTGAAAGTTCCCCTGAGTCCTGGAAAGCTGCCAGTATTATTGTTTTTACTAAAAAAGGCAAGCCTGCTGACTCCACTGCTTCATACCGACCAATTTCTTTAATCAACTTTGATTCTAAACTCTATTCAAAGATCTTGGCCAACCGGATGAGGAGAATCATTGCAAAACTGGTCAGTCCATGGCAACATGGCTTTATCCCTGAAAAGGGCACCACCGACCATAACCGCAGAGCAATTACAATATTTGACATTATGTCGGGGACGGGGGCCAAGCTTCAATGATCCTTCTTGATGCCGAGAAGGCATTCGACCAGGTGTCCTGGGAGTATTTGTGGGCCATCCTAGAACACTACAACTTTGGGCCTTTATTTATAAGAGCAATAAAAGCTATGTACTCTAATCCAACAGCGAAATTACATATAATGGGGCAGGAATCAGGTTTGATAAACATTTCAAGAGGAACGAGGCAGGGGTGCCCATGCTCCCCAATTCTCTTTGCTCTTTATATTAATCCCCTGATTCTGAAAATTCTCGCTAACCCTAGAATTCATCCGGTAGTGACAGGCACCTTTGAAACCAAAATCCTTGCCTATGCGGATGACGTCGCTATTTTAACACCCGACCCTGAGACAGCCCTAGCCGAGATAGAGGAAACCGCACTTTTATTTGGGTCTTATTCAGGCTATTCCCTAAACAAGGGCAAGACAGTAATTTTATGCATGCAAAATACTCTTTGCTGTGACTCTAGGCGGGCTAATAAGGCTACGTATTTGAGAGTGCATATTACTACCGAAACTCAAGACATCATCAAATGTAACTATGAACCCCTTATCGACAAAATAAGACATGACCTAGCTAGAGTAAATAGTCTCCATCTCTCCATCATAGGTAGGGGGAATTATATTAAAATGACCATCTTTCCTAAAATTTTATATTTATTTCGTGCCATTCCTATATTAGTAGATGACAAATTTATCACAATTCTTAACTCCCAGATTTCCAAATTCATTTGGCAATACGGCAAGATTAGAAGATCATTAAAATACTTGCCCCTCCCTTACGATCGTGGCGGTCTGGCTATCCCTCAATTACTCCTGTACTATTGGGCTGCCTATATGCAGCAATTTGCTCCCATGGTCAACCCAATGCAGGAGGAAGTAATGGCTGGCATTCCTTCAATATATCAACTGGCCCTTGGTCCTAAAGCCAGAGGGCTTCTACTAAGACACTATGACCCAGGCTATTATAAAAAAAAAGTCAAATTCAAGATTGTTACAGGGGCTTGGAGAGCCTGGTCTAAAATAGTAAAATATATGCAAATTCCTAAATATAGCCGATATACCCCACTTCGACAATCGTCTCTTTTTCCGCCAAACATAAATGATGCGACTTTTGCTAATTGGGAGAGGTATGGTATCACCTCTCTTTTTGATCTTCTAGGTCCGGTGAAAAAGTTCAATTTTAGTTTCCTCCAGACTCAATATCTCATACCTAGCAGTGACTATTTGAAATTTTTGCAAGTTAGGTCAAGTATTAATCACTTGCTTCCCATTATAAATTGGAATAGAATATCCCTTATTGAAGATATCCAGAAATCCTCCTCCAGAATAGGTACATTATATAACACTCTTCTCGCCAACTCACCAGATGACACGGAACGTACAGAAGCAACCTGGGCCAGCAAATTAGACAATCCAGATGTGGATTTAGATAAGGTATTGACAATGGCCTCCCAGCTCTTACTTTCTACCAACTTAAGAGCTCAACTGTAGAAAACAGTTTATAATCTCTACCATACCCCCGCCAAATTGCACTCGTGGGGGAAAACTGATAACGACCGCTGTCCTAGATGTAAAAGTAGACCCGCGACTCTTGTGCATATGTTCTATGAATGTGACATTGGGGCTTTTTAAGAAGATGATTTGGGAATTCTGGAAGGAGGTGTTTGGACGGGATTTGCCGGAATCTCCCACAATTTTTATGCTGGGATATGATTGCACTCTAAGACTACACCACAATGAGGAAACAATGCTATTTATTGGTACTGCGGTATACCGCATCATTTTGGCCGCACGCTGGAAAGAGGAAGATCCTCCGAGCTTCCAAATGTGCCTTGCCCGGTTTCTGGCAGTTTATAATTATGAATCAGCGATTTATGCTACCAGGGGGCTAAAGTCTAGGACGCGGGGGGAAAAGGTTTGGTCTTCCATTACAGCCTGGTCCGCTTTATCCTCTTCTAATTGATATCTAACCCTCCCCAATGTTTTCTAAGAACCATGAACCTTGAAAATTTGGTAGCTTTGCTTTATGAATGTCTTATTTAGTGCTAACATTAGCTATCAGTATTTTTTCACTTCTTGTATATAATTTATTAATATTCGTTTTGTTGGCTTTTTTTCCTTTCTCCTTGAAAAACTATACAATTTGCTTGTCTTGTTTGTCTAAAGTATATGGATAAACTGTAATGGAGTTGTCTAAAGTATATGGATAAACTGTAATGGAATTGTTTTCATAAAAAAATAAAAACATTTAAAAAACGGGATCTCGCAACGATGTACACAGTGATTACAGTGTGGAGAAGACCACGCTGAAGGGCACGGGTAGGAGGTCGCACTTCCAGACCTGAGGACACCACTATCCGTCTGTGCTGGGCCCCCTTCCCTGCCTGGTCCTACGGGGTGGACATACACTGAGGGGCAGCGAAGCGGTACCATACCTTTCTCTGGGACTCTTCCGACGCTCTCCTGGGCCCCGTTATAGAACAGGTATAGATACGGTCTGGCACTGAGCCTGATTGGGATTTTGCATCATGGGCAGGGTACGGACCGAGACAACGGAGCACCTGACCCCTCTCCTAACATGACAGATCACGCTAGTCGGCCCTCCTTGCCTGGAACAACGCCTGCTGGACATACAGAGGGACTACCGGATAAGCTGGACCTTATCCTCAAGGAGATTCTGGACTCTAGGGCGGCGATGGAGCTGCAGATGGGTACGCTCACCACAGGACTAACACTACTAAGGGCGGACCACAGTAAACAGGCCGATACAGTCAAGAACCACGACCAATCTATTGAGGATCTCACCCCCAGAGTTACAGAACATTCATCCACCTTACAACAACTGCAGCAGCAGATGACAACGCTTATGGACCATGCGGAAGATGCGGAAGGCAGGAACAGTCGCAATAATATACGCGTCATTGGCCTGCCGGAACGCTGCGAGGGGAGTAAGGCAGCAGACTTTATGGAGACTTGGTTCAGAGACCACGTGGCATCTGTGGGGCTCTCTCCGTACTTCTGCGTAGAACGAGCCCATAGAAAACCGACAGGACAACCAAGACCTGGCGCTCCCCTTCGTCCACTGATAGTGAAAATTCTCAACTATAGAGACAGTGACGTCTTACTACAGAAGGCAAGGGAAAAGGCACCACTTCAGTTTGAGAATCATCGGATATCATTGTACCCTGATTACACCGTCCTGGTACAGAGACAGAGATCATCCTACCAGGCAGTAAAGAAAAAACTCCAGCAGGCACACCTCAAGTATGCACTCTTATATCCAGCCCGGCTGAAAATTATCCATGACAAAAAGACCCACTTCTTTGAAAGCCCTGCAGATGCTGAGGAGTGGATAGAATTGATGTGCATTGGTTCTAGCCAAATCAGCCACCCAGATTTGTCCTCACAGGATTCAGACAAACTTCCGAAACGTACCTCTCATCGCTCCCAGAATCCACACAGGGGTAAGGGAGGTGCTGGCCCATCACGAGAACAACAACGGCGAGACCAAGAAGAAGCGATTGCAGCAGCTGGGGTATTTCGGGAGGACTCGAACAAAATTGCTACCGATTCGGAAGACAGCACTCTCCATTCGGACTCCGAACACAGCATAACTTTATTCCCTACGATCACACCTAGGGTGGCCGATGACATGATCGATAACTAAACACAGACGGCGGGCCAACGATACCTTTGCTGATGAAACGGACTCTGTACCCGAGAGACTGTTATATCCTTTTGCTCGTACAAATTTGCATGAACGCTTATGTCCTGATTTCTAATGTACAAGGTTCTAGTCGTGTGTGATATTGGTATAAATATTACATCCCTGTACTTCTAGGGTTTATGCTAGTTGAGAGAAGGCTCCAGGATGCGTTGATTTTGATAACGCAGTCCCCATCACACCTGATCACACACTACCCCCGGGGGGGGACCGTAGAGCCGGCAGGTTTCAGACCCTACTGAAATCATGATCGGATCTGAGACTAGCTACCTCCCTGCGAGCGAATGCACCATTATTTGTTCTGTACTACGGGTACACTATTGTTGGGCCCAGCACAGTTTGGCACTGTGCCAAGTTTTGTTAGGGCTTAGGGGGAAAAGGGACTCCTGGTCAGGTCAGCTATGCCGGCTCCACATACTCAGGAGCTTCACACTACATTTTGTATCATGCCTGGGAACACCACAGGGTCGTACAACCTACTCACATGGAATGTTCGAGGATTGGGGGCCATCCAGGAAAAACACAGTATTCATGTGTATCTCCTCCGGCGTAAATCACAAGTAGCGTTCCTTCAGGACTCTCGTTTAATTGAGTCTGAAATGCAGAAGATGCGCCAAAAATGGAGAGGACATATGTATTATACTAATTATTCTGCTTTTGCTAGGGGGCGACCATTTGGATACGCCATGGGGTCCCATTTACCGAGCTGGAGTGCCAAGTAGATGACCAGGGCCGGTACATCCTAGTGAAAGGCACCCTCGATGGCAAAAGGCACCTGGTGGTCCTTGGCAGCGTTTATGCCCCTAATTTCGAGCAGGACGACTTCCTGAGCAAGCTCGGTACAGTACTAGCGGACTGGGATGGTATCTCCCTGGATATTGGGAGGGGATTGGAATGCTGTATTAGATACTGCCCTTGATAGGTCGCACCCACCTCTGCATGGTACAAACAACATCAAACTAGCTGATCAATTCATGACCTGGGAAAAAGGCTGGACTCTTTTTGATGCGTGGCGATGCCTTTATCCCACCCACAGAGAATATTCTTTTTATTGTGCAGTGCACAGCCTCCATACTAGAATTGATGGGTTCTTGTGCTCAAGACCCATCATCACCAAGATCCGCCACTCCACATATCTAGCAAAAACCTTCTCCGACCATAACCCCCTCAAAGTCACACTCAGTTGGGGCACAGTGTCCACCCTAGTTCCCACTTGGAAATTACACCCACAACTGCTGGAAGACGCCCCCTTCCGCACAACCCTATCCAATTCTATTACTAATTACCTGGCTGAAAACTGAAACACAGCCTCCTCCAATTTGATCGAATGGGATGCTCTGAAGGTGGTGGTCAGGGGAGCGACAATTGGACAATTAGTGGGGACTAGGCAGGAAATACACCAGCGTCTGAAGGACATTGAACACCGGCTAGATATACTGGAGAGGGAAGCTTTGTCTGATCCACACAAACGGAAAGCATTGCAATCTGCTCACATTGACCATGCTGAAACACTAGAAACAATACGGACAATAGATCATAGAACATTTCTCCAACGCAAGCATACAGAAGCGGATAGATCCGGTGCGCTACTTGCCCGCCTGGTTAGGGAAAGGCCAGACCCGCCAATTATATCTAGAATCCGCACACAGACAGGAAACATAGTTCACACACAAACCAAAATAAATACAGCCTTTAATGATCACCTGGCAGCACTCTATGCACCCCCTGCCCCAGTTTCGGGTTCCTCTATCGCAGTTTTCTGCAGGATCTTCCTTTCCCTCTACTGCCCGATATCGCCCAAAAAGACATTGATGGCTCCATAACTCAACAAGAAATATGTGCTGCAATTAAGGGGTTATATTGTAACAAGACGTCTGGCATTGATGGACTCCCTGTAGAGTTGTACCATACCTATTCGGAGACTTTGGTGCCAGTGCTGGAGGCTGTATATAAGGCTGCATTTGAGACTGGTCACCTGCCAGATCCCACCATGCAAGCATTAGTCATATCCATTCCCAAACGAGGACAAGATAGCTTAGAAATGGCTAATTATAGACCTCTCTCCCTGTTATCCACTGAATATAAAATTCTCAGTAAGGCCCTTGCTAACCGCATACTACGCCACCTTAATACGCTCATTCACGGCGACCAATGCGGCTTTCTACCAAATTGCAGCACCTCTCTAAACACTCGATGGCTACACTATGTAATGAAAGCCCCCTCGCAAGCTTATGAACACACAGGGTGCATAGCACTAGACCTTAGACAGGCATTCAACTCCCTCTCTTGGGAATTCATGTTCGCGGCATTGCGGCGGTTTGGTTTCCCAGACACATATCACAAGTGGGTTAACCTATTAAATACATCCCCTACGGCCAGAGCTCGCACGGGACATCACATCTCAGACCAATATACTGTCCATAGAGGCACAAGACAGGGGTGCCCGTTATCCCCCTTACTATTTGTGCTCGCGCTGGAACCCCTAGCTATAGCTATTCGAGACACAGCGGCACAGCTTGGCATTCCCATTGATGGGACACACCATTTAATATCTATCTATGCAGATGATATACCCTTATACTAACGGGCCTAACAGCCGATAATGCCCCTCTCCTAATTTATTTGCTACTTTCTGACGCCTTTTTTCAGGAAATGCCACACATAACCCACCTGCAATTTGGCACTCACAACTTTCTGGTAACTTCCACCACATTCAAATATTTAGACATTCAAGTGTATAGGACGCAGGCGGATCAAATTGAGGGTAATATCCTCCGGGCGATAATGGGTCTCCGTGCTAGCGTAGGGTTCTGGACCTCTCTACCACTGTCAGTGATGGGACGAGTCGTCATCTCCAAAATGGTGATGCTGCCTCGTTTATTATACTATTTTGTGAATTTGCCGGTGGTGCTCCCATAATCCATTTTAACACATTGAACACAATTTTGGTGAATCTCATTTGGGGTACTGGCCGCAGAAGGATAAGCCTTAGGAAGCTCCAGTTGGGGACACGTAATAGCGGGCTGGGAGTTCCGGACTTTAGAAGTTACTACTATGCAAGCCGGCTACAATGATTATCCTATTGGACTGCAAATAGAAACTTGCAAGAGATTGGATTGACGCCACAGAGGTTGGATCGGGGCGAGCTCCATTCCTTATTATTACCGAAGGCTAGGATTCCTCCAGACTGCCCTCCCCTACTGAAGGTTGCCCTACACTGTTGGAAGAAAGCCTTATTGTATACAGCTACAGCAGTCCCTTATGCCACGAACATCCCTATCTTAGGTATCCCTACACCACAGGGAAGACTCACACGGGCCATACTACAAGACTGGACGGACAGTGGGGTGGAGGACGTAAGTGCATTCTTCGGCGATGGTACCATGCTAGATTACGACTCCTTTGTACAGGCCACGGGTGCTCCACCATGCCTCTACTTATTACATGCTACTGTAACACATTATGTTAGAACCACATGGGCCCCACAAAGAAATGAACGCCCACAACATAACCTAGTACACCTCTTATACTACATGGATCGTGGGGGGCATTTGGTACGAGATGGTTATACACCGGAGTTCGGGCACATACAGCAATTCCACTTACTTCTCTTAGAGCACACTGGGCCGAAGTCTCTGACGTGGAAATTACAGACAAAGCATGGCAATGTATGCTAGAATACCCTAGAAAAGAATCGGGGAATGCGAAATTAAAATGTTTTCAGACGATGGCCCAGCATAGATCAAATCTTACCCCTCAGAGAATACATCGCATGTTCCCGGACTCCATTGCAGAGTGGATGAGGTGGATTTTATCCATATGCTATGGTCCTGTCCTTGTTTACGAGACTACTGGAGAGGAGTCTGCAATACGCTGCATGAGGTAACACAACTTCGGGTCCCAGAAGAAGCCCTGAATTGCCTTGCAGGCCACCGTAGACACTCACGGGTTCAGAAGGTGCGGTTAAAATATTTAGATCTGGCCCTCCATTTGGCGATAAGAGTTCTTACAATGAGGTGGAAGTCCCCTAGATGCCTGGCGATTTCCATCTGGCAAGCTGACTTGCTTCAGTGGGGAAGGGTAGAGGGTGCAGCTCTTCGTAGAGAGAACAGAGGGCTGAGGAAACAGCCCATCTCCATGTAATGTGAGGCTATGATGATTGAGTTGAAAACGCTTGACTTGTCTCCCCCACAGGTTATTCCGACCCCGTAACATGTGAAGCTACCATATGCCTTCTAACCTCTAGGCCCCGAGACTCGATCAAATAGGGACCTTGGTACGGAAACTGCATTCCCTACAGAGATACATATACAAATACCTCCTCGAGTAGCGTGAAAGTGGGTGTGGGTCTGACCAGGAGACGGGACGGGAGGGTTAGGGTGGAGGGGAAGGTGTTTCTGTTAGTTTCTGTGCTTAAATGTACCTGTGCACACCTTAGTATTGATTTTATTTCCATTGATCAGCCCCTGATGACTTACCAGCAGTGCGACAGAAGAATGAAACTCTTACTTCTTATGTTACACAGATTATTTGGCACAGCCCCCATGTTTGTCCTATGTACTATAACTTTGATATAGGAAAAAACAAAATAACTATTTCTGTTGGATCCTTGTTTTCAGGATGTGATGATACATGGTCTTCAATAAAGTGTGTTAAAAAAACTCTCAGAAATGTGTATGTTGTTTTAGAGTAAGTCATCAGCAGCTCTTGGTGTTATCACTGGGTCTTCTTCTTCTGGGACATCGCTGTCATCCATTGAGTGACATAACTGTACCTTTGAATCTAGTGTTCCCTCATTGGATTTTTGGGACCCACTATGCCATGTAGTCACTTTAGCAATTCTTTCATTGTGTTATGCTTTGGCTTGGTCAGCTGTCAGCTTATGCGGTGACACTGTCTTTTTGTTGCATCATGCTCTGTTGCGTCTTGGTCTTACAGGCAAAGAAAAATTCCTTGATATATTCTGCCACTCATTTCTCAGTCCAGCTAACATCTTCAGAAGGCTGCCTCATCACAACACTGTGGCTCTTTCAACAGAGATAAACTGTAGATACAAAGCATACTTCCAAGAACAATTCCACACAAGCGCCTTCTATCCACTTAAGGAGACCTATAATCCTTAGATTGTTTAGTCTAGAACAGTCTTCAACATTCTTGGCCCTCTACTCAAAGGATCATATGTGCTCTGTCACATTCATCACTTGTTCCTGGAGGCCCCGAATTGCGATCTGTACCTCTGCACTTACAGTGTTATTATGTTTGACCTTGTCTGGTAGTGTTTGTTTGGCACAGAGTAAAGTAATTTGTGGTGACAATGTCTTTTATTTTCTAGAATTTCTCTGATATCCTTTATCACTTTTGTCAGAAGTGTCGAGTTTATCTTGCTTCACATTATTATCATTTTCCATGGTCCTGCCTTATCTGCTGATGAATTAGCTATCTTGTTTGTTATGTTGCATTTCAGGTGGTATTTTAGCTTTTTGTGACTTCAGTCTGACCATTTTTAAATCAGGATGTATCATGTGGGGGATGTATATTTCAGGCTTATGATTCCACCATATTCAGTATTTTGAGGTATTACTGGACTCAGTGCACATGATCATGTTTTTAATCTGTATTTCCTACTTTTGCTGGACAAACTGTAACCTTAAGTCAGTATACCCCAACTGTGTGGGTAGTTTTTTATGGATTGTTGGGAGCAATGGGCTCCTGTATAGGATCAAAGAGGAGGGGTAAGTCGGGCACAACTAGTCTTTCATGCACAGACTAGATCTCAATCCTTTTTGCCCCTGTTTAGGTCTGGCCTTTTGGACATTCAGGGTCTCTCACTCCAGTACAATGGCCTTGCGGATGTTGATTAATTTGTTACATGTCATTTCGAGACGGTTGAATCTAAGCAAGTTTCTGTAAATATGAAACCTTGCTCCATCACCTTACCCCAGCCACAAAAACTTGCTTAGATTCAACCATCTCGAATAACATGTAACAAATTAATCAACATGTTTTGTTTTACTAAAACCTGCATTACACAACATTTCTAGTATCGAGGAGAAGCGTGTCTATGTGCTATCACTAACAGTAACCCGAGTGTCTTAAAATGACTGCCAAAAACGCGGGTAATCTTTTGCTTATGCATCTGTCACATCTACGTGGTGTGACGTCTTTCGCTTTGGTGGGAATTTCTTTCATCTGCGCACTAGTGCCAAAGATGGCCGCTTTATGTTTCACATGCTAATACTTATGCTGTGATAAAACTAAAACTTGTATGTTCTGCTTAACTATTACGGCTATAGTTAAAATAAAGTAATGGGGATTGAGTAGAAATAAGTGGTATAGAGTGCATTAATTTATTTTCGTATTCTAATGTGTCTCTTTTTGACTTTATTATTAGCTCGTATTTGGGCCTGCAAGTGATTGAAACGCCATATTGAATTTCCTTTGCACATGTGTCAAGAGCCATGAGAGACCTCGAGCAGTGTCATTGAACAGCAGCCAAAACCTATCTTACCCAAGATGTTCCTGGGAACCTGACCGTCTGAACCCACAAGAGGAAGAAATATTGACGGTATAAATACAATGTATACAAATTTAAACTAATATTGCTGGGTGGAATAAAAATCGTGGGAAAGTAAATTATGGGATTGAACTTGATCAATTTTATTCAATTGGAATTACCTCACACTGGTATGGTGTGATGGCCTCTCCTCGCCTTTCTGACCAATCACTTTGATGGGACTACACAGATTTGCAACATTAGGGGAGGTACATTGCCCTGGAAAATAGTATAACTAAGGTAGGCTTAGCCGGTTAATTGTCCGACTTGTTACAGACCTGTCACTGACCCAACGTATGCCGGAAGAGAATCGAGAGCAGAGTGCTGGTTGAGCACTCTGTCAGAAGAATCAGGGAGTTTGCTGAGGGAGAATTATCGATCACCCAGTCGGGGTCTGTCCATAGCTGCAGAGAAGGGTGTGACACTGGTGTTGCACTTAGCGGAGGTCACCTGTCCCGTCTTGCACCTTTCCTGTTCTGTTGGCACCTGATTAGTCGGGAGCCCGTCTTTCTTGTCCCAGCCTGTGGCCAGGGTTGGTCTTTAACACTATTCTAGGTAAATATAATCTGCGTGGTATGTCCTTGTGATGTCTTCCTTTTTCACCCTTCCCAGGCACAAATCTCTAAAGATGATTCTTTAAATTCTTGGAAAGTATGTGTATTAATAGTTGTTTTCTTACTGGCGAAATCCCTGACCTCACTGTTGTGGTGTTTGACATTTCAAAATTTGCATAGACAAAGTGTTTAAAACTTACCCGAGTCTGTGGTTATTTTGTCAAGGTAAAGTCAATCTACCTATTATGCTAACTCCTTTTGATCCCCAGGTTTAGGACTTAAACCCAAGTGACAAGGATTGGTAAGTTAATGTTGTACAGGTATAAGTCCTAAGACATAAAATTCTGATAGGCAGGCTGTTAATAAATAGGATTACAGGTTCAAGTGTGAATGTTTATGGGCCCAGGTGAGTATGGTAAACCGAGCTGGTAATCCTGCGCCATCAAAGGTCCCCAGGAAAGAAGGAGAGCAGCAGGGTCCATCCTTATCCTCCAAAAGGGATATCATCTGTGCACTTGGGGGCCCCTATCTCTGCGGCCTCCAACCCCCTTGTCAGATGCTTCTCCCACAGTAGCTCTGGGGAAGGCTCAGCCTCACCTCTGTTGGCGCAGAGACTGATTTCTTCTCCACCTACAACCTGTTCCATCTGCTGAGGCCTCTCAGGATGTGTCCAGAATCACTGTCAGGTTCAGATGAACTTCACCATTAGCCTCCTGTTATTATTATTATTATTATTAAAACATTTTATAGAGCGCGTAGTCACCCGGAGGTAGCCCAGCGCTAAAAACCCTACCTCTACAGGTCAGTGGGCCAGGAAAGGAAGGGGGATAAGGGAGGGGAGGGGGGAACTGGAGTTCGGGGTTCCGGACGAGCAAGTTTCTTTTATGGAAAAAGGTGGGTTTTCAGCCGCTTCCTGAAGCGTAGATAATGTGGTTCAATTCTCAGGTCGCGGGGGAGAGCATTCCAGAGGCGTGCGGTGTGAACTGAGAAACGTCTTCCACCTGAACGTGCCTTCTTAAATCTGGGAGTGATGATGAGATTCTCCTTGTCCGAACGGAGGGATCTAGAGGATTTATAGGGTTTGATAAATTTTCTGAGAATAGGGGGGCCTTGATTTTGTAGCAGTTTGTGAGCTAGGCACAGGGCCTTAAATTTGACCCGCTCCCTTATTGGGAGCCAGTGAAGGAGTTTTAGTGCTGGTTTGGCCGAGGCTCTGGCAGGAGTATTAGTGAGAATCCGGGCGGTGACGTTCTGAATTCTCTGAAGCTTGTTCATCGTTGCTTCGGGGGCGCCCAGGTAGATCACATTGCTATAATCAAGCCTGGAGAGTATCATGCCTTGAATTAGCAGTTTTTGCGAGTTGGGGGGCAGGAGGGGCAGGATCTTCCTCAATGATTTCAAGAGCCCGAAGCAAGTCCCGGCTACTTTTTTTGCTTGCGTGGTGAACGAAAGGTCAGTATCGAGCCACACGCCCAAGCTTTTTACTTCTTGTTTTGGGTCAGGGGGGGGACCCAAACATCCTGGCCAGATGTTCGGGGAGAGAGTGAGTCCTTTCTGGCCAAGGAGGAGAACGTCAGTCTTTGCTCCGTTCAGTTTTAAGGCCGAACTGTTCATCCAGCGTTGAACCTGCGTATGGCAGTTAAATAAATCTGCTGGTTGTTGGCTGGGATGGGATAATGACACAACTAATTGTGTGTCGTCAGCATAGCTGACGACGCTCACTCCGAACGGGGTGATAACCTCCTCCAATGGGGACATGTAGATATTAAATAATGTGGGGCTCAGGGAGGAGCCCTGAGGCACGCCACATTGGAGGGGAGTTTCTGAGGAGCAGGTGTTGTTTTCCCAGATCTGAAAGGTGCGCTGGGCCAGAAAGGATGAAAGCCAGGATAGGGCGGAGCCTTCCACACCGACTCTCTTGAGCCGTTTAATGAGAAGTTGGTGGTTGACGGTATCGAAGGCCGCACTCAGGTCGAGGAGGATCTCTGCCACTGATCCTCCTTCGTCTAAGAGTTCTCTGGCCTCCTCTACCGCTGCCAGGAGGGCGATGTCCGTGCCCTGCCCTGGACGAAAACCTGTCTGTGAGCTTTTTAGTCTGTTGTTGTCCTCCAGGAACTGTGAAAGTTTCTTGTTAGCCAGTTTTTCAGCAATCTTGCTGATCCCTGGGAGAAGAGAAATTGGCCTAAAATTGGCCAGGTTTTCGGGATCAAGGGAAGGTTTCTTCAGTAATGCTTTAACAACTGCCGCCTTCCAGCTCGGGGGCACGACTCCCTGTTGGAATGAGGCGTTGATCAGGTGGGTAAGGGGAGGAACAATGATGGAAGCTACTTCCTTAAGGGTCCGAAGCGGGGCGGGGTCCCTGGGAGATCCGCTTTTAATGGAGTTTAGAGTATTTCCCACTTCTTCGATAGTTACTTGACCCCAAGAGGAGAGGCAAATGGATGTCCTAGTGTTCGGGGGGTCGTTTTCCTCGCACGGACTAGCAGGGGGGATTGAATCAAGGATTTTTTGTATCTTTTCATGAAAGAAGTTAGCCAGCTGATGGCATTTTTCCTGATCAGCCTTGGGGTCTGGGGGGTTTCTCGGTCCCGGATCTGGGGTTTTCAGAAGTTCTTTTAAAATGACGAAGGGTTCTTTTAAAATGATGAAGGATTCTTTACTCGAGCATACTGCTTTTTCTATTCTTTCCTGGAAGAATGCACTTTTAGTCTTACGAATGGATGTTTTGTAAGTTAAAAGGGAGGTAGAATAAGCGTCTTTGTTTGCTTTAGACTTATCTTTCCTCCAGGAGCATTCCGTTCTCATGCATTCCTGGCGCAGGGCTTTGAGCTCTGGGGTATACCACGGAGCAGAGGACACTCTTTTGGTATGTTTAAGAGTGGCTGTTTTAGGGATTAGTTTATCTAGCGAAGATGTAATCCAGGAATTAAACTGTTTATCGGCCGTACCAGGCTCGGTAGAGAGCTCAGGAATGGAATTTGAGAGAGTGGTGGCCCATTCCGTAGGTACAAGTTTGTGCCACCGTCTATCAGTGACCTGGATTTTCATAGTTTGAGGGGTCTTAATGGGAGCATCCCAAGAGATAGGGACTAGGAAATGATCAGTCCATGGCAAGGTCAGGGGTGAACTGGTGGTGATGTTAGCGACATTGGTGAGGACAGGATCTAGTAAGTGTCCCTTCTCATGGGTGGGCTCATTGTTGACCAGTCGGATATTAAATGACAACAGGTCCTGAAGAAGATCGGAGGCTATCTGATCAGTGGGGTCCATGAAGTGCAAATTCAGATCACCTACGATAAGGAAGTTAGGAGCAGAGGAAGCTAATTGTGAAACCGATTCGGTAACGGCATTGAGGAATTTCCCAGGAGCACCTGGAGGGCGGTAGATCAGTAATCCCGACAGGGTGTGGGCCGGGGAGGTTTGAATGGAAAATAGGCAGCTTTCACAGTCTTCGAGACTACCTTCCTGTCTGAGACTACCCTCTAAGCTCCAGTCCGTGTCATTGTTTTACCTTGCAGACCACTCGGCACCCCTCACTGTACACTTCCCCATTCTCCAGGGGTAGGCCGATCACAAGTGCTGTCACTCCACTGGGGGTTTTCCCTCTGCCTGCGTTTTCCATTCTTCTGTCACCAGCAAACATTAGGTTTCGGCTCTCCTTACAGCGCAGCTCTGTATGGCAGTTTCAGCCCAGGTGTCAATAGTATTTGGGTGCAGCAATATTTTAGCTGGTCCAAATGGCGCAACGTCGCCTCCTTTGGCTCTTGATATGCCTTGTTGGTGAAGAACAGACAAAGGCCATCAGCTCTTACCAATTCTGCTGTAATGTATTCTTGGAGGCACTGCACATCTTTTCTTTCTCCATCTTCTGTGGCTGCACTAGGACGCGCTAGGCTCCAACTCAACTTCGCCGCATCAGAGTCTCAATAGATGTTTTTCATCCACATGCTCTGGCTTGTGTGGTTCAGCTGGCAGATTCGGCAGGTTGGGTTCAGTTTCACCGGGTAAATGCAAGGAATCACATCTGCTCCACCATCCTTCCAAGCCACGCCACCCTCTTGGCTTATTTCTAATGCCTTTAGATAGTCGTCAGCATGTGTACCTTTAAACACTGAACATTTGCTTTTATGTACCTTCCTCAACCAAAAACTTGTTTTATGTTTCCTAGCATAAGGAACTCTGTAGTAAGTATGTGTAGTAAGGTTATGTCTCCTTTAGGGGTTACAGCTGACAGGAGAACTGCTGGTATTCGTGGGGGTCCTGGGAGTCAGCTGTGGTGGTGTGTGTTTCCTGCTGTGTGGTCTGTGCAGGTGGTGTGGTCACCTCGAGGCAGCTGGGCTGCCCTGCTCCTGGGGGTGGGGTGCGGAGGCTGTCTATCATCCGTTGGAGGCTGTCGGAACATATGTGCAGGTTGTCCTCTTCATCGTCACTGATGGGATTTGTGGTCTGCTCCGCAGTAGGTGTTGATTGTCCCTTTGCAATGCTAGGGGGAGATGCAGGTTAATAGCTTCCCATTTATGTTGACGTTTTGCAGAAGTTTACGTACAGACTGCTGTGGTGGAGCTGGCTATTTGATGGCAGACAGTGGAATTTTCAACTACATGACGGATGTGTGGTAGTACCCGTACATTATCATCCCACAGTGTCAGGCAATGCCATATGTGAGTGGCCAGTTACTATGCACAAGCAGAACCTGTTGTGTCCTCTGTCCTGTGATGTACATATTACACTTTATACCACATTGCCGTCATTGCTGATGTTCTGTGATTGCTATGTGTGTGTGCTGCATTGTGGGGGAGTCCCCCCTGCAGCTCTGACTTCATGGACTCTTATCCCTTTGAGGTGGTATGCCTTTGTATTGTGTGCTTTTCGGGGGCTGACATGTTTGCGACTTGGTCATTTGTGCTCTTGGACAGATTTTGTGGCCTTGTGCATTGTTTGTCTGCTGCGTGTTTTTGACGTCATGGGTTGTGGATGCATGTAGATGTGTCAGAGTGTGACCTGCTCCTTTAAGGATGTGATCCACACTGGGCCAACTCCATGTCGAATTGTGCACCATGTCATGTATTTTGGCTGCTGTCATGCAATTGGTCTTGCAGTGTCACTTGCATAGTCAGTGTGGCTCACAGAGTCGCTGCTTTTCTGGATTCATCACACGTGCATTGATAGGTTGTGTCATTGGTGATTTGGAGGGAGCTCATATGTGCACATGGTGGACGGGGGCCTACTTGGTGTTTGTATGTGTGCTGGAGTGTGCCAAGGGTATCAGGGACATGTTCCACAGTCATTGTGCATGTGTAGTGTGCTACACATGATTGTCCATGTGTGCTATTGTGCACATCTCCCCCTGTCCTCCCAGTCCCTGGTGGTTACTCGCCCTGTTGCTGTTGGGTCAAGCCATATCGAGCGGTGTCCAGACCCCCAACTCCTGCCACCGTCTCCACACTGGTGACTGTGGTCACCATTTCCTCCAGCTCATCCAGCTCCTCCTGTGGCACAGGACTCCCACCTCCAGTCGCCTTCCTGTTGGCGGTGAGTTTCTGTTTGGTCTGGCTTTGCACATCATGCCAGCGCCTCATCACCTCCTCCATTGACCTCCTCGACACTCCGACTGCATTAACGTTGCTGACGATGGTTTGTCATATTTCAGTTTGTGTTGCCAGTGCCGCAGTGGAAGTGACAAACAGTTGTTGGTAGTGTCATATCACCTCCGTGACGATGATTCGGTCTTCCACCGAACTGAACCCCGTCTTCCTCTTCCTCTTCTCCTTCTCCTTCCTCGAACACGGGGTTCCATGCTGGTCCTCCGTGGGGCTTGTGGGGTTTGGCTTGTCCTCTGCACTCGGTCCGGGTGCATCCATGGTGCTACACAGTTTGAATTGGTTTTGGTGTGTTTTTTTGTGTGGCTTTTATAGTGCATATTCCCGCATGACGTGTGGGAATTGCAGGCCTGTTGCCGATTTTCGCTGATTTTGGTTTCGCGCTTTGGGGCTTCCCAACTTTTTTAGCGTTCGTGTTTTGCATTTTTGTTTGTCGTGTTGATTTTTACGCGGTCATTTGGCATGTTATCATGCTACTATTACATGGTGCCGCCAGGTTGGGAATTGTACGTTAAGACAGTGTTCTTTTCTTGCGATGGGTTGCGATATCCAAAGTTGCATTAATCTAAATTTGCGATGGTTAACACACGTTTTTGAGAATATGCCCCTGAGTCTGTCCGACCCTGGAACGTAATTCAGGGGTGACTGACCATGCCTCAGTGCAGCTAGCATGTCTTTGTTTGATGAGGTCCTAGCTCATGTTGGTATCAAGAAAATTAATTACAAATACACATTGGTCAGTACAGTGGAGTTGCCCATTTAGCGGACTACCATTAAAAACTTCTTTTTCTTTACAGAAGAGTTATTTCAGAAGAGGGACAGGAGTCCATCACGTGTCAGTGCACACTGAAATATGATTTACATCTTCCGCAAGTGGCGCGGAAACATTTGTATTAGCATTCAGCTTCTTTGTAATGTCTTCTGGCCTATTAACGGTCAGAGCGGATGACATTGAAGCTGGATAACCAGGTTCGAGTCTGGCGGGAGGTTCAATCATCCTGTGATTCTGGGCCAATTAGGTAATCTCCTGGTGCCAAAATAATAAAAAATCGAATTTGTCTCTCTGTAATACAATTGGTGTTCATGTAATGCGTTCTGATACCTTCGGGTCAAGTTTCTGCTATATAACCAGGGGCGTAACACAGGCCCCCGCAGCCCACGCGGTGCGGGGGGCCCTTAGCTCCAAGGGGCCCCCTCGGCACTGAACGCTGTCCAGGAGAGCTCCTGATTGAACCCGGAAGGGGCCCCCCTATGTACCGTGCAGGGAGGCCCCCTCACTTTTCGTTACGCCAGTGTATATAACACTGCAAAAAACATAAACACAACATACGTGCTAACGCACCCGGTCCAGACGGGAGATTCCCGCGTTTTAAAGCAATGCCATGGCTTTATTTTAGCTATCTCCCGCCTGAAATTGCATTCCCTTCAATGGAAGTCAACGCAGTTAAAACATAGTCCCCCTGTTTTTTTGTTAACAATTTACCTCTTTCTACTTCCCAAAGATTGGCAAGTGTGCATTGTAAAAATCTGTTTTGCTGAATTGCACTGGTCAACTAGCTCAGTGCGTTAATTCACCCTCTAAAACAGGGATACTAAAAGTATGGCCCTAGGGCCGCATGCGGCCCTCCTCACCTTTGATTGCGGCCCCCCTGATGAACAGCAACACTGGGCTGTTGTTTACTTGACAGAGCAGGAACATTCAGAAAGCTGCAAAACAGGCACACTTTATTTGCAGATTAACTAAACTAAAGGTAAAGAGGCACATAATGTTTTCTTGACAACTTATCTTTAGCATGCATCTGCTTTGCACCCCCTAAGCCCACCTTTCAACATCCCCACCCTCCCCTGCTGGCATCAGTGCGGCCCTCAGGAAGCCACAGACAGTAATTTGTGCCCCCGGGAAATGTTTGTGAGTAACCATGCTCTAAAGAGAGTTATGTGTAACCATCCCGGAAAGTTCCAAATTTTGACTCTGGAAGTGTTTATTAGCCATGATGCCAGACTTTTTTACGCTATTCAGCATCATGTTCTTAACTCACGTGACAAACACGTCGAGTCACATCCCAGGTATGTTTTTGCCAGGTGTATAACTTTCATCTATGGGGAACGCAGAGGAGGGGAGAAAACTGATAGCCATGTATTCATGCTTTCAGACTGTAACAGGGCCAGGATTTAGCGCTTGAATAGGATTTTGTGTAAAATCCTATGCATTTTTACTAGTATGGGAATTCAGCTCTTTTTGCTTCACTAACAACCTAGGAATAGTTTAGATTGCTCAAAAACACGTTTGAAGTGGTTTATTGGTGTGTTTGGTGCTTTAAGTTTACATTTCAAATGTTAAATAAGACCGGATTTTGCTGTCCCTCCCAATTATTTTTAATGCCCTGACCATAAGATACTGGCTACTCTGATAAAATATTGCAAGGGTTAACCCTCGGTGCAACAGCAACCAGGAGAACCTTGTCCAGAAAAGCCAAACTAGATGAGCACCGGGGAGGGGGGGGGGGGGGGGGTACCAGCGGACTAGACCTCCGCGGACCAGCGCTCACAGCACAAGACCAGGAGGACCAGATAAGAGGACCAGGGTGATCAGTAGGACCAGGAACTGGGGCAAGGGCCAGGGGAAAGCAGATCGTGAGGACTGGTACCCGGAGAACCACAGCCAGGTATACCGCGGAAAGATGACAAGCAAGAGCAAGAGATCCAGAATAAAGTTGCCACCTGGGCATTTTTTTTACCAGTATTTTGATGTTGCACCAGTACAAAAAATTAGGAAAGTCACTTAAAGCAGTTTTTTCCTCCTTGTCAGTACTTAATTTAAACAGTAAAAACTATATTTAAAATCACTTTAAAATATGTTTGAGAGCTACTTCAATTATCCCTGACTGGTAATTAATGTAAACAAAGGCAGAAAGGCAGTGTTAAAAATGATTACGGGTGATTTTATAGAAAGTTCTTTTTCAGTTTCATGTCCACACCTTTGAAGAATTTCAACAAGAAAACAAATGGTTGGTATTTTGCTCTGCAGAGGATGGCAACCCTAACCGGGAAGGACCAGTACTGAGAAGGATCAGGCCCAGCAGGACAAGAAAGGCCAGGAGGACTACATGGGACCAGGACCAAAAGGACAAAAAGTAACAGGGCTCGTGCTACTAGGACAAGGAGGACCAGGAGGACAACACTCTGGAAGATCAGAACCAGCTACGTGAACCAGGGGACCAGGACAATGGACCTAGGGGGTCCAAGACCAGGAGGGCTAAGAACAGGAAGACCAGACACGAGAGGAACAGAAAGACTAGACCCAAGAGGACCACAAACAGCAGGACCAGCCTGGGGGGACCAGGGCAAGAGGGCGAAGGGAAGGAGGATGAGAAACAGGGAAACCAGGAGGACTGGGATCAGGCAGATCAACTCCTGCAACACCAGGGCCAGAAATACCAGTGACTGGAACACTAGGACCAAGGGGGCCAGGACCACGAGGACTAGGAAGAAGCAGTAGAACGAGTACCAGTGCTCAGAGCACTAAAACAAGGAGAACTAGGCAGATCAGGAGAACCAGGAATAAGTGAACAAGAAAGGGCCGAAAGGACTAGGGGAATCAGGACCATGGTGTGAAGGCGGTACCAGGGTTAGAAATACTAGGACAAGATGACCAGCAGTGCCAAGACCAGGAGTACCAAGAGCAGGAAGGAAAGGAGGAACAGTACCAGAAGGGCCAGGGGGACTAGGAGGGCCCAGGGGAACCAGGTGGACCAGGAGTACCAGAGCTAGTGGGACCATGACTAGGTTTCTAGTCTCGGGTCTAGGAGTGACAGACCCAAGTGTATTAGAGCTCAAGAGGGCTATGACCAGGGCCAGACTGGGAGCCCAAAGCAGCCCTGGCAATTTTGGTGAGGGGGAGGGGACAAGCGAGAAGCACTCCTGCTTAACAAACAGCCTAGGAATAGTTTAGATTGCTCAAAAACACGTTTGAAGTGGTGTATTGATGTATTTGGTGCTTTAAGTTTACATTTCAAATGTTAAATAAGACCAGATTTTGCTGTCCCTCCCAATTAATTTTAATGCCCTGACCATAACAACAACATAACAAAACCAGCCCCCCCAGCACTGCTACTTTTGGTATTGTGAGCCGATATTGCAGCATCGCTGCAAAACTGACCCCCAGTAACAGAACCGGCCCCCACAGCTCCAAAAAGGGCCAACCACTCCCAAAACAGCCCCACCCTTCCAGCCACCTGGGCAAACGCCTGATGCCCGCTATGGCCAGCCCAGCCCTGGCCACGACTATGTAGGGACTGATGGGCCAAGAGGACAATGATCACGAGGAACAGAGCTACTAGGACCAGTACCAAACGGACCATAATAGGTAGAGCAGAATCAGGTGAAAAGGACAAGCAGGATCAGGACATGGATAGTAAGGAATAGGCAAGCAAGGGGCACAGGGTGGGGAGGTTTAGTACTTGGGGTGCCAGGGAAAAGAGCACTGGCAGGATCAGGACCATGAGCAGGGTGAGAAGTATTAGGAGGATCAGGAGGACCAGCATCAGGAGGACCAGAAGCCCAAGGCCTAGAACCAGAATACCTGAAAAGGATAAAAGGACTAGGAAAGATGGCAGAAAGACGGGCCCGGGCAGCAGGAGGAGGCTCTGGACCAACAGTATAAGAATCTGCCAGGAGGACCTTAGGGGACATGGACCAGTGTCCTATGTTGATCAGGGCTAGTGGAACCAGAAGTTAGGAGCTCAATAAACTATGTGGACCAGGGGGACTAGGAGAGCCAGGAAACAAAGTCCAGGACAACCAGACCCAGAGGAACCAAGGAAGCATCAAGGTCATGATGAGCAGGACAATAAGAACCATGAACAGGTAAATCAGGGGGACATGGCCAGGATAACTAGGACCAGGAGGATCAGTGCCAGGTTCACTAGAATTGGGGGGACAGGGTTAGGAGGATCAGAAGAACCAGGGCCATGGGGAACAGGACCAAGCAGATCAGAGGCTGTGGCAGTGGGACCAGAAGGACCGGACTAGGAAGATATAATAATAAATTTCTTTATTCGGAATTTCAGAATTAGAAATCCATAAAAGCAATATTAATACATAATAATTTCTTCCTTTAAAAAATTGTGAGCATAACATTTTGAAATACAGTACAATTTCACATACAAAAATTACTTTCACAGTTCATTTAGAGTACACTGATTAATGGAAATTACTTTACAGATTTTTCCTGTGTCTAAATATGCATTTCAAAAAGTTAAGAACGTGATAGCAAGTGATTTCTGTGTCTAGGAACTGTAGGCACAGCATGGCAGGACTGCACTGTCTAAGACCCCAAGATTTTAGCAGGGACAGTAACCACAATTTACGATGTTCATTATAAAATTTACAGAACATGACTACATGTAGGGTGGATTGTGCTGACTTTTCGTCACAAGGACAGGGGGGTAGGGTTGGATCCCATGCATTCATTACTGGGAATGCTATTAGTCTGTGGAATAGGTTTAATCTGAATCTTGTCAGAAGGAAACGATCAAAGATACTGATTTCAAGATCTAGATAGGGCTGAATGGAAAAAGTGGATTGAACCATTATAGCATGGTGGACAGAGGGTTTACCTTCTTCAGAGAGAAGCCTTAGATTGTCCAAGTGTCCCAGGGCCAGAACTTTTAGCTCCTTTTTCGATAGTTCACAGATCTTTTCAGGAGTGGAGTAGTATTTCTCCAACCCTAGGTCGATAAAAAAGTTCTTAATGTAGGCTAGCCATTTTATTTTTAGAGCGTGATCTAGTGTCATAGCATCTGCCACTATCATCTTGGTGAGAGCATTTTTTCCGAGGTCCAGATGCGACGCCATAAGAGTAGAGGTTGTATTCTTGCCAGATCTTCAACGTATGGGACGCCTAGTTCAACATGGCATGCGTACGTTGAGGATCGCTTTGGGGCCATCAGGAGGAACCTCATAAAAGCATTTTCTGCAACCTGTAGGGCGGAGACATCCGTGTGACCCCATACGCCAGCCCCATATAGAGCTGTTGACTGACATTTGGCTCTATAAATTGCTAGTAATTCCAGGGGTGGTCGTTTTTCCAGTTTTTGCGAGAAGGACACCAGGGCTGCTATAGCTCTCTTAAAGCAGTGTTTCCTTGCTTCAACTGCCACTTTCCAGGACAATTTATCATCTATTGTAATGCCCAGGTAACAATAATCAGATGTAAACTCTATTTTTTGATTTTTAAGGATTAAGTCTTTGGGGTGTTTCTTCCCTGTGCCTGCCGTCATCACAAAAGTCTTTGTTACATTTATGTGGAGGTTGAGGCTGCCCATAAACGAAGAGTATCTGCTAAGTACCTTCTGGAGTTCACGAGGAGTCCGTGCCAGCAGGACGGCGTCGTCCGCATAGAGTAGAGCGGGAATCGGGCGATGTTTTGCCTGTGGGAGGTCCTGGACGCCTTTCAAAAGCTCAACCTCCAAGTTGTTAGTGTAGAGGGAGAATAAGAAAGGCGCCAGGACACATCCCTGTCTGACTCCACGCTCCACTCTAAATGACGTCGACAGCTCGCCCTTTGTGCCAGAACGGACTCTGGTAGAAGGTTTAGAGTACAATTCCCTCAGAAAGTTCAAAAGTGGCAAATCTACCCCCATTTGTGACAGCACGGACCATAATTTAGTGTGAGAGACGCAATCAAACGCGGCAGACAGATCCACGTAAACCATGTAGAGTTTGTCTTGCTTTGCGTGTATGTACTTCCCCATAATGATAGAAAGATTTAGGGCCTGTTCCACTGTTCCGAATCCCTCCCGGAAGCCAAATTGCAGCTCGGACAGAATGCCTCTATCCTCCACCCACTGCTGGAGTCGCTCCAGGATCACCCTACCTGCTATCTTTCCCAACGAATCCAGCAAGGATATTGGACGGTAGCAGGCAGGGTCCTGGCGATTACCCTTTTTAAAAATCGGGACCATCACGGACCTCGTCCAAGACTCCAGAATTCCTTTCTTTGCGGCTGCCGTGCATACCCTGGTAATAATAGGGGCCCAGAGGTCTGTATTATACTTTAAAAAATCTACCGGGACTCCGTCCGGCCCTGGAGCTTTTCCGTTTTTACTTGATTTCAGGGCCTGAAGGACCTCCGAGATTTCAAAGTCTATTTGGATGGGGTAAGTCAGAGCTGATAGATTTCCTCCTTCAGTTTCTTGATCTATTTTTTGATTTTGGAATATTTTGAAGAAATGCGATGACCATACTGACTCTTCTATGGCGACTTCAACTTTTGGAGTTTTTTCATCTACCAAAAATGGAGCTCTCACTACTCTCCAGAAAGCTTCACTGTTTTTTGCTTGGGCACTAGAGTGAAGTTCATCCCACAAAGCCTGCTTTAATTCCGCCTTTCTCTTTTTCCGAATTGCAAGGTATTCCTTTCTTAATGTGGCTATTAGAAGGGGGTCTCTGTCATCTTTATTTAGTGCTATCTTGAGCTTGGAATGAGCCTGGGTGCAATCATGGTTAAACCAGCCTTTATTACGGGGAGGACCAGTTATTGGTTTTGCTGTGAGTAGGGATTTAATTTTTTTCATAATTTTTGAGAAGTTGCTAAGGACTTCCTCATCTTCTGTCATTAAATCTAGGCATTTCTTAATCTGGGGATATGCTGATTTTATCAGCTCTTCGGTGAGTTCCCCGGGGTTTATCTTCCCCCACTTTATTGTATATCCATTTAATTGGCCCAGATTTATGTTATTCTGACTCAGTGCTTTAGCTATTGTCAGGGGTAAGGATTGTTGCTGGATTAAGTTCAGTTCCAGTTTGAGGGCTGAGTGATCACTTAGGGTGTTTGGTATAACTTCAAAATGATTAACTCTAGTTTGAAGACCAGACGATATTAAAATATAGTCGACCGTTGTATTAAACCCCCCTCCCACATAGGTCGGTTCTAGGCGTTTGGTACTACCATCTGGGGTATTTGCTATTTGGAGATCCAGATCTGATAGAAGATCGTTCATTATTGCACCGATTTTATTATGACAAAAGTGAGTGAGGGGATTACCCTCCTCTGTCACCATCCCTGCACATTTTTTCTCCGGGTAATTACAATGATGTAAATTGAAGTCCCCTGCCCATATTAGGAATACAGGATCCTTTGCTACTCTTTTCTGCCTTAGGGTGGTTAATTTCTCATATAGATATACCAGCACTCTCTGGAGCTGTAGTTCCTCAAGGTTGTTATAAAAGTTAACGAGGACAACAGACTCTTTTTTGGGTAGAGAGAGACAGATAATCTGGAAGTTATGACACAGTTTGATAGTATTTATTTTTATTTGCTGGATGGTATTGGCTATATAGATGTTTAGTCCTCCCTTTGGCCTGCCTTTTGGGCCCACCAGCGCGGTAGAAAAATATGTCTTATAACCCAGTAGGTGAAGTTCTTTTGGCGACCATGTCTCCTGTAGGCAGACTATTTGGTGTCTACGCACAAGGTGGATGATACTCCCATCTTCAATTTTTGGCCGTAATCCCGCGGAATTCCAGGAGACTATAGTCAAAAGTGGAGAATCACTCCTAGAGGTGTTATCGGTTTGGGAATTATGAAGGATGTCGGGGTTATCTGGAGTTGGGGAGTCAGGGTCTTCTGACTGTGATGGTCAGTCCACTGACTCTAAGCCACTATACATGTTCATTAATGGTATTCCATTCCAACCCTCCCATCGAGATGGTTCTCTATAATTTCTCAGCTGATCTTGTCCCCTCCACTCTTCCCTTTCTCTTCCCCGATAGCGAGGGCCCACTGTGTACCAAGGTCCATCACTTTGAGAGGGACCGTCCGGAAATCTTGGTGGATAGAAAAAAGAGAGGCGCTTTGTGCCAATCCCCCCATTTAAGCTAAGATCCTCCCCTGAGCAGATGTACTCCAGTATTCTAGGGTCTTCAAAAGTGATTAGGATGCAATCGCCCTGTATTGTTTTTCTTCCCTGACCAACCCAGGGGGCTCTTCTAACCATCAGGATTCTAGTTGAACAGTAAGGGGGGGGTGGGCGGTTTATACTAGGCCAATGTTGGATCTTATTTTTTAGCGACCAGTTTTCGGATTTTTGGTCCACCAGTTCTGGAATGCCAGTCAAAATGACAACAAATAGACTCGCTTCTGGCGGAAGGGTTACTGGGCGTGTTTCGCCTGGTTGTTGTCTCTCCCTCTCTCTGTTTATTTGAGGTTGTTTTGTTTTCGTAGCTGTACTAATGGGGTCACAAAGGGTATTATTTTCTGCAGTTGAGGTGTTTTCAAGTGGGTTTTCTGTTATTTTTTTCTTCGCCACTGTCGTACTTGTAGGCTTAGATGCTACAATCGGTGCAGGGGTCAAATTTTTGACTTGGGCCATAGAGGTTAAGCTAGACGGCTTAGCCGTCACTGGTTTTTGTGCTTTTTGTGCCTCTTGGGTACGGTTAGGGTTTTGTTTTGATTTCATCAGAGCTGAGAGTTCAGCTATCGCTTTTTCTAAGTTTGTTAGTCTGGCTTGTATGGGTGTAAGGGTTTGTTGTAAAAGATCTCCGATTTTGGCTAGTAGATCTGTGTTGTAGTTGTGATCTACTTCATTTGTTAGTGGAGCGTTAGATGCTATATCTAGGTTTGTAGGGGGTAAAACATCGTGTATATGGTGTATCACCGCGGTATGCCTGTTCTGATTTTCCAGCAGAGGGGAGCTAGGTGTATTCTCTATTGTCTCTGTTGTAGGTGGCGTTGGTTTACCTGTTAGTGTGTTACTTGTCGCTACGTGTTTCTTCTTCTTTATGGCTCCCTCCCTCCTCCCTCTTGCCTGTCTTACCTCTTCAGGGGTGGGATGCGGGACTAAATCTGGGGTTTTTTCTAAGTCTGATGTAGTTGGGATTCCGAAAGTTGCGATAGTTGCGAGACCGATAGGTCGACTATATTTGGAAGGCTCTGCCTTTTGTTCCCACCCTCGCTTTGTCTTTGATCCTTATGAGAGACCGGCGTTCTTACATTTGCCAGGTGTCCCATAGAGGATCTTCTAGCCTCTAGTAGGTCTTGGGATACCCTACGTTCGATAAGTGAGATGCTCTGGTCTATAAAGGAGTTTGCCCTCGTTATAAAGCTGTCTATAGGGCCAGTAAGTGTCCCTTTTTTAGCCGTAGTCTTGCTTCTGGTTCCTCTAGGAGACATGCTAATAAGTTAGAAAATGTTGTAAAGTCTAGGTTACCCCAGGAGTTAGGGGGGTGGCCCGGCCCAGCCCTAATCGGCCTCTAACGGCCTAAAACGGCCCGCTCTTTGCCCGGTCTTCGCCCGCGCGCGTCCCGCGTTCGCGTCAGGGGGCTGGGCTTTATAGGAAGGGGCGGGAAGAGGCACCAGGTGCGCGAGATGTTGTAGCGCAAGCACCTCTGGTCCTCACAGTCCCGCTCCCGGTAGCTAGGGCGTGGTCTCCTCTCACAAGCGGTAATGACCGAGCACACGGGCTCCCAGGTCGGAGGGCAAGCGGTAATGACCGAGCACACGGGCTCCCAGGTCGGAGGGCAAAGTCAATGGAAAACAAGATCCCAGGGCACAGAAAGGCTTCTGACACCACACGACTGCGAGCGGCCACTGCGGAGCGGGGGCCGCGAGTCATTTTGAAGTTCCCAGAAAGGAGGGGTCGGGAAGAGGCACCAGGTGCGCGAGATGTTATAGCGCAAGCACCTCTGGTCCTCGCAGTCCCGCTCCCGGTAGCTAGGGCGTGGTCTCCTCTCACAAGCGGTAATGACCGAGCACACGGGCTCCCAGGTCGGAGGGCAAGCGGTAATGACCGAGCACACGGGCTCCCAGGTCGGAGGGCAAAGTCAATGGAAAACAAGATCCCAGGGCACAGAAAGGCTTCTGACACCACACGACTGCGAGCGGCCACCGCGGAGCGGGGGCCGCGAGTCATTTTGAAGTTCCCAGAAAGGAGGGGGCGGGAAGAGGCACCAGGTGCGCGAGATGTTGTAGCGCAAGCACCTCTGGTCCTCGCAGTCCCGCTCCCGGTAGCTAGGGCGTGGTCTCCTCTCACAAGCGGTAATGACCAAGCACACGGGCTCCCAGGTCGGAGGGCAAGCGGTAATGACCGAGCACACGGGCTCCCAGGTCGGAGGGCAAAGTCAATGGAAAACAAGATCCCAGGCTGACACCACACGACTGCAAGCGGCTCCCGCGGAGCGGGGGCCGCGAGTCGTTTTGAAGTTCCCAGAAAGGAGGTGGCGGGAAGAGGCACCAGGTGCGCGAGATGTTGTAGCGCAAGCACCTCTGGTCCTCGCAGTCCCGCTCCCGGTAGCTAGGGCGTTGTCTCCTCTCACAAGCGGTAATGACCGAGCACACGGGCTCCCAGGTCGAAGGGCAAGCGGTAATGACCGAGCACACGGGCTCCCAGGTCGGAGGGCAAAGTCAATGGAAAACAAGATCCCAGGGCACAGAAAGGCTTCTGACACCACACGACTGCGAGCGGCTCCCGCGGAGCGGGGGCCGCGAGTCGTTTTGAAGTTCCCAGAAAGGAGGGGGTGGGAAGAGGCACCAGGTGCGCGAGATGCTGTAGCGCAAGCACCTCTTGTCCTCGCAGTCCCGCTCCCGGTAGCTAGGGCGTGGTCTCCTCTCACAAGCGGTAATGACCAAGCACACGGGCTCCCAGGTCGGAGGGCAAGCGGTAATGACCGAGCACACGGGCTCCCAGGTCGGAGGGCAAAGTCAATGGAAAACAAGATCCCAGGGCACAGAAAGGCTTCTGACACCACACGACTGCGAGCGGCACCCCTAGGAAGATATGAACTAGGAGGACCATGGCATCAGGACACAGAAGACAATAGCCAAAAACGCTTGTACTGGGATGACAAAACGGACCAGGATGGTTAGGAATATGACCGACCAAGGATAGAACAACCAGGACGCCCTAGACCTGATGCAGCAGGAAGAATGGAAGGACCCGGGGTAGCAGGGCCAGTAGTACCAAAACCAGAAGGTCCAGGCCCAGTAGAAACAGAAGTCAGAGAGACCAGGACTACATAAACTAGTGAGACCAAAGAGCTAGGGCCAAGGGAAGATGGACCAAAAAATCAGACCCAAGAGGATCAACACCAGGGGGACAAGGGTCAGGGAAACAAGGTCAAGAGAGGCCAGGACAAAGGAGACAAAGAATAGGTAAATCAGGAGGGAGGAGGACCAGATGATTAGTGTCCAAAGAAGTGAAGATGGCTGAGATGAGGAGGGGAAATAGGATGGGGAGGACTGGGAGAAACACCAGACCTGGAACTACCAAGTGGCGAAGGACGAGACAGCCTAACCCCGGAGCACTGGGAAAACTAGGACTGGACAACCAGATAGATAATAACAGAACCAGGAAGATCAGGGCCAGGAGGATCCAGTTGAACACCATGCTTAAGAGGTGAAAACCAAGGTTTTAGGTAGCTCAGATGGTAGTTGTGGTCAGAAGTTAGCCAAGGGCGATTTAATGGCCAGTGTGAGAACGTGCCCTTTTTGGTAGGATCAACCCTTTACTATATGCCTGTCCATAGGCCAAATAGTACATAATGTGTGCTATTTAGCCACAGGGCGGGTAAATAGTGACATTGCTTCTTTATTTCCATGACTGCCAGCGAAATAGTTCTTAATCTCTGCTATTTGGCCAGCGGTCAAGTAAATAGCAATAGCTGCTACTATAAGTTACACTACTGATGAAGGACGTGTTGCACATTTTGAGACCAGGCTTTATCTCTTGTCCACCTTCACAAGGAGCTGAAAACCGACCATTTCAAACAAGGCCGCATCTCATTGTAACCACCTGACTTCTATTCCCACCCCTTTCGGTTGCCACCCTGTGCTCTCCTCTCTCACTCTTAACTCGTCAATTCACCTCATTGATCAGACTTCCCCTGTATGCCTCGCACAGTACCATTTTCCCTCCCCATTCCCATGCATTGATTGTTATGTACAGCCCAGTGTTGCTTTGTAGCTAGCTTGCACTATACAAGCCTTATAGTGTTGACCCAAGTTTACTATGTGTTAACGTGGCACTTGTGCACAGAAAAGCAGCGCTACGTGATACAAAACAACACAGATGGTATTGTTGATCAACTTTCTTAAAACTGATACATCACAATGCCACATGACTTTGCACAGAAATCCCAAAGCCAAATGAAACCATCAACAGATATTCGGAAAGCAAAGTATCTCATGATAATCCCAGGTTTATTGTGAATTTTCTGCAAAATAGCACATTTTATGCAGCTTAACCGTAGGCAGTCGTCAGTGGATATCAATTTGCACTGGAGGGTTTACCTCGAGTATAAATGTATTTTTTTTAAATAATATTTTTATTGGTATTTACATGATACAGAGAACAAAGTGACATACAATAAAAAAACAAGTTTTCGGGCATTCACATCGGACAATCCGGCTTTTGGTGGTAATATTGTTCGAGTCAAGTTCGTTTGTTGGTTTTACGGTCTCCACGTGACTGCCCCATCTTCTTTGGCACATATTACATTGAACATTTAAGTTATCACTGATAGTTGCATGTATAGATGATACATAAAACATACACAGAAGATAAAGTTGGTGGGTGGTTGTGTAGTGACAGGTCGTTAGGTGGCATTGGAATTGTGTTTAGCTGATTAGGCTCAGGATTTTTGTTCTTCATGGTGGTTTGTATGGGCTTAGGAATTTGTCTAGTTTCAACCACATTGCTCTGCTGGGGTTCTTCCATGGCGTGTGTCTGAGAGCAGTGTTGTCCGCTCCTCTGAGAAATGTCACCCAGTTCAGCCACCCTTTGAATGTGACTTTGGAGGTATCTTTCCATTTTGCTAGAACAGTTTTGACTGTCAAGCAAAACTTCCGGTTTCACATTTGTGGCATTGCTTAGAATACTGCTCAAACTGCAAATGTTGCCTCAGTGCAACCAAAGACATCATAGTTGTGCAATAAAGCGAAGCAGATTTTCACCCAGTGCTGTACTGCCCAACTTTTAGTAAATATGGGCCCATATTTGGAGGCCACTACTTAGAATTGTGGCCCAGATTCACAAAATATTACTCAACGCAGTACAGCAAGTAAAGTTGCTGAGCTTGCATTTCATAAACGGGAAGGAGCAGAACCAATGACATAGCAAAAGGGGGCGGGGAGGGAGTACGATATACCCCGAGCGACAGGAGTTTTGGGGGCTGCACCCCCAACTCTATATCTACAAAGATGTGGTGCTGTTCTGCTCTCTCCGTGTGCTGGTGCACTTTTGACTACAATGCACCAATGCAGACACCCTTGCGCCATAGTGTATCATTTTTGTACAGAAAGGGGTCCTTTCCAGTACAAAAACTAAGAAATACGGCATTTCCCACTTTGTATGTGTGCTGTAGATTGCAGTAAATATGCATTCAGCGATGGCTCCTGCAGGAAAAGTATAACATGTTAAAAGTGATAAAACACAAATAGCGTAAGATGCCTAATTTTCAGTTCTGATACTTGTTTACAAGTACAGCAGTAAAGCAAAAGAGCCTTCTCTGCTCTGCTATTTTAAAGTGGTGATTGCACTGTTCTTATGATGCTGATATTTTCATGTCTGGATCCTAAAAATATATAAATCTGAACTTGACTGCCGCTCCTCCTTTCGCACTCTATTTAGGGAGCCGTGAGTCACACCTTGCATGGCAGCTCTCAGAGAGCCAAGATTTGGACATGTTCTGCGAGGTAAACACACTCACTCCCTCCAGACAGTTGGCTGTTGTACCACAGTGCTCATTATACACCTCTGCGTGGGATGGATTTTTTTTATGACCTCCTGTTGATGTTTTCATGCTAGCCCTTCAGGAGCTGAAAGTTTGGATAAAGCAGAGAGAGGGGATTTGTGATTTACAAACTAAGAACCTACCTGTTTCCTCCATATTTTTTTTTCACACAACCACTTCTGTCCCAGGCCCTCACTTCGAGGGTCCCGTTGTTGTGTGGTAGTACTGTACCCAGAATTATTGATCCTTGGCGTATCCCTAATATGGGTTCTGGTATGACTGGGGCATCACAAGTTGATCCCTTTAAATCCCCTCAATAATGGGGAGTAGCATTCGGGAATCAGTGTTTCAACACTGATTGCTGTCAGTGAACCCATAATTGCAATTATTACAGAGAGGACAAAGTCCTCCAGGTATGACATGGGGCTTTACCCCACCTAAGAATCCATGGTGTAGTAATACAAAATGGCTGATCACCAGTAACGAGAGCCCATTAACATAGGTCTTCAAAACTGTATCACTAGTACTATAAATGAGCATGCTTCGTCAATAGCCTTTTTTATGTTTTAACTGTATTTTTACCCCTTGCTCACTCACAGCTACAAACATCACCACTAAGGCCCTCATTTATGGGATTTTGGCGTAGGGTAGCACAGTAAAGTACCTTGCTGCACTGCCCTATGCAAGAGTGAAAAGGAAGGAATGCACCATATTTATGCAATACTGTGCATTCTTGTCTTTTCTCCCTGTTCTGGCGCTGTTTCGGCAGCCTAGTGCCAACGTAGGCACCATTGCACCATGGTGCAAGGTTGCCTATGTTGCATGTAGGATTGTTTTTGTGGAGGAAGGGACTCCTTCCTGCACAAAAATAGCCCTAATAGTCCTTTTCTTCTTTCTGTGTGGGCTGCAGAATGTAACACACATACAAAGAGGAAAAAACGAGGAGAAATAAACATATTTCTCCTCTTTACTCCTACCTTGCTCACTGTGCCACTGGAATCAAGCTAGCTTGGCTGATGAAGGATAATACCCACAAACCGGTCCCCGGATGCTGTTTCCACTCCAGAGAGGACCTTTCTTGGCACTTCGGTGTGGACTGTTCCCATGAAGCACAGGGTCAAGACTGATTTGTATATGGCTGGGTTTAAACTGGGGTGGCATGATGAGCAAAAGAATGATGCATTTAACCCACATCTCCTGACTGGGGGTGAATGTATGATTTATTCAGCATTCCGTCCATCATTTGTTTGCGTAGCACTTTTCACGCTAAGTGGGATGGGTATGCCCAGACGTGGGTCTCTTGCTCACTGTGCCACTGGAATCTGTAGGAAAGTAGGATCTGCTTCTTATGGTTACCCCTACTTTTTGCTGATGTATCACTGTTTTTGGACTAGTCTGACTGGGATCCTGCTATCCAGGGCCCAATCTACCTGCTTTCTCTCTTAAATTGCTATGTGTGTACTTCAGGTACACTACAGATTGGATACTGAGGTACCTTATCAGTCCCTAGTAGGTACCCCTGAGGCGTCCAATGGGCTGCAGCATGTATTATGCCACCCATGAGAGGCCATTCAAAGACTGTGTAAGATGGTGCTTGCACCCCTTACTGAGATATAGGTTCACTATATCTATCTGAATCACTACACTTAAAAACCTATCAGTCACCCCTATGGCAGGCCTTATCAATCCTGAAGGCAGGGTGCTGGGTTTTACGTGAAAGGGTGCCCCTGCATGAGCAGAGCCACTCTGCAGCCTTTGGAGACCATTCTCCGTGGTTGTCTGTGTTGCAGCCAGACATATATGTTTAAGTGCATTATAACCTAGCGGTAAATGCTAACTTTAAAACGGCTGCTTAAAAACATGTCGTGTTTGGTGTCAAACACCTTGGAATCATACCTCCACACCAGTAACTGGTGTGGAAGGTATGATTCCACCCTTCTAGAACCACAACTATGGCTCACCGGTCTACCCGGTACCAGCTTTCTCGAACTGGGCAGCACAAAATGAATGCTGCCAGCCACAGACACGATTCTGCTCTCCTGCTGTTGAGCCAAGCTCGAGCCGAGGAAGGCATGACAATAGGCATCCTGTCACAGGGAGGTGTGATCACCTCCCAGACAGGATTTAGTGTAATGGGGCTGGGTGGGTGCACTCTCAGACTCCCAGAAACTCTGCACTGGGGGCACATTTGGTGTCCCTGTGCATAGTCCAGCTCAAACCAGTTCTGGAAGCCATTCGCTCCAGCTCTAGTACAAAACTGGACAAAGGACACAGGTGCAGCCACTCCTCTATCCTGCGCCTCCCCTAGGAAGGATCACAGAATCCGTCCAACCCCTTCCCATGGGTATAAAGTGGGTTACCTGACTACAGGACTTTAGATTTTACCTGGACAAGATTCTGCTAAGAAGAAACCAAGTACTTTGACTGTCTGCACTACAATTGCACGACTGAAGAATCTCCCTTGGAGTAAAGGGGTTACTCCCATGCAGCAGCAGGCACCTAAACACATCTGACTGGTTTGCTTCTCCAGAGCTCCTGTGGACTCTGAAGATTTCATCAACACAGGAGGTGGGTTCCCGAAGGTCCCTGAGGTAGATCTGACCTCTCAGCAATTTTGAGACCAGTATCCCTCATGAGGGCCGTGAAACCCGAAGCCATGTGCACCTCGTACATTTGCGAGTGCACATGCTTTTTGGTACTCCCTTAACCTGTGCATTGGAATCCTGTAGTGCTGACCCTGAGCAGTATTTGCCCCGAAGATATCCGGCCTCCACTCACCGACTGCTCTGTGGGATATATTTTGCACACTCCCTTGAGGTCTCCTCGTGATCCCTGGTCCGCTGGCCTGTGGGTCCTAGCAAAGGTCACATTGTTTTTTCTTGGGCTTTCCTGGTTGCTCCAGATGTTCCCTGACTCTCCATTGCTTGGAGAGTCCCCTGGGCCTTGATGGTCTACACCTTAACCTATTTCCTCTGACCACATGGGTTGCATTTGCCAAGGCTTGTTGGTGCTCCAGCCGGACATCGACCCCTCAGCACTCGACATCCTTCATGGGACAGCTCACCTCCAGATTCTGGTCATCCTCAACATCTCCTGGTCCCCGTGGCTGTAGAGTCAAACATCCCTTCTTCACACCTGAAGCACCCAACATCGGTGGGCATTCGATTGCCGAGCCCCTGGTCACTTGTCATGACCCAGACTCTGTATCCTCTGCTTTCAGGTTCTTCTCACCTCGAATCAAGGCTTGGATTCCACCCGACACTCTTCACCTTCCTGGCAGCAGTACTTCTTTGCAGCTCTCCATGGAAAACGACGAAGGTTCCCGACACCAATTGACCCCTATGAACCTGACTCCTCTGGGATAGGTAACACAGGTACTCCGGTACTCATTGGTGGGTTGGCTCTAGAACCTCTTTTGTTCCAAAGGGTTTGCTCAAAGTCCTTGTAGAAGTGTCCTTGAACTCTAACTGTCCAACTCCGACTTTCCCATAGAGTTGTAATGAGCACGCAGTCGTGTTTCCTCACTGCACGAGTCCTCCGTGGGCTCCCTGTGTCACTCCTCTGGGTGGTTCCTTGGGGTCCCAACGATTCTAAATTCTCTAGGCACTGTGTCTATTGAAGTCGTGATTGTTATACCGTTTATTTAGTATATGGTTCTGTCTCCCCCCGGAGCCCGTTGTGTATTGTGCTACTTACAAATGTTCTATCGTTACAGTATTGTGTGCTTTGTGTTCTAATCTCGTGTAGAGATTAGTAGAGCTAGTTATATTAATTAACACATATTTTTATATAACTACTGTATGGTTCTCCTTTCATTTAGTAATTCAGGAGGTGACATTCTGGTAAAACAAGCTGCTTTACATTCCTTAAAGATTAAACCTGAAGGCTGCTCTCCACAGCTACCACTAGGATAGCTTTCTAAAGGTTATCTTTGACCCCATACAACATAAGGGTCGTGTGGACTGGTACAAGGTGCCCACTTTAATTAGTGGACAGCATATACCAACCAACCTTCTCAAAGAATCAAGCAGGTCTGGCTGATGAAGGGTAATACCCAGAAACCGGTCCCAGGATGCTTGTTTCCGGTCCAGGAAGGACCTGGCTTGGCAATTCAGTCTAGACTGTTCCCATGAGGCACAGGGTCAAGACTGATTTGCATATGGCTGGGTCTAAACTGGGGTGGCATGGTGAGCAAAAGAACAATGGATTTAACCCAATTCTCTTGAATGGGGGTGAATGTATGATTTATTCAGCATTCCGTCCTTCATTTGTTTGCCTAGCACACCTCACCCCAGGAGGCATACGGATTTGGCGCTTCCCCAGATTTATATGAGTTTGTAATTCTTGGACAGCCTCAAAATGTATGGGTGTTGCATGGAAAAACCCACCCCAATGCCCATGGAACACCTTCCAGGCGCGGAGTAGGGCAACAAAGCGATTTGTGCTGCGTTGCCTTACTTATGAGGTCACTAAAAGCTACGCAGGGTGGCTTTGCGTGGCCTCATAAATCACGCATGTACCTCTTTACGTGGTGGAAAAGTGACGCAGGGCTCTCATAAATAAGCCCCTAAATATGTATATCCAAATTGACACAGTGGTCCGAAGTGACTTACATGATGTGCCATTGCTATATAAATGTAAATACATCAATAATTAAATAAATACAGGTCCAGTACACCTTCTTTGTAATTCCGTGCAGCATGTCTCTTATAGGTCGTCTTCTTTTTAATGAAAAATAAGATGAATGATGAATCTAGAAGAAGTTGAGTTTGTTAAATACTCGCTGCTGACCTTTGTTGTGACCTGCAGGACACAAGTTTGAATCTTACTGAGGCCAACTCACCCTTCTCTGCTTCACAGGCCAGAACATAGCAGCACCCCTTAATTGAAGTGGTTATATATGGCAAAGCCGAGCTAAAAAGTGCTATGTGAGAAATATGATATTAATATTAAGGTGATGTGCATTTGCAGATCCAAATCTGTCAGAAATGCTGATTGTATACACTTTTATTTAAAGTCTACCTCAAATAGAGAGCATGGCCCTGATTTTACCCTAATGGTTACTCACAATGGCCAGTTGCGTGCTTTGGTACAAAAAAATATTCATCAGCTCCTATGAAATTCAAAGGAAATGTGTCGTTTGCAAAAAATGTCAACGTCAAAAGGCCCTCATTACGACATTTACAGGTTGAGAGATATGTTCACTAATATCTTCAGCAATGTATACGAAGCAATTTGTAAGTTTGCATGGAATGTGGTCTACTCTGTGGCTTAGAGAAATAATAATACAAGTGGCCAGCATCGGCGAATGTGCACTGGAAAATATAGGCAATAGAATGGACACTTTCTAAAAGTTGCATTTACTTAAAAGTTACATTAAACTTGACTTGGGAATCAAGTTAGGTACAGTGTTAGGAGAAGTGTGGCTCAATGGTTAGAGCGGCAGACCCTGATGCAGAAGTCTGGCCTGGACCAGGGTTCAATTCCTGCCTCGGAGGGTCTTGGGCTCAATTTCCCCGGACCTGATATTCTCGCCTCAGTGCCTATTCTTTTTTTTTTTTTCAGTTTGAGAGCTTTATTGAAATATTAGTTATAAAACCAATAAGGTGGCAACAGTAGAACAATAAAGAAACAGATACATTATGCAATAAGTGAAGCAAATATATACTACTGAAGGCACTAGTAAAGAATCAGAGCGTTTTCTAATTTTTGGAAGGGAAGAGGGGGGAGGGGAGGGAGGGAGGGTAGAAAGGGATATGATGATAATAATCCTATAAATATAAGCATAAACATAAACATTGTTGGCAAGAAAGTCAATTGTACAATAAATACATAAGAGAAAGGAAAGAATTATACAATGCATTAAATAATGGAGCACAACTGTTCAAGGAGGTTTAAAGTTGTCAGAAGATAACAGAGTATAATTACTTTTGGCAGATTGATCAAGGTATAGAGTAAGAGGCAACAAATAAAGCTCAACATTGCGGGAAGGTTTGCAGGAGGAAGCAAAGGTGACATCCATTCTGTGGGAGTGACATATAAGATTCCACCAACAAGTGACGGAAAGTTTGGTGAGGGACTTCCAATTGGATGCGATGAGTTGGAGGGCAACGGCTATCATAAGATCAAAGAGACCAATTGAATGTGTGGGGAGATCTAAGGAGTCAGAAAGACTTCCTAAAAATACTAAGGGAGCAGAGTAGGGAATAGAGATATTGAAAATGCGGGAAATGCGGGACCAAACCTGAATCCAAAAGGTTTGAACTGAAGGACAGAGAAAGAAAAGATGAGAGATCAGCATTAGGAGTGTTGCATGTCCAGCATTTGGCGTCAGAGGAGGGAAGGAAACGAGAAAGAGAAAGAGGAGAAAGATAGAGCCTATGATAGAAATAAAAGATGGATTGAGTGAGAGAGGCAGAACGAGAGGTCTTCAAAGATTTAGTCCAGAGCTTATCCCAAATCGAAACAGACCATGAGCAATCCAGATCTTTTTCCCAGGACAACTCCAATTTTGATTTGTTACGTTCAGGATTAGGAGCGGAAAAATAACGGTAAATAAGAGAAGCTTTAGGAATAGTGGCTAGAATAGTAAGAAGAGGGGAAGAGGGGAGAGGTAGTTCTGCAGATGGGAGAGAGTAATAACGATCAAGAACAATTTCCATAAGAATATAATATTTCTGTGCAAACGAGTGGGGGCAATGAAACTGCAGTTGAAATTGAGGAAAAGAACGAGGTGAAGAACCATCAAAAAGATGGTGAATCCAAATGATACCTTTTGATCTCCAGGAAGCCCAGGAACGAGTGAATTATACCAAATGGGCATAAGCAGAAAGGATTCTCGAGACACGGGTGATATAGAGAATAAAGGTGTCAAAAGAGAAGAGGTATGTTTGAATAATGGCGAGTTAAGATAGGGAGACTTAGATGTGAAGTGAAGTGTATCTTGAAAGGAAAAGGGTAACATTAAGGAATGTTCAATATGAAGCCAAAGTGGAGAAAAAGGTGACGGTTCTGGAGATAGCCAACGAGAAGCTTGACGAAGAGAGAAAGATTTATGGTACAGGCGAAAATCAGGGAAATTGACCCCTCCATTTGACTTAGTTCTACGGAGAGATACTAAGGATATACAAGGTTTCTTCTGTTTCCAAAAAAATTTGGATATTACAGAATCAATGCGACGAAAATAGAGAGCTGGAATATGAACCGGAAGCATGGCGAGCAGATAAATCAGAATCGGAGCAATCATCATCCTAACAGAATCCAGACGACCCCACCAAGAGAGAAAGAGGGGATTCCAAGAAGAAAATAAAGATTCAATTCTCGAAATAACAGCATTCATATTAAGTTTGATAGAAGATGAGATGGAATTAGAGAAGAGAACTCCAAGGTATTTTATCTTAGTAGTGGTCCAAGCAAAACCAGTCGAAGAAAAATAGTGCGGAAGGCAAAATTTGGTTAATGGGATAATTTCTGTTTTTATCAGAATTGATCTTATATCCTGAGACAAGGGAAAACTTCTCAAATTCTTCTAACAAGGAAGGGACAGAAGTCTCTGGATCTGAGATGAATAAAAGAATATCATCTGCATAGGCAGACAATTTGAGATGTTGATCTCCATATGGAAAGCCAGAAATAGAGGGATTATTGCGAATAGAAGATAGAAAAGGTTCCAGAGCTAATATAAATAGAAGGGGAGAGAGAGGACAACCTTGACGAACTCCGCGTTGAAGCACAAAGGGGGAAGTGAGTTGACCATTTACAAGGACTGAGGCTTTGGGCGTTGAATAAATTAAAGATATTAAGGAAATAAACTTAGGACCAAAACCATGCCATTTCAGAGAAGCCAATAGAAAAGACCAATCAACCCGATCAAAAGCTTTTTCAGCGTCGACAGAAATAGCTGCTAGTGGAATGGAGAGAGAAGAGGCTTTATTTAAAACGTTGAGAAAAAGTCTAGAATTATCCGACGTGAGACGACCCTTTACAAATCCGCATTGTTCTTTTCCAATGAGGTGAGGCATAAAAGGGTCAAGGCGTAAGGCTAGCAGTTTAGCAAATAACTTATAATCCACATTAACTAAGGACATTGGTTGGTAATTCTTGCAAAACTTAGGATCGCGGTCTTCTTTAGGGATAAGACAAATAGTCGCATCCTGAAAAGAACCTTGAGGAATACCAGTAGAACAAAAAGACTGAAAAAGAGAAAGTAAACGAGGTAGAAGAAGATCGGAGAAGTGTAAGTAGAATTCAACCGGAAATCCATCCGGGCCCGGAGTTTTGCCTTTGGTAAGAGATGTTAATGCAGTAGAGAGTTCGTGAAGAGTTAAGTCTGTTTCGATGTCTGAGAATTGAAGTTGGGTTGTATTTGGTTTAGGCAATTTATCAAAATAAGATTGAAGAAGAGCAGGGGACGGTGGGTTCTCAGGAGTATACAAGGATTCATAAAAAGATTGAAATTGTTCTAAAATATCTTTATCTGTGTGCAAGAGAACATTTGAGGGGGAATAGATAGAATCAATAAGAGTACGCTCTTTGCGTGACTTAAGATAATTAGCAAGAAGTTTACCTGATTTGTTACGTCCACCATAATAACGAGCACTGCTTCGCAGAAGAAAGGTGGATGCCGAATCGGTGGTGAGTTTCTTGAACGAAAGTTTGGCCTTAATAAGGTCTGGAGATACATGAGTGGGGGAAGAAGTATAAAATTGATGTTCTAGAGTCTTGATATGAGCAAGGGCAATCTTACGTTTTGGAGTAAACTGTTTCTTCTTTTTGGAAACAAAGTCGATAATGAAACCACGGGCCGTGGCCTTGAAAGAGTCCCAAAGGACATGAGGGGATGTTTGTGGGTCAGAATTAATCTGGAAGAATTCGGAAGTGAAAGAACGAAAAGAAGAAGAGAAATGGGGGTCAGTTAGTAAGGAGGAATTAAAACGCCAACGAGAAGATGCAGGAGTAGGAGGAAGAAGGTCAAAGGCTGTAACAATAGGAGCATGGTCAGAGATTACAATAGGTTCAATAGAGGATGACAGAAGATTTTGAGACAAGGAGGAGGAAAGGAAGATATAATCTAGACGTGAAAAAGAGGCATGTGGAGGGGAAAAGAAAGAGAAATCTAAAACATCAGGGTGAGTAAGTCTCCAAGAATCTACTAAATGAGCTTGTGTAATGGTGTCCAGAAATTGTTTATGAGGTTTGTGTGGAACAAAGCGAACAGATGATTTGCGATCAAGGAAAGGATCAAATATCTGATTACAGTCGCCACCTAAAATAAAGTAATTATCTTTATGTTGAATACATTTGGAGGTGATTAATGGCCAAAATGAAGAGTCAAAATTAGTAGGACCATAAACATTATATACAGTAATAGGAATTGAGTCAATAAGGAGTTTAGCTAATACCCAGCGACCATCTTCATCCTTTTCTTCCAAAATAATCTTACATTTGAGTCGCTTGTGGATCAGAATAGCAACTCCATTCTTTTTATGAGAGGCAGGGGAAAATAATACAGTACCAACCCATTGTCTTTTTAATTTCAAGGATTCAAGATCAGAAAGGTGAATTTCTTGAATAAGTGCAATGTCAGGGTTATATGAAGATAAGTGGGATAACACGCTCTGCCGTTTAATAGGATTGTTAAAGCCTTTCACATTCCATGAGACAACTTTAAAGGTTATAACCTGGGAAAATATACAGGATAAAAGAGTTCAAAAACATTGGTACAAACAACAAGCCAACCATTAAATACTGAGAAAAAAGACAGAAAGAGTAAGAAATGAAAAGGGAGAGGGGAAGGGGGAAGAGGAAAAGGGGGAAAGGAAGGAGAGACATCAATAGGAAAGGAAGAGACAGAAAAGACAGTACAAATCCAAAGGATGACTGCAAAAAACATACCTGATGGGGAGGGTATAAAGAGGGAGGTGGGGAAGTGGTGATGCGTAACAAGACGGGTAAGACCAGGAACAGAAGCATGACCGCACCAGGACCTCACAGGACCACAAAGGAGAAAAAAAAACATAGGATGAGGGGAAGACCGGTACACATCTGCATGAGGGAAGAAAGAGAACAATTAATATGAAAAACATGCAAGGGACAATACAAGATAAAAAACAAGAAAAACAGCTGGAATACAAGTGATGGGGATTTCGTTGAAAAGTATATAACATTAACAAGTGAACATATTCAAGAGGAATGAATGAATTACTAAGCAACAATACTCAGGTATTATAAGTCATAAGGGATAAGAGACACAGGAAACCATAGAACTCTTAGAGAGCACAATCAATAAAATAAAAACAATTGTCAGCCACTGTTTGAAGGTGATGAATCCATTCCTTCATTGTTGTGCAGAAGGATGAAATTTCGTAGCTCTCCAGGATCTTGAAAGGACCAAGATTTGTTTTGGTAAGTTACTCTGAATGTGCAAGGATGGAACAGACCATAACGCGCTCCAAGAGAGCGCAGCGAAGGACGAAGAGCTAAAAATTCTTTACGTCTGGAGGCAGTAGCATTAGAGACATCTTGAGACAAATACACACGTTGACCAAGCCAGGAGATTTGTTTTTTAGCTCTAGCTGCGGATAGAATGGAGAGAAGGTCTGTGAATTTCAAAAACAGGATGATAACACCTCGAGGTTTCGTGGAAGTAGATGTACGTGAACCAAGTCTGTGAGCCCTTTGAATACTAATGGATGTAGAAGGTGGCATATCCAAAAGTTTCGGTAGGAAGGTGGTGAAGTAAGTGACTGGATCATCTCCCTCCAAATTCTCCGGCAAACCGTAAATACGTAGGTTGTTCCTCCTATTTCGATTTTCCAAATCCTCTGTATGTTGTTGCAAGGATAGAACAGTCTTCTCCAGAGCTACGATGCGTTGTGTGTTAGATTGGACTTCCGGAAGTTGTTGTTCAATAGAAGAAATTCGGGTATCCATAATGTCCCATTTGTCCTTTAAAAGTTGCATATCTTTACTTGTGTCTTCAATAAATGGGCGTAGTGCTCGAATCTCCTCCAAAATTAAGTCAATAGAAGATGAAGCAAGAGGTGCATCTGGTGCTGGAGAGTCTTGCTTCAAACGCTTAATAGAAGTCGCAGGAGGCGAAGATTTATGTATTGATGACTGCCCTGAAGAGGAGCGATGAGAAGATAAAGTCGCCATCTTGGAAGACTGTGGAGTTGAAGGTACAACGCCTGGAGGACTCACAGGAGACTTTACAGTAGGAGTGAAAACAAATTTTGGTTTACGTAGGTTCACCATAAGAGAAAAAATGGAGACAGAGATGCCTTTGGTATATTAGCACTCCGACAATAAAAGTAAGCACTAGAGTTGTTTGAAGGAAAGTGCACCTAAGTTAGCAAGAGTCAATAGACATTCAGTAGGTTCCGCAGAGAGAACAAGGCCTTCGAGGAAAATTATTATAATGAGGGACATACCATTCTGCAAGTAAGCATTATCAAAGTTGGAAAGAGTCACAGTGAAGGCAAATATAGGTACATATTACAATAAAAAGTCACTTTGCAATTGGGTATTTCCTGTGTATCCACCAAGAAACCTTACAAGGAATATAAGGTGAGTATACCATACAGAACAAAAGGAGAAGTCATCAATGGAAGAACAAAATGTATGGTACGAATAGGACTGAAGAGACCATGAGGAAATATTCTGCAGCAAAGGACCGTGTTCCAAAAATTAATCTTAGTTCCAAGGTGACAAGATAAATAAGTAACTTGTACTAGGTCAAGACCTTATAGACACGTCGAGAATATTATGTAGAAAAAAGCTGCAGCTCTCAAATCAGTCGCGGCTTGTAGGAGTGGTGGTGCTGTGACGCACTATTCAAAGACGTGTTATAAGGCAGGGCACAGAACACAGTAAAGCTGGGAATGTAGCATGCTAAAGTATTCCAGTATGCAAATAATTCGTTTCCTGAAGCAAAATGAGCAGACCAGGCAATAAAAAAAAATAAAAAATAAAAAAGTCACTGAAGAAACGCCTGTATTTTGATAAGCTCAGCAGACATTAGAACACCTTCATAGAGAGTGAGGGTCAAATATGGCACGTGAATGGCAAAAGGTTTCAAAGGAGCAAGAAAAAAGAGTCCTGTGGTAATGTTTCAATTCACTGCATATCCTCAAAAAGCTTCAAAGGCATGACAAAAGAAGAAAAAACAACCAAAGGAACATGTTGTCCAGGGTGCTGGCAAAGCGGCATCAACAGAGCGGTGAAGCACCGTGACTATTCAACTCAGTCACTGCATTCGGGAGCTATCAGTGCCATGACGCATTAAAAAAGCGCTTATAAAAAATATTGCACATGGGCCAAAACTAGTCACAAAAACGATGTATTGTGACCCAAAAGCGCACAGGGGAAATGAATGCACGTCAGTGTGTGCATACCTTGTGTCCATGAAACGATTGAATTCCGGCGGCGTCACTCCCCGGCGTCTGATAGGGCGCACCCTGAGGTAAAATACTCGTGCAGGCGTTCGGGTCGAAGGAGCTGGCCTCGGAAGTCCAAAGTCGGTCAAAACGTCCCCAGCATGTTCCGGCTGCAGCTGCCACCAAGTGTTGCAGGAACGTTCCCCAAATCACGAGCAAAACCTCCGTGAAGTGCTACAGTGCGGCGGAGCTCTGAATCTAGCCGGCCATCTTGCTCGGCATCCAAGCCACGCCCCCCTCAGTGCCTATTCTAATCATGGGTACCTCTATGCAATAGCTTGCTTAATCTCTACAAAGGCCCCAACAGTGCTAGGACGCCTGGCTTTACCTTGGGGGTGCCCAGGAGTGGGCACTTCACAGGGAAAGGCCAGGAAGGTTTCCACAGTGGTATGTGCATAGCGCCTTGAGACCCCTTCGGGGTGATATGTGCGCTATATAAAAGCACTACATTTACATCAAGTTAGGTTTAGTGTGAAGGTTAACTTCATACCTTGAAGTACCAACTTTAGTTGTCCTATTCCAGAGTTAGCACAGCGGAGTTGTCAGTGTGCAACTCTGTACTTGCCAATGGGGCTACTAACCTTTCCACAATAAAAATGACAAATTTGGTTTTTTACTGTTATGACATATATAAATAAATGTCCTGCTTTTTAATATGCAGCACCCGGCCTTAGGACTTGATAGGCATGTTTTAGTCATGCCATATATAATAAAAAGGGAGATGTGGGCTTGGTCTTTAGCTTAAATGGCAAAGTAGACTTAGCATTTTAAAACTGCTCAGCCAGTCTTGAGTGGAGTCTGGGGGACATGTTTTCACTTTTTCACATCCAGGCTGGCACAATCAGTGCTGCAACCCTGGTGGGACACTTTAACTTACATGCGCTGGGTCCCTCTGGTACCATATACTATGGACTTATAAGTAAGTAAAGCTATTCCATTTGGTATAAGCGAATCTAATATTACACTTTTGAGGATCAAAGTACTGACACTGGGGTCTGATTATCAGGCATCAGTGCACTCTGAGTCTAAAACCAGCAGCATCAGTCCAAAACTTTGGGGGTGATCATGCAAAAAGAGGCCTTTCCTTACAAACAACATCTGGGGTGAGTGAAAGGTTGATAAACTCGCATAAAGGCCCCCTAGATGACTGAAGCCACTGTGTGGAGGATAAGAACTGTGCAAGGTTCACCAGGGGAGCCAGATCTCAGGCAAACAAATGTCTGCAGAACCTCAGCTTCTGAGTTGAAAGGGATCGGAAACAGTTGCCTGGGATCTGAGTACAAGGTTGAGAGCAGTGCTAGTGTTCTCAGGAGAGTAGCCTTTTGATGTCCTCATCAAGTTTTGTGAAGTTAGATGAAATAAAAGCAGAAAGTTGATCCCACCGCTGCTGAAAGTAGAAAGGAATGGATGGTGCTGTGGTTGAAAAGAGCTCATGGAAGACATTGAATGCTGACACTACACGAGACGCACTAAAGTAAGACATGTCTTCATGCAGACAAGCTTCATAATGACCTACATAAGAATCATAAATGATAGTCGAATAGTGCTTGACTCCTCTGAGTATCCACGTCGTCTTAAGCTTCCAGCCTGTCTCATGTCATACTTACGATTCTCCAGCTCAGGAACAAACAATTTATTACGGCAGAGGCCACCTGGCGAGGCAGTGGAACTAGTGGTATTGGAAGGATTGTGGTCAACTCCTGTTTCCAAAAGATCTTTGAAAGATGACAGCTCATACACCACATCAAGGGATTGAGCAAGTAGGTAAATAGAACGCAGTAATTCACCACAAGCAGTGCTGTTTCTGAAGACGCCATTCCTGGGGATGGGGCGGGCTGAGAATTAAATAACAAATGGTCCCAAGAAACAAGACTGGGTAGTAATCAGACCATCCTGGTGGGTCTAGAGCAACACCTGAATCCCAATCAGCGTTTGTGTAGAACAGATCCAGGAGGTGCCCACCAGTATGTGCCTCACCCTTAAAAAGTTAAGAGTCATTGCTTCCAGATTTCCTGACAGGAGACAAAAACTAGAAACAAGGGGGGTCACAAGATTGGAAAATGACATCACTTAGCACCATCAATTTGGCAACAGTCAAGGCCATGGCATCACAAAGGTCTCAGGAACAGGATCTGGAACAAAAGTCCTACATCCCTCAGGACTGTCCCAGCCCTACTCTACTTCAGCAAAGAGTTGAAGATGCACCTCTTTAAAGAACCCTACACCATCATGCAATACCAGTCCACACCTGTCACCTCTGAAATCATGTGTTGACCGTGCTCTTACCTTTGACCTTGTGTAGAGCTCCACTGTCTTTGGCTAGGTTCACTCTTTACAAAAACCATGTACATACATACATGCCTAAATGCAGGTGTATTAGAGAGTCTAGGAAGTGGGGGCCGAATTTATCAATGTCTTGCATCACCCTTGAGCCATACATGAGGGCTCAAGGATGAAGCAAAACCTTAGTGAAATGTATAAAGCCCCACAGGCCCACGTTGGGCGGCCCTGCATGGCTTATAAATCTGGAGTAACGCAAGTCAGAGCAAATCGCTGCCTTGCGTTACTCTGCACCAGGCAGGTGCTCCATGGGTGGAGAGTGGGTGTTCCCATTCATCCACCCAAGGATTTTGCCGCATTCCAGATTAACCAGTAGTGGTAGACCAGGGAATAATACACCAAAATGCTATGCCTCCCCAGGTGAGGCATAACATGGAGAAATATCTTCATTTCTCCTTGTTTTTTCCTCTTTCAACGTGTCCGGCGTTCTGCAGCTCGCATAGAAAGAGGAAAATGCGTCTGAGGATTGTGTTTGTGGAGGACGGTGTCCCTCCCTGCACGTAAACAACCCTGTCACCAACGCAGGTTCCCTTGCTCCATAACGCAACTGTGTTGACGCTAAGCAGCCAAAAGTGCGCCAGTGCTAGGAAAGGACAGGGATGCACCGCATAATGTAAAATACAGCGCATCCATTCCCTTTCACGCACCACAGCACAATGGCTGGCCGCATTGAGTTGGGTGAAAAAAATGATAAATATGGGCTTTGATGTCAGTTTCAAGGAGTGGCTACTCCATTTTGGGCATAATACAGACGTGCTGTGAATTATGGTAACACAGCCTCCATGTTTCAAGGAGCCATCATCGCGTAAAATACTAGAACAAGAGGGATATCGATCTAAGCCTGGATTGGAGGATCCTGTGAGCCAGAACGCAGTAATAAACAAAGGATCGATTCCCTCCTCCCTGACTGTACGATATATGGTGATATATCATGTACGTGGGCTGCCTCCTCCTCGTGACAATGAAATCCGTACTGTGTGGGTAGCTGTAAAATTAGAATATTGGAGGAACTACTTAGAGCACCGTACTGGCATTTGTTTACAACTGCAGCACTAAAAACAAAGCAGAATGCAGCTTTTTACTGTTTCTGCCTCTCTAATGTGGCGCCCCTCTGTGTTTTCTGGGATTCTGAAATGTTCTTGCTTTTAGTAGACGTGTCTCTGGATCCCAATCAGACATAACCAATACCTTATTATTTCTTAGCGTGTTTGAAGCGCAGAGGTTCACACCTTGTATGGTCACCACTCAGGCAGCTGAGATTTTGGTGAAACCTCTCCAGACAGTAATCTGTTTTTTGTCAAACTGCTAGGCTCATTATAGACCTCTGTGTATGAAAGAATGATAGTGTCTTGTCTTTTAAGGCTAACGTTAGGTTTTCAGAACGAAATGTTCCCATTTTGAAACGTGAAGTGAATTCTTGAGATGCAAGCAAAGAGCTTTCCCTCTGTATGATGCCTCCCTAGCTTGTGCGTGTCAGCTCCTGACTGTTTACTAAGATTTACAGAGCACTTTCAACAAGCATTGGCAAAATCAACAGGTCTGGCGTACGTTTTTTTTCTTTTAACGGAGTTTTATATAGCGTGAACTTGACCCGAGGGTATCTGGATCTGGGTGCTTTACACGAGCTCCAGTTGCATTACATAAGAACACATTCATTTTTGTTAGGCACAGGGAGATTAAGTAATTTGTCCAGAATCACAAGATGTTGCGCTTCCTTTCCGAGACTCGAACCGGTTTCCCAGATTTGAGGTCGACCATCCTAGCCGGTAGTCCAACTCCTCTTCCCCAGTTGCTTTGTCAATACTTGCTTTGTTTTGTCATGTTTTTTTTCTAACGTTACTCATGGGAAAGATGATGGTCCTCCTCAATCAAAAAAAAAACTCTGGCTAAGAATGCACCTATTGCCATAGGACTGCCTGGCACTGAAGGGAACTACTTTGTGTGTGGATGTGCTCCTTGTGAAAGAACAGAATGCTTCCACCAACAGCAAAGTTAGCCCTTGGCTGAAGTGAGTTGACCCGCTTCCTATTGCTGTGGAATAAAAATGTGATTGCCACAATACCAGATCAAGGGATGAAGAGGGCAGGCTGAAAGACCCTAAACATATATTATTCATATAATTTAAGTGAAAGCCAAAAGTCTTGGCTAATGCCAGACCTAAAAAGCTACTTACATCTTTGCAGGGGTCAAAGGTTTCTTTGTGTGCACTTAGGAGACTTAAAAATCCAACATGAAACTGTTGAAAATACGTCCATGGCATGCTGTTTTATGTTATATTGTGCTATGTTGTCTTAGCACTTCAAGATACATAAAGAATACTATAGGACCTAGTCAGATGATGGTCTACTGAAAACATTCTGGTTGCTCAGCTCTTCATTTCAAGACAAGTCAAGTCAAAGAATTTATATAGCGCACTACATACCCAGAGGGTCTCAAGGCGCTTAGGGAGGGGAGGAGGATTACTTGTCAAGTATCCACGTTTTAAGTTGCTTTCTGAATGCTAGGTGGTTCTGGGTAAGGCGAAGGTAAGTAGGGAGTGAGTTCCATGTTTTAGTAGCCAGGTATGAGAAGGAGCTGCCTCCCATGGTGGTCTTGTTGATGCGAGGAACAGTGGCGAGGGCTTGGCTGGAGGAACGTAGTTGGCGGGAGGGGGTGTAGAAGGACAGTCGTGAGTTGAGGCATTCTGGTCCGATGTCGTAGAGTGATTTGTGTGCGTGGGTTAGCAGTCGGAAAGTGATCCTCTTATTGACGGGTAGCCAGTGGAGGTTTTTCAGGTGACCAGAGATGTGTTCGTTGCGCGGGATGTCTAATATGATCCTGGCTGAGGCGTTTTGGATTCGTTGGAGTTTCTTCTGGAGTTTAGCGGTAGTACCTGCGTAGAGGGTGTTTCCGTAGTCCAGTCGGCTCGTGACCAGAGCATGGGTGACTGTTTTTCTGGTTTCGGTGGGGATCCAGCGAAATGTTTTTTGGAGCATGCGAAGAATGTTGAAGCAGGATGAGGATACGGCGCTGGCTTGTCTGTTCATTGAGAGTGAAGAATCCAGGATAACGCCTAGGTTCCGTGCGTGGTCTGTCGGGATGGGTGCTTTTCCAAGGGCTTCCGGCCACCAGGAATCGTCCCATGCAGGGGGGGATGTACCTAAGATGAGGACTTCTGTTTTATCCGAGTTCAGTTTCAGACGGCTGTGTTTCATCCATTCGGCAACTTCTTTCATTCCTTCGTGTAGGTTAGTCTTGGCGGTGCTGGGGTCATTGGTGAGAGAAAGGATTAGTTGAGTGTCATCCGCGTAAGAGATGATGTTGAGGTTGTGTTGGAGGGCGATGGCCGCGAGGGGGCTCATGTATACGTTGAAGAGGGTGGGACTGAGTGAGGATCCTTGTGGTACGCCACAGATGACTTCAGTGGCCTCGGACTTGAATGGTGGGAGGCGGACTCTCTGGGTTCTTCCGGTGAGGAACGAGGTGATCCATTCAAGTGCTTTTCCTTGTATTCCGATGTTTCTGAGGCGTTGTAAAAGGGTGCTGTGGCAGACTGTGTCGAATGCTGCAGAGAGGTCGAGGAGGATGAGGGCGACTGTGTCTCCATTGTCCAGTAGAGTTCGAATGTCGTCTGTTGCTGCGATGAGGGCGGTCTCAGTGCTGTGTTTTGCTCGGAAGCCAGATTGTGAGGAGTCGAGGGATTTGTTGGCTTCGAGGAAAGCGGTGAGCTGGTTGTTGACAGCTTTCTCGATTACTTTGGCCGGGAATGGAAGGAGCGAAATGGGGCGGTAATTTTTGAGTTCGGTGGGGTCCGCTGTGGGTTTTTTCAGAAGGGCGGTGAGTTCAGCGTGTTTCCAGTTTTCCGGGAAGGCGGCGGAGTTGAAGGAGCAGTTGATGACGTCTCGGAGGTGCGGTGCTATGACGGAGTCTGCTTTGTTGAAGATGTGGTGAGGACATGGGTCTGTGGGGGATCCTGAGTGGATGGAGTTCATCAGGCGGATGGTGTCCTCAGTGGAGATTGGGTTCCAGTCGTTAAGGGTGTTCAAGGGGGGAGAATGTTCAGCATATGGTCGGGTGGGTTGGTCTCCGGGTTGGTTGTCAAAGCTGTTGTGGATGTCTGCAATTTTGTTGTGGAAGAATGAGGCTAGGGAGTCGCAGAGGGCTTGAGAGGGGGTGATGTCGTTGGAGTTGGCCGAGGGATTGGTAAATTCCTTGACGATGTTGAAAAGTTCCTTGCTGTTGTGGGCGTTGTTGTCAAGTCGATCCTTGAATGCTGTTTTCTTGGCCTTTCGGATTAGTTGGTGGTGTGTGCGGGTGGCGTTTTTGAAGGCGTCCTTGGTGCTAGTGGTTGGGTCTTTTTTCCAGGCCTTTTCAAGGGAGCGGCAGAGTTTCTTGGACTTCTTAAGATCATCGTTGAACCATGAGGCCTTCTTGCTGCCAGGTTTGCTTTGACGTTTTTTCAGTGGTGCTAAGGTGTCGGCGGTGTTGGATAACCATAGGGTGAAGTTGGCGGCGGCTTGGTCTGGGTTAGAAGAGTGGGCTGGGGTGTTTAGAAGGAGCGATGAGGAGATCTGGTCGATGGTGATTTTGTTCCAGTTTCTTTGCAGAGTTGGTTGGAGGTGGTTGATGTGTTTTGGCTTGTTGTAGGTGAAGTGAACGCAGCTGTGGTCAGTCCAGAGGAGATCCGTAGTGTGGCTGAAGGAGACATGATTGCTGGAGGTGAAGATGGGGTCGAGTGTGTGACCTGCGATGTGGGTGGGGGAAGTGACCAGTTGTTTAAGTCCGAGGTTGGCGAGGTTGTCCAAGAGGGTGGTGGTGTTGCGGTCGTTGATCTTTTCAAGGTGAAAGTTGAGGTCTCCCAGAAGGATGTGGTCTTTGGAGGGGAGCACGTGTGGAGTGATGAAGTCCGTGATGTCTTCACTGAATTTTGCGCGGGGTCCTGGTGGTCTGTAGAGGAGGGTGCCTCTGAGTGTGGTCTTGGGGTCGATGTGGATCTGGAAGTGAAGGTGTTCGGAGTTGGCGAGGTTGGCGTCAGAGCTGGTTGAGATGCGGATTGATTTCTTATGGACGATAGCGATTCCTCCTCCTGTGTGGCCGGTACGGTCCTTGCGTGTGATCTTATAATCTTCAGGGATGGCAATGGTGATGTCTGGGGCGGAGGAAGCGTTCATCCATGTTTCCGTTAGGAAGGCGGCGTCTGGAGAGATGGTGTCTAGTAGATTCCATAGGTCAATGGCGTGCCTGTGGACCGATCGGGTGTTGAGAAGGATGCATTGTAGGTGATTGGGGTCGTGGATCTGTGGTGTGGTCGTAGCGGAGATGTTGTCAGTGCCGATGAATTTGCAGGAGTAGCAAGAGAAAGGTCCATGGGTGTGTCCAGGAGCGGCTTGGACGCAGTTGGGGGCGCAACCGGGGTTAAGGGCTAGGAGGGTGGCGGCATCGTAGGTAATGCGGGAGGGCTGGGCAGCGCGAGGGCCAGGGGGTCTGGCGCTGGGCGCGGTCCAGGCGCGGACGGGCGTAGACGGGCTTACCTTTGGCGCACCTTTGGCGCGGCTGGGGCGCGAACGCTGCGCGTGAACGCTGCACGCGGGAACAACTGTCATATATGGATAGTGGAGGGGGAGGGGCGAGGGCGGCTCAGCTGGGAGGCGGGTCGGGCACACGAGGACGACAACAACAAACAAAATGGAGGCGGAGGGGGGAGCAGAGTGGAGCGCTATTGGCAAACGCGCAAACAATGTTAGGAAACAGCACAATGAAATAACTAGAGCGCAAATGAGGCAAAGCGGTAAACAAAGCACACAGCAGGTGAAATGAAATGCAGGTTTTTGAAGTGAATCCAAGCAAAGCAGCGCTACGATACCAGGTGTCTGCAGGGGACACTGGGAGCGACCACTCAGTCCGTGAGGAGGAGCGAGTCACAGCGTCTACAGGGCGAGGAGCGCTATTTCAGGTCAGTGGGAGGGCGGCTCAGCTGGGAGGCGGGTCGGGCACACGAGGACGACAACAACAAACAAAATGGAGGCGGAGGGGGGAGCAGAGCGGAGCGCTATTGGCAAACGCGCAAACAATGTTAGGAAACAGCACAATGAAATAACTAGAGCGCAAATGAGGCAAAGCGGTAAACAAAGCACACAGCAGGCGAAATGAAATGCAGGTTTTTGAAGTGAATCTAAGCAAAGCAGCGCTACGATACCAGGTGTCTGCAGGGGACACTGGGAGCGACCACTCAGTCCGTTAGGAGGAGCGAGTCACAGCGTCTACAGGGCGAGGAGCGCTATTTCAGGTCAGTGGGAGGGCGGCTCAGCTGGGAGGCGGGTCGGGCACACGAGGACGACAACAACAAACAAAATGGAGGCGGAGGGGGGAGCAGAGCGGAGCGCTATTGGCAAACGCGCAAACAATGTTAGGAAACAGCACAATGAAATAACTAGAGCGCAAATGAGGCAAAGCGGTAAACAAAGCACACAGCAGGCGAAATGTACATACTGTTACTTTTGGAGGCTCGCATTATTAAGAGCCCAGAGAACACAAGCAGCGCACAATAGTCCTTGGAACTTGTGTTGGATGTTTTGAGATATGGAGGACTTCTTCATGTTTATTCCAAGAATTTCCAATCTCATACTACACACAGTGCTTGGTTCTTCTGTGGCATAGAACCACTGCATAAAAGTATGCTATGTTGTTTTATGTTAGCTTGTATATTTTATTCTGACAATTGCTCGTACCTCAATAATCAAATTGTGGAATACTGCTTTTGAAAAAAATAGTTAAAAGTGAGTACATACAGAAAATTAAATGGTCTTGCATTTCAGACTTCCAAATAATAAATGATCTCCAGCCGACACGTGTTTCGTCTATGGGTAATTGTCCCAATAACTTCGTCAGGGCAGACAAGTATAGAAAATATAGCTGCAACATTACCTAGAAAATGGATGAACATTGTGTCAAAAGTGTGTTTTATTTCATTTTCACTAAGGTCCAGGTTTATAGATGATCGGGCCCAGGGAAGTGGTACCCTTGATTGACATCTGTGGTGTATCACGTCTTGTAAATTTAGGCATTGCTAAAGTCATGATGGTAATTAAACCTAGACAAAATATGTGTTGGCTAGCGTTCATGTATTGACTGGAAAATCTGAAATAAAAGTCTACGTTTTAATATGGAAACACTTCGAGGGTGAGAACATGAGTTCCTCGCCTCATCAAAGTTTTACAGTGAGGTCAGCAGACCACCTGACTCTGGGGATGGGGCCAACCTCCTCTGTTTTGCAGGAATTTAGTGGGTTTACAAATCAAGCTAGAACAAGCATCCAGCCTGCCTCCTCTATTCATGCAGAGCTCCTGGTGAGGCTTAGAGGTTCCTCTGTCCTCCACGACGCCATGACCTTTCCTTGAACTGTAGCTAAACCAAATAGCGCTCACTCAGATGTGTTTACTGGGCCTTTTGATTGGGAAGAGAGGAACTGGAGTACGTAGATTCCTCTCCAGTACGTTAGCAGTCACAGCCGCCTCCCCTGGCCTGCCATGACCGGAGGAAACAGAATACAGAGGCCCTAATGGGACAACAACCCCAGTCCCTCCTGCCTATCTGAGTCCAAGAGGTATTATGAAAGTATGAACCTAAGTATGAGAAGTACTACATACAGGACACTGGTAAGATGGTGCCCTCTTGAGCCATAATGGTTCCCTTGTAAAGTGGCAGCTCACACCAGGGAAAACTAAGATTGATCATGTCTCATTGTTTGGTACCTTTTGTTTTGATTAAAAATATAGAAGGGGGGCGTTGCCAAGATGGCGACCTGAACAGACGTGGGTCTCTGTGGCTCCCTGTCCCGGCCCTCGCTTAACGCATCTAACGCAGTCAATCCAGCCCCTAACACCACGGCGCTGGCCCTTATCTGGCTGCGGCTGTGAACTGCACCACCGAGGCGGCTGTGGGACCTGCCTGGCCGAGTGGGAGATCCGACGAAGGCGGAGGCCCGAGACCGCGGCGGAGGAAATGGCGGCCGACATGGCGTGCTCGCCAGCATTGCTCCGACTGGCGGTCGTGGCCTGAGTGGAGCGGGGTCGATCCGCTCCCTGTGGAGTTGGCAGCAAGGCCCAGCAGTCCCGCGACTCCCGCCCAGGAGATCACAGTTAGAGCCGACTACTCCGGCTGCAGCTCGGCTAGAGAGACGCGGAGGTGCCCACCAGAGCTGTGGAAATTGAGGCCCCGGCTTCCGGCCTACTCGTACATGGCTCCAGCGGAAGCCGGAGGAGAGCGCCCGACCTGAGCGCGAGCTGGCGCAATACATCCCGGCGCTTCGCCGACGACGAAGCGGTGGCGCCGAGACCTGGAGGATGAGGGCGGAGGCTTAGACCGTGGCTGAGACGGGCCGTACAGCAGTGCGGCAGCAGTGGTGTCAACCCGAGTGGCTGGACGGAGCCGGCAGCACCCACATTGAGGCCTAGAGAGACCGGGGCCTGAGGTGAGGAGCGCCCTGGTGGAAGGCGAGCAGGAGACCCGGGGGGCACACTCGAGCCCCCGGAGTATGGCCTAGCTGACCCACAGAAGACCTGAGGGGCCTATCATGAAGGGTGGCGGAGGATACCTGCATCAATGTCCGAGCCCTAGCCGGAAGATCCCCACAAGTCATAGCCGAGACCCAGCCCAGCGACAACTGCTGCAACCGCGGCTGCCACAGAGCCGCCACGACCCCCACACCGCGTTCTCACGCGCGGACCCCGCTGTGCTGCCACGGCTGATCTACCTAAGGGCGTTGGAACGGGCATCACTGTGCATCGCTGGCTACCCTCGGGCGGACTCTCGCAGGGGTCCTGAGCTCGCCCCCCACACCTGTACAGAGAGCATCAGTATTTGGAGCCCTCACTCGATATCCCAGATTACAGCCCCGGGCACAACTAGGACAAGGGGCGCCACAGTAGCCGGAAGGCCGCCCGGAACACGCACCACACCGCCAATTCGCGTCTACAGCAAGACCTGGCCCGCGTGACCGCCGGTGGTTGGCGCTGGGCCCACCGACGGCCTTGAAGAGTGGGACCCCCCGGGGGGGGGGGGGCGGGCGAGCCACAGGCCTGAAATCGCCACTCGGCCATGCCTTCCACCAAACGTAGAGCTGGGCGCACCATAACGGACATGTTGGTGAAGGGGCAGCCAAAAGCGAGAAAAGCCCCGACAAGCAGACGCCTGCGGCACAGCCTAAAGATGGAGACAGGGCGGACGGCGAGGCACCGGCCACGAAGTCCTTTATGGAAGCGCTTTTCACCTTCCTTAAAGAAGATATACAGACTCTCAAACAGGAGATGGCTGGGGGGTACAAGGAACTAAGGCGAGATGTGGACGAGATTAGAGAAAGGGTGGCAGAGGTGGAGACGGCGGATATGGCTAGAAGCGAGGAAGTACACGCACTTCAACAAGAAATACTTCGGCTTCAGGAGCAAAAGATGGATCTGCAGGCCCACTCGGAGGACTTGGAGAACCGCTCCCGACGCAATAACATCTACGTCCGGAATGTACCCTCCAAGGCTGAAGGGGGGGACATGACAACCTATTTGCAGGGCCTGTTCCAAGATATTCTGGGGGAGCCTGATGATTTCGAGATTTGGATCGACAGAGCACACAGAGTGGGTCTTCCGCGCCGCGCAGCTACCCCCCCCCCCCCCCCCGGATATCCTCGCCTTCCTCCCGGATTTTCCCCTCAAGGAACGCATCCTGAAGATGGCCCGGCAACAGCATCCCCTCACCTATCAGAACCACGCAGTGGAACTCTTTCAAGATCTGTCCGCAATTACTCTACAGAAACGTCGTGCATTCAAGAAAGTCACTGCTTTTCTACGGGAGAAGAGAGTCCCATATTCCTGGGGGCATCCATTCCGCATCATCTTCAAATGGAACGGGAACCTTCAACAACTTAAGTCCCTGCATGACACCTACGGCCTACTAGGCATCCCGCATGACGAGGGAGGCTCGGGAGACGAATCTGGCGCTCCCCCATCTCAAACGGCACCGCTACCAGGCGCTAGAGACAGCTGGCAAAAGGTGAGACATAAGCGCCCTAAGAAGAACGTCAGCAAACCCAACCCCGAGACGGTGGCACAAGAGCAAGCTGACGCTATCAGAGAAGTGACAAAAGACACAGCTAGCGCGCCGTGAGACTTGGCGAGTTGAGCCACTGATATACACAGCCGCCGAGCGGCGAGAGGGTCGGGGCGGGGAGCCGACGGGTTGCCGTTGCCATTGCTTCCCCATTGATGTTCTACTTTACCACGGATCCAGCTGGACCAATGGCTGGAACTGGGACAATGTTCGCTAACAAGACACTCGAGGTTGGAGTGGAGGTGGAGGGGGGGGAGGGGTTTTGTGGGAGTTTGGGGGATGTTGGGGTTGGGGGAGAGGGAGGGAGGATCTCCTTGTTCACAAAATTTGAGTTTCAACCGGGATTTCCTAGGCCATCACGTGCACATCATGGAACAGCTCAGCCACAGACTAGTGCGGGCCTGGTGCCGCGCGTAGCGACTTAGGATGACACACCACTTAACGGTTCTCTCACTCAACGTGAGAGGGCTCAACAACCCTATTAAGCGCAGGGCGGTCCTGTCTCTCCTGGAGCACTCAAAGGCGGACATCTGCCTCTTGTAGGAAACCCATCTGCTGCCCAAAGACCAACACAGGCTCAAGTCCCGATCCTTTCCCTGGCAGTTCTTCTCGTCCACTAACAAAAAGGTGGCCGGAGTAGCGATATTGGTGGCCAAATCCTTTGGGGGTAGGGTCATGCAAAAAGAGGCTGAGATCAGGGGTAGGTTGCTAGTCCATCGCTTCCAGGTAGCGGGTCAGACACTGTTGGTGGGTACTATCTATGCAACCAACGAAAGCCAAGAGAAATTCCTACACACTGCCCTGGAGGCTGCCACTGCTAACACGCATCCACATTTACTGCTCGGGGGTGGCCTTAACCTGGTGTTTCCCAACACAGCGGACCGCTCCGGTCAGCAATCCGGTCAAGTGAGAGCACTGTCAGCAACGGGACACGCTCATATCACAGACCTAGACCTCGTAGATCTGTGGAGACACGCACACCCACGGGCAACAGCATACACTTATTACTCAGCAGCCCACAAAACATACGCACGACTTGACCACTTTTTGTGTTCCTCCCAGCTGGCGCGTCAAGCGGGTGACGTGGAGATACTCCCGGCCTCCCTGTCTGATCACTCACCAGTGGTGGCGTCCTTCCTGGTCTCGGCAGCACCCAGCCCACAGCGGCACTGGCGGCTGAGTGATAGCCTTTTGCAGCTTCCGACCACACTGGAGCGGATTAAAACGGCGCTCGCTCAGTTCCTCTCACATAATGCCAACGGAGATACCTCTAAAGCTACGCAATGGGCGGCCCTTAAGGCGGTTTTCCGCGGCGAATTCATTTCTATAGCCACAGCTAACAATAGGGAACGCGCGCAGAAAAGAGCCGAACTCACTCAGCGAGTGGCGGAACTGGAACAGATGCACCAACGCACGGGGGCAGCACGGGCGTGGCGGCAACTATGCACGGAACGGAAGATGCTAGCGGAACTGGACCAGGACATTGCGGAATATGCCGCCATGCGCCTCCGGCACGCGTACTATACTGGGGGAGACCGCTGCGGGAAATTGTTGGCGAGCAGATTACAGGAGCAGCGCCAGAGACAGCAGATCCGAACCCTCCAGCCTAGCTACGGAACCCCCATCACTGAAGACGCGGCCATCGCCGCGGCCTTTGGCGACTACTACGCTGATCTTTACATAGCGGACAGCCTCGACCTGCAAGATGGCCATAATTACCTGCAGGGTGCAGCCCTCCCGTCGCTCAATGAGGCACAGACGGCATTCCTCGCCCGGCCCATAGGCCTAGAGGAGGTCATCTCAGCGATCTCTCGCCTGAAACTGGGGAAATCCCCTGGCTCAGACGACTACACGGCGGCCTTCTATAAGACCTTTTGTCCACAAGTGGCCCACTGCTAAAGGACCTTTTCAACACCTTCGACACGCCTGGCGCCATTCCTCCGGACCTACTGGAGGCCGCCATTTTGGTGATTCCCAAGGAGGGACGGGACCCCACCCGATGTGGCTCATATCGGCCGATTTCCCTGTTGAACATCGATCTGAAGCTCTACACCGGCATCCTGGCAAGTCGGCTTGCGCCCTATATGCAACAGCTGGTGGAGCCTGATCAAGCAGGCTTCATCCCACAGCCGCAGACAAGCGACAACACTAGGCGAGTCCTCCACCTCATGGAGGCCGGGTCGCGGACAAGACTGGACTGCATGCTCCTCACGATTGATGCAGAGAAGGCATTCGATAGGGTGCATTGGCCCTATCTAGAGTTAGTGCTACAGCGGTTCGGAATCGGAGAAACCCTCGGCAACCGTATATTTAATTGTTATCGCCAACCAAATGCCGCAGTCCGGGTCAACGGCCACACATCCCCACGGTTTGCGATTGGCAGGGAGACTAGACAGGGGTGCCCACTCTCTCCCCTTCTATTCACGCTCTATATGGAGCCGCTGGCGCGCCGGGTGAGAGAACACAACCGCATTACGGGCATACCATTTGGCGGAGACACTCACACGATCATTTTATATGCTGACAACATCTTACTATCCCTGACCAACCCGATGCAATCCCTCCCAACGCTCTTTATCGAGCTTCACACTTTTGCGCAGGCGTCAGGCTTTAAGATCAATGTGGCGAAGTCGGAAGCCCTGAATCTGTCACTGTCACCAGAGGTGCTAGAGGATGCCAAGGCTGAATTTGACCTACAGTGGTCAGAGTCTGCCATCCCTTACCTGGGGGTCTTATTGGCCCCGACAGTGCAGGCCTCCGCAGATGCCAACTATGCCAGGCTCAGCTCCCGACTTCGGGACAACCTCAGGCGGTGGAAGCACCTGACCCTGTCTTGGCTGGGTCGGATTACTGCCGTAAAAGTGACCCTGCTGCCCCAGATTCTTTACGTATTCCAGACCCTACCTCTGTGCCCACCGGCGGGATGGCTTCAGAAGACCCAATCAGATCTAACAAGCTTTATCTGGAACGGCCGCCGTCCGCGGTTTAAGCATACAATCGCCACACTTCCCCGAGAACATGGTGGCGTAGGCGTGCCCGACCTCACTCTATACTTCCAGGCAACTCAGCTACGCACTCTTTGTTTTTCCTTCCTTTTGTTTTTCTTGCATACTCATGTTTCATTGTCGGCGCCGCCTGCACATGCATTTCAGCCTTTATGACGCGGCCGGCCCATATGGGTTGTAGGTGGCTTGCTGTGTTAACACTTGCAGTAGGAGCACTTATTAGCCGTGTTTATGCTTTTGAACTGTTCATGGCCACCGTGTGCTCAGACAGGTGCAATGGCGGTGTGAGATGCTATGTTTTCCTGTACTGCTCAATAAAAAGATTTAATACTAAAAATATAGAAATTCTTTTGCATGAGAATTTGTTATCACACCACATATAAAAACATTCTATCGCATCACCTTGAGTTGGCTTTCTTAGGAAGGAAATCGTCTTTTTTCAGTGCCCCGTGTTCTAAAATGCAGGCACAAAAATAAGTATTTCAGGGGAAAGTTGCTCACTTAGGGGGGCGTGGCCAAGCCACCGACCATGAGGGCCGGGCGGCATTGAAGCTCCGGCAGCCGCTCTAGCCCAGCCGTAAATATCCCCCAGATATGGGACACCAAACCCCCGCAGCCTAACATCGATGAAGAGCGGTACCAATGGTGCATGCAGTGAACCCCTCAAACCTCGGAAGGGTGACGCCGGTCCGCTCCTCTGACACTCGGAAGGTTCTGCAGCGTGGAGTGCCTGAGTCAGTCCCTGCTATCTCTAGACCGCTTGGACCCAACGGCGGTTACGGGGTGAGTGCTCTGGGCGCAGATCCTTGTCTGCCCCCCTAACTTCCCGCCCCCTCTGACAACCCACCACTCTTGGCCAGGGTGCAGCCACGTTTGGCGGCACTTGACCTGTGAGACCCACCACAGCCTATACTCAACGGCCATGCGGGGACAGGGCCCGCGTCTGATCCTGGGCGAAGATCTCCAGATGCCTGTTGGACGGGTAGGGGGGAGACGAGTGCCGCTGCATCGCTCCCTGCACCCGGCTGCCCCCCTATACTGCCTCATCCCAGATGAGCTCACCTCCGTCGGGCCCTACACGCCGGATAAAGCTCCCAGCCACCGGCCGCCACCATCAGCTTTCCCGGCGCTGCAGCGTTTCAGCCAGCCGCGTCTGCAGCCTAGGCCCTTTCACCATGGCCCACATTCCACCTGTCGCCAACTCAATCCTTTGGAACACTGCGAGCACCCAATTTTAGGTTTAAATATATTTTATTGAGAATACAACATTGAGATATCACATATAACAACCATTCGAGAAGGATAGCAGAAAATGTTCTCATGCGAGGCATTGCAGTATGCATGTACAACATTGATACTATACAGCGTAATAATCCTATGCCCGTTTATCAGTGCTGGAATGATGGGATCACAGAATTCTCACAATGTTTCCTCATTTTCGCAAATTGAGTGATTGTTTGTCATCTCTAATGAGTGATTTGCCAATTTCAGTGAGGGTGATACCTCCGCTATAGCTGACTCACTACATTTATTGCATAGCTATACCCCATTATGTAGTGCGTGGGCATGTCTGGTGGATTATCAGGGCAGCAGATGCATTACTAACTCCTTTGTGAGTGCAATGCGGTGTGGCCATGTACATAGGTAAGCTTCTCGCGCCATTCACACCGCGTCTCGCATTATCTCTGCATTTGGTTCCAGTGGACCTTTTGCATGGAGCACCTCTACGGTCACTAGTGTGTGTGTTATCAGTCACAGACAATACCGTTGTGTGCCTATGTCTTGATCGTTAGTCACCAGAGTTACTAAGGTGTCCCGATATCGATTCTCTACTTAACATCCAACTAGGATAGCTGGGAAGGGGGATCAAGGTTAAAAACTGAATAAGATAGGGGGGGGGGGGAAATAACATAGGAGGAGGCACGAAATAAGTCCCCCTGCAACAAATAACAACAAACAAATCAAAAGGGGAAATACGCCACTGAGGTGTGTCCAGTGGAGTACATACACAGGTGTCATTCATGTCTGTGTGCATCAGTGCGGGTGTAGTCTTGCGTCCGAGTAAGCTGAAGCTTAGCAATCGAGGAGGGCAACCCCGTCCGGGGCAGGGGTGCGGCACAGCGGCGATACTTGATGGTGTGTGTGGGGGGAGGACGATTCATCGCATATAGGCAGTGAAAGATAGCCGGTGGTCGTGTCGCGCGGGAGGCATGCCGATGTTTCCTGGTGTCCCATCATGTCCCCCAGGTGCCCGCCCTCATTGTGTTGCTCTCATATTGATGTCGCTAGGTGAGGGCGGTGTCTGAGTGGCGTCTCGGTCAGTGTACGCCTAGCGGAAAGTTTGCAAGACATCCCCCCAGAGCTGCGCTATCGGTATGGCCCTCAGGCCCGCCGTTTCCTCCCTGCATAGGGTCACTTTCTCCGCCATCGCCCTGTTGTTAAAAGAGATGTACCAATGCCGGAGGTGGGGTGGATCCTTATTTTTCCAATGTTTGGTGATTAGTCGCTTGGCGGTGATAAGCCCCAGATCCCAGAATCTGGAACGGACTTTGGTGTGTTTCGTCCTCTTAAACAACCCAAGCAGGCAGGCCTCCCATGTGTGTGGCAATTCCGAACCAGTCCCCTTCGTTAACACTGTCACCACTGCTGTCCAATAAGTATATAGCCTGGGGCAGGCCCAAAGCATGTGGAGTATATCCGCATTCACCAGTGAGCAAAGTGGACACTCCGATGTGCCTATGGCAAAATGAATCTATGACAAAATATCGACTACAAAAATATCTACCTACCAAAATATCGCAACAAAATATCGATTACATTAATATCGAGATCCTATCTCTAACAAGGTAAGTACAAAAATATCAAAAAAAGTAATATCGATATCAAAAATATTGTTTTTTTTAAAATATTGGTTTTTTTAAATTAAAAAACATGGAATATTAACAAAATAATACTTATAAATGTAATAAACAGAGTTAAATATATATTATAATATTTAAAATTAATAAATAATGTAATAAACACTACTAATAATAAAGATATAATACATAGTATATACTTCATTAATAATACCTCCAATAAATTATTTTAATAACTTATAAATTAATGAAAATATAATAAATTACAAATACATTTATATACATCAAATAATAATATAAATAAAAAATGTAAAACAAATAAAAAAATTAAATACATTTTGGATAGCGTACGGGTACAAATTACTATTCCCACTCCAGAGAGTGCAACAGTAGGGAAAGTGTTGGATAGTGTAGGGGGAACAATTACTATTCCAACTCCAGAGAGTGCAACAGTAGGGAAAGTGTTGGATAGCGTAGGGGTAACAATTACTATTCCCACTCCAGAGAGTGCAACAGTAGGGAAAGTTATATAGCGTAGGGGTAAAAATTACTATTCCAACTCCAGAGAGTGCAACAGTAGGGAAAGTGTTGGATAGCGTAGGGGTAACAATTACTATTCTCACCCCAGTGAGTGCAACAGTAGGGAAAGTGTTGGATAGCGTAGGGGTAAAAATTACTATTCCAAATCCAGAGAGTGAAACAGTAGGGAAAATGTTGGATAGCGTAGGGGTAAAAATTACTATTCCAACTCCAGAGAGTGCAACAGTAGGGAAAGTGTTGGATAGCGTAGGGGTAACAATTACTAATCCCACTCCAGAGAGTGCAACAGTAGGGAAAGTGTTGGATAGCGTAGGGGTAACAATTACTATTCCAACTCCAGAGAGTGCAACAGTAGGGAAACTGTTGGATAGTGTAGGGGTAAAAATAACATACTTATGAATAAATGTATTTTTTTAAATAATAAAAAACGTAGCTAATAAATATATATAAACCATTTACAAATACCAATACATAATTATTAAAAACATGATTAGCAAAATATATTTAAATAATAAAAATATTAAAAATACAATTTAATAATATTTAATTACCAATTAATGATTAACAATTTTATAATTAACAAAACAATTAATTAAAAAACATTTTTCCCTAATTACATTTTAAATTACTTCCCACCCTATACCCCTATAAACCCACAACCCGCTACAGAACATAATTATCAATTAATCAATTAATTAAAATAAATTACCAATTAATTAAAAATAATTATCAATTAATAAAAATTCATTTATAATTCCTACTAATTAATAATTAATTTAACATAATTAAATTACTTCCCACCCTATTCCCCTATAAACACACAACCCGCTACAGAACATAATTGTTAATTAATCAATTAATTAAAATTAATTACCAATTAATTAAAAATAATTACCAAATAATTAAAATTAATTTATAATTTCTACTAATTAATAATTAATTTAACATAATTACTTCCCACCCTATTCCCCTATAAACCCTCAACCCGCTACAGAACATAATTATCAATTAATCAATTACTTAAAATTAATTACCAATTAATTAAAAATAATTACCAATTAATTAAAATTAATTTATAATTCCTACAAATTAATAATTAATTTAACATCATTAAATTACTTCCCACCCTATTCCCCTATAAACCCACAACCCGCTACAGTACTAAAATACAAAATTACATACAAATAAATTAAAACCATTATAAATACATAATAATATACACAAAAATATTTTAAAAATCGTTATTAGTAACATCGAAATTATTAACATCGATATTACTAACATCGATATTTAACACTTCGATATTACTAATATCGATATTAAATCTATCAATATTACTTACCTTCTATATTATGTCCCTTCGATATTTAAACTTCGATATTATTGTATATCGATATGTAAATATCGATGTTTTATCTGCATACCGGCAAAATATTGGTTTATTCTGTCTGGTGACAGACATGCTCTATGCATACTGTAGTATTGAATGATCTTAAAGCGGGAGTTGCACGGGATGTTGCTAGGGCCCTCTAAGATTCTCCCCCATTCTTTGTCTGACCAGTCCCTGCCTCTATCCATCGCCCATTTGTCTCTTAGTGATTGGAGGGTGCAAACGGGGTGCGTTAAGAGTGCCTGCGTTAGCCAATGTATTACATGTGATCCACCTCCCATGATGTGTAAGTACTGTATTAATAGATGTGTCTGCGGCTCTTCAGATATGTCTCCCCAGGCTGCCGTGTATGTACGTACTATGGATGCATGTAACAGGAACTGCCCAGCCGGTATGCCTGAGTCAGCCCTTAGCCTATCAAAAGGGAGCTGGGCACCATCTGCATAGAGATCAGCCATTGTTTCTATCCCTGCTTGTTCCCAGTGTTCTATTGTGGGTGCCGAGATGGCCCCTCTTTCTTTGGGGGTACCCAGCAGTGGGAGAGCTGGGGCATAGGGTGTCATCTCTCTTGTGAGCCATAAGCAACGCCTATAACAGCTATATGCCACGGCTAAATGCAACTGTGTCGGACGAGGTGCCTTACTCAGGGGGGGGAATAGTGTGAAGACCTGAGTGTGCGTCAGAGCTGGGGGGTTCGAGGTCGCGTCCTCCATGTCTCTCCCGGCTAGCCAACCGACCACCCACTGCAACTGCGAAGCAAGGTAGTAGAGTTCCTAGTTAGGGACCGTCAGTCCCCCTGACTTTGTTGGGGTGTAGAGCTTCCGCAGTGCCACTCTGGGTCGCCCCGCGTTTCAGATGAGTGTCCTGACCATGGTTTCCAGCTCCCGGAAAATGCGATTAGGAACATAGACCAGTATGTTGGAGTAGTAATATAGGAGTCGGGGTAACACAATCATCTTTGTCAGGGTTACCCGGCTTGGGACATTCAAGGGCAGTGTTTTCCAGAAAGCCATCTGCGCTCGTAGGGAAGAGATGGCCCTGACCAGGTTGCCCTCCAGTATATCTCCCGGGTCTCTGTAAATGTGTATCCCTAGGTAGCGAAAGGTAGTGGTGTGCCAAGTCAGTCGTTCTCCGCCAAGTCGTACCTCACATTCCCGCATGTCAGGGCTGAAGGGGTACACTCCTGACTTACCCGGGTTAACTTTAAGTCCAGAGAGGGCTGCAAAGCCACATAATGTGTCTGTGAGTCCTTGCGGTATCTTTGTGAGGTCCTTTATGTATAGTAGCAGATCATCTGCGTGGATCACTGACATATTATCGACTACAAAAATATAGGCATTTAAAATATCGACTTCAAAATATCGACTACAAAAATATCGAAGTCCTATCTACAAACAGGTAAGTACAAAAATATTGAATCAAAAATATCGTTTAAAAATATGTACTTTATAAAAATATCGAATTTAATAAAATTTATGTAAAATTAAATAAATATTAAAAATAAATAACTACAATATACTTAAAAATACTTAAATAACCTTAAAATTATTAAATAATTAATATAAGTTATAAAAACATAATACAATTTGATTTGTTAAAACATATATATATATATATTAACATATTATTATAAAAAAATATACAATATTATTACCGTAGCATAGCAAGAGTGTTAAAATTACTATTCCCATTCCAATGAGTACAACAGAAGGGAAAGCGTTGGATAGCATAGGGGTAAAAATTACTATTCCCATTCCCAGTCCAAAGAGTGCAACAGTAGGGAAAGAGTTGGATAGCGCAGGGGTAAAAATTACTATTCCCACTCCAGTGAGTGCAACAGTAGGGAAAGCGTTGGATAGCGTAGGGGTAAAAATTACTATTCCCACTCCAAAGAGTGCAACAGTAGGGAAAGTGTTGGATAGCGTAGGGGTAAAAATTACTATTCCCACTCCAGTGAGTGCATCAGTAGGGAAAGCGTTGGATAGCGGGAGGGTCAAAATTACTATTCCCACTCCAGTGAGTGCAACAGTAGGGTAAGCGTTGGATAGCGGGAGGGTCAAAATTACTATTCCCACTCCAGTGAGTGCAAAAGTAGGGAAAGCGTTGGATAGCGTAGGGGTAAAAATTACTATTCCCACTCCAGTGGGTGCAACAGTAGGGAAAGCGTTGGATAGCGTAGGGGTAAAAATTACTATTCCCACTCCAGTGAGTGCATCAGTAGGTAAAGCGTTGGATAGCGGGAGGGTCAAAATTACTATTCCCACTCCAGTGAGTGCAACAGTAGGGAAAGCGTTGGATAGCGTAGGGGTAACAATTACTATTCCCACTCCAGTGGGTGCAACAGTAGGGAAAGCGTTGGATAGCATAGGGGTAAAAATTACTATTCCAACTCCAAAGAATGCAACAGTAGGGAAAGCGTTGGATAGCGTAGGGGTAAAAATTACTATTCCCACTCCAAAGAGTGCAACAGTAGGGAAAGCGTTGGATAGCGTAGGGGTTAAAATTACTATTCCCACTCCAAAGAGTGCAACAGTAGGGAAAGCGTTTGATAGCGTAGGGGTAAAAATTACTATTCCCACTCCAGTGGGTGCAACAGTAGGGAAAGCGTTGGATAGCGTAGGGATAAAAATTACTATTCCCACTCCAGTGAGTGCAACAGTAGGTAAAGCGTTGGATAGCGTAGAGGTAAAAATTACTATTCCCACTCCAGTGGGTGCAACAGTAGGGAAAGCGTTGGAAAGCGTAGGGGTAAAAATTACTATTCCCACTCCAGTGAGTGCAACAGTAGGGAAAGCGTTGGATAGCGTAGGGGTAAAAATTACTATTCCCACTCCAAAGAGTGCAACAGTAGGGAAAGCGTTGGATAGCGTAGGGGTAAAAATTACTATTCCCACTCCAGAAAGTGCAACAGTAGGGAAAGTAAATACTTCATATATTATTTAATAAAAATTAAATGAATATCTATAACAAATGTATTAAAAGTAATTACCAATGTAATATAATATAATAATTAATCAATTAAAATTACAAATTAAATTTAATTATTACAATTAGTTACCTATTAATACAAATTAATTACAAATTAACAATTAATTAATTAACAATTAAAAATCAATTAACAATTAATGTAAATTAAATACAATTAAATAAATTGAATTATTTAATTAACTATAAATAAATTACTTCCCACCCTATTCCTCTATAAACCCACAACCCACTACAGGAAATAAATTAGTAAAATGACCATAATTAGCAATTAATCATTTAAATAAAATTATTTGGCGATTAAAATGTAATTAATTACCAATAAAAAATTAATTAACAACTAATTTTAAATAAATACGAAGAAATAATTTTACATATTTAATTAATTATAAATAAATTACTTCCCACCCAATTCCCCTATAAACTCACAACCAGCTACAGAAAATAACTTAGTAAAATGAACATAATTAACAATTAATCAATTAATTAAAAAGAATTGCCAATTAAAATGTAATTAATTACCAAATATAAATTAATTAACAATTAATTAAAAATGAATACCAATAAATAATTTTACATATTTAATTAATTATAACTAAATTACTTCCCACCCAATTCCCCTATAAACCCATAACCTGCTACAGAAAATAAATTAGTAAAATTAACATAATAAGCAATTAATCGATTAATTAAAATGAATTGCCAATTAAACTTGAATTAATTATCAAATATAAATTAATTAACAATTAGTAAAAATGTAATACCAATAAATAAATTTACATGTTTAATTAATTATAATTAAATTACTTCCCACCCTACTCCCCTATAAACCCACAACCCGCTACAGAATTAAATTACGCAAAAATTAAAAAAACAAAATTCATTAATTAAAATAAATTATAACATAAATGCACACTTTTTACACATATAATAACATAAAAAAACACTATAAAAAATTCGTTATTATTAAAAATTCGATCATTTTAATAACCTATATTATATACTTCGATATTTTAACTATCTATGTTTTTAACATTCGATATTACATTACTTACCTCAAAAACTATATTTTTGATGTCTATCGATATTTTGTCCATTCTATATTTTAAACTCGATATTATGTCCATTCGATATTTTTTACTCGATATTTTGACTGTTTACCCATCTGCATATAGCGAGTTCGCATGGGTCCTATCCACCAAGGGGACACCCCATGCCTCGCCCTGGCCTCTCAGCAGCTCCGCCAGTGGTTCTATCAGTAGGGAATAAAGCAGTGGCAACAGCGGGCAACCCTGCCGTGTGCCTCTCCGTACTTTTATGGCCGTGGACAACAGATTTCCGGTACGGACACGAACTATCGGCGCATGGTATAATAGACTGACCATGTCCGTGAAGTCCTCGCCTAATCTGAACTTCAGCAATAGTTCCCTGAGATAAGGCCACTCCACAGAGTCGAAGGCCTTCTCCAGATCAAGCACCAGGCACCCCGATCTCGGCCAGTGATTCGTTGCGTATTCCTGCACTCTAAACAGCCGGCGGATGTTGTGGGAGGTGCTGCGCGTGGGCACAAAACTGTTTTGGTCCGTGTGCACCAGGGTCAGTGTGAAGGGGGCCAGCCTCTGCGCTAGGGTAGACGCTAAGGTTTTATAATCGGTGTTAAGGAGGGCCAGTGGCCGATATGACCCCAGTTTCTGTGCATCTCTGCCAGGCTTTAGGATGGAGATTAAGGTAGCCTCATTTAGTGTGGGTGGGAGGGCTGATTCTTCTATTGCCGTTTCATACATCCGGATCAGTTCCGGGATCAGCAAATCCGAGAATGCCTTATAAAACTCCGCTGGTAGGCCGTCTGGGCCAGGAGATTTGCCATTGGAGAGCGTGGCTATAATCACTCGAAGCTCTTCCGCCAGTATAGGTACCGCTAGCTTGACGCGTTGTGCATCTCTCAGTGTCGGCAACTGTATGGCCGCTAAGTAATCGGCTATGTCCAGGGTGGAGGCCTGCAGGTAGGAACGATACAACTCACCATAGTGGGCGGTGAAGGCATTGTGAATTTCCTGTTGTGTGTAATGCATGTCGCCCCTGTCAGTCTGTATTGCCGTTACCGGGTTACCGGGTGTGTCCGATCTTCCCTGCTTATCAACCACGTTAACAGCTTGCCATGCTGGTCACCTCTGTGGTGTGTTCGCGCCGAATGAGCCGCATAGTGAAGGCATCGTAGTCTCTCCAGTAGCCTCTCATGTTCTGCTCGGGCCTCTAGTGCATCGTCCCCTCCGCCCTCAACCGCTATCTGCTCCTTTCGTAGGAGCTCTGTCTCAATCTTCGTTAAATCCTTCTCCAATTGTCTCCTTATATTGACCTGTGTGCCTAGACAGTGTCCCCGTATCACTACCTTGAACGCATCCCACTTCACCTGGGGGGTGGATGCCGTGCCCGTGTTGTCTTCGAAATAATGGCCTATCTGCGCGAACAAGGAGTCGCAGAACGGGGCGTCCAGTAGTAGGTCTGGTTGTAATCTCCAGGTGGGGACGGGCGGATGTATGTGCGTCCATGTTAAATATAGGATGTGTGGGTTATGGTCCAAATGAGTGCGGCCCATGTAGTGCATGTCGGTCACCTGAGGGAGCAAGTCAGTCATAAGCATAAATCTGTCCAATCGTACATGTAGGTCATGTGCGCTCGAGTAAAAGGAATATATCTGGGTGTCTGGGTTCCGACTGCGCCAGGCGTCGCATAGATCCCATTGGGTTGCCCAGGTCGTGAATGCCTTCATGGCTCCCAGTATAGGTTCCCACGGGAGAGGTGGGAAGGAACGGTCTAACATGGCATCTAAGATGCAGTTGTAATCTCCGCCCAATACCCATGGGAGGCTGTGCCATGGGGACAAGACCCCAGAGGACTTTGCGAGAAACCCCTGTTGGTCTACATTAGGGGCATATACTGACGCCAACACAATCGGGCGCCCGTCCAGCCTGCCCTTCACCACCACTAGTCTTCCCTCTCGATCAATATGGGAGTGATCCACTTCAAGGGGGGTCCCTGGGCGGACCCATATGAGGGCACCTCGGGCGTATGATGAGTAACCTGTGGCATAAAGTTGCCCTCACCACCTGCGCCTCAACGTGCATGTCTCAGTGTCATTTAGGTGGGTCTCCTGCAGGAGCGCCATTTGGACTTTGTGTCTTTTCAAATACGCGTATATCTGATATCTACGTGAAGGTGTGTGCATGCCACGCACGTTCCACGTGCATATCTTAGACTGCCATTAAAGTAGTTTAAGTGATCCCTGCCGTCTCCGCTGGGCGAAAGTGCCATCTCTGCCCCCGTAGCACCCTTCCACCCATTTCTGAAACACAACCACGAACACCTGTATTAAGGGAACAAAGGTACAACATTTCTGTAAATGGCGCATTCGTATCGGTGAGACTTGGGGAACAAATATAGGGGGGAATACCAAAAGGGCGGCCGCAAAACGCGCAGCCGTCCAAACACTCTACTGAGATAGTCAACATTCAAGTCAGGGGGGGTTGCTTTTTGCCTAGTAGTGCAAGAATATCAACATTAGGTTGCAAATGTGAAAGTACAGTCCCCCACCTGGGGAAGCAATTGTCAGTCTCAGCAGGCTGTGCGGTAGGCCAGTTAGGTGAAAGAGGGGTATGCCAACTCCGTGGTACCCTGCCACTGATGCACTTTAGCCCACCACGTGAAAGGTGTGTGTCCGTGTGGTACTTCTAGTCAAAAGGGGCAGCAAGGCAGGTCTCGCCATCTATCATTGTCACTGCGACTGGCCGCCAACCCAATCGCCCGCAGTTATGTGGTCGGGGATATTACTCACTGTGTCTCTCAGCTGGCAGCTATTCCTCTCAGAAGGCCAGCCTCAGTGCGGAGCTCCAGGGTTCGCAGGTAGCCAGCCCCAGACGAAACCAAGCATTGTGTTCTCAGTGCTCAGTGCCTGGCTTAGCAAAGAAGGGAGGAACAGGAGCAAGTGGAAGGAAAGTGGAAGCGTGCCAGTACCTCAGCCAAATAGGTTCACCGTTTGAGGCATGATGTCAGGAAGGTCCAAAGATTGATGTGAGTCCGGTAACCCATAAATAGCCTCGTCATCGCTCTGTAGAGCGCCAGGACTTGTCGCAAGGGGAGACCGCGCGGCCAGCGAGTTGCTAATTTCCGCGACCACTCGCAGTGCGTCACGTTGCTCCCGTGCATTTCTTCCTCCGGTGGGCCAGCGCCCGGCTGCGGACAGCCCTCCGGAGTCGGCTGCGATTTGTTCCTACGCCTTCATCTCGAGCTTCTATTCCGTTTCGCGTGAAAGGCGTCTGTGTGTCTTGGCGGTGCTTTATCCGTACCATTATCCAGCCAGGCCTCTACTTCCTCAGGGTTGGAAACAAATGTGTTTTATCCTGCGCCACCACTCAGTGTTTTGCCAGGAACAGAAGGGAGTATTTGAGTCCAATTTGGCACAGGCACCGCTTCACCGCCAGGAAGGAGTGCCTCTGGCGCTGCACCTGGACCGTGTAGTCCGGGAAGAACATGACTTGGGCGTTTTCAATCTGGATGTTCTGGAGCTTGCGCGTTTCCCTTAGTATGGAGTCACGATCTTTATAGTTCAAGATACGGAGTAGGAGCGGGCGGGGGTTGAATCCTGTCGGGAGAGGCCGTGTCGGAACTCGGTGCGCCCGTTCCACCAAAAAATGCGGCGACAGTGTACCCTCCGGTAGCAGCGTCTGCAACCAGTCTTCCATGTGCGTTGTGGGGTCTCTCTCCTCCCATCTCTCCGGCACTCCCACTACCCGTACGTTGTTCCGCCTCGCCCGTCCTTCCGCATCCTCCGCCCAGTCTTCTAGGAACTCGACCCTGTTAAGGAGGTCTCACATGTGTTTTTCTGATTGGGCGACCCGGGGTTTCAGGTCCGTCATCGAGGTCTCCAGGGCGGTGGTGCGGTCCGCAAGCTTCCTGTGGTCAGCTCTGAGATGTGTGGGGTCAATGGCGACTCCGTCTATTTTCCCCTCTAGGGATGTGTGTGCGGACAATATCGATTCCTCCAACCGTTCCATTGCCGCCAGTAAGGTGTCCAGCTTGGTCGTCACCGGGTCAGCGTCCCCCTGTTTCGAGGATTTGCTCATCTTGTCTCAAGGTTGCATCCCGCCTGTGCCCGCGCGCGTCCTGACACATCTAGACATGGGCAGCTGTGAGAGTGTATGAGATGCAGGTGTGCGGCCAGTGCCCAGCTATATGTCCAATTGGAGCTCCTCACTTGGCCTCCGATAGATACAAACCCCGCAAGCCCAGGAGCGGCAGCAACACTGGTGTGGCTCGAAAAGCGGACTCCACGTTGCCTGCCACGTGGGGCCGTGAGGTGTGTCTCTTTAGACGCGGGCAATTCGTCTCCCTCTGTATTAGGTTCGCACCAGTAGTGACTGTGTGTCGGCTGTAGTGCCATCCGCAATGTCGGCACTTACGCCGTGGCGCTGCGCTTGGTCCTTGGTGATTCGCTCCCCTGGTTCCCCACGCCGGTCGGCGATCGTGTTCCAGAGGCCTCAATGGCAGCCCACCCAGATGGGGCACTAAGCGGTCAGGCAGCAGCACATTAGGTCCTAGTCTCAAGAGGTGTAGCGGGTGAGTCTCGGCTGCCGGTGGGGCTAGTGGCACTCCGCTCCCAGCCCAATCCAAGATGGCGTCTCAATGAGCCTCCGGTCCTGTGGAGCTCCGGTGCTAGGATCGGTGATCCTCGTGGTCTGGGGCCTCTCGGTTGCCGCACTTAGGCTTCTCTCCAGGCGCTACTTGTGAGGCACGCAATCAGCCAGTGCCCTCGTGGCCGAAAGCGGTACAAAAGGGGGTGGTGATGGACGGAGCATATTAATCAATCAAACACTCACACCCAGTCAAAAGATCTGGGTTTAATCCATCACCGTTCTTTAGCCCACTCTGCCACCCCAGTTCAGACATGGCTATATGCAAATCAGTCTGACCCTGTGCCTCATGGGAACAGTCCAGCCCGAACTGCCAAGCTAAGTCTTCCCTGGACCAGAAACAAGCTTACGAGGACCGGTTTCTGGCATTCCAGCCGTCTTCAGCCCAGCTTGCTTGAATCCAGTGGCAAAGTGAGCAAGGGACTCACGTCTGAGCATACCCTGCCACACTTATGGCGGCAAAAGCGGTACAAAAGGGGGTGGGGATTTCAAACATTAACAACGTGTTGGACGTCATAAGCAGCTGTTTCTACTTTTTGATGTGACATATACAAATGAGGACTGTTCACTTTTACTTCACAAATTGTTTATGTTTTAGATTTACAGTGGTTGAGTAATTCAATGTCAACAAAAACGCATTATCACGATAGGGGATTCGAATTCGGGTGTTAGTTTATATTTTATGCAGGATTGTGGGTAATTGAGTTTTGCGAAGGAAATGGAACAATTGATTGAGAGTGGGAGGTGGTAAGGACACGTGGGATGTTTGCACCTATGACCGTAGAGGTGGGGAGGGTTACATCTATTTGAATTTGGGACGAACTGCATGATCGCCAGTAGCAATTATGAGGGTGTAAGAGGAGGTTGAAACGCTGCGATGCTAACATCAGGCATGCATGGGGTTGGACAAGGTGAAAAACTGATGAAAGGGTAGAGAAGAAGCACGTTTGTTAAGGGGACCGGTTTAATTTAATTTAATTCACTTTAAAGGGTTTCTGAAGCTTGAGCTCGAGGATGTTGGGATTTTGTTCTGATTAGGAAGAGTGTTTACATCAGGGATAGATGGAGGTTTATACATGGGTTTAGCACGATAAAAGAGGTAGATACTGTCTAGCACAATGGAAATAATAAATCAGGGGGATTATGAGTTGACACATGTGGGATGAAAATGAAACATAATTTGTATATTTCTATAATTTGCAGATACTCCTGAAGAAGGTTTTCAAAAAACCGAAATGCATTGAGTTTGATGAGCTTGTTATAAAGTGAAAGAGAATTCGAAAAAATGTTCAAGCATAGGCCTGGATGGGCGATTTAGAACTAAAAAATTTGGAACAAATTGTACTGATTTTGACGTGACCATAAAGAATAGAATAAATGATAAGAGAAAGAAAACAAAAATAAATACGGATTAAAATGGATTACATTGGACTAAATTGTATCATTTTGAGAATACAATAGGTGCATATGACTGTGCAACCCGCTGGCCTGCGGATCTAGCAGGCCTCTCTTCTGATTGTATCCTTGTATAGCAGTTTGGTGACTATATCTGCCTCTCAATCAATCAATCAACTGGGATTTGCAGAGTGTGGCTAACCACCCGCAAAGGTATCCAGGTGCTGGGCTCTTGCTGCTATATGCAGGATCAGTTGAAATGCCAGCCCTTAAGTCTCTTTCTGAGTTCTGGGAGAGTGTATGAGGTTTGGAAGTGAAGAGAAAAGTAATTCCAGGACTTGGCGGGAGGTAGGAGGAGGAGCGTCCTCCGCTGTTGCTTTGGCAGATGCGGGGGAGTGTGAGAGAGAACAAGGGTGGCGGATTATGGGGGTCTGAAGGGGTGGTGGAAATTCAAGCAGTGATTGGAGTATGCTGATCCTTGGTCATGAAGGGCTTTGTAGGTGTGTATCAGCATCTTGAATTGTTTCTGGGTGGAGAGCCAGTGGAGCTTCTTGACGTGGAAGGTGTTGTGGGTCTGTTTCGGGCGGTCTCTGCATTGAACATATATGACTGGCATTGTTATTTTTATCATATACTAGCGGCCCGCCCCAGCATTGCCTGGGGCAGAAGGGGGCTGGGGGCAGCATTTATAGATATATAGGGTCAAAATAGTTTGAATAATAGGGAAATTATTGAGTCAACATTAATATCTGCCTGAAGACAACCATGTATTTCTTTAAGGGCTTCTACAAAAGTGCGAGATATCACAGAGAGAGGTAGGGAGAGTATAGGACACTCTTGTTCCCCGGTCAATAGTCAATAAACAAAAGAAGAGTGTCTATGAGACAAAGAACCACAAAATGGAGCTCAAAAACAACCATACTAGGATGTTTAGGAAAGCCCTCACTCACCACCTAGTGATGACATGCTTCATCATCAGGCCCGACCAAAGAGACCGAGTGTCTCTTTGGTGTGCTGCAACGCCAGGATTACTGCGGAGCTGGTTGGTGGGTATAGGGCGTGTTGAGTGAAAATGAAAATTAGTGAGTGTTGAGGGTATTTTAAAAATTTTCAGTAGTGTATCTGAAGCAATTTTTATTAGAGATCACTAAGGACAACAGGTATAATATATATGTGAGGATCCAGTCCACTTTTAATTGAATGGTGGGATCCTAGAGAATAGTAGTCAACATGTTTCTTGCCATCGAAACGGTGTCAATTTACCGGGCAATTCTTCAGGACTGGGTGTGATAAACCCAGGCGGTATGGGCACTCTAAGGCCCACCCTTACCTAGGGACGTGATATGTGAAAATTAAGAAAAAAAGTGAAAAAAGTGCGAAAAAATTAGGAATATTGGGTTGATTCCTAATTACTGCTGGTTTAGGAGGCTTCAACTTATCGTTTTCTGCACCTGAAAGGTAAGGGACAGAGACACATAGATAGAACAGGACAAACAATTAGAGTTGCTCCTAGTTGCCAGTAGTTTGTATGGTGAAAATGGTGCTCCAAACGTGATAGACACTCTAGCTGTGGAAGAAATAGCGCTATGTTTAACACCGCCTACTAGCCAGGGGTTCGCAAGGGCTATGAGAGGTGTGGTGTACTATTTGTGGTACAGTCTAGTAGTGACTAGGGGATAAAAACACGAAGATTTTCATTGTTGCGATCAAATTAAAATATGTACATATGATCATCAATTTAAAATTGTCTCACTTTTGAGGTGTTAAGGATAAACACCATGGGTCTCAGGAGGGGGGTGGGAGCGTATTTGGCACACCCTATTTCATGGCATAACGAGAGAAAAACATTAGCCCGGCATTAGAATCATGATTAGTGAAGCGCGATCAATACTTAGCTCGTTTCAGGTAAGTTGTTCCTACTTACGCCCTCGACGCTCGGCACCCGTGGTGTACCTACGTCGCCCTCGTACCGGACCCCGACGATAAGTGAGGGGGTTCGTAAGTTGTTTTTAAAGCCGTGAGGCAAAGCGGCAAATGCTTCCGGGTGGGCGTGGCATGTTTTCGTTCTCTGACGTCACGAAGGCGTTGTTGAATCCGAGCGCCCTATTGGGCGTTGTCTCAGAGAGTCCGCCGAGTAAGGGTGGGCCTGCCATTCTGTTGTCTGAGCAACAGAGAAAGCATGCGTGACCGCCCTGATGTCAACGCGGCCGCCGTATTGATGACGTTACCGGGTGGGCGTGGTTCCGTGACGCCGGTAATGGAGGCATCGCTTCCCATTGGCTAAGGGAAACGTGGGAAAGCGTCTGGAGTTGTCTGGGTGACCATGTTCGTTATTATGTACAATCTTTGCCGTGATGGTTATAAAGCTAAAACGCATTGCGTGGAGGAAACATAAAGTAGTGTATAGCAGATAGCTAACAGGGTTTTATTGGGGGGGGGGCTCAGAAGAATCATAAAATGAATGCTGATATCGCTGGACTCCGATTCATTTGATCACTGTATTCCAAGGTATGTCATTGGCCTAAATGATGACATACCTTGGAATACAGTGATCAAATGAATCTAATGTTTTTCTCTCGTTATGCCATGAAATAGGGTGTGCCAAATACGCTCCCACCCCCCTCCTGAGACCCATGGTGTTTATCCTTAACACCTCAAAAGTGAGACAATTTTAAATTGATGATCATATGTACATATTTTAATTTGATCGCAACAATGAAAATCTTCGTGTTTTTATCCCCTAGTCACTACTAGACTGTACCACAAATAGTACACCACACCTCTCATAGCCCTTGCGAACCCCTGGCTAGTAGGCGGTGTTAAACATAGCGCTATTTCTTCCACAGCTAGAGTGTCTATCACGTTTGGAGCACCATTTTCACCATACAAACTACTGGCAACTAGGAGCAACTCTAATTGTTTGTCCTGTTCTATCTATGTGTCTCTGTCCCTTACCTTTCAGGTGCAGAAAACGATAAGTTGAAGCCTCCTAAACCAGGAGTAATTAGGAATCAACCCAATATTCCAAATTTTTTCGCACTTTTTTCACTTTTTTTCTTAATTTTCACATATCACGTCCCTAGGTAAGGGTGGGCCTTAGAGTGCCCATACCGCCAGGGTTTATCACACCCAGTCCTGAAGAATTGCCCGGTAAATTGACACCGTTTCGATGGCAAGAAACATGTTGACTACTATTCTCTAGGATCCCACCATTCAATTAAAAGTGGACTGGATCCTCACATATATTTTATACCTGTTGTCCTTAGTGATCTCTAATAAAAATTGCTTCAGATACACTACTGACAATTTTTAAAATACCCTCAACACTCACTAATTTTCATTTTCACTCAACATGCCCTATACCCACCAACCAGCTCCGCAGTAATCCTGGCGTTGCAGCACACCAAAGAGACACTCGGTCTCTTTGGTGGGGCCCGATGATGAAGCATGTCATCACTAGGTGGTGAGTGAGGGCTTTCCTAAACATCCTAGTATGGTTGTTTTTGAGCTCCATTTTGTCACTCTTCTACAAAAGTGCATCTATCTAAATATAACTCGCACATCATAGCAGACCGTTTTCTAAGCGTCCATCAGATATGTGCCCACCCAGATTACGTGCATCCTTCTGCTTACACTTTTAACAGTGTGTGAGTTATGTGTCTCTTGTCCATCATTTCTAGGATCATTGTCGTTAACATGGCACTTGGTGTGGCTTGCCGTGATTTCGCATTTCCATTGGCACACATCGCTTTTATATTGGTTCAGCATTCAAATACAGCCCCGACATTGCCCAGACCGCCTCCCGCCTCCCGCCTCCCGCCTTGCCTTTGCCTTACCTGAGCCGCCGCTCTTCCCCGCGCTCCAGACTTCACCGCCACTCCTCGCTGCTCGTCACTGCTCCTCCCCGCCTGTCGTCATCACGCACGTTGCGGGCATCGCTAGGTCGCGGCCAGCGCTACGTCGCGGGCGGCGCTACTTTTAGGGGACTACTTTGCTTTTAAAGTTTCATTTTTTAATTTACGTTTTTTTTTTATTTTATGCAGCCTATGTCCATCTACACACCCTGAGGATTACAACAATGTATTGGGTGTGTGGATTGGCCCTGTGGTTTCCGAGTTTACCTTGCCAAAAGGTTTCTGTTCTCTCTTTATAATAGTAGTATAGATATATATATAATATAATATATCTATATATCCAAGTTCCAAAACAGTACAGGAACCAGCGGTCGAGACCTCACAACACCTCACAACCAGCAAATCAGTAAAGCCTCACAGAAGTGGATCCACAATGGAAAGCGGGGAAGACGTATTTAATAAAGATGACGCGTTTCACTCTACAAGAGAGCTTGATCACACAGCGCGCCAGAAACAAAAAAAGTGTTTAAATACTAAACATAAACAAAGGGCTTCAATGAACACCACTAAGGTTACACGCCTTCTCCAGTTCATAACAACAAAGGAAGGACTAAAAACTATACATAATGCAGAAACAAAGTAACACAGAATGTAACATTATGGAAGCTGAAACGTTCATGGTTACAAATGGTTACATGAAGTTAAACGCACTGCATGTATTGTGTATTGATACTATTTACAGGTGTTATGATTCTTAAAGGGGCTGTGTATTTACAAATAACAGTGACGGCAAGTGCCTTAAAAAACCAAACTAAGGTTATACTGTTATTGTCAATATCAACAAGCAAAATGGTGACATAGTGCCAAAAAATAACATATTCTTACTGACAAGGTGCCAAATAGTAATATCTGTCTGCTGAAAACAGACATTTGAGGTGAGCAGATCTAGAGTGTCGCTGGTGTTGAGAGTGCTCTAACAGGAGCTGCTTTCCACCTAAACTGAGAACTACCCAGATTTATGCATCACTCTATGCCTGAAAGGGTTTTGTTTGGACTTATACTGGGTGCTCCCTTGTGTCTGGACAAAGCTATACCTCTCTGAAGAGCTCTAATTAGAGTGAAACACTGTGTCAGAGGTTGCTTTTACTCATTTCAGGTTGGCTTGAGTTGGTATTTTACCAATTCAGAGCTGTAATACTGTGCCTGGAGTGATAAATGGCTTTTGTCATTTTAGAGCTCGGCATGGACAGCATTGTGCTAGTCCTATGCTTAAAGACTTTGCTGTAGAAATGGCAAAATGCTTTGTCCTTTTCTATCTCGGCGTGGATGGCACTTTGCTAATCCTATGCTTAAAAACTTTGATAGGAAAACTGACATTTGAGGTGAGCAGATCTAGAGTGTCGCTGGTGTTGAGAGTGCTCTAACAGGAGCTGCTTTCCACCTAAACTGAGAACTACCCAGAGTTCTCTCCTTCTTTTTTGCATAATGTATGCGTCACTCTATGCCTGAAATGGTTTTGTTTGGATTTATATTGTGTGCTCCCTTGTGTCTGGACAAAGCTATACCTCTCTGAAAAGCTCTAATTAGAGCGAAACACTGTGTCAGGGGTTGCTTTTACTCATTTCAGGTTGGCTTGAGTTGGTATTTTACCAATTCAGAGCTGTAATACTGTGCCTGGAGTGATAAATGGCTTTTGTCATTTTACAGCTCGGCAAGGACAGCATTGTGCTAGTCCTATGCTTAAAGACTTTGCTGTAGAAATGGCAAAAGACTTTGTCCTTTTCTATCTCGGCGTGGATGGCACTTTGCTAATCCTATGCTTAAAAACTTTGATAGGAAAACAGACATTTGAGGTGAGCAGATCTAGAATGTCGCTGGTTTTGAGAGTGCTCTAACAGGAGCTGCTTTCCACCTAAACTGAGAACAACCCAGAGTTCTCTCCTTCTTTTTTGCATAATTTATGCGTCACTCTATGCCTGAAAGGGTTTTGTTTGGACTTATACTGTGTGCTCCCTTGTGTCTGGACAAAGCTATACCTCTCTGAAAAGCTCTAATTAGAGCGAAACACTGTGTCAGGGGTTGCTTTTACTCATTTCAGGTTGGCTTGAGTTGGTATCTTACTAATTCATAGCTGTAATACTGTGCCTGGAGTGATAAATGGCTTTTGTCATTTTACAGCTCGGCAAGGACAGCATTGTGCTAGTCCTATGCTTAAAGACTTTGCTGTAGAAATGGCAAAAGACTTTTTTTGCATTTGCATATATATATATACATACATACACACACATGTATACATATTTAATGTTTTGCGAACTGCGCAGAAACTGCTGTAAAAGTGCAACAGCTCCCCTTTCGTTGACCACATCAAATTGAAAAAATACTCTCAGGGATCGTTGCTGATTTTCACACATTGTAACATGTATTTAAAAGCACTCACTCAGTTAATCCTCTATCATGGGATTGACCTGATGAATTATGCTGATCACACTCAACGAATCATTTCAGTGGATCAATCTACCCAGGCCTTTTGAGGCTTTTAACCCTGTATGAATACAATAGCTGTCTGGCAAGGATCATACAGCACCCAGGTGACTATGCCCCTCATTCTCCACCTCAGACAAGAACTTAGATTTTATTTTGATGAGGATCTTACCCTCTCGAGCCAGGTGACAAAACGGGCATCCACTTGCTTCTCTCTTCTGATTCTACTAAGGATAATCATCTCACTCGTTCCAGGTCATATGCCCCCTCTGGTTGTCCAGGCCACCGTGTTGAGCAGGCTGGACTATGGCAATGCACTCTTTCGGGTTGCTCCAGACTACTGCATGAAAAGGTTATACTGTATTCCATCAGCTGCCACAAGCCTCTGCTTCTACAGTTTATGATTTCCATCACTGGCTTCCATTACCAAAAAGGATTTCTTTTAAATCACTGAGTCTGGATCATAAGGGTATTTATGGCAATGGTCCTCTATACCTCCAACATAAATTCCAGAGGTATACACCCAGTGCCTTCTGCACTTGGCATCAACTGATCTACTTTGTTAACCTAAATTAAGAAGAGCGAGATCTGGTCGCTGACGTTTTTCTGTTTAGGCAGCTTACCTGTAGAAAAGCCTCCCCCAGCATCTCCGCTCCATCAAGGATCCATTTCAATTCCGGAAGACCTTGAGAACCTGGCTTTACACCTGCTAACAGAGTAACATTTTCAGCTCTTCTTCTTTTCTAGCGGCAAACTGAAAACCAGGATGGATTTACAGGCAGCTGCTGCGCTCTACAAATGCATATATCATTATTAATAATAGTATTACAAATAATAATAATACATCAAGCCTAGAAAGGTGCCTGCTAACAACTGCCTGGATACAGTATTTCATTGACCTCCTGTGCTTCATTCATGGGCACATTTTCTGCAGGCTAACTTGTTCTCAACTTGAATCAGAATAGTGCAATTAGCTTGACTTCATTGTTGACTATCCCATCCACCAAACTCTTAGTAAGGCTAAACAGGCCTTGGCCCTAGTAGGCGGTTATGGAGCAGTTCAGTTTCCGCATGCCCTAGTACAGATTACTGTCCATGGTGGATCACCTGTACTGGCTCTACAGGCTGCAGCTTACTTAGTGTTGCATGAATAGTAGTGAGTCCATAGGAGGCTCTGGAAGGATGGCAAACGTCATGCTCCTGCAATGCATTTGTGGGAATACACCAATGGAAGAACTTAGATAGAAGGATGATCTATGCAGTTTGTGGATCCAAGCAGCCCGAGGTTCCTGAAGAAGTAAAGTATAGCTCACAAAGAACACGCCCCAAGTGTTCTGAATGCTTTGAACTATCTGCACTGATCTCTAAAACTCAACTTTGTACCAAAATGAAAATAGTGGGGAAAAAAGGTGAAGCTTCTGAGTTGCTTCCTTTTTTTGGGTAGGCTTGGCAACTTCTTGACATTTGTCTCTATGCCAGGGAACGTAAGAAGGTTCTGTCACAGTTTTTTTCATACCAAAAGTTTTCAAACTTAGAGGAATGTTTCTTCATAGATGTGTCCATGGGTTCAAGTCTTTGTCAACTTTCAAGGCCACTTTGATAAAGTACTCTATTAATGGATGTGGGAGTCCATTGAGGCGCTCATTATGATTTTTACATGAGATAGTTATAGAATAGATACATACTGGCACCAAGGTATTTGGAATTTATTGAATGCAATAATTATTGCCTATCACGAGTTTTGCTTTCCATGCAAATTTTGGTGCTAACTGCACAAAAATCCGGATGTTCCGGTAAATACCCGGCATTTAACGGGGGATGCTTTTTTTTGATTGCACCATGTATCAGAATATAATACCACTCACATATAATATACCGATATGTTCAGTAACAGGAATTACCGCACATTTCGGTAACTATCAACCCATTCATAGTGAGGGCCTTAGTGTTCAAGTAGCACAAAATGGGAGCCAGAATGCATTTTTTGGCTGCAGAGGCCTCGGCCGACTTAAAAGCAAGTGATTATCACATCCTCCTCACTTCTTCTCAGTAGCATTTCCAAGGACACCATAGGGAGAGTAGCACAATGAGAAGCACAATCGCAGGCCCCTGGTGAGCTGGAAGCTCTGGACCTGATACTGGAATGACATGTGTGGAAAGTGGACGAGGTGGGGTTGGTGGAGGTGTAGTAACTGATAGAGGCACTGAAGCCAGAGAGGTGCTGGTGACACCACATTGCAGGAGATGGGGAGGGGCACAGAGAAGCAACCGGCGGCAAACTAACTGAGAGCTAGTTAAAGAATGCGGCCATGATAGGTTGCTCTGTAATAGTTTGAAAAAGACTTAGCAAACCAGCCTCAGTGTTGCGGTTCTATGGTGCGCTAGGCGGATGGCCAGTCTCCCTCAGGGTACAACCAACCAACTCCTATTGTAATCGGAGTACTAGCTATCTACCCATAGGGGAGAGAAGAGACAGCTCAGGACAATCAGGAGGTAGGAAGACTAAATAACCCCAGGAATGTGGGAACTTCGGGAAAGGCTCAGCCTATGCGTTGATGTCCTAAAAGAAGACAAACAGGAGTAAAGAACTGCAGGTGTATCTAAGCTAAAATACCCTTCTGAACTATACCACCCCCTTGTTGTGTGCTCCCTCAGACTCACCGCTAACTGCAACATATGGCGCTCAAGTGACAGGACCATGAACTGGAATCAGGAGGGGTTAAATCCTCAATGGCGTAGAAACCCCTCAGCACTAGCAACACTTGCGGAGGAGTTAGATGTGCTCGACAATTCTCCAGGATTCCCAAAAGGAGAACCTCATTATAGGCTGGAGAAGAGAAGGGAAGAGAGTCCGGTAGCTACTCTAGAGTGGGGGGCACTAAAAAGGTAATCCAAACAAAAAGGTTCTGTAATGGCTGCCCTTTTCTGGCTCCTTTAAGGGGGGAGAATGATGGAGAGTGACTCCAGCCTATCACCCCCATAGCATAGGGATTAGGACTATAGACAGGACTCCTGCCTTCCATATATTAGAGCATTTTCGTGTCACTTTCCTTAATGTAGGGCTTATGAATTTAAGTTAGGGGATAGATATATAAGTATTAGTCATGATTCGCCCATTTGCTAACATGTTAGGATATTTTCCATGGAGTTACGCATATTGTGGGCCCCGTAGGCCTTAAACGAGACAGACTCCATTTTGCTTTCTGCCTGGTAGCTCGAGAAGGCTTTCTAGGTGAAGTGTAATGTTTTAGTTTCAAGCTGTTGTTCGCTTGGAGAGAACCGGCTCAGGCTGGCCCTTATCGAAGGAATGTATTTTTCTCCACTCCGAAGACACAACTTCAGGCCGGCCGGCTGGGAACGTGTCTTTGGTACGGGGAGGTACAAGAATTTGGTGGGCGGCAGGTTACTGGCCGTAGCTTTCCATGAAGGAACGGGCTTTGATATTAGCGAAGGTGTTAGTCAGTTTGTCAATTAGTCCGTAGGCGGCATCTAGCCGTTAGCATCTCTGCCATTAATTATTTCATGGCGGACAGTCGCCATCTTTGAAGTCCGAGAAAGATTTAAGACCGAAACTCTCTGAGAAAGACTGAAGGAGACTTAGCGCGGAGCGCACTGGCACAGAGAGAGAGAGAGACGGTAGCTAATAACCAGCAAGGTTCCGGTGGCCTGGAGGGAAGCAGACGAGGTTGAGCCTAGCGGTGCAGACGTGTACTTGTGACGGCTGGGGTGTGACTGCGAGGCGAGCCAGGACACAGAGACGAGAAGGGAACCTAGATGACTGCCGAGCCCAGACTTCATATTAATAAGGTGACCTCTGCCCCTTTTCCCAATTAGCGCGCATTCTAATCTTTACCTTTTCTTTGCAGAAATTATGTTGCATAGTAATGTGATATGTGTTTATTGTTAATAAATACCCTAGTTCTTATAGAACTAACGTGTGCCTTGTGTTCCTGTTCAATCTTGGTAAATGCATCTCCTAGTCGAGAGTTGTTTATATGAACGGATGTGAAATCCCGATCAGGTAAATAGTGATCGAACAAAGAGGGAGTGAGTGGACCTTTGATGCCAAGAATAGGAGGTACATCATATAATTTGGGAACCGTATTAAAAGTCATTATTCTAGTTTTATCCCGAGTAGATAACTGAGACATTGTCCCGATGACTGTTCATAGGAATGTGGTTGTCGTTGATATGCGGCGTTAGTGAGAACGTTGGGGAGGATCACCAACGTGTATACCCACAAGATTGTGGCTTGCATAAGTGAGAGCGTCAGGGAGGACACTGGCGTGGAGATCTACCGGATTGTGGATCGTTTGGAAAAGGGAGCATTGGGTTCTGCAGGCCCATGTGTAGACGCACCGGATTGTGTGTCATATCTGCCCTAGGGTAGACCGGTCTGGGTCGGGGTGGCCGCGAGACCAACTGATGTGAATAAGATATTGTAGAAAATCTATGCATGTGTATTGCTATTCCCCATCCTTAGGTGCGACCTGTATATACCTGTATATCTATCCATTGTGAATACGTTCTAAGGAGGGAAGGTGAGTACGTTTTGGCTGGGTCATAGGGGCCCCTGGGGGCTGATCCCATCTAAGCGGAAAATCCGGCCATTACAGGTTCCCAGAAAAACAAAAAGCATTTACAATGCAACGGTTTCGCCTTTGGAAAAGTTAGAGCTATTGGCATTGTAAATGACAAAATTTGTATTTATCTGTTGGTTTTGAAAATAGATAAATAAATGGCATTGTCATTTACATTGCCAATAGCTTAATCTCTCGCAAATGTGAGACCTATTGTACCCTACGGACGAGCTCAGCAGACAGCAATTACTACCACACACACACACACCAAGAGCCACACACACACACCCAGAGCCAGCCACACACACCCAGAGCCAGCCACACACACCCAGAGCCCCACACACACACACCCAGAGCCCCCCACACACACACCCAGAGCAGTCACATACACACACCCACTGGAGCAGTCACACACACACACACTGGAGCAGTCACACACACACACTCTGGAGCAGTCACATACACACAATCACACTGGAGCAGTCACTTACACACACACATACTCTGGAGCAGTCACATACACTCACACTCTGGAGCAGTCACATACACACACACCCTGGAGCAGTCACATACACACACTGGAGCAGTCACACACACACTCGGGATCAGTCACATACACACACACACTGAAGCAGTCACACATGCACACATTCTGGAGCAGTCACACACACACACACACACTGGAGCAGTCACACACACACACACTCTGGAGCAGTCACATACACACACACACACACACACACTGGAGCAGTCATACACACACACTGGAGCAGTCACATACACACACACACACACACTGGAGCAGTCACACACACAAACTCTGGAGCAGTCACATACACACACACATTGGGGCAGTCACACACACACTCTGGAGCAGTCACACACACACACACACTTGAGCAGTCACACACAAACACACACACACACTGGAGCAGTCATGGTTTTCAGGTGTTTTAGTCTAATTAGTTCAATGGAAGCAAGACTACAATACCCATAATGCATTAGGTGATGACATAAAGGATAAGGACTGGATACGATGCCCCTAATGACGGAAAGAAGGCAGTCCTGCTTTAGAGGTGTGGCACCAGCCTCTCTGTGGGGGTGTGGTTCCACACCTTGTCCCGCCTGAGGTTTGACATTTGAGGCTGTCACAGTGACGGTTTTCAAAGCCTGACCTGTTTTGCGTGACTTTCCACGGTAATACCACTGGCACCCCAGGGTTGTAGCCGCAGCAAGTGTAAAACCCGGTGTCATCGAACAGAAATGGAGCAGCCCTTGCTTCCATCAAAATATCCATTCTAAATGTTTGTAGACTCTGGAGGTGAGACTACCACTTCCTAATGGCGAGCACAAACTTGCAGCAGGGCCTTATTTTATGTAAAATAGGCTTCGGTGTCATGTTTATTACTGACGGATAATCTCTTATATATGCCTCTTATTGGGCTCTTGGCAGCATGCCTGATTTGCTGTCTTTCTTAGGCCCTGTGCGTCGCTTTCTCTCAACGTCATGGAGGTTTGAGCAGAAATATCCTGTGGGGGCTGTGAAAGCAGATGTTTGCTGCCTCAGCAACGCTCCCCACAATATTCACAGGAACTGGACGGGCCGAAGGTAAAGGTGCGCGAGTTCATTTACGCTCGCAAACAGATGGTGAAAATGGAATCTCTTGAAAGTTCAAATTTACACAATGACTTAAGTCGTTGTGTAAAACCTGTGGTTCCCGTGGGAATGATGGATGTTGTGTAGGAAAGAAACAAAGCAATGTAATTCCAGCTCAACGTAAATATGTGCATTGGACCGCATATGTGGTGGACGTTGGAAACTCAACAGGGTTTTGCGGTTTTCCATCAAACTTGTTAGTGTTTGCCGTCTCAGCCTCAAGTAATGCTCCTAGGGCGAGGGCTACACGGCGGCTGATAGGTATCCGACCGACAGCAGCCTTTGGCCCATCTCACTCCACCCAGTAACATGGACAGATGCCATAGGATTGCCTCCGAGAGCTCATGTACAATGATAGCTTGTTCCTCCTTCTTAGGCGTAGGGAGACCCTATGCTTTCACTCCTACAGCTCAGTCAGCCACTGGACTAGTTACAGCTCCATACACGCCTGTCCATGTGTGCATCTGGTGGATTGTTAACAAAAGGTGTGCTGATAACGTCACTACGATATACTCTATACTAACAGCATATACTTGAACCCTCCAGCTCACACGCTGGGATGTTAACACTTTCAAATGTGCTGGTGGCGCGGTGGGCAGCCTTTACAAATCACATAACCGAAGTCTTCTGGATCCTCAAATCTATTGTTTACAGTTTACAATGCATCAGCAGTGTTGGGGATAGAGCTTACTAACGGTATATGCCTGAGCCTCCTGGATCCCTGGCTACATAGTTTACACTTTACAATGCACCGTCAGCGTTGAGGGTTGAGTTTAAGTCGGAGATAGCATATGTATACAAGTCAGGTCCCGGGCCAGCAGCCAATCACAGCGCGGCCCGGGGAATGACGTCACGGGGGTGTCCCGGGCCAGCAGCCAATCACAGCGCGGCCCGGAGAATTACGTCACGGGGGTGTCCTGGGCCGGCAGCCAATCACAGCGCGGCCCGGGGAAGGGCGTCAGGGGGTTGTCCCGGGCCGACTGCATCGTTCACCCCCCTCCCAACACCCGAAAAGAAAGCAATGAGTAATCCTGTTATCAGAGCAGTGCCCGGGTTCACTGGAAACAAAGCCGGACCCTGCCTCGCTCCTCCGCACACTCAGGGGTGCGTTAGGGGGCAAGCAAGGACCCCGCCCGCTGCTTAACACACGCAAAGACTTAACCAATAAACATACCGCCGGATGCATTCCATTGCCGGAAAACAGAGACAACAGCAACAAGAGACTGAAAGACGTAAAATAAACATGGAGATGGAGAGGACATGAGACGGGGTTAAAACAAAATTACGAGCCGTAAAACAAACATGGAGAAAACATAAGACGGGGTTAAAAGAAAATTACAAGACGGGGCTAAAAGAAAATTTTCTTACCTGATCGCAAATACAAAGTACTTCCTGGCAACTTAAATCTCGCCGACCACTCCAGCTAAAGGCACTTCCAAAAAGACGAAAACAACACGGTAAAAACAAAAAAAATAAACCCGCCCACCGCCGCAATGACGTGCTAAAAGGGGCTGGATGAGAAAAAAATCGCCGGAACGCCCACGAGTCGTCTTGCAGAATGACGGACGCCTCTCTCTTCCAATGGCTAGCCTCCATTTATGGAGCTAGCCAATGGAAGTCAGAGGCGGGACAAAGCCCACATACTGTAAACAAAAGATTTTGCCTGCACGAAAAGCTGCTGTGCAGCTTTCGACAGGCCAAACCTTAAAAGGAACAGTGATTCTCCGCCAAGAAACACAGTTGTAATGCAATGTTGTGTGTCACATACGCAGGGCGGGCGTGCGCACAGCAAATAACATAAAAATGAGTTGAGTGTCCGGGAAACTCAGCACGACTCGAGAACCAACTTTATGGCCCAAACGAAGGAGGCACTAATTCAAGCAATTGGCATCCACAAAATTAAAATAAATAAAGGGCAATTCAAACGGAACAAGGAGAGAGTCATATATGAACTCTGACAATCTACAGTCATAGGCTTCTCCTGCTACGAGTCACGAGAAGCAAGGTGGCGGGAATAGCGAGAAGCTGAAACTGGGAGGCACGGTCCACTGGAAATCGGTTGCCAAGCACCTGTGCTTGGTAGCAGGGTTCCTTATTCGCTCAAGAGGTCACGTGACTGGGTCTGTAAGGGCACACAACTTCCTTACTGACCTAGTGCACTCTGGGACTTGTAGTCGAACCTGTACGACTTGTGTGAGAACTAGCCCCTAAAGTGTCAGGGAAAAACCACAGGAGCCAAACTTTCATCCTTTAGCAGAAGTTGGGACTAGGTGAATAACAGAACTCTGCCCTCATAGCCCAACTCTTTATCTCAAGTTCCAGGGCAAAGCCAGTGTGAGGATGGGACATAAGGTCAGGAGGCAGTGTGACTCCCAGAAAAGACCTGGGGCTCTATTACATATTAGCATTGTTTGCGCCCGGCGCACCTTTGAAAAGGTGTGCCGGGCTCAAACAATGCCAATGATCCCAATTATGGTGACGGAGCACCCACCTGCACTTTCAAAGGGGATTAGAGATCCCCTTGCAGGCGGGTGCAGTCAGTGACTGCACTCGCCTGCAAAGGGATATCTGGGGGTCCATGGGCCACCCTTTATCCCCTGCAGAGGGCTGCTGTCAGGAGGCGCACCTTTTAAATGTCGCACTATCAGGGCGCCTCCTGAGGGATTCTTTGACTCTGCGCCTGCGTCTGTAATATGGCGCGGGTGCAGAGTCAAAGGAATTCCCTCATTTGCATGGGGCAGGTCCCTATGCAAATGAGGGAAAACCCTCTGAAGGTAGGGCTGATGCATTAAGTGCGCCAGCGCTATCGTTATTATAGAAGGGGACGCACAAGCGTCTGCGCCCCTTTCTATAATACCAAAGTGTACAGGGGCGCGCAAAGTGGGCACAAACGCCCGTTGCGCAGCCCGGGGCACCTTATGTTCCGTGCCAATGTCACTCTTAGAGTTTTTGCTGACAGGCAGGAAGGAAAATCAGTAGGTATCAGACACTGCTCAATCTAGTCAGTCACCTGCAACAGAGCCTAGCATAGGCAGATGGCCCCACGTGTGAGGCCAAAATATTCAAAGGTTAAGTGGGAGGACCTGATGAATGGTCCACAAGAGTGTTGGGTGAGCTGCAGATTCTCAGTGACCACAAAGCACTGACTACTGGAGAAGCATTGAGGGAAGGTACGAGGAGAGAGATTTGGAACTTGGCACATTTTCCACCTGAATATTACTGAAACTATGGCCTTTTATTCCTCTCTGTATTGTAGTTCCTTACATAGAGGAATGGGGTGGAAGGGTTTCCGCCTCCCATCAACCTGATCATGCAGTGCAAGTGTCAAGATGAGGAAGAAGACCTCAGACAGTACTTTGTAAGAGTGTAGCAAACCTTGTGGGACACCTCCAGTGGAGACCTACCTCTGGTGGAAAACCAACATCCTGTTTCTTTGGAACATGTTCCAGTGTAATTCATTCTGTATATCTTGAAGCAACTTTCAAAATAAAAAACAATCGCTACAAATAAGAGAACAGACCCTGCTGTAAAGTTCAAGGGGCATTTCATGAAAATCCTCAGCGTCTGCAGATCAATGCATTAGGCTAACTACTTTATTCTTCCGTTTGTGAAAATGCCTGACCCCCTGCTGTTGTGCATACCACACAACAAGCTTGGTTCATCGGGTATCATCATCCGGCTCTACTAAGCCATAAAATTCAGAGCAAAAAAAAGAAAAAAACGTCATATGGTGAAAATAAAATTTGTTAAAAACACTAAAAACAGGTAAATCATTCAATAATAAGATCTTACCTTTAAGCCACTTAATATGTAATTTAAAACAGCATGGATAACGGTTTCATTTCCTAGGCAGTGCAAATAAGCAACAGCCGCAACATAATAGCTGGTTGGTTTGTCCAACAATTCTTCAACACCAGCACTGGAACGCAATCAGGGCCAGACTGGGATTGCAAACTGGCCCTGGCAATTGAGTCGGACCAGCCGCGGGGGTAGTGGGGAAACATACTTGGGTGGACACTAGGAATGTGCACATACATGGCACAGTGTCAAGCATGCAACATTAATTGCTAACATGTTAACCAGCATGAGAGAAGCACCAGGATTGGAGGGCGTGGCCTCTCTTGGCGCTCCCAAGGGAACTGGAGGGTGGCACTTGCTCTAACCCAGCTGTCTTTATAGAGATGGGTTAGAGCTTTTCAAAGTGTGCATGTTGGGATGCCATGACAAGACAGCCAGCCAAAGGGACATGCGCATTTTGAACTGACATGCCCAGGAGGCCCACCCTCCTTCCTGCTGCTGCTACTCAGCAAGCCCCGCCCCAACGTGACCTTCGGTTCGGGATTGGTGGATGAAAAAGACAGTGGTAATAAATCAACTTTATTGCCATTTGATATGTTTTCTCTGGGGGCGATGCTCCTCTGCCCTCACGAAGGAGAAGCTCCTGCTTTCACAGACACAAAATGCTCAGGAATATCTTCAAATGGCTCCACACCAACAATTGCAGAACCCAAGACTCATCACCTCAAGCTGGGCTATGGCAATGCACTCTACACTGAAATCAACGCTCAAGTGACCAGAGGACCTCAGGGCATACAAATCTCTGTGGCCAGACTCACCTGCAACGTCCCTCCCCACATTCACATCACCTGCACTTTAAGGAATTCCACTGGCTCGTAATCCACATACGAGCACTTTTCAAACTATTTACGCCCACATACAAATCCTTACACAACACTGGCCTCACAAAAATCAACAACAGCATAAACTTTCACAAACCTAACAAGCACTCAGCCGGACTACTACTCGCACCCCCTCCACCCCCGCAAATGCAGATCCAGAGTCGGCGGTTGTGCCTTCACCTACCTCGCTCCTAAAGGCTGGAACGACTTGCCCCTGCACATCATAGCCTCTTCTTTATTTCTTCTGCAAGCAATGAAGGCCCTGGCTCTTCACCTAATCCCAACACTGGCTCGGCCCACAGAGCTTGTGCCTCAGTGCCAGGATAACCTCTCAGTGAGTTGTGCATTACACAAATACACATAACAAAATATAATATGTCTTATAGGAAGTGTGTGCATGAGCGTCCAAGTCCCGAATAAAGGAAGGTATTCCAGGTAGATTTGCTACTTTAAAGGGATCCTTCTGACAGTGGTGCCCAGTGATTAATCTGCCATCTATTCCTACACCCATTCAGAGTTTTACTATGGATGAGAATTAAAGATATCTAGTTCTGGAGTTCCATATTTTTCAGTGAGTATGGGAAATAGTGAACAAGGTCAATCCAGAACTAAAAGTAAAATGTAATGAACTCCTGAGGGGGACTGGTGTCAGCAGATTTCTTCCCTATACTGCAAGACTCCATGGTTGAGGGTAACAATTCAATTACTCAAATCAGATACGATTTGGCTGCATATGAAAAATGCATTGATGCAGAGGTCCCTATGTGATATGGAATTTTTGAGGATGGAATAGAAGCCACCTAGCATCCCCCTTAGCACTTCGATACAAATGACTGAAACAACCTAAAAGGGTAGCAACCAAACAAAGGCTTCCTTCATTTACGCCCCCATATACTGCAGTCCACTTTAACTCAGATTATGATCCAGCAATCAATTGTAGCCCATTTGAGAGTGGGGAAGAAAGCAATTGCAGATTAAATTCTGATATCTTTAAAAAGGGCACAATTAAATATTTCATACAGGGCAAATTGGAGTACATGTTAGATGAATCCGAGTGCCTATTCAATGCACAAGTGCATCATTAGGTGATGCATCTCAAAGCAGTCACAACAGAGAGGATCAACTTTGAAAGCCTTTTCCCATCACTCATATTTACTGAGGAGATCTCCCCTGTGCCATACACAGTCCTACTGGAATCCAATCCCTCTTCCCAGGGGTTAAACATAAGAAATGGGAGCAAAATCTAACCAGGGATACCATTAAGAAGAAATGGAGATGCCTCTGGAAAGATACAAGCAAGAGCTCTATCTGACTGGGAAACTGCGAAGATCAATAATAACTAAAATATATCTGGTACAGTATAGGCGGCACCGTGTTTCTAGAAGATAGTCCTAACTGCTGGCGGGGTTACAATCACAGAGGAGACATTTACACATTTGGTGGAGATACCCTATACCTATCACTGTCAGAAACGAGATACTGGTTATGATCAAGGGAATTGTGGATTCTCCTATACCAAAAGTTGCTGGTGTAGTAATATTGGGATTTAGAGCGCTTGTATATGCAGGTATATTAGGCAGACTAAGCTAACTTTAATTCAACAATGTCTAGGGGTAGTGAAATTCACTATTGTAGCTTGGTGGAGGAACAAGGAATCGCCTCGACTCCCACAGTGCCATGCACGGCTATGGAATATACCAACTGTCGAACAACTCTCTGCTTGTGTCATGGGAGGATATAGAAAAGCTGATGCAGCCTGGAAACCGTTGTTATACTATACGTCAGTGGACCACTCGCCCTGTTTCGATACATACACCCAACCTGTGATATGCTCATTATGAGCACCCCGACCGGAGATGCGATAATTAGCATATCTGTTCAAGATCACTACTGCAAGGATCCGAATTTATCAGCTGAAATAATTATCCCCTATTCCGAGTTTACTCTGGCAATATAGGGCATTGCATGTGGATGCTGTTACTTAATGCACCAAAATGTGCTTGTCCGCGTATTTTTCTGGCATTTTCACCTCTGCAGATTTCGGCAGGATTGACATGCAGAAATTTACCAAAGGAAATTGAGTAGTTGCCTCAAAACTCGGGATCCTGGTATGTGCGGTAACAGCAGGTACAGCACAGTGGCGTAACTTCAAGAGGTGTTTAGGATGTTACACCCCGCTAATAAATGTGTTTTCAGATAAAGAGTTGGGTACAGGTGCTTTTAGTCGGGTATGATGAGATTTCTGTCGGATTTCACCAGGAATGTTTACATACACATCAGACAAAAACGCACTCGCACTCTGTCCCTTTCTGTTTTGAAAATCCTCAAAAATTTTGGTTTACAAAATATATTGTTTTCTCTCTTAGTACTCCTACCAATCCACATTACCCTCCCTTTCCACTGGTCCTCTCATGCACCCTACTTGTGGTGTCGTGTAGTTTAGTTTATATGCCAGCCTGATTGTTGGAAAATCTGAAGATCGCACCCCTTCATCTTACAGACCAAGCTACGCCCCTAGCACCGCACGAATATGCCACGTTACAACTGATGCTTTTAGAAAGCATGCCATTACAACGAGGTCATTACAATGATCACGTTGTTACATCGCAGACCATTACATCGCAAGTCATGACAACGACTTGCTGTAAGGGGGACGCTAGATGTTGGAATAGTATAATTTACTATTCCAACTCCAGTCTGTGCAATAGTAGGGAAGTTGTTGGATTAAAAATCCAACACCTTCTGCTCCCTACAGCAAGTTGCTGTAACAGCTTGCGTTGTAATGGCATGCAATGTAACAACACGGTCGTTGTAATGGCATGCGATGTGCAAACATCATTGTAAACAATGTTTACCTACAGCACATACCCAAATTTCAAGCACCACTTGTCATTAGGGCCTTATTCTTCTGATCCCTCTGTAAACTCCCTAGCACATATTAGAGCAGACAGGTGACTGACAGGCTCATGGGCGCTGATGTACCTATATGTCTAGCTTTGTGCTGTAATTAGCTGTTTGCAATGAGGTTTACAGCTTCATGAGGGTCTCTGTGGAGGGGTTTTATTCTTTCTAAGAGTATGCCGCAATGAGACACGGTTTCACTAATATGCACTCAATGTCAGAATGGCAAACCCTAGTTTGTATTGAATCGTTTAAAAAATCTATTAAAATAAAGTATTAAAAATGTCTGACAGGACTGTAAATAGTGCAGACAGAAGTAGTGCTAAATGGACCTTTCTTATTATAACAAATGTGGATAGCTATGTATGTAACATCTGGTCTTATGATTGTAGAGAATAAAGTCAGATTTAAGAATGCCCTTCTTGATGAATAAATATTTGACCATAAAATAAAAGCAACATTTTACCTACATGATATGTAAAATGCAGCCTGTCCGAAGTTGCTGAAAAGGTCAGAGTGTGTCTCTCCGGCCTAATGGATTTAATCAACACGTTTTAAAGATGAAACAATAAAATATTGTCATAAAGTGTCAGCTTGTCATGGAGTTAAGATGTATATATTGAGTGCAAATCGAGAGTGCTGCTCTAACAGGTCGTAAATGTTGCTGTTATCTCCCCCAGGAACTAGGAATTTGTGTAAAATCCTCTACATTCTTTTTTAGACAGCTCTAAAATACTTCTGGAGATATTTATTTTCATATTTGCTTTTAACAGGATAAAAAACATATTTTGTGATGTTTTTCCATTGTTTTTTTTTACAAGCTTTCACTTGAAAATAATAATTGTGTCTGGTAAAATACTTTCCAGGTGGCTACCCTGTTGAAAGTCTGCTCCCGTTATCTCTTCACTTTTGAATCTACTACTCCTCTTTGGATAAAAAAAATGCTCTCTACTTTTTATCCCTTCTCAGGCGTGAATGTCTCCCACATCTCCATTTCTTACCATGTTTTCATTAACTGCAATGTCAGATTCTGGGCGCTCAGGACACCAAAGACTGCAGATTAAGAAGAGTCAAAAATACAAGGTAGAAGGCCTCCTCCATCTAAGCACCCAGGATTTGGAGCAACATCCCTATATCCATCAAGACCGCCCAAATGCTGCTCCAATTTAGAAAGCAATTGAAGACTCACTTCTTTAAAGAACTAATTGTGACACTGCATAACCCATATACAATCAAGCAAGTGGTGGTTCCTCTACTAAGGCGGAGGTGCGTCACCTCACTACTTTTTAGCAGTGCATTAAAGGGAAAATAAAATAATACTAACTTTTGTTATCATTTTATTTTCTCCTACTTCCCCAGCTTTGTGTGAGGGGCGAGGAAGAGGAGGAGTGGTAGCACCCTCCTAAGTGTACAATGACTGCTTGGCCGGCCCTCTCGGCCAGCCAAACAGTCTTGGGCACTTCGCATGTTCTCCATGCAGGCTGCAATATAGCCTGCGTGGAGAACATGTCCAGGCTCCCAGTCAGCGTCTGAGTGCCGAAATATGGATCTCAGACCAATCACAACTGATTGGCTGATTGGGAGCCTGCATGTGCTTCCTGTTCAGGCCAGCGAGGGAGGGCTATGGAGGACAGACGTGGCGAGGAAGCGGTGAGAAGGTACGTTTTGTATTTTAGTTTTTAATGCCCGCTTTGACTGCGTCCTCCCTCCTCCCGCCTCTGCTCCCGCCCCCTACCTCCGATCCGTGCTGGCCGCCGCTGAATCCATCTTCCTCTCCTATTATTCGTTGACTTTATACTTGTCCTTGACCATGTACAGTGCTGCACTGCCTTTTGGCTGGGTTTGCGCAACATAAATACCCTGAGACACATAAATACATTCAATATATCTCTGAATGCCAGTAACACATTACTGCACCTTGATAACCCCCAACAGAACTGACTACATCTTGAAAATGGTTGATACATGTAAAAGGGAACGCCTCTTTTCTGCCCTCACTGAGTCCTGATAACACTGGCCAAGCTTAATATATCAACTTTTTAAAATCTAATAGAACTTCAATGCTGCTGAATTCCTGTATGAGTGTGTTAAATGGCGGAGTTTACCTTTTAGGGGAATCTCAAAACATTGATGTCAGGGATACGTGGTTCATTGTAATTTTTTTGGTGGCATCATTCCTCATGGTCATGAGGCTGATTGCTTTAACAAAAAGCTTGTTTTACTGTGCTGATATAAATTTGTCAACGTACCAGTGAAACTGCCCAGACAGTTCTTTGACGAGCTAAATACCCTAATGCTGTACCATATATGAATAAGAAACCGGCGAAGGGTTGCCACAATGCTCTCTATTACTAAGGAAGGTCTGGGACTCCCAAGTTTTTTTTTTAAATAAATATTTGTATTGATTTTAAACAGAGCCAGAAACAATACAAGGTTACGTAAGAGTGTGGGACAAGCACAGATATTATAGCTAAACTTGAATGATGTAGTGTCAAGCCAGCCATCCATTATCCCAAGAAGTACCACCCTAGGATCCAACTCTGCTGCTACCTGCAGCATGTTTGTAATCTGCTCACCAGATAATGTGATAGTAGGACCCAGTGGGGTTGCCGTAACATGCGCGGGCAGGTAAGTCTGCATCCCCCATCTTCCAGATCCTATCAGGGCTTTAATAAATACAGTGAAAATAGGAGAACTGGGTGGGCTTGGGGTTAGAGCGAATGGTCAACATGAGAGGGGCCATCTTCGCGTCATGCCAGTCATCATCATCCAGTTCCCCCAGGTCAATCGCCCAGTTTTCTCTGAGTTTAAGGAGAGGATACGTGGCATTAAGGAGTGAGCGGTATAAAAGGGAAATTCCCTGTCGACCCAAGGTTTCCATTGTCACATTCGGCTCCAAGGGGTTAGCTTCAGGGACCTTTGTGAGCAACTTTTTATATGTTTCAAGGGTGTGCCTCAGCTGCAAGTATCAGAAGAATTGTGAGATGTGAAGGTCATATTTGGCTTGGAGAAAATCAAAGGAAATGATGTAGTCTCCGTCCCAAAGATCCCCTAGCGTAAGATCCCTAGCGTACTGATCCCTATCCGGTCCCAACCCTAGAACCCCTCTAGGATAGCCACATGCTCCAGCCAAGTCCCATCCTACAGGGGGGGTCAGTACAACCAAGCAATGGATGTGCGAAAGTGGCACCTTCCAACACTGGAGAGGGATTTTAGAGCACTGCAGATGGAAGTAGGGATCATCCTCTCATACAGTAGGTTGTGAACACCCTAGTTTTCTAGCATATTTGTTCTAAAAGCCAGGAATAGTCCTGGCGATCTCCGAGCAGCCAGTAGTTAATTGACACCATTTGTGTGGCTAAATAGTATAGGCAGAGGTCAGGGGCACCCATGCGCCCTTCTTGTGAAGAGGCAGAGCATGAAGTTTGGGAGACTCTGGGGGACCTGGCAGCCCAGGAGAACTTCGTGGCCATGGATTGCAGATCGTTAAAGAAAGGAAGGGAGGACAAAAAGGTAATATTATAACACATAGAGAAATCTGGGCAGGACCAACTTTTTTTACAAGGCAGTCCAACCAAGCGAGTTCAGGGGAAGGGTAGCCCAACTAACAAGATCTGCCCATATGCGTGACAGGATTGGTGCAATGTTGGCGTCCCACCCTATTTGTGGGTTGTGCGTAATGTGAATGCCGAGATAGTTTAAGAGGCTCGAGATAACCCTCAATCGGGTCTGGAGTTGTGGCAGAAGGGGTAAACTGCAAGAGTATGTATCGGGCCTTGCCCCATTTAACCCGCAGCCAGCTGCATCACCATATATCTTCAACATTTTAATGAGGTGTGGCAAAGTTGTAGGGGAAATTTGCAGGCAAAGCAGCATAACATCCGCATAGAGCACAACTCTATCCTACTGTTGCGTGGATCAAGAGAAGCCCTAAATTTGGGCATCTGTTTTAATCCAGTTAGCCAGCAGCGTGGTCATCATCTTTGCCAATATTTTGGATTCCATATTTAACAGGCAGATAGGCCAGTAGGAGGCACAAATCATCAGTGGCTTACCTGGCTTAAGGAGGGTGATAATCGTGGCATGACTGGAGGTTAGGAGGCAGAGTTTTGGTACACCTAACTACCTCAAAAAGGAGGAGAAGGTAATGAGCCAGATAGGAGGAGAATCTCTTAAAGAATTCCACCAGAAAGGTATTTGGGACAGGCGTTTTCCCGAACGGAGAGGCAGAGATAGGCATCTGCACCTCCAGCAGTGTAAATTGGTCATTTAGTGTGGAGCGGAGGGGCCGCAACAGAGAATGGACTGAGAGGTCAGTCACTGTAGTGTGGGTCTATTGTAATGGCGGTGGGAGATTAAAAACTATAGAGAAGACGGTAATGTTCTGTGAATGTGGCAGCAATCTCGTTTGAGTCGGACGTGGGACAACCCTCCCGGAACTGGGAGCCCTCCCTGCCTGGGACAGCCAGTATAGTAACTTGCTTGCCTTATTACCATGTTTGTAGTGCCAATACCGAGTTATGGAGGCGGCTAGACAGGCTGAATCCAAGAATGTGTGCCTCAGTGTCCCAAGGAGGTCCTCCATCCACTGCTCATTGGCCACTGACGGCAACACCCCGGTGGAATGTTCCAGCGTTAGATTTTGGGACTCCAAGGGTGTAAGATCTAGCTCGCTATTATGACTACGGACGGCTGTACCACGGATCGCTGTCTTGAATGCCTCTTACAAACTCGTGGGGGGAAAACTGTGTGGTGTTTCAAGTTAAAGTGTTCTGCAGTGGCGACTCTCAGGAGATCCACCAGTACATCAACCCTAAGCCACCAGGCATTGAGCCTCCAGACACCCCTCTTCCCACCAGCACCCCTGCCCCAACCCCAACTACAGCTCGACCTGGGCATGATCGGACAGCCCTTGGGGAAGGATATGGGTATGTAGCACAAGTGATAGGGAGTCTGTGGGCAAAAAGAAATAGTCAAAGTGGGAGAGCATTTTATGCAAGGCTGAGAAGTGAATGAAGGCTTGGTCCCAGGTTTGCCATCTATGCCAAACTTCGACGAGGCCCAGGGAGTATGATCATCGCTGGAGTGCCAGCGTCCTGGAGCAGGGGTATACAGAAGAAATATTATTGAGGGTCCTGTCCTTGATTGCGTTACGTGCGCTCCCCCACTTTGAGAGTGAACGGTTGTGTCTGCAGCAGCACTCCAGAAAGGTCCACCAGCGTGGCGTTCACCAATGCTGGGTGCATGTATACACTGCCTATGGTCCACAGCCGCTCCTCCAGTGTACCCTCCAAAAGAAGATATGGACCCTGCGTGTCCCAGTGGGAGTCAAAGACAACAAGTGAACATGAGTGGTGTAAGAGTACCGTCACCCCTCTCGCAGTCCTGGTGAAGCCGGCGTGAAACACTCGTATAACCATAGCAAGCAAGGAAAAGACAGTTGGCTCCCAACAGGTGGGTCTCCTGGAGCAACAACACGCCCGGGGTTACGTTAACGCAGCACAAAACTGCACCTCTCTTTTCTTTGTTAATGAGACCATTAACATTCCAGGTTAATACTTTAAGACAGGGGCTATCAGAAGAGTGAAGATAGGACTCATGACGGGCAACAGCTACACATGTTGGAGTACGTTCACATAACTTGCAAGGAGAAAAACTGTCAACAGAATTGAAAAAAACAAGCAGAACATAACAAAATCCCCTCCCCACAACTACCACCCACCCTGCACTACCACAACTGGAAGTATCAGTCGCCCATCAGACAGCACTAACTATACCAGAAAAAACAAAATAATGAAACAACGGAAATGTGTGGTGCAACTCTTCGTCATTATCTGTGGCTTTCAGTCGGCGCTGACAAGACTGATCCACCCCTGTATGGTCCAGCCTGGACCACACAGGCCCTTCGCTATCGGCCGAGTCCAGAGGATACGGCTACCCTCGAGCCTCCTGGGATGCCGAGACCGTATGAGATCCACCTCTACTGTTACTGCGCATGTGGTAGCTCTGGTTGGGGCAGCTTAGCCACCTGGAGGTGACCCTGGTAGGGTTCATACGTGGGGCCACTCCTCAATCCACTCACATGCTCTGTCTGGGTGATCAAAGAAAAATATCTTTCCCTAGAAAAGTACCTACAGTTTGGCCAGGAAAAGGAACATAGAGCTTTTACTTAACTGGTTCAAAGGATTTCCTTTGGGGTTGGACCAACTTGGTATAGTCCAGGAAAATAACGATATAACGATTTTGGAATATACAAAGGGGGTGTGTCCCATCAGACAAGCCAAGGGCAGGGCCAGGTCCTGGTCCTTGTAGGTTAGAAATCTAGCAATAATAGCTCTCGGCTGGGCCCCAGGCAGCGAGCATCGCAATAGTGCTCTTTGGGCACGTTCAGGAAGAAAACATGAAGGTAGGGGGTTCCACAGCCAAGTTTCTAGGACTATCACCGCATTAGGCCCCTCATCTCCCTCCAGAAAGCCCACGAAGCGTAGATTGTTGCGACGGGTTCAACCCTCAGAGTCATCAATACGCAGTGCCCTGTCTGACTTTGTAACTTGCAAAGTATGGATCGACCGCTGCAGCGCCTGCACCATATCTTCCAGAAATGAGACATGCCACTCTGCCTCGGTGACTCAGCCTGTCGTGTTGCACCAATCCTGATGGAGGAGCGAGAAATCGGCTCCAACTTCCCCAATTTTAGTCACTAGGGCCAACCTGGATTCCTGGATGCTAAGTAGTAAAGCTCCATTATCTACTGACTGTCCCTGTGCTGTGGTTAGCAGGAAATCCTGATTGTAAGGCATCCAGTAGGTGGTTTTGTTCCAGGAATTAGGTGAGCTGCTGGTTGATGACTTTTTTGAATATTTGGGCCAGGTAGAGGAGCAGGGAGATCGGAAACTAATTTTTGAGACTGGGTGGTAATGGTTTGCCTGTTTTTTACTGGTTGGTTGAGGTAGTTGGGGTTGAGGGTGGAGGGTTCTAAGTTGAAATTGTGGTTGTTGGTGATCTTGCAGTGGAAGTAATCTGAGAGGGTGTCACAGAGTTTTTGGGGGTTGGATGGTGTTCTCTGTGGCTATTAGGCTGGAGAATTCTTTGACTATTTTGAAGAGTTCCTTTGTGTGGTTGGCAGCGGAGTCGATGCAGGTGGTGATGGCTACTTTCTTGGCTTCCTTGATGCGCCGGTGATAGTTGCTGAGGGCTGTTTTGTGAGCTGCTCTGTCTGCTGGGTTCTTAGTGGTGCTCCATTGTTTCTTTAGTTGGTGGCAGTTTCGCTTGGCGGTCCTGAGTTCTGGGGTGTACCACCCGGCATATTTGAAGGTCTTGTTGGATCTTGTAGGTTCCAGAGGGGGGACTTTGTTGATGCGGCCGGTGATCCAGGAGTCGAAGTTCTGGATGACCTAGTCGAGGTGTGTTGAGGCCTCAGATTGAGAGGTGGTGATGGCCTGTGACCACTGAGTTTCGGTCACCTTGCTGCAGCTGCAGTGGGGGGAGATCTTATGCCAGGTGATGGTGTGCTATTATTGCTAGTACTTGCATTGACTTGGGGCAGCTATAATATTATAACCATGTGCACTGTGCATGTTATACACTATGCTGTGTAACATTGAAACTCAATTTACCTATATTTTGCCAGAATCCATAACAAAAAGTTATTGACCATATCAGTTAAAGTTGCCTCCTGCAACTGCCATTCTACCACTACAAAACAGATGTTTAAGGCATGGGTAAAGTAGGCTCTAGCCCAGGGCACCAGCCTTTCAGGGGGGCCCGCTGATACAGCCAGCTCTGTTATTCAGAGTCTTGCCCTGATGACCTTGAATAATTCTTAAACAGATTGATTTAAATAGCATTTTTCTTTAATGTATTTTTAATGTGGGTAGTGTGTGGGAGTCTATTATAGATATTCTGCTGACAATTGCTGTTGATGTTTCATGCAACATCTATTAAAAATGGCTTTTAGATCAAAACAGGACCTCACATATGAGAAATGAGAAAGTGTCCACAGAGATTATTTTCAGTATAAGTGAGCGCCAGGGACTGTATTACCTAAAGTGCCCCGGGGGCACAATAGGCTTTTGCTCCCACTTTGTGTGTCCTCGGGGCACTTTGGTGTTACAGTAGTGGCAGCAAACGCTTGTGGCCCCCTTCTGTATCTTTGGCGCACATAAAGTGTAGGGAGCATTCCCTCATTTGCATGGGGGCACCCCATGCAAATGAGGGAATCCCGTTACCTCTGCACCCGAGTCGTATTACAGACGCGGGTGAAGAGGCAAAGATGCCCTCAGGAGGTGCACTGACAGTGCACCACCCAATAGGAGGTGGAGCACTGTCAGTGTGCCCCCTGATCGCAGTCCTCTGGCGGGGGTGCATGCAATGCATCATCTTGCAGGAAGGTGTAGTCACTGACGGCACCCGTCTGCAAGAGGATCTCTAATCCCTTTCAAAAGTGCCAGTGGGGTGGTACGTTTGGCTCAGGGCCCCAAATATCCTTAAGATGTTCCTGCAGTAAAATGCTTTCTCAGTATCAACTGCGATCAGTATTGATTGTAAGGATGCTAGCTTACAATGCGGCGCAAGGACAGACAGATGCATGACGCATCTGTTGTCGGAAAGGCAACGCATTGCTGGAGTCGTGTTGTAAGCACAACGCAACTTCAGCAATGGTCAAGAATGCCTATTCCGACCATGCTGCGTCTCTCCTTACGCCTCCTTCAAGTAGGCGCAAGGTTTTGACGCAGTGGCGTCGTAAAAGTCACTCGGTGAAATCTTGTAGATTTCACTGAATCACTTTTACGAGGCTTCCTTGCGACAGAACGCCCATCCTGCATACATTATACCTGACACAGGTATAATGTAGCGCAGGGCTTTACAACATACCGCATCTCCCTAGATGTGTCACGTTGTAAATATGTTGCATAAGGCACATTGTTTACGATGCCGCTGCGACACAGCAGTGACGCTACAGCAGCGTAAAGTTGGCTCAAAGGGCTTGCAAATCTACCCCTAAATTAAGAAATATTTCTGCCAAAATGTCTTGAAGCAGGCTTGGTATCCGTGATTTGTGTGCAATGACCTGCTCTTTTTTTCGGACAACAGGAAACATACAATATGATATGAATGTGCAAACTAGAATACAGTATTTGATCATGTGGTGGGGCTCAGGTGATACAGCCAAATGTTATGCCTACCATTGTCACGATCAACTCGATTTCTGTGACTATTTCCTCTTTTATTACACACTGTATTTTCCAGGTGTTCAGTGGAAATGTTGTCCCTTGGTTTTAAGGTCACAATAATGGAATCGTGGGACCAGGACTGCAAGTTGTAAGAGGCTCGTTTACAGCTTAACAGCCTGCCTGCCGGCCAGTGGAAGCTCCTGAACACAGAGCACCACCCCTAATTTGAGATCTCTGACCCTCTGGCTGGGATATCACAGCCTTCTGAATAATCGCTGGTGCTTTGGTTGCTCTCAAGGCAGATGAGCTTCATGAAAAGGTGACAGGTTGTTTCGGGCATGCTCAGCAAACTTTTTTGTTTTTTTAAAAACAAATAATAATAATAATCCTGTATTTGTAAAGCGCACAGCTACCCTTAGGTTTCCGGGCGCTTGGGACCGTCTGGAAGATTAAGCAAGCTATTGCCCAGAGTCACATGGTGCTGGGCAGACCTCTGCCGCCCGTGCCAGGGATCGAACCGTGATTCCCAGCATCCGGCATCAGTCGCTCTGGCCGCTGCGCCACACCTCTTTCACAAACTCCCAGGACACGGGATACCTGGTCCTGGGTTTCCCCTGGAGCAGCCAGATGAGGCAGAACCCATGAAAAACCTGCAGTTCCCAATTACTACATCATGCAAGGGAACCATACGTTTTGTGGTGCAGGTGAACTGCCATTGTACTGCTGTTCACCTCTTCCTCTACACTGTAATTGACCCCATATGTCTCCTGATCATTCTACAGATGATTGTCTAATCACAGTATTCTCTCCGCCACCAAACCCATCAACATGCCTTCAGTTTAACAACATTATTGGTCCTTCTCCATGCAAACCTGGGCATGAACAAGGAGTGAAATCATGGTGCTGTCGGCAGCCTCCAAGGCATGGTTGCACCAATTGTTGTTTCTTTTTTTGCACTTCTGCCTCTGACTACATTCTGGTACAGAAAATTGACCATTAGACTTTGTTTCAACCTTTCCTGTTACCATTGTTTTTCCTATAGAAGTGTATATCTGCATGATCTCATTCCTTCAATGTCATATTTTCCTAACATGCTCCTCTTGTATACAGAGCCTTCACTTTGGACAGAAACTAGGCTTTGCCAGTAATGGGATTTTGGCGGTGCCTTGGCTCCACATTGCCTACCAGGGAGGTTTGCTGTCAACAACATTTCTTGGCCTTTGGTTTTAATTCTTTTTGACTGACAAAACTAGTCACTTACATATTCACTATGTTTTCATGGTGCTTCTAATACATATTAGTACTTGGAATTTCCCTTCAGGGTTCTGGGTTTGCCACGTGCAACTCTCCTCAAGTCAGGGTACCACAAGTTGGTATTCTGCATGCGTCTGTTATTTGGCCCTAGTCTGAAGAATGTTATTTTATTTTAATGTGACATGTACACAAACTCCTTTTGGTTACTGGTAGTTTTATATTCTTTCCACTGTGACTTGCTCTCTTTTGTATGCAGTCTCATTGACTCACATCCTGAGGCCAGTGGTTGGTGTGGATGTGCCTTGTACAGAAAGGTCATTTTTCTTGGTAATTTGGGCTTGGTTTCCACAACTGCGTCCTGAATGTTGAATGAGTATCTTTCCTTGCACTGTTTCTTTGTATGGTGATAGCCAAGTTGTCAGTGTTCTAGCCAGGCACTCCTGGGAGTCTTGGGGTGTTTGGGCTCAGTGCAGTGAACCTTGTGAAATCAGTTAAAGGCACTGAATGCTCCCAACAGGTACAGCTTAATCCTGAGCTGGTGAGGAGGGAGGTGGGTGTGGTGGTGCCTACAAAACGCATAAGCATGTTCTCGCGATCCTCAACTGACTAACGTTTCTGGCTAGATGGACCTCTAACTTCTTCACTACATACTGAGGGCGGCTTCCCAGGTGTATAGGTAGACTCCATTTCTTTGCGGCTATAGAAATTACACTTGGTAGACAATTTTGGATAGTGGGTGCTATGAGATTCACATCTTCCTAGGTTTGGGTACAGTTTCCGGAGGCAATGGACAAGACTGTATTTGGAGGAAACAGTCAAATTTCTATGATACTGTGTTTGGGGCATTTCAGGGGGAACTGTTTTTTTGAGACTGCTGGGGTTCCTCAAGACTGTTTCTGATTTATTTCTTGGTTCACTTTTATCAGACTTCTCTTCTGAAATTGTTCTTCCGTTGTTCCTGGATCCGAGCACATTTGTATCTCAATTCCAGGTAACTATCTGTCTTATAGGTTATTGGAGGCAGAAACCAGCCTATTTCCTTTAATCACTTTAAACCTTTTATCTCACTCACTTGAGTGGTACAGGACTCTCGGACAATTGTCAAGAGGTGTTGGTTAAAAGTGTGGCACTGCTTGAGATAGCTTCACAAAGAAAGTAAGGTGATTGACGAAGAAAGATAAATTAGTAATGCTCTAATTAGGTATTGGTAACAATTATTTCTTTGGGTCATGTTTGTAGTAGAGTTGTAGAAGATTTAGATCCAAAATGTACCAGCATTCAACGCGGTAGTTACACAAATAGCCCCTATATTAATTACACCATCACAAGCACTAACCTTAAGTCGGGAAAAGTGAAAATGCTTTGGCCCCTCCTCTGTTAATGGGTCAAGCTGCTATCTTTACCCCACTTGCATTTGCGCTAACGCACATATGCTGAACTCTGCACATATGAATGAAACCAAGTCAAACTGAGTTAGAGCCTGATTTAGATCTTGGCGGAAATGTTACTCTGTCACAACGCTGACGGCTATCCCAACCGCCGAAATAGAAATACCATTATATTCAATGGGATTTATATTTCGGTTGATGGAATATCCATCACCGTTGTGACCAAATAACCTATCCGCCAAGATCTAAATCATGCCCTTAATTATTTACCTTGCATTGGTAATCATTAGTCCACTGGCAAAACTGCCAACTGTCCTATTTTTGCTGAGACAGTCTCGGCAAGTTGAAGACTGTCCCGGGTAATTCACTATCTCGGGACAGTCTCAGCAATTCAAAGCTCGTGATGAAGCCCAGAAAGGAGGGGCTTTGCTTGCATTCATTTGGTTTATTTAAAAAATAACAACAGCCCCTCACCAAAGAACAGAAACCACAAGTACACATGCCCAAAGCTCCACAAACCATACACACTAACTCAGCTAAGGTGTCCTTGACGCCAACTTTCTGTTTTAATACTGCCTCCATCTTGAAACAGGTACTGTAATCTCGCTAAATAGTTTTTTTTAACAATTCCCTTCATGATAGCAAATGATTCTTTAAAAAAAATGCTGTTTCGAAATCTGATACCACTTGGCAAAGGTTGGAATTTTGCTCTCAGTGCCTACGCTCTCCGCCACTGGTCCCTGCTAGTTGCTTTCTTGTCGAGACCCATTCCAAGATGGATGGTGATTTTCTTCCATCTAAGAATTATTTCCGGCCAGTTCAGCTCGGGTCAGACTCAGAAGCATGATGTCTGCGGGCTTGCTCCAGACGGTTGCAGTGGCTGGTGGATGCCACAGGGTGCTCTGGAATCTACCAATCCAAGTATGAAGGGCACACAGGAAGGGTCGGAAAGAGGGAAAAGTGCTGGGTGCAGAGATGACACGGTTCTAAAACTCACAGGAGTGAGATTTTCAGGTCGGGACCAAAAGTAATTCTGATAGTAAAATGATGGCGACACTCTCTAGACCAGAGGTCTTCAAACTTTTGTAGGTTGAGCCCCCCAAGCTCAATTTTTTTAGATGATGGGCCCCCCCACCACCCGACAGAAATTTCTCGAATCTGGTACACTACATAATTGACCGCCGCACGCATATCCCGGGCCATACCGAGCAAATAATGTTCAACACAATAAGAGTGTTTAGTAAAGTGCAGGTTTGTGAGTGGGTGTGCTGAAATGACAGAGACTTATTACACAGCTCAAACCACCATTTTCCTAGATAAAATGTGTGCATATCATTTTTACTAAGATGCTTTGTTTACACATGACATTGATTGATAATAACACCACCAACATACATGACCGTCTGTGGCGAAAAACAGGACACCCGTCACAATCTGTGGATTGATTTTGCTACTGTCATCCTCAGGTTGTGCTCCACATCCAGGAGCAGCTCTACAAGGAAGTGCCGCAGCGTGGCACCGCAAGCCCTTTGGTTGCGCCACTAGGTCAGTGGTTTTCGCTGTTCTACTTAGAGCAGCGCACTTGTGAATGGGGACTTTGGACACACTCCGTGTTTGCATTCTCTCCCATTTGGAGGAAACTGCAATGGAGTTTTAAGCGTTTGAATGCAAACTGTTTCTGATAAAACACAGAAGTGTTAGCAGTCTAAACTTCTTTGGCAAAAGACGTCAAGTCCTTGTTATACAATAGCTGTCACTTGTTTTTATTTATAAAGTTTTATATACCGCGAACATGACCCAAGAGGGTATCAGAGCGCTTTACACGGATGTTGTGCAAATGAGGAGAGCTAGGGCGTTATACAAAATGGGAGTAAAAAGTGATGTGCGGTTCCAGGGTACACGGTGATGTACAGATGGGGCATACCAATATGTGAAGAAGGGATGTATATTCTATGTACAATATCATAAAGGAAATCTGTATTCCAGGTTTAGCATTCATCCAGAAGACTGTGCTTCTAGTTTGATAAAAATTCGTCCTTTACTATCTTTCATTTTCTGAAGAAAACATAAAGCTGGTGTTTATGAGGTTAACCGCTTCACTCCTCTTAATTATTTTAAGTTATTCTGTTAAACTCTGATTTTTTCTGTTTTATATCCAGCGCCATTGAAATTATGCAATATTTCAGCTGCAGCGTTTTCTGCATAATAATGTTTTTACCCCGTTTGCCACATAATCCATCATCAGCTGCTTACGCTGCAGACTTCAACAAAAAATGTTTCCATCTCAGATGGATCATAGGATACTAGAAACACAGCAATTTGTTTCAAAACAGTGGAAGGCCCTTCACAAAGGTTGACTTGTCACCTTTGTGTTGCTTAGTTCTGCATTTGGATACTGCAAAGTGGTACTAACGATGAGCAGCCTCTGCCTACATGTGCAGGTTAAGAGAGTCAGCTGTGATTGCACACTAGTTAGTTGCATTTTAACACTCCCGCTTTTAAGCACGGGCTTACGCGTCCATCCAGCAAAATGTTGCCTGTAAAGAAGGACTGACTCGGTGTCTCTTCGCAGCAGCTGAAACATTTCAGCTCTCTTAATTAACCCCCTCCTGGGCCAGTTAACATAACAAAAGCCTGGGCACTTGGTTCCCCACTGATTTCCCCTCCCTCCTCCCTCCAACCATCCCCGGAGTTCTGCAAGGCTTTTGACACAGAGAACAAAGGTTAAATTACAGTGGAGTACGCGCCCCCCCCTAGGATGGTGTCTCGCCCCCCCAGATTGAAAAACTCTGCTCTAGACCAAGGGTCTCCAACCTTTTCTGACCTCTTCACCCTGACTTCAGTCTACTGCTTAGGGGAAAATTAGATGCAACGCAGTGGTGACTCCAGACTGCAACTGAGCTACAGCGACCAGACCGAGCAGGAGGAGGTCTTTTCCCAGCACTGTCAGTGACTCCGTTGATAAGTCAAAGAGAATGTGTTGTTTAATGTTCTTGCTGTAGAGAGATCTGAGTTTTGTCTAGTACAAGTTTTGACTTACAAGTAGCACAGAGGGTTAATTGTGCCTGCTGCAAAGAATGTGTATCATGCATATCACAGAACATGGTCAAGTGGGTGGAGGTAAATTATACTAATTAAGTGGGTTGGGCGGAGTGGGTGGAGCTTTGGGGCAGAGGGTGTGGCAAATTTTCAAGTACGTAATTGATAGCTGTGCTGCAGAGTCCCTGGAATTTTTCTCAAATGTTGCCAACTATGCACTGGGCTGGAGCAAACTCAAATTTATGCTATCAAAAAATATTTGTTGTTATTTAACCCAAATCTCGGGTTTGTGGGACCCAACAACGTATAATTAAGAAGAAGACAAACACACCTTAGACACAGCAGCATTTTTAATTTAGTAAAGCATGACCAAAGAATCCTCTACATTGTAAAATGGCCTACAGTATACAAACAAAAGTATGACAAGAAAGCACTTGCATATACATGCATAGCAATCCACAAAAACAAAACAGCAGACAAATGGAGATTTGCATATCAGCACTGAGCAACACATTTAGCTTATATAAGAGTTCTTCCCATGTTCTTCATTCTCCTTCAGTTTCAGTAGGCTTAAACACATGACATTGGTTCTGCAAAAGGACTTGGATACCTTTGATGTAAGGCACACACTGCAAGGTGCTATTTCTTCTAATATTTTGATTGTTTTGTGGTATATCAGTTTGGTAGTTTGAGCAGATGTCATATTCAATTAAGAATTTAAATCAATATTTTCAAGGTAAGGCTAGTTCACATAATGTTCTAAATGAGGGTTCAGGGAAGAGGGTGGAGTTGAGATCAATTGGTCGAAAACTAGCTTCAGAAAAAGCAAGCAGGAAGTTAGTAAAGCTTCACCACTCATGTTCTCATTTGCAGTTGTTTACTAATTTGGGGCGGGGTGGGGGGGATAACACTACAATAATGTTGCTGTATAAACTAGCCAGTTTTACCTGAGGATTTAGAGTTGGTTCTCTGCGGTTCTCGTACTGCAACTCCATGATGTCTGTTTTGCATGGTTCAGACGTTGGCTGTTTTCTGCCAGACGTCTCATTGTACCTGGACTAGCTTGTACTCCTAGATGCTCTATCTTGGCATAACGCCTATAGCAATGACACTACCTCAAATTATTTCAGCAAAAAAGTTGCTTATTCGTATGTAAAATAGCCACGTGTTTCAAGTATAAAGGGAGTTAGCTTACCAATGATAACTTTGTAACCATCTATCATTCTTCGATACAATGTTTCAATACTGATCCCATTACTGGGTGGTCACATTCTTTGTTGAGTTTATCTACAGGTTGGATCCAGTGAGCAACTTCCTAGTTGTAGAGTTTTTACAAACTCTTTGTTTTGTCCATAAAAGGTGCAGTTGCACATAACTGTCTATCATTCATTAATCCCTAAACCTTGCAATTAACTCTCTGCAGCGTAAGGTAGCTGCACTTTCTTGTGTTTATGCTATAAACTCACTTTGTTATAGACCTTATAAATACAGAGATTTTGTGTAGTTGCCTGATGTGTGAAAAACGCCTCTTAATGAGGCTTAAACATAGGAGACCCTCTAAGGAACCATCATGATCAGATTGGCTGTTCACCAGGTTTTTTCAACTCAATTACATTGTGAGACGATAGTAAAGGTGGGTGGAGGCTTCTGTGAGAGGAGGGCGTTCATGGACCTAGTTTCTTTGGGCAGACTGAGGATCACCTCAAATGTTCGTTCAATTGGTGCCGCTCTTGAGGACTACCCAAACAACCTACTCATATCACTGTGACACAATGCATTAAAATTTTTACCAACAGCTCGATAAAATTATATCAGCCAATACATTTGTGGATATACAAGAATGCATGTTTTCTGAATTAAAATAATGTGAACAGGTGATTTATTCATAGTCAAGAATATCTCTTTGTTCCCGTTTTGCTTCACTGTTTTCCATTTTGGCAGCCTGCTCTCACAAAGAGGCTAAAAACTGCTATCTTGAGCTGGTTAGAGGGCCTTTGAACTTGATGGTCCATCACCTGTTCCTGTTTTTTGACTCCCGAGTGGTTTTTGTATCTGGGAACAGGTCTCTTCTCATTAACTGGTCTTCCTTTTCTGGCTCACCGTGCATCTTTGCCATCCTTATCCTGAGCTATGTTTTTGATCCTATTTCCATGCAGCTCTTTCTGGGACAACCTTATGTTTAGGACTATGAAGCCAACACAAGGGGATGATGGACGGAGTGCTGAAACTTTTCAGACACTCACCCTCAGTCACAGATCTGGGTTGAATCCATCATTGTTCTTTTGCTCACTTTGCCACCCTAGTTCAGACAAAGCCATATGCAAATCATTCTTGACCCTGTTCCTCATGGGGACAGTCTAGCCCGAACTGCCAAGTCTTCCCTGGACCAGAAACAAGCATCCTAGGACTGTATTTGGGGTAACGCCCCTCAAGTATGTCCATCCACATGTTTAACAACGAAAACCTATCAGGCTACCAGGGGAGTCAGATTGAACTTGGTGAGTCCTGTATACCTGCTTCGGCATGCTCCAGCATACCCATACTAAACTGCTTCATGAGCCCCTTATTTGAAAGGTGGACCGCTGCCACTATCAGAACCTAGAAATGACTTCATTATCTTCAGTGATTCATCTTATAGTCCAAAATGGGCTTATTCCTAAAAGTAACAGCCTCATGCTATTTTTGTCATGAGATTGTTATGCCCCAAACTAATGATAAGCAGGGTGGTCTGATTAGCTGCAATGAACTGCTGCCTGGTTACGCGTTGAAGCACCAGCAACCCCATGCTGGGCTGCCCAATCTATCTCACCCTGGTTTGAATAATATGAACCCAAACATCCAGTTGCCTTCTTGTATACTTCACTCAATCCTTGCATGGAGTATACCACCATTTAAAGTTGGTTAAAACATGTTTTGTGTGAGACTGAAAAGAAGTAAATTAACAAGTTATTTTGTTTGCACATGCATTCAAACATTTAACAATTCTGATGGGCAGCTACTTTTTGGATGAACTCCACCGGGTTACAATTTTCACTTGGTCTGGCATGTTAACCCCATAGAAAGTCGCAGCAGCACCCCGGCCGCACTTGTAAATGAGGGTTGAAAAAAAGTGTCACTAAGCAGCCAACTCTCTCTCTAAAGCTGCCACTGCATTACCCTCCTAAAATTATATTTAGCTAGCGGACATTTATGCAGATGGAAGATCAGATATTACCTCTTCAACGTTTGATCCAAGAGCTCCACTGGACATGCCACTGTTCATGATTATCCGCTTACCTAATCTGTTTTGGAGAGCTTCATTTAAAGTTTTGCCAGTTGCCCGTCCAATTGTACTCTATAGAGTGTAATACCCTGCTGATGCATCTTCTTTACAGTGCTGTACCGGGCCAGGGGCCACTTACATGCAGTGCTATAAAGATGGCTACTATATTTATGTTAAAAGTAGCCACACTCACAAAGTGAACTACATAATCTGTTTCTCTTGTTCACTAATGCCTGAAAGATCTTGAAATCTACTGATATCCTGCCTGGCCACTTGGACTTGCCCAAGAGTTTAGAGTGGCCCAAAGAGCAGAACCCTAGTCAAGCCTTGATCCCCGTCAAGCTTTGCACTGCATTTGATTCCTGTAAAGTGAACCATTACTAACAAGAAGGTCATTAAGTTCCTTCCAGACCACAGCGGACACTGCTCACTCATTGGCCACGGCGACGGCAATTGAATGAAGTAAAGTAAGACACAACCACAAGTCGCCCTTTGTTCAAAACTCTTGGAACCAGGATTACCTGTAGCAAGGAACTTAACTTGCATGATAGCTCTCAGAGATTGTTAAATAGAATTTTCGCCCTAATTAGATTAGCAAGGCTTTGGTCAGGCCAGGCTTTAACTTTTTACTTTAGAAGCCGGGAACCTCCTTGCACTAAATAGGCAAAAAGACCAAAAATTGGAGACAAGCCCTGTCTTCTTTTTGGGGCTAAAGGGTGGCTGAAAGGTTAAACAAGTTTCCTCTGGCAACAAAGCAAGACCAGTTTTATCTGAGGAGCAAGAAATCATAATGGCCCCCAGCAACTACCAGCTGTGGCACATGCAGGATCCATTCTAATAAGGGCGGAACGTTTCACAGTGGGAACAGGACTGAAAACATCTTTGGTGTACATCTTTACAAAAAACTGGAAACTCAATATGGCGCAAGTCTTAATGCGCACTGGGAATAATCTAAATACACATGTAGTATCATCTTACAAATAAAATATTCATTTAAGGATCCCTACGTTCCTCAGCTTTATAAAATTCATTGCTGATCATACAACATAGCTCCTGGGCGAAGAACTTATATTGGAGTGCCTACAACATGTAAGACAAACGTTACTGCATACTTCTTCAGGACCTTCGACAGGGTTGATATCTCAACACTCTCCATGAGAAGAGAAGCAAAAAAACCTGAAACATCAGCAGTACTGTAAGTTCTTTAAAAAAGAAAATGTGAGCTTAATTACAGATTGGATGTTTTACCACTGAAAATCATGGAACTATTTGTTTGTTGTTGTCAACTTTGGTTTACTTGTTCCATGGTCTGGCTTAACTCAATATAGGGCCTTGTGCCAGTACTAAAGTTTAAGAGGAGGTTGCATGATGGTGCTCAACTTCTGATGTGCTTACATTTTATGAACTGCTACTTAAAGCAAGGCCAGGTCCGCAAATTGAGCACCATGTTGTCACTTGGTTAGCCGGCCAGCACATACACATACCTTCTTTTGACATTCCAACAAGAGATCTCACTGCCTTATTGGGCAAAGACTCCCCCCTTCCCTAATAACACTAACCTTGCTCTCTTTAAAATAACAGTTGACCCCAAAAAGTTCTCCTCTCTCTGTCCATGAAAATTGACCTCAAGCTGCCCTATATTTTTGTTACCCCTTAGCTTGGGAACCAAAGTATTTAAACAATGAAGATGTATCCACTCGCTCCTTTGTGTGTCTGTTTGATCATTAATTCGGTTAGTAGCAGTCAATTTAATTAGGATTCACACTCTTGCAGCATTTCATTTGTAGGTGGCCACTGACCCTCTAAGGGCTCTTCAGGGCTAAAAGGCTGTTCGTTTTTTATGCTCCTCTAAGCTGCATTTCTATGTGGCTAGCCCTTTGTATTTTAGGTCTTGCTTGACAGTGCACTTCTCTGCAAAATCTACTATTGCTAATACTCTAACAAATATATAGAGTGGGTTTTGGCTGCGCCCCAGAGGAGCAGTATTCTCTCACCTCATGCTATTGGCTATTTGGGTGTATTCTTCCCCTTCACCGCAGTCAATGAGACTACTTTTAAACTATAAAGCACATTCAGTTACTACACATTCAATTCTTTATGTCATATTTTCATTGTAAACCTAAACATATTATTTCTCCACTAAGTCATTGTTTTTTACCGGCATAGTTACATCCTTGTCCAGATTGGCTGTGTGCACGAATCGGCCACGTTATAATGCACGCGTGTAGAATGCATGCCATTACAACGCAGTCATTACAACAACTGCGTTGTTACATCGCACAGCATTACAACGCAATTCATAACAACAACTTGCTGTAGGGGGGTGCTGGAGGTTGGAATAATTTAATTTACTATTCCAACTCCAGTCTGTGCAACAGTAGGGAAGGTGTTGGATTTAAAATCAAACACCTTCTGCCCGCTTCAGCAAGTCGTTGTAGCGGCTTGCGTTGTATTAGCATGCAAGGTAACAATGCAGTCATTGTAATGACCACGTTGTAATGGCATGTGTTGTTTCTCATGCGGGGTAAATTATGTTTCCAGTGTGCCCACATCACAATAAAGCCAAACCTTTTTGGTGTTTCCAATACTTGTTTTGAGCCTGTTCGTATCTGCAGACTGAGCTTTACAACTCCCACCTGCCAACAACCACCCCACTAAACAGGAGTATTGCAACACTGATGCCTGAGACTGTAGGAGCAGAGCAGGCAGATAAAATTAACTTAACGTTTTCTAATCAAGCATTTTACACTGTTATATTGAATTTTCCATCACTAGATTCCCTCTATTGCTTTACATCAATCAATCAGGGGTTTATATTGTGCGGCTACTCACACATGAGGATTTCAAGGTGCTGAGGGGGGGCTGCTGATCCGTCTGGGCGCAGGGGTTCAATGGAAGAGCCAGTACTTTCAGTTTGCGATGGCACACTTTAGGCACATCATTGTAGTCACTGTTTGTGGAAAATGCCAGAGGCTTGGTGCAGTTTTGGACCTTTGCACTTACATTAGCTTGCACTTCAAAGTTTAAAGATTTCCACATCTCATGTTATTACTGTGCCCTTCCAACAGGCGAACAATGTAGCAGTAAAAGTAATCTTCCTCTGTAAACAAAACAATCGTAAACACCTCAAGCAGCCATTTTGTTTTGCCTATTATTAGATATCCCGCTGAAGCAGCTCACGGTTCTGACTTCACCAGACTTAGGGCCATATGTATCATCAAACTATTTTGCATTTCCTAAATAGCGAATTTTAAGGAATCGCTATTTAGGAAATGCAAAATGGTATGTATGAACAAAATCGCTTTTTTATAGCAATTCCTTTACCATTCCTAATTTGCAATTAGCAAATTGCTAATCGCAAATTACCCATTCATTTCTATGGGCCAGGAGGCCCATAGGAATGAAGGGGCAATTTGCGATTAGCAATTTGCTAATCGCAAATTAGGAATTCTTTCAAGGGTGCAGGGGTGTCTCAAGAACACCCTGCTGCACCCCTGAAAATAACATTTGGGGGCATATGGCGCACATACATGCCCTAAGGGCATTTATGAGCGTCATATGGCACCTTTGTTTTTTTGGAAAAAAGCTTTTTTAAAAGAATTCGCAATTTACCACCAACTAGAAGTTGGTGGTAATTGCGAATCCTTATGGGCATTTTTTGAATATTTTTTCTTTGATACATTGCATTTAAGGAATCGCAAAATTTGCGATTCCTTAAGTGCAATCGCAAAATAAGGAATAGCAAATGTTGCGATTCCTTATTTTGCATCAAACATGTTACATACATACCATTTAGCTAATTAGCATTCGCAAAGGCCGAAATTCGCAGAATTTCGGCCTTTGCGAATGCTAATTAGCTTGATACATATGGCCCTTAATACTCAGGAAGCGCATCCAGGATATGGGTCATGGAGTAACAAAAATCCCTTGAAATGTTATGCTCTCCTTTTTTCTTAAAGTACTCCATTTTGCAGCTGCTGTGAGCTATATGATTCCAATTACTGAGTTTCGCCTTCCTGGAGCTGCTGGCTAAATAGAAATTGGAAAGCATTACAAGAAATAATCAAACTCTGCTTTAATCAAAATAGACTGCAATAGCTGCAGAGGAAGGAAGATGTCAGGAATTGGAAACACAGGAGAGAGTGTTCTGAGTTGTGTAGACAGTGACTGCGGGAGATTGCATGCATTTTTCCTGCTCTGCTTGTTATTGGAACCCCTCATAGAGTTGAAAAAGGCAGGAGCACAAAAAAAGGAATTAGGTGATATCATAGTGCAATGGTCTGGCTGATGAAATCTTTATCATAGGACATACACCAGCCTACATGGGAGAACCATTTACATTCATTGCATTAAAAAATAGAGATAAAAAGTCCCCATCGTTGGTCAGCGCAACATTAATTTCAAGGAAACAATGACCTCACCCTAGCTGTGTTGTCTTGTTGTCTGGGATATGCTGTTAGTATGTTTAATTGGTTGCATGTGCACTGTGCCCACACTGCTCAATGGGCCAATCTGCATCATCTAAATGGATACCTTGCAAATCGCTTAAAAGCTGTATCGAATGGCTCGGAGCCTGTGATTTGTAGATAATGTCCTAAGTACATTCGAACCATTGTACAAGTGACAGGAAAATGCACATACAAAGTGCGGTCATCCAAATTTGACCATTGGGAAAAAACATGGATAACTATGGTTTATCCATCAACATAAAAATGGAGAGACGTCAAAATCTACTATTCTGTACCACCTCTTTGTAATCTCTGTTGGTCCAATAACCTCAACAGACTCTTCGTTCAAGTTTGCGCCAACCATCGGACATTGAAGTTGCTTTTTCACCCTCCATGGCGCAAGGGGTGGCTTAAAACATATATTACACTACCAACAAAAGATATCATTCGAACAAATGAGGAACACAGCTTAATATGCATGCAGTCACAAAAAGAACTTGTTTACATTCAACATTTCTAATAAGTGTTGGGGAAAAAATCAATGCTGACGATAAATCGGCAACAATACTGCATGCTGACTTTCCTTACAGAAGCATGGGCATAGAGGAACAGATACCTGCAGGAAAGCTTAATTAAAAAAATCAAAAATACACAAATTAGGGTTACACCATTTTGACAAATGTTGAAGTGGGTGAAGGGATGGGGAACAAGATAGGAAGGGACCACCCTGCGGTAACTGAAAGGCAACCATGTCACAGGTTATTAAGACTACACTTTGTGTCATCCCTAAAGCAGCTTTTTGTTACTCAACGTGAGAAGCAAACTACAAAAATAAACTCCTTTAAATCTATCCTGATAGTGTAGCAGCAGAGGAATTTATATTGCATTGTTAAGAGTTTTCTGTTATGTAAACCTACCACAAAATAATTTTCCATGTAGGAATAGCGCAAGTTAGAGACAAGTCTTAAGTTACTTTCAACAGATGTCAATGTGCTATGAACTGCGGAGATGCCAGTCTTCGCAGCGTGTCGTAGTAGGCGGTGAGACATCAACTCGGCGACAGTCCTACAATTCTATGGCTATGCTTAAATAAAACATTTTTAAAGAAGTGCCATCAAATAGGAAGCCATGAGCGTTTACCCTGCTTCCCACATATTTTTTTTTTTTCATTTAGCAACTAATACATTGAAAGACTGAAAACGTATTAGTAGAGCACTCAATGCAACTGTGATAAATATCTCCAACACAAAAATATTTTCTGGTAAAACTGTGACAATGCATGCTTACTCGGAATAGGTTATGTGTCCCAGTTAAACAGCACAACATATATGCACAGTTCTAAACTAATGAGCAGCTTTAAAAAGAGAAAGTCAGTTATGTTGTGGATGACTGTGGTACTCAACCAGTAGGGCCAGGTGACAAAACAGGATCCCGTCAATGTTTTAAAGTGGGTCCTGGGGCAGGGTGTGAAAAAAGAGTGCGCTTGAAAAAACGATGCAAAATAGAAGCAAAATCGCTGTGAAACTAAATACATTAAAAAAAACACAAAAATCATAAGCGAAATATGCGTGCGTATATTTGCATAAATGATGTACCCTACCCAGGCGCCACCTCTTTTATTATTGACTTATGTCCCTATAAATGTGAAAACCACATTATGTTTCCAGGACTTTATAGAGACATTGCTGAGAATGACTAAGTTGCTGTTTGCCATTTTGGATCTATATTTGTACACAATCATCACTTCTACAATACTGAATTTTGCTTGATCCATTCAACCAAAGTCTGACGGCGATTTTAGTCACTCTGCGTCTACAGGCGTTGCATAGCCACAGTATAATGTGCGACCTCAAATATAATTTTTGGATCCAAGACCGAGTTAAAATGATACAATGGAAGGTCGTCGCACATTAGATATGGAATACAGACTTACAAGACTCTATTTGAGCGCACTTTCCAACAGTATCACTATGATCACAAAGTTTGATGATCGTCCCACTTCTTAGATGAAGGTATGTCAGAATTGGCTTTTTCATAAAACCTGGTTTGTTCGCAGTTATGAGGGAGCTCTCTTTATACAACATCTATAAGGATAACTAGACTGCAAACAGCCCCTTGATTTCCTCTGCTGAGGAAAAATGATGCAATAGATGAGAGAAGGTATTTGGCTTGATAAATTTGTTCTCAGTACCCTGGAGATACTGAAATTAGTTTACTGAGGATGTACCAAAAATACTTTGCTTTGATGAATTGTATGACTTGAACGTCCATAGCAGTTGTTGAAGGAACCCGACTGTAACATTGAGAATATGTGACCTTGAGAAGGCGCATATGTAGAATAACAAACAGAAGTGATCAGTTCCTGGCTGTCAGTGTGACTTTTCAGCCGCCAGGACTCTAGGCTGCATTGAATTACAAACAGTAGCAGTTTTTGAATGTCATCGTAGCAGGCAATGTCCTCTGCCTTAACTCTGTGAAATTGTAGCAGCTTCTATCCTTGGGATCTAGTTGTTGTGCTTGCGTGCTCTAGCTCTGAGTCCATGTGGAAATTGAGATGACATGATGGGGTTTGATGGTGCTGTTGGCAAACAGGTGATATCTTTCTCTGAATACTGGTGTGGATAGTTTGCTTGAAAGAAGTATCGGCTGCAAAGACGAACCAGCTTTTAGCATTTGACATTCGGCTTCTTGAAGTCCGTGCCATGACAGAGGCCAGAAGAAATTTGCAAATTCTCACTTCAGTAGCTACAGCCTAGTTTCAGCTACAAAACCAACTCACTGCAGAATGTGGGCCATGTGAATATCGTCTGCAAGCTTCAGGAATCCTAAATAATATTTTTTCTAGACATGCAGATGAAAGATTCTATGACACAGCACTCTAAAAGGAGCACAACGAGAAGGTTGGGACGCACAGAATATTTCTGTGCTGCCTTTCGGTGAAGACCCAATGGATTTAGATGTGAAGCCAAAAATAAAACCTTAATAAATAAATAAATGAAATGTAAAACAAAACATATAAAAATACATCTTTGGCAGTAATAGCTGGTATCTAGCGTTGACTGTTGGTCACTACAAGAAAGAGTTATTTTCTGCTGCACTTAGAAGGATCTTTCCTCCAGGATGCTGGCTTCACTTATGCCCGAGGTAGGCGCCAATGGTGATGCAAGCTCCAAGGATAGCCAGGCTGAGGAACATCTTCACTGAGATCCACGAGGAACAGAATCCAGGCCTCGAACCATACAATTCCACAAAGGCCTCCTGTAAAAAAAAAAAGATATTATTTAGGTACAGTCATCGAGCTAGTAAATGCTGTCTTTTCTTTTAAAGAAGATATAAGAAACGAGGTGGTTCTAAACTAGCGTGGCCAACATTTAATTGCTGTGACCCTGTATTTCCTAAAAAATGACACGTTTTACAATGCTGTAACCCCACTATATTACTTTTCATCCTTGCTAAGTTGGCTATGACTAATCAATAAATGATGTGGCCCCACCAGCTAACCCCATACCATACTTATGTTGATCAAACTCAACGCCCCCCCACCTAAAAGTTTGGAAAATCCAGTACAACGGGCGAATGGTCTTTAATAATTGCAATGGCATCAATTCACAAAGCCTTTTGGTTAGGTAAAGTCATTTTAGGTTTGCCTAGTGTTCATTTTGGACTTGTAATATATCCATATTCACAGAATAACAATTGACAGAAATACGCAATTACAAAGTACATTTGCGATTGATGAAATTCTGTGACTTCTGTGGAATTTCTACACTTCACAATTTAGGGATGGAGATATTGTGGACGTTTGTGAGTGGGCCCACCAGCAAATGTAGCTCATGGTATACAAACGTGTAAGTTTGAGGTGAGTAGATACCTCTTAAAGGTAGCATTTGCACTCTTGAAATATTTGCAAATGTACTCCTCTCAAGGGCAGGAGAAAGAGTGTTCCCATGGTGGAGTTTGGAAGGGAATACCACTAAATTTAATGGGGATGTAGGGGACAGGGGTTTCTTCACAGCAAAAAAAAAAAAAAAAATCCATTTAGTAAAACACAAAAGTTTTAAAAAAAGTCAATGCACATTTGAGTCACATTTACACAAAGCTGTTTCACCCGCAAATGGTGCATGTAATGTAGACCTTTTGACCCACATGTAAAAGTGAATCTACAATGACAAGCCATGGACTGTTTTTTTCCAATTATCTAAAATTCATACATAACTCGGAAAATCTCGGAGTTAATGCATTAACTGTAGACAGCACAAGCCGAGGAGCCTCTGCTCGCTGTTTCCGATTTGTGCAGTCTGCATTTCATGCATTCATTTTGAGTATTTTCCGAGTTATATGTATGAACTTTAGACATCACAAGTACAAAAAAATCCCGCACAAAGCTCTGCGCTGAGCAGTGCAACTGTGTAACTCTTCAGGATCCTGCACCTGTGCAAAAAAAACATACATTTTTGCACAAGGTGGCCAGTGCAAACGTTGATACTCGTTAGTTCTTATAAATATTGATTTTGCTCCTGTTGACCAGTCTGGTTCCTGATATTGACTTCATAGTCTGTCAGTTTACTTCCAAATACAGTAATTAAACAATAAGCTTAATAAAAGCATTTGTTCGAGCTTTTTATGACAGTCTCGCATTGGGTGTGCACCTATGCAAACAAACTCCCATTGATGAACTAACAGATGGTACACTACAAACGGCAATACTACACCTGTAAAGAAGGACTGGAGCAAAGCGCCATTTGATTAATCAATGTAGAGCAAGCAAAGAGTTCAAGCTCTGCAGGGCACATTACAGTAAGTTGCAGGTCTTCTATGAACTGGCAAAGTGGAAAAGGCTGTTCCGCTTAATACAGGCTGCGAGTGGGCGGTGAGGTGAACAAAGCGTGCACGAGGAAGTAGTGACTTCCTGTCTCTAACTGAGTGAGACAGCTGCCAAGGGGCGGGACTTCCCTCGTTATAACCGTTTCAGCAGGAAATCCTAGTCAGCCGCTTTTGCTGAATGAAACACCACGTGCCAAATTGTATTTAACGGTTTGCTTTAGCACTGTAATGCCAAAAAAAGGCATTTGCGCTTTTTCAGGAAACAACAGTGGATATGCTGTAAAATTTGAGGAACTAAGCACAATAAAGTATTACGTACGGGCATTTTAGACACTGAGAAATAAAATTAGAGAACAGAAACTATGTGAATTACGCTCCTGGTTTTTGGTTTAGAAATGAGGCTGCAGAGATGCGTGTTCAGCATGTTTTTTTAAATTATTATTATTATTTTATACTGTATACAATCACAAATACTTCTGCAGGGTTAGCCCCAACAGGCTTAGAACATTAGTACGGTGCTGTTTATGCGGTTACCCTCTTGCTTGTTAGATTTTGGGAGAGAAGTAGATGTAAGGAGGAAAGGACAAAAAAGTTAAAAATGGCATGCGAGAAATTCACTTATTTTCTTACGGAGGGAGGAATGTTCTACTGAATGATTATAAAAAATGTTTTTTCAGCTAAATACAATTTTTTCCAGGCACATTAATAAAGAAGCATTGGCTGCACCAATAGGTCTTGCCTATGTAAAGCTATTGGCTTTGCCAATATCTTTTAGCAATGTTGTACACCATAGTGGATGCTGTTCAGCATGGCTAAAAGTTAGTGGGGTAAAGGAGACTGGCGTGGAGTGGAGTGTCATGAAGTGGAGTAAAGTAGAATGTTATGAAGTGATGTACAGCAGGGTCGGATTGGGAAGGCGGGCAGTCGGGCAGCTGGGCCGGTGCCTCCGGGTCATCTGTGGGCTCACTTTTTAGGGCCTCTGAAAACTGGCCCACAGAATCGAACTATCTTCCTAGTTCCCGCCAGGCCACTGTGATGTGTCGAAAGTATCATGGCACTTCCCTACCTTGTTATCAAACTGAGGCTTGGGGGCAGTTGTTCTGGCCCTTAGAGCATTCTCACCTCTGCCCCATGCCTCGTGTGGCCGGCTGGCCCAGAAGCAGTGTCAGTCCCCGCTGGGCCATCACTTTCAGGCCATGGCGGGCGTGGAACGGGTGGGAGTATGCAGGGGCTTCGTGGGTGGGAGAGGGGGTTTGGAGGCGGGACATTCTCACCTAAGCCCCAATGGAGTATCAGCATCAGTTGTGTACTCTTCTTGACCCCCCCTCCCCTGCCAGGTTATACCCTAAGGCTATAATTAGACAGGGAGATGGTTAGAGAAGTGGCCTGGTTGGGGCCAGGTTTTGTCAACTCGGTCCCAGTGTTTTTCAGACCTTGCTGGAGGGGTAGGGAGTGTTTGCATAGACCTCGTAGGAGGTCATCAAAGATCAGATACGATGAAGTGTTCGATGGCGTGACAATGCACGGGTAGCCGCGAGGTCAAGGATGGATTCCTATAGGAATCCATCCTTGACTTCACGGCTACCCGTGCATTGTCATACCGTCGAACACTTCATTGTATCTGATCTTTGATAACTGATATTTTGTTGGATTTCATACTTTAAGATCATAATTGGGGTCCGTTAACCCTGGACCACCACATCAGCTGGAACTGTTTTGCGCCCATAGAATTGAAGCAATTTCTAAAAATCAGGCTTGCACTATTCAATGTCCTGATGATGATCCTACTAATTTGTTGAAAGGATCAAAACGCCGTTGACCCATGTGAAACAGCATGCACGTTACTCCATTGTGTTAAAAAAGTGCATTGACTGTTTGGACTAAGCTTGACAGAATTTACAGTTGACAAGCTATACTTGTCTTGCCTGAAATTTCCTTATGTGTTTTGTATATGTCATGTTCCTTGTAGGATACAGGATTGTGTCCCACTATATTGTTGTCCACGAATATGTTTTGGGATTTATTACATTATTAAAGTGATTGTATGGCTGGACTCTCTGAATATAGTTTTTATTCTATTCTATATTTATCCTGTGTATATCTAACTGTTTAAGGACCATTGTTCGTATGTATAACTGTTACCCAAGGTCTCTAATTACCTTGAGGGTTCCCTTGTTTTTCTTTAGAAATGATTTAACTTACATCAAACTAAAACACATCAATCAAAACCGCCTAATATCAACCATTCCCCTCTCACTATGACCTCATCCACATGACTTTCATTACCTCCACCTGTATACCCATCTTCAGACAAGATTGTACACGGACTCCATCCCAGCATACCGTCATGTGTCCAAGGACCGCCTCACTCCATCTCTCCCCCAACTATGTCAAGAATATGTTGCAATATGGCTTAGACTATCATTTCCCACTTCAAGTCTACAGCACCTGGTACAACCTTAGCTATCCTCTGACACTCGAGCCCTGAAACCATTATGTGACGTGATCCCAACTACACAATTAACTAAGTTACACACCCTTGACAAAGTTAAGGCCTGCTACTATCAGAGGTTAATCTCTTCTCCCTAGCCACAACTACAACTCCTGCAGCAAAACTTGCAATCACTATTATCCCATCTTCACACTACTGTTACCTCATAGACCCTAAGAGGCAATGATTTTTCTACTTATTTACACTCAACAACAGGAGCTCATGCACCAGCACACTTGCTCACTCGTGCTTGACTCCTCTAAAACTTTAACCATCTAACTTCCAGCCTCCATCAACCTCCATCTACCCCATCCCCTTCCCCATGGACATACTCATGCCTACCCCCACAACAAGAAACCTTAGAGTACTCCTTGATTCCCAAACAAGACAATAATCCTTTTAATACATGACAACTGCTCCTAGAAAGAAAGTCGGCCTTCATTGTTCGAGACCACAATGAAAGAACATCACAAATACACTGGTCATGAGAAAGCTGTACTACTGCAAAAGCCTGTTCATTGGTCTCCCGAAACATGTCTTCTCGCTCACTGGCTAAGTCATCAACGTTGCAACTCGAGTGCTTGTCTATTTGCACAGCCCCATCTCCCCCATCTGACTAAAATGGGGATACATAAAATGCCTACATAAAATGCCCAGCTTAAGCGACTTACCTTGGTCTTTGAAGCAATCTGCAGCCTACACCCCACATTGCCAAATGATCTCCCGCTACACCCCATACAAATCGCTATCACCTATCAACCACCCCCTGCTCATAATGTCTAAACTTTCCTGTGGACAGCATCACTTTTGCTCATTCTATCTTTTTGTCTCTCTGATGGAAAGCCCTATTAGAATGGAAGACCATTCGTACAATCACCAGCTCAAAACTGCTTTAAAAACATCTTAAATGACAAATCCTACCAGTACTGTTTGCTGTGCAACCATTACCAACAATAATTTGAACTGTAAATATATACATATGTACATAAATGACTGGGCATCTTCACTGTCTTTCCGCAAAACATCCCCAGAGATCCCCAAATACACACTTTTTGGACCATATTAATCACCGCTACAGTATGTTGTCCTGTGTACTCTATTTGAACATTTCTACAGCATATCATTTCGAAATAGTATGACTGCCAAATAAATCAACAATCAAACTTTCACGGACAAAGACGACTTCTGTACTCTTCTTCCATGAAACTACTGGGAAAACATTAAGGCCCTCATTATGACTTGCCAGTTAATTGGTGGGATATTTATCATAGAAAATAAAATCCGCCTCCACTGAGAGGCAATTTATCAGGTGCAATAAATACCACTTAATTATGAGTTCTTAGGAAATAACATGCAGACTTTTGGCTCACCAAAATCTACATGTTCTGGAAAATTCCAGGCTATTCTTCCCGATAGATTTAAGTAGATTTGACCTGCCGATATTTATTATAAAACTCATACTTGCAATATGTGCTGTAACAGAAGTTATCTTTAAACCAGGCAGCTCCTCATGTGGGAATTAATCTGTATACTGCCACTCAGACAGGGCCGGGTTTAGTACTGGTAGCGTCCGGTGCAACAATCACTTTTGGCGCCCCCCACCTCCCATGACCACTTAAACGGATTCTCTCACTACCACCTGCAAAAGTGCCCCTCATCTCTCCTATCATAAGAGATTGCTAAACAGAGTGCACCCCTGAGGTCACAGTGCCCCTTCCACAGGTCAGCGCCCCGTGCGGCCGCACCAGTCGCACTGCCCTAAAGCCGGCCCTGCACTCAGACACAGAGATGGCTTTGTAGTATCTATCATCTTTCACGGTCTTTATCCAATGTCCCTGAAGGAAGGCCTGCCAGTGGCATTGCTGAGCCATCGTCTTCAGCAGGTCTCTCATTCAAATGGCACATACCTGTGACCTATCATAACATGCAGTAGTCATCTATAATGCATGCACTGCTCAACAGACACCCTCTTGCTCCTGTAATGGAGTAGGTCTTACTCAACTCTTAGTTCACAAACATACTATTCACTTCTGCCTATGGGACATTCGTACCAAGATCTACACTCTTAAATGATATGTTGTGCAGTGGGCGAGCAGGTACGAATACAGTACCTTATGCCATCACGATGTACCATACGCTATCTAATCATATTACCAGAAACCATACTGCCAAAAGCGTTTAATATGTTTCTCTGAGAGTATTCACATATGACATTAAAAACACTGGAATCCAAGTTCCGCAATCCCCCTATGACTGGATACACAAATGTGAATATTCTTCGTTTGCAAGAGACAAACCTGGGGAAGGTAAACGTGTACGGGATGCCATTTTGTATCGTGTTGTGTAACTGAACAGAGCTCGAGAAAATTAGACCTACGGCTAATGCCCTACAATGAGACTTGGTGCCTGATCTAGAGTTTGGCAGATTGGTTCCTTTGTCACAAATGTGATAGATATCACCCACCCCTTATTACATTGACATTATATCCTATGGCACTAGTAATAAAGCAGACTGGATATCCGTCACATTTGTGGTGGAATACCCATCCGTCAAAATCGAAATCAGGCCCTTTCTGTCAAAAACCGGGTTGCCACCAAGCCAGTATTTAATAGAGAGTATGTAAAATATGTTTATGTGAAGAACACTATAACAACTGTGGAAATTAGAAAAAGTATGTAGTTTAACTTTTTTTAAAAATAAATACCCGACCAAAAAAATACAAGTGGCAAAACCTGCCAAGAATACTGTGGAGGTTTATAGACCCCTTTTAAATCTGTTCTAAGGCTGAGATAGAAAGACTGAGGTAACAGGAAATCTGCAATGAAACAAACAGAGTCACCATCTGCACCTACTGTACCTTTCTCTTGTACTTAAAGTAAAGGGGGTTTCAGATAACCCACTAGCAGGAACATCTCCGGTTCTGCTGTCTGTCCTGCCAATATGCAGATGCAGCACAGCCAGAAATGGTGGCATAAGCATCACCTGATCCACTGTCTCCTCTGTAAAGGATCTCTAAGCAATGGGTGATCAACTTTCATAAAAATGTAAGTGCCCCTAACATCCTGAGAAACACCTCTTCAGAGTATATATGTATGCTTTGATAATGTAATGATGACATGTCTGCACCTAACACATGCCCTCCCTTTGGTGGTACATTTAAAGTGCTTACTTGTTCTGGCACAAATTCCGCCAGCAGAGATGTGCATTGGTAGATGTTCCATCAGAGAGGTTTGCCCAGAAAAAGGATGGTCCAGCAGTGGAGTCAGCTACTTTGGCAAACAAAACTCTACAACTTCATGGAAACTAAATATGTCAGATTATCCTGCATCAGCTTGGTAGGGGGCAGACAAACTGCAGAAAAGGTGGGCGGGTATTTTACCCACCTAACTCTGAAGAAGGTCCAGAAAGTACATGCTAAAATGAGTGCATGGGAAACTGCACTACTATTAATCAATAATCAGCACTTGGCCCCTTCAAAAAAATTCAAAACACAGACAAAGTGTTGCAACCCTGAGGGACTGTCTGGTGACAGCCCTTTTCTAACTGTTAATCAAAAAGGTCCACCTCAGAAAAGGTCAGTGTATAACTTGTTGCTGTTGGAATACACAAGATGTGTTAAAATACCCCTCACACAACAAAAGGGCCCTTGGTGTCATGCTTGTCCCAGTATTTGTAGGTTAATTAAAAGGCAAACCTGGTTGAAGGGAATTGTATAAATATTAAATATATATCTATACACATTGATAAATAATATTACCATCACACCACTTTGTACATACACCCTTTATTGTGGCAAAACATTAGTGAGTGACAGGGGAATCTGACCCCTGTCCTGACGAAGGGGCATGGCGCCCCAAAACATGTTGACCCGCACAGGAAAGTAAGCCCATTAACCCGCTTACCCTTTCCGATACCAATTTTTTTTTAACAATACCAGCCAGTGTTTATTAAATAGTTTTTTCTATCACTAGGCCAGGTATTTTTAGCATCACTTTTATATCACCCCTGACCCTACTGACACTCACTCCGATTCACTCACATAGCACCCACATTTAAAAGGTGCTCCAGCGTAGTCGCTTGTCGCAGCACTGCCCCGTCCGGCAGCCGGGCGGGAAGACCCCGATGATGAAGCATGACACCAAGGGCCCTTTTGGTGTGTGAGGGGTGTTTTAACACATCTTGTGTATTCCAACAACAACAAGTTATACACTGACCTTTTCTGAGGTGGACCTTTTTGAGTAACAGTACTTTTGCAAGAGGAGGACGTGCCCACCTCGGTGCCACCCAGCACCACCTCTTCCTTCCCTCTTTTTGATTTCCCTAGCCCTTTTCTAACGCCTACAGAAAAGTGCTTAATGGAAGGGGTTGTACGCCAAAGTTGGACAGAATGTATGTACTTGTTAAGTCACACCAGAAAGGGCCATGAAGGCCACAAGATGATTTTAGAACTCAATATTAGGATATATTCTTGTCCAGAGGACATCCCTGATTGGTTCTTAAATTCCCAGATTTGTGACAAACTTTGCAGCTTTGTTAAGTACAATGCCACTTTTTGTTTTAACTTGTTTTGGACAACGACTACAAGAGGTGTCAACGTTTATAAAAGATCACAGCCCTGCCTGGATTCTTGAGGCTAAAAACATAGTTATTTGAGTAGACCAAGACATTCGTGTATACCCTAAATAAAAGTCAAATGTTTTTCTTAGAACAGTTCTGTGTCCCCTTGGGTGCTAAATCATCCAGTTTTCTTTGCTTTAACAAAAATGGTGCTGCACATAGCATGAACTGTAAGATATGGACCTCCAGTCAAAATTTTGCTCAAAAACACCCTAGAAGACATAAATGTAGATGGAGAGAAGAGAAGCTAAGTAGCATTGCACATCTGCACTGAATACCTTCATATAGAAGGATCTGGTGTAAAATACTTGTAAATAATTTCAGAAATGTAAACAGTCTGGTGCACCAGTCATCCAGCACAGGAAGGCCACGTGTATTCGTTTTCGGCCTGGAATTGGTATGAGAGTGTTTGAACAATTTTCAAGCTTTATTTTATTTTTTATGAGTTTTATATACATAATACATACATTTGTTATGTGGGTTTTCTGCCGTTGGCAAAGACAGAGTCCCTTTTGCGCGTGTCTCCCTTTGCTGGCTATATTTTTGTAGAGAAGTAGGTCTAAGATAGGAAAGTACAAGAAAGTTAGGAATACGCGGAGGAGGAGGATAGGACAGACAGACAGCTAAATACCATTATGACCTGGCAAAAGAATGCTCTAGTCCCTGACATGTCAGTTGCCCGGTAGGAACTGCACGGCAGGCAAGCAAGTGCGGGACGGTTTCTTATGGCGGTTCGAAAGGGACCAGGGCTTTGTCCAGGACTTCATCAGTCAATTCACTTGAATGTTGTAATCCCTGTCCAAAGCTGTTTGATGGCTTCACAGGAGTAGCCAGAGCATAAAGTCATAGGCCCACTACCATGAGGGAAGCTACTTTCACTCACAAAACACGACCCTTTTGAATTCTCTGACACTTCCACCCTAATTCAAAGCAGACTTCATGAGGCAAAAAGCCTCACCTATTGTGGCAAGCGCAAACTGTGGTCTGTACTTATACGACCAAATTCTTCTGCTTAGAGTCCTCTGTATCGCCTTCCAACTCTTTCAATCTTACTAAAGTACTATGGATCAGTGGAGAAACAACATAGACACTGTAACAACGGGACTGGATGTGGTCTCACGGCTAGACTGCCGACTTTGGAGCTGGGAAACCAAGGTTCAAGCCTCTGGGTCGAATCCACATCATGTGATTCTGGGCAAACCACCTAATTTCCCCGTGCCTACCAAAAGAATGAATGTGTCCTAGTGTAACGTAACTGGTGCTCATGTAAAGCGCTCTAATATCTTCGGGTCGAGTTTGCACTATATAAATCTGCAAAAAACTGTGCAGAACATTATGTGACTATCTCGGCCCGTGAGTGACATTTATTTCTGTCGTCGCACATGTGCAATGACGTAACCAATGGAGCTGGAAGTAGAGGCGATGAAGACAGACACTTTTCTGTGAGCTGCCAAACTTTTTTGATTTCGATGCAAGCATCGACAAGTAATTTAGGAGCGATGTAGCTGCATAAGGAAAGAGTGCAGTGCTAAATTGGAGCCTGTGGTTTCCGGTACTCGACACCGGCACTTAATTGTCAACACCGCATTTATGACAGTTTGCCACATGGTGGCACTGCTCACCTAATTTAGAAATGGGCCGAACAACGGTTGTTTATGAATACAATATACATTAAAAATTACAAATACCGGCCTTAGCAGCCATTCCTTTAGCTTTGGGGACCTGGAATAATCTGAACTGTCGCATTTGCAGGCGAGAGAGATGGTTCGTAGTTGTTTTGGCTGCGACCATAGGGGCAAAGGGTGAAGCATGCTGCAGTGGCCTCCAGTTCAGGGCCCGGGCACTTATTATTTTGCAAACTAAGCACTGAAAGAGTGAAAAAAATATATGGATGTGCCCACAGGTTTTAGAGATGTCATTAGCCACCTGTTGGGGTTGACCACATACCCCTCTTCTCACTTGTGGACACATGCTGAAGTCAACAAAACAGTGATGGGTTGAATGTTTAAATGAATCTCTGTCACTGGTACCTATTTGGTGCACATCCCAGTCCATCATTATTTTGCCCACTATGCCACCTCTGATTAGACTCAGCCATATACAAACCAGCCTTGGTCATGCTACAATAGAAACATTCCAAAACGAAATGTCAAGCCAAGTCCTCTGTGAACCACAGCTGAATAGAAAAGAACTCAGGGGATTAGAATTTTTAGATTTGGGTGTAAACTTTTGAATATGAATATATTTCCTTACAAAGCGATGCTTAATGGACACTGTGTTATGCCACTTTCATAACCTAGTCATATGGACCTTTTCCCCATTTAAAATGCAGTTCCTATTTTTTTCCACACACTCTCTTGGAATCTGATCTCCATCAATGTTATCTATCTGCGAGACAGTTGTAGAGTTATATAGTCTTTGTACGTTTAACACAACTGTTAGGATCATGTGATGGCTGAAACAGATGCCTTTATGGGCAGCATGAATATGCTATAGGAGTCCTAGGACTTGAATTGATAGGACTAGTAAATTCACACTTGCAGGCTATATTATATTGTTGGGATCAAAATGCACAATTCCATAGTGTTCGAGAGGTGTGGACGGCTCCCCATGAAAATCTTTGGTTGCAAAAGAATTTCTACGAATAACAGCTGTGATATAAGGTGTATTGATAGAAAGGAAGGGGTGTCTTGCAGATCTAACCAAGAGAAGCCATGTTCGTATGCAAACAAAAAACCTGTATTGTGTGTTGTATGTTACAATTTCAACATCAGTAATACCGATCTGAACATATAATGAGTGCTCAATTTGAGCTGGTAGTTTCCAGTACTCGGCACCGGCACTTAATCATCAACACAGGCACTTTTCATGAGCACCAGTTAAAGACGCATTTCTTTAAAGGGAAATTATGTGATTTGCTCAATATCACAGGCTGTTGAACCAACATCGAGACTCGAACCTGTTTCCCAGCTCTGAAGTCGGTAGCTCTGCCCATTACGTCACATCATCTCCCCACTTTCATGGTTAGTAGTTGGTTCTGTTTTAGGCAACGCTAACAGGAGGGCTGGTGCAACCTGCCTCCTGATTGTAATGTTTGTGGACTGCGTGCCAGCAGTCAAGTTGATGCGCACGTAGACGTGCGCATACGCGGGCGTGGTACGTCACGCCGCGTAGCATAGCCGCGTAGCTTATAAAATAAAGGAGGCGTGGCTCCGGGGGTTAGTCCGGACCACGCGGATGATTAATCTGGTGTCCCGGGTCCTTGTGTTCAGCGCAGCGATAGCGGCACTGCGCACGTGAGATACAAGGCCCCGACAATGGCGACGAGGATATGAACGGACCTATGCTGTGCCCCAACACTTGATCCTGTCCACCCTTCGGCTGTGCGCTGATGCGCTTACGACATCAGAGGCCCCACATACTGTGGTCCCGATCGGGGCTGCTTACCCTAGGTGTGGGAGGCGGCGCCTGACGACGCGCATGGCCGGCGGCCATCACAGCGGCACCCGTGTAGTGGAGTATGGCGGCAAGTGCAACACCCCGAGAGCAAGGAAGGCAGAGACAGCGCCCCGACGCTCAGCACAGGGTAAGGGCAAAGCACAGCCCGCGATCAGCAAATGCAGGCCCTGCATCCCTATCAACCGCATCGGTGGGCACATCTCAGTGACGTGTGACATGTCAGCAACCGGCAAGGTTAAAGTCCAGCACATTTAAGCGGCCCATCAGCGAGACATACAGGGAGGAGTCCCCAACCAGCGACAACCGCTCCTACGTACCCACCAAGGGACTGAAAGACACCACGTGCTAATATGGCGGCTATTCCACCCATTGAGCCGTTTGTGGTCGACGGCGCGCCGGCGTCCCTAGCGCCACGCTGGAAGGACTGGACGGAGCGGCTGCAGTTCTATTAAGAGGGGGCCGGAACGGCGAGAGAACGACGCAGGGCGCTTCTCCTTCATCTAGGAGGGAAGGACATTCACAGGATTTACAAGACCCTGGTAGAAGCCACTCCACACACCTATGTCACGCTCCTCAACGCGCTCAACGCACACTTTGAGCCCATGGCTAGTAAAGACTATGAGCGATTCATCTTCAGGCAGGCGCGACAGGAAGCCGAAGAATCACTCGACGCGTTCCATGGGAGGCTTAAGGAACTGGCCAGCACATGTGGGTTCCGCGATGAGCAAGAGGAGATACGCGGCCAAATAATACAGGGGTGCTACTCCTCCAACCTGAGAGTAAAAATCCTTCAAGAAGATGGTAAACCGCTAGCGGACATTTTGAAGCTAGGCCGCTCCAAAGAACTGTCACAGGCGAGAGCCGCACACATGGAAGTGGCGCTCCACAGACCGGTCAAAACAGAGCAAGTCAACGTGGCCGCACAGGTCAATGTTGTCCGGCCGAAGCAGCGCCAATTCGGAGGAAGGAAACCGCAAGAACGTCGGAAAGAATGCGGATACTGTGGAGGCATGCCATATCGTGCTCAAGAATGTCCGGTGCGCGCGAGGAAATGCTGCTCGTGTGGGCGAATGAACCATTTTGCGTCGGTGTGTAGGTCCTCCAAGCAAAAGCCCGAAGCAGCCCATGCCATCAGAGAAGGCCCGGACAGTGAAGACATGGACGACGATGCCAATGATTACCCGGTCCACTATGTGTTTGCCATCGACTAACCACAAAGGAAGAAACGGCGCCTCCCAAATTGCCGCATAAGAATGCAACACCAAGAGGTGAGAGCTACAATTGACACAGGAGCCTCGATTGAACTTATGGCGGCAAACGTATACAACCAACTGCAAGAGAAGCCAGTGCTGAGGGCGGCAAAGATCCGAGTCTTCGCCTACCGACAGAAGACCCCGATCCCGTTAATTGGGTGTTTCCAAACAGAGCTACAACACCAAGACAGGAAGATATCGTCGACTGTCTACGTAACTAAAGAGGGCAGTGGAATGCTCCTCAGTGGACAGGCGGCCGAAGAACTCCAACTGATATCCTTCGCTATGGCGGTGTTGGAAGAAGAACTGGACACAATTCTCGAAGAGTTTGAAGACACATTCCAGGGCATTGGATGTCTAAAAGGAAAGGAGGTGTCTCTCCATATCGACCCGACCATTCAGCCAGTGGCACTCAGGCACCGAAGAATAGCGTTCCACTTGAGGAAAAAGGTAGAGCAAGAACTTGAAGCTCTCGAGAGACAAGGCATCATTGAGAAGGTCAGCTGGCCCACTCCGTGGGTATCGCCAATCGTGGTGGCGCGAAAACCCAAACAGCCGGGACAGGTCCGCATCTGTGTCGACATGCGCCTACCCAACGCAGCAGTGAAGAGGGAACGGCACTTAACGCCCACCATCGATGACATTCTGGGGGAATTGAACAAAGTGGTTCTCCAAAATGGACCTCAGGTCAGGGTACCATCAGCTGCCCCTACACCCGGACTCCCGGTATATAACCACCTTCTCCACCCACGTGGGCCTCAGACGATATCGAAGACTCAACTTCGGGATATCGAGCGCCGCCGAAGTCTTCCAAAACACCATCAGGGAGGTCCTGAGCGGGCTCACGGGAGTCCTAAAAGTCAGCGGCGACCTACTGTTATACGCGAACACAGTTGAGGAACATCACCAAAGACTCAGAGGCGTATTGCAGAGAATCAAGGAGTCGGGCCTGACATTACACCGGGAGAAGTGCCAGTTTCTCCAGAACAAAATCAGCTTCTCAGGATACACCTTCTCGGACCAAGGTGTTGCCCCAGACCCAGACAAAGTGAGAGAGGTACAAGCGGCCCCAGCGCCGACTAACATATCGGAAGTACGGAGCTTCCTTGGTATGGTAAATTTCTGCAGAAGGTTCATCACAGACTTGTCCAATCTCACCAGGCCCCTCCGGGAACTCACCAAGTCCACCACCCCCGGGCAGTGGGGAGAAGAGCAGAACATGGCATTCCAAAACACCAAAGCAGCGCTATCGGCGGACAAGACTTTGTCGTACTTCGACCCGGCAAAACAGACCAACATAGCCATGGGCGCCAGCCCATACGGGTTGGGAGCAGTACTGTCACAGCGCCAGGGAGGCGAAGACTGGGCATCCATCGCCTACCGCCAGACGGTCACTGACCGAAACCGAACAACGGTACTCTCAGATTGAGAGGGAGGCAATTGCAATCCATTGGGCCTGCAGGCACTTTCACGTGTACGTGTATGGACATCCGTTCACTGTATCCACAGATCACAAGCCTCTAATCCCTCTATTCCGAGGGTCAGTCTCCAAACCACCACCCAGGATAGAGAAATGGATCCACCAGCTCCAGGAGTATGACTACCAGCTGGAATTCAAACCCGGGCGACGAACCCGGCAGACTCCCTCTCAAGGCATCCCAGAGCAGCAACCAGCAAGGAAGAAGAAGACACGAAGAGACGGAGGAATACGTGAGAATAGTACTAGAAAGATCGAGACCTCTGCCCATGAGCATGGACATGATCACTGAAGCAACCCGCAGTGATGAAGTCCTCCAGTTGGTGGTAAATGCCCTGCGGGCCAATGACTGGAAAACCCTTCAAGCGTCACTAAGCACGAGGACGCCCGAAGCGAAGAGTGCCCTAGAGACCATCCTCAAGGTAAAGGAGGCACTGTCAGTAGACAGCCAGGGGTGCCTCCTAAGGGGACCACGGATCGTGAGGCCAACAAGCCTGACCCAACAAGCAATTGAACTGGCTCACCGCGGACACCAGGGAATGGTGAAAACCAAGAGCCGACTCCGTGCGAAAGTGTGGTTTCCGGACATGGACACCAGAGTGGAACAGACTGTCAAAGAATGCCAATGGTGCCAGGCGGCAGGGCAGCCCGAGTGCCCGCCCCCGGTCATCACCGAAGATAACCCGCGGAGGCCATGGGAACAAGTCAGCGCAGACTTCGGGCACCTTCCAGATGGTAGATATATGCTTGTCATCATTGATGATTTCACCAAATACCCCGAGGTGGAAATAGTAACAACACTGACTGCCAAAGAAGTTGTAGCAAAGTTTGAAAAGGTCATCGCCACACACGGTATCTTTGAACAGGTCAAAACCGACAATGGACCGCCATTTCAGGGGCAAGAATTTGCAGACTACCTCAAGGAATGGGGAATTCAGCACCGGAAAGTGACCCCCCGCTGGCCCCAAGCCAACGGGCAAGTCGAGAGGTTTATGCGAACTCTCAATAAAGTCATCTGGATCGCCCATGCCGAAGAGGCGCCACTGGAGAGAGCCATCTACTCATTCCTGAGGGAGTACAGGCTCACACCCCAGGAGGCGATCAAATGACTGCGCCAGCTTCCGACGCAGAGCCAAGGAACCGTCCATCTGGGAGAGAGATCAAGTCTATGTGAAAGACAGATACCCCGGGAGCAAATTCCGACTCCCGTTTGAACCAAGAACTTGGACGGTCACACGCCGCACCGGCACCATGGTGACTGCTCAACTGAATGGAGAAACCGTCACACGAAATGTCTCTTTCTTCAAGAAAGCCTCCGTTCCACCAGATGATCGTCCCGGCCAGGAACCCGAAAGAGAGCTGCCCAACCCATGGGAAGGAAGCAACAGCCCGCCAGGAGGTGAGCACGGAACCCCATTGGAGAGATCGGCGGTGAGTCCCCCGGCTGCGGGGACGCCGAGAGTCGCCAGCCCCCACCTCTCTGGGGAGCCCCAATCGCCAGCAACACCACGACAGGAAGCCCCACGGAGGGTCCTGTTTCGCGGAGAGGCCGCGGGCTGTGGACTGAGAAGGAACTCAGCCCCATCTTCGCAGCTGGCGGACTTTGCGGTGGGCTGAGGTCAGAACTCCTGACCACCAGACTGGTAACAGGCCGGATGGCCGTTTTGTTTTACTTACTTAGCATTTGAGACTAAAGGACTTTTGAGTGACAGTTGTGTTTTGTTTAAATTAAGGTTAAAAGGAATGTACTGTTTGTGGACTGCGTGCCAGCAGTCTAGTTGATGCGCATGTAGACGTGCGCATACGCGGCGTGGTACGTCACGCCGCGTAGCATATAAAATAAAGGAGGCGTGGCTCCGGGGGTTAGTCCGGACCACGCGGATGATTAATCTGGTGTCCCGGGTCCTTGTGTTCGGCGCAGCGATAGTGGCACTGCGCACGTGAGATACAAGGCCCCGACACTGATGAGAGCCCCAACACTTTTTTGTTTACAGATAACCACTGCGTAGATTGACTTCACAATATCATCAAGGTAAGCATATATATTGGAAGTATAGATTTACGATTCCTAAGTCCACATTCACCTACCATGCCAATATCTTGGCACAAAACGTAAGTTAATGTTGATAGCAAATCTTCTATATATTGTGGTAGAAACCCAGTCCTATAATCTTGCATGCACAAGGAGTGAATGCGTGGACATGTTCATGAGGGTAGGCAGAGGCTTGGTGGGTGCAGCGTGCTCTTTAGTTGGTTGCTAAGAAATAAATGAGGCGGATCCGCTCTCTTTGCCCCAAGCCGTGGCGAACAGTGTTCACAGTCGGTGGTCCTGCTCTGAGCAGCACTTGGAAGACAGCACTTGAAGAGCCGCTGGGATGGTTGTGATTTTATTTGTTGCTAAGGTCTTGCGTGCTGGAGGCAGTCGCTACGGGAAAGAACCAACTTCCCCGCTTTGATCTCAAGTCTGCAATGAAATCTTCAGATCTTAAAAAGATTACATGAGGAAAGGTGTCATGCGCGTCTAATGCAGCTTTTCAGCCTCCACACAAGCTACACAGCAAGAAAAAAATGGTCTTGGCGTTCCCAATATTCAGCTGGTGAGCAGAGAAATGTGCAGAATGTTTATCATGGAAATATTTTACATTCCAGATTCAAAAATTTTACATTTTTCCGAGATAAAATAATGTATGTACTTATTGCACTTTGACAGAGAATGAAACAAGACAATGAAATCCCATCAAATTAAAGAGCAAATGCCACGGAAAGTGCATAGTTGCCCATTGACCTCCTCTATAAGCACACCCCAAATTCCTCCCCACACCTGTTCGCCCAAAGAACTTGTGCACCATTCCCTGAGGGGTCTTCTTACCCAAAAACATATAATTAGGGATGGGCACATCACATTCAAACCCTCTCACATACATATGTGCAAGTGTGTGCACAAACACCTGCTTGTCCACCCAAAAAGAGCCACATGCAGACCCGCACCCTCGCAGACATGTTTTAATACTTACCTTGTAGTATGAGTGGAGAAGTGTGGCTCAATGGTTAGAGCGGCAGACCCTGATGCAGAAGGCTAGCCCGGGACCAGGGTTCAATTCCCCGCCTCGGGTCTTGGGCTCAAAAAATTCCACGGACCTGAAAATTCTCGCCTCGGTGCCTATTCCAATCATGGAGTCCCACTCTGCAACTCTGGGCAATAGCTTGCTTAATCTCCGCAGCGGCCCCAACAGCGCTGGGATGCCTGGCCTCCACCTTGGGGGTGCCCAGGAGTGGAGGCCTCACAGGGAAAGCCAGGATGGGTTCCACAGCGGTATTTGTGCAAGCGCCTTGAGACCCTTGCGGGTGAGTAGTGCGCTATACAAGTATCAATAAAAGTATCAATTTACAATTTACCTTCTGATGCCTGACTGTGACGCACCACACTCAAGCTGCTCTTGGTTCCAAGTTCCGCCACATGGCCGGCAGTGTGATTCAGAGCACAGGGCCTTATTTCAGCCAATGGACTCGCGTTTCCAACTGTATGAGGACCTTATATTACATACCCCACTACTGGGTTTGAATCAGTGATCTAACGAATACTACTAACCAGTGCCGTCTTAACGCATGGGTACGCAGGGCAGTTGCCCGGGGTCCCATGAGCATAGGGGCCCAATGCAGACCAGAATTTAACACTAATTTTCCATTAAACATTTTTATTCCTATGAGTGGTTGTGCAGGCAGGGCCCAGCGCGCTACTTTGCCCAAGGGGCTTTAATGCTGTTAATAGGGCCCTGTTACTAATCGGAAGAGGAAGATACATCCGAAATGGTGTTCAGTCCTTTAAGGCCATTCAGATACATCTGAACAGTAAAAATTCCTAACAGTTTGATGTTTAGGTGAGATATGTGAGCTGGATGGGTAACGGAAATAAGCGTAATATTAACCAGATTGGGAAAGTGTAGAAAATCGAAGGGATGTCAAACAGTGCCAACAGGAGACAAATACCTGAACTTGGCTACAAGAACATCACCTCAATCAATCAATAAATCAATCAAAGCATTTATATAGCGCGCTACTCACCCAGAGGGTCTCAAGGCGCTATTGATCGAACAGCCAGGTCTTGAGCTGCTTCCTGAATGCGAGGTGGTCTTGGGTCAGGCGGAGGTGGGTCGGGAGTGAGTTCCACATTTTGGCGGCCAGGTAGGAGAAGGACCTTCCTCCTGTGGTGGCTCTTCGGATGCGGGGAACGGCGGCGAGGGCGTGGCTGGTCGATCGAAGCTGGCGTGTGGGGGTGTAGAAGTTGAGGCGGTTGTTGAGGTATCTTGGTCCTTGGTTGTGTAGGGCTTTGTGTGCGTGGATGAGGAGTCGGAACGTGATTCTCTTGTTGACCGGGAGCCAGTGCAGGTCTCTCAGGTGTCCGGAGATGGGGCTGTGGCGGGGGATGTCCAGGATGAGTCTTGCTGAGACGTTCTGGATCCGCTGGAGTCTCTTCTGGAGTTTGGCAGTGGTTCCGGCGTAGAGGGAGTTGCCGTAGTCCAGTCGGCTGGTGACGAGGGCCTGGGTGACCGTCTTCCTGGTCTCGGTGGGGATCCACCGGAAGATCTTACGTAGCATGCTCAGGATGTTGAAGCATGACGAGGAGACGGCGTTGACTTGTCTGGTCATGGAGAGGGAGGAGTCCAGAATGAAGCCCAGGTTGCGTGCGTGCTCCGTTGGTTTGGGTGCGCTGCCCAGGGCAGGGGGGCCACCAGGAGTCATCCCAGGCGGAGGGCGAAGATCCCAGGATGAGGACTTCCGTCTTGTCTGAGTTTAGTTTCAGGTGGCTGTTCATCATCCACTCGGCTACGTCTTTCATCCCTTCGTGTAGGTTGGCTCTGGCGGTGGCGGGGTCGTTGGTGAGGGAGAGGATCAGCTGGGCGTCGTCGGCGTAAGAGATGATGTTGAGGTTGTGTTGGCGTGCGATGGCCGCAAGGGGGCTCATGTAGACATTGAAGAGGGTGGGACTGAGCGAGGAGCCTGGAGGAATGCCGCAGATGACTTCGGTTGCTTCTGATCTGAACGGAGGAAGGCGGACTCTCTGTGTCCTTCCGGCGAGGAAGGAGATGATCCATTCTAGTGCCTTCTCTTGGATTCCGACGTTGCTGAGTTGCTGCACTAGGGTGCGGTGGCAGACAGTGTTGAATGCTGCGGAGAGGTCCAGGAGGATGAGGGCCGCTGTTTCCCCGTTGTAGAGCAGGGCTCGGATGTCGTCAGTGGCTGCAATGAGGGCGGTCTTGTGCTGTGGTTGGCCCGGAAGCCAGACTGCGAGAGGTCGAGGTATCCGTTCGTCTCGACCTCAGCTCAAGACACTGATTTCAAGCAACTAAGAAAGAAATTAAGCAGGGCACGAGTCCTAAAAAGAGAAGTGGGGGGGCGCTGTCACCGGAAGTGACGTCACGACAGGAAGTGACGTCACGAAAGGTGTGCTCCGATCTCGTCCCAGAGACGCCAGAGTTAAGTCCAGCTGTTTGGCAGGGGGGACGGCGTCCCCCCGTAAAATAAGTGGGGGACGCCGCCCACCCGCGTGGTACCCCGACTCGAGCCCTGAAATTAAGTCTCTACAACAAAATGGCCTTAAGATATCCTTCAGGAGGTGCAGAATCTGCAATGCTTTTAACCAGAATCCCAAGAGCAACGTAAAACAGGAAAAAAATAAAACATGGCTGCCCGAAATCGGAAAGAGAACATGTTGGGGTCTCATGTGTATTCTGTCTTGGGGTCCCCTCCACGTGTGAGTGCAATCCCTTAAAGGTGATAAAATGTCTCCTTATTCTAGAGGGGACGGAGGGCTAGCTACCATTAGTGAAGCAGGTGCAGTCGCACCCGGGCCCAGGGGCCTGAGGGTCCATCGTTTGACATGTATGGCTCTCTTTTTTCCTTACCTGCAATATGGCCCATGGCATCTTTGTACATCACTGGGAGAAGAGCACATGTGTACCACCCATTCTCACTTACTACCTGCAGATACAATGCAGACTGAAAGCCACAGGGCAGTGACTAGCCTAGGCAGGGCTTTAAGTGGAATGAAAAAACTAGAGGGTCTCTCAAAGGGGCGTGGCCGATGTAATTAAGAGCGTGGCTAAAAATCTATGCTTGGCATGGTGTGCTGCCCAACTGGTCTTTTACTGCTTCTGTCATTGCATACAGATATATAATACTTATACAACAAGTAACATTACACCTACAACACGCCAGAGCTATTAGTTCTGCTAATGGTCCTCGTTTGTGTAAAATAAATCAACTACTACTCCGGCTTACTTGAATATATAACATTGAAAATGCTTCCATTCTGAAATGATGAGACTTAAAGAACTATAACGGGTCTCTTTAAAGTTACCTCAAAAGCAGTGAAGGGTGGTAGTACTGCTGTAGAGTTACAGAGTTTTTTTTCACCCCGAGGGGAAAATTGAATAGCCCATTCGCATAGAGACCGGGTTCGGTACATGGGTTATAGAACTGTCGGTACTGAGCACAGGCGGGACCCGGCCCACTTAAAGCCCTAGGCCTCGGTGTTCCAGAATGATCGATTTTAATAATTTACTGAGGAGTGAAGGATACCTGAGAAATACGTACGCCTATATTCTGTTCAGCCGTGCAGAGAACTGCAGGATAAAAATGTGATTGCTAATGGGTGCGTTAACCCACCAAACCATTGTATTGTACAGACATTTATGGAAAATCAAGAAATTGCAGTCAAGTGCTCGTCAGGGGCTCCACCGCTCCCGCATCCCTGTCAGATGAGGCAACTCTGCGAATTAATGTTTACAACTGCACTTAACACCTGAAAGCGGTAGAGGGCGTTCAGCACACAAAAAGTACGCAAAATAGTCATCAGGGTGGAAACTTTTAAAAACAAACAGGCATCAACTGTGGCTCAGTAAATAAAGCCGAGAGGGGGCATTACATTAGTACAACCACAAACCTGCTGTACTTCTTATCAAAATACTGCCAGGGTGTTCTGTCAACGTCCACAATACAGAGAAAGGCAGCAAACCCACAGGCACCTCTTCCTTTCGCGCGAAAAGGGATTTCACGTCGCAGGAACTTAATTTGGGGAAATTATCAAAAAGAGTAAATACCCCCACTCCTATAATCCCCTACGTGGCCTCCCATGATTAAATGTGTTCACTTGTCATCAGTTCTCTCTTTTTAAAATAAGTTTTGGAAATTGTCAGGGAGATAATAGTAAAGAATTCGATTTTTTTTTAATTAGGAAGATATTTACACCAGTTATTCTGGCTGCAAGCTCCAGTAAGATGTCCTTATTCAGCCTTCGGCTGCGGCGCAATAAACACAAAGGAAGGACTCTCTGTCCATCCCTCTATTCAGTTCAGAGCAGAGAGTCCCCTCAGACAATGACATGTTGGCGCAATGAAGAATCATGTGCTCCAAACACCTCAAGGTAATTCACAATACCCCTTTAAAGAAAGTGGCCTTAACTGGTGCTCATGAACAGCGCCCTGTGATTAAGTGCCGGTGATAAGCACTGAAAACCACCGGCTCAAATTAAGCACTGAATATACTTCAGATCTGTATTACCAGGGCACAAGTCCTAAAAAGAGAAGTGGGGGGGGACTAACCTAGTTAGGGAGTACGCAAGTGACATAATGGTGTGTGACAACACGGCCCATGACATCACGGCGGACAACATTAAATGCGGCATCACAGGAATTGACATCATAGGAAGTGGCATCGCAAGCCACAACTTTAATATGTACTTGTGATATAAAGTGCTCTGACACTCTGCTTTGGGTTGGATGAGTAACGCTATATAAGAAAAAATAGTGGTACTTAACCCCTTTGCCGCGGGGGTAATTCCCTCGCGGCGCGGGGGGGAGGGAAGGGGGCGGCGCCGCGGTGTTCGTAACTAGCCCAGCTTGTCATGAGGCACAGTGGAGCTGCGCTCATGGCGAGCTGCGTTTGTCACGGCTCCGCCCACTGATTGATTCTCCCGCACAGGCGGGGAATCAATTGCCCGTGGGAGTGCCGCGGCCGTAATGACGAGCCCAGCTTGTTATGAGCACAGCTCCACTGTGCCTCCTGACAAGCTGGGCTCGTCATAAGCATGGAAGGGGTTAAATTATTTCAATGCCTCCTCAGGTGTAGTAAGTGTCCAAATAATTTACATTTATTTTGTGTAAATACTGGGAGAGACCAACACATCCGACATTCTTACAGTGCATGCATATCTAGTAAACAGTGCTTGAACAAAGTGAAAAGCTGCCTCTTAAGTATGTGTGAAGTGCTAACCTTTGTTTCCCCTCTGCCGCATTTGCCTCCAGGTGTGAGGCTCCTGACTGCTCCAAGCCAGGGGACTCAAACAAAAGGAGGCCTGATGACCCCTCAGATACGGCCTTTGTTATGGGCCCAGCAGGAGTCTAAAATAAGAAATGCCAGCACGTTGTTGCTTGTTGCAGATGGAAAGCAGACAACATGCAGGCGCTGCTGAAAGTGTCCCGGTTTTTGGAAATTACACCAGGACGAGTTCAGCACATTATTTAGTGGGAGCCAACTTCTTGGCAGGGTGGCCGGTGTCCACCCCTTGAAAACACCGGGTGGACGCTGTCCACCCGCCTATACCCTCGGCTCGTGCCCTGGTTATTTCTCAATTTAAACTGTAAAATACAACCCAAAAGACCGGGTTTTTGTTTGCATGCGAAGATGGCTTCTCTATGCAGATCTGCAAGGCACCCCTTCCTTTCTGTCAATGCATCTTGTTTTACAGCTGTCATTGGTAGAAATTCTTTTGCAACCAAAGATTTTCATTGTGAGCCGTCCACACCTCTCGAACACTATTGAATTGTGCATTTTGATCCCACCAATATAATATAATATAGCCTGCAAGTGTGAATTTACTAGTCATATCAATTCAAGTCCTATAGCATATAGCGGTAAAGGCATTTGCTTCGGCCATCACGTGATTCTAACAGTTGTGTTAAACGTACAAAGACTATATAACTCTACAACTGTCTCACAGATAGATAACATTTATGGAGATAAGATTCCAAGAGAGTTTGTGGAAAAAAATAAGAACTGCGTTTTAAGCGGAGAGCAAGTCCATATGACTATGTTATAAAAGTGGCATAAATAGTGTCTGTGTAAGCATCGCTTTTTAAGGAAATATCTTCATATTCAAAAGTTTACACCCAAATCTTAAAATTCTTATACTCCCTGAGTTCTTTTCTATTCAGCTCTGGTTCACAGGGGACCTGGCTTGACATTTCGGTTTGGACTGTTCCTATTGGAGCATGACCAGGGCTGATTTGTATATGGCTGAGTCTAATCTGAGGTGGCATAGTGGGCAAAATAACGATGGACTGGGAGGAGCGGCAAATAAGTACCAGTGGCAGAGATTCGTTTAAACATTCCACCCATCACTGTTTTGTTTACTTCAGCACCAGTCCACAAGTGAGGTAACCCTAGTCCACATTTGCCGTACACAACGATGATAGTCGCTTCGCAACAGAAGAGGATAAGCCGTCTCATTCCAAATATTGCTGTATCTTTCTCGCGTTCACTCGAGGACCTGGAAATGTACCAGGAAAAGGCAAACCGAGGACTGGATTGACAGATCAGCAGAGCTGTCCTCCATGTACAGAATTACCTTCCAGAAGATACAGGAAGCACTATGGGTGCTATCCTAGCTCCAGTAAACTGGTCCCCCAGTGTTGTACCGCGACTGCGGGACCAGTTTGAATCTAATTTGGTTTTTCCTGAAATGTGCCTTTTATGCACAAATACTGGATCCCCAAAAGACCCGCTAACAGGACACCTAGAGTCGGTGAAGTGGCCCATGGGCAACCTACCGCACATTTTGGACAATGGATGGGATCTCTGTACATTTCAGGATGTGAGGTTTTTGTATTTGAACACAATTTTACTGGATGTTACTAGATTCTAAGCCAACTGGGCTGAACCCAACAGATTAGCACCTTTACCTTAAGCACAGCTGAGATCAGAGCTTACAGTGTTCGTAAATGCTTCCGCAACCACTGACCTATTGTAATAGTCAATCCAACTGTATTGTCTAGCTTTGCAGCCTAGGCTGCTTAGAAACTAGGACAGAAGGCAGACATATCAGTGTAGCATTCTGTGCAAAACCTATGGATCAATCACTTGTTCTATTAAGCAGAACTTGGAGTGAACCAAGCTGTTGAGGGCGCCTAATCCTTTTCCCAAAGGCTAACATTGACGATGCCTTCCAAGTTTTGTATTATAGCGCCTTATGACATAAGCACTACATATTTTTTAAGGAGGCATATACTGCGGCCTCAGGAGAATCTTGTTTTTTCTGTTTTTTGTATTACTTCTGATTTTATATGCTGCACCTTTCTTCATATAATTACCAGTCTATTCATTTTTTAATATAAACCTCTGGTTGGACATTGAGTTTACTGAGTGTAATTACTTGTTTCATACACTATTTGAGTTCCATACGCTATAAGTCCCTTTGGAGTAAGCCTTGACTGTCACCCTCGCTACCCTGTGTGAGCCACAGGTACAATAGGAGTGAGTACCCTGGCTATTGGGTTTAAGTGAATAGTACATGGATCCTTCGGACACAAACTGTCTTTTTTGTTTTTGTTTTATGTAGCGCAAACTCGACCCGAAGGTATCAGGGCACTTTATATGAGCACCAGTTGTCTTACAGACGGACACTTTCATTTTCTTAGGCACAGGGAGATTAGGGGATTTGTACAGTATCACAGGATGTTGTGCGTCCCTGCCTGGAGTCGAACCTGGTTTCCTAGGTTCGAGGTCAACCACTCATGCCGTTACGTCACATCCTCTCCCCATGGTTAACAATAATACCTACTACAAATACTGGGCATTATCTCAAAGTATTGCTTTTGGGGGCAAAGACAGGACACCAAAGAGTTGTGTAGCTCTTACATAGTATGGCGCAATAATTAAAAAAAATGGGCATTTAGGAACTATATTTTACAGATACAGATGTATCAAGTATGATATGACACATCTGCTCTTTGACCTAGTTTTTCAGCTCACTGGGTCTGAACCCAGGCAGCTGAGAATCTGCAAAGAATGTCACAACATACAAACATGTTTTACACACTGAAACATTGAAGCTGCTCCCAAGACACACTGTTGAAGTGCTGCCCGCAAACTACAGCTGTTTTAACAAAGTAAATTGTAATTCATCCAAAATTTGACAACTGCATCTTTAATGGTATATTATCAATCACCTGTTTACACTCGTGCATTTTGTTGTCCAATTTCATGTGCTTTATGACAACTGGTAACATGGGGGGCTCCTCCACTGCCTTGAAGCAGTAAAGAAAGGAAGAAATGAAATGCTAATAAGGTAATGTTATCATCATTTTATTTTGTCCTCCTTCTGTGGCAGGTTTGCATGGCAGGGCTGCAGAGCAGGGAAGGAGTGGTAGAACCTTCCTAAGTGCGCAATGACTGGCCGGCTCTCTCGGGCTGCCCAAAACAGTCATGCGCACTTTCCCTGTTCTCCATGCAGGCTGTATTACAGCCTGCATGGAGAACATGCCCAGGCCCCCAGTCCCTGGCTGAACGCCAAACCACGGCGCTCAGAGCAAGTCACACCGCTGCCTTGAAGCAGTAAAGAAAGGAAAAAATTAAATGCTAATAAAAACATTTTATTTTGTCCGCCTGCTGCAGCAGCTTTGCGTGGCGGGGCTGCAGAGCAGGGAAGGAGTGGTAGAACCTTCCTAAGTGCGCAATGACTGGCCGGCTCTCTCGGGCTGCCCAAAACAGTCATGCACACGTTCCCTGTTCTCCATGCAGGCTTTATTACAGCCTGCATGGAGAACATGCCCAGGCCCCCAGGCCCCCAGTCCCTGGATGAGCGCCAAACCACGGCGCTCAGACCAATTCACAACGCTGCATTGCAGCGTTGTGATTGGTTAAGGGAGCCTGGCTGTGCTTCCTGTTCCCAGACTGACAGAGGAGAGCAGGAGCAGAGCCGCGGGATCCGGCTGCAATTTTTTTTTTTACATTGTGAGTCCCCTAAACCCCGTGCCCCCCCTCCGTGACCCATACCTGCATGCACACGCCCGCACTGCCATCCGTGAGCCGTACCGGCCGCCACTGGGTAATCATAAGTATATCTCTTCAAAGCATAACAATTCCCAATGCAGTGTGAGTCCTAAAGACCCTTTGTCAATGTAATGCTAAAACATGAACAAAAATATCATTGAAAAATACCCTAAAGCAGAAAACAAACAAACACTATTGCACTTTAATGTCGGCTAACATGCATGCTGTGTCATCTGATTAAATGTTATGTTAAAAAAGCTTATAAAGTGCACACATTCATCTGGTGGTGTCTTGGCGCTAGCTAGAACATCAGCCTCGTTGGAGCTCAAAATGAATCTAATGGCAATAGCTACCAGAATTGAACAAGCAGGTTTTTAAGGTTTTATTGAAAGTCAAGAGATTTTACAGGTTTTTTAGATGAGGTGGCAGAGAGTTCCAGGATCGTAATGCGTTAGTCACAAACCTTCTGTCTCCCCAAGATTGAAATCTGAATTTGGGGACAATTACATTGTTGGCCGCGAATGATCTCAAGATTCTCGATTCCCTATACCAGGAAAATTTCGTCTTAAAGTAATCAGGTCCACTGCCATGCAGGGCTTTAAAAACAGTGCAGAGGGCCTTAAACAATACTCTCTGTCTTATTGGCAGCCAGGGTAGCTGCTTTTTCCCCTCACCACCGGTTTGAATGTGGGGGTAGCCTAGAAGGAGGCCTGCAGCTGCATTCTGCAAAGTCTGTAGTTTGATAAGATGTTGTTGCAGGTTGGAATATAGGTCATTCCAATAATCAAGTTTCAAGCGTACCATAGAAGTGACAACTGTTTTTTGCCAGGAGGATGGAAGGAAAGGAAGGACCATCTTATCGGTCTAATGGTATAGAAGATGGATGAGGAGACCGTGTTTATGCGATCACTGTAGGTAAGTTTCTCATCCATGATTACTCCAAAATTGTGTGCCTTCTTGACTGGGGTAGGAAGAGTTCCTAGCTCAGGTGGCTACCAGGAATAGGACCAGAATGAAGATGAGTTCCCAAATAAAATGACCTCAGTTTTCAGAGTTTATCTTTATACAATTGTTGGCCATCCAGGTATAAATTGCCAGTATAGAGCCCCGAAACCTAGAGTCAGGGTCAACATCCTACTCTGAAGCCGCTATTTGAGTGTCATCGGCATAAGATGTGAGCAAAAATCTGAACTGTCTGATCGCATCTGCCAGAATAGACGCATAAACATTAAACACAGTTGTGCTTAATGACCAGCCTTGTAGCACTCCACAAGGCAGCGAGAAGGTATCCGCTATATTTTAAGCGAGAAAGCAGAAAGTAAAGTTTGAGAAATGATGTCTGTGCACTGCGAGTACCAAAACCACACTCACCACTTAGGGGTGAACTTGTTTCCCACTTATGAATAAATGATGGTTTTAGGGTGATGAAAACTGACCTAAAGTTGAAGTCACAGTGCCCAATTAACAGGGCTGTACTGGTCGTTGATAGAGACGCACCAGGCACAGATCAAAGGTACTAGTTTCCCCTTACAACTGCGGAACTAGGTATGTAGGATTAGGGTTCAATCCCACCTATAAAATAATGTCTCTAGGACCGACCAGTCAGCGTCACGGAATGTCTCCTGCATGCTCGCAAACCTCTGGATGCCCAGATGTCCATTTGTTTAACTCTGACCTGTTGAGCTGTAAGGCCTTAATGGCTACTCGCAGAATCACAATGACCTGAGGCCAAATGGATCTTTTTCCATTGTCTTCTCAGTCAATGGTGCTCCTCTTCTCTCAGGACAATCAAACTCTAGGACAGGGCACAACACTGGGGCACTCCAATGATTTAGTTTTGCTTTTAGACTGAGGGGTACAACAATGCTGTGTGTCCTAGTTGCACGCCTTCTTTGAGCATGGCTGTAAGAGCTTGGTACAAGTCCAACGTGTATATAACATTCTTGCTCCCAAGGACCAACAGTTATACAGTTCAGGTGGGACCTAGGGGTAAGCCAGGGCCAATAAAATAATGTACCACTTAAAAAAAAAAATCATAATTCACCCAGAGTTCGCGTATGTTAAGGTATGTCCACAAAACAGACGAGATGGCAACAGCATCGGATCGAAGGAATATACATTCTGGTAGAAACAGACCAGGCTTCCCAAATCGAGTCTCTCCTAGATCCAGACAGATCTGAGCTGTTCAACACTGACAGACACTGGGATCAGCATTTGGCTCTCACAAGTCAAACACTGTCAGCAGGGTAAGCTGCTCTCAGGCAGATCTGCATGCCAATCTATACAGGCAGTCAAACCAGTGTAGGTCACATTGTTGTGGTTGGGGGGCTTTGGCCTGGAAGTAGAGATCACTTAGAAACCAGGCCGAGACCAACATGGCAAATGTTCTCTAAGATGCTGACACAGAGCTGCTCCAAGGACAGGGCAGTTGGACTGGTCTAGGTCCTGTGCCTGGTCTGACCATTTTATGCTGCATGCAATCTGTCCTTGCAGAGGACACCATTATTACTGCATAAGGTTTTCATGAAACAAAGCACAGGTAGACGACACAATGAACACAACACATCTCTCAGGGGGAGTGAATGATCTAGGTTATGGTGATCGGATTGCTTCACTGTGTTGGTTGACGCCTTCCAAGGTGTTACAGATAAATACCTCTACCAATTACCAGGCGCTTCAACACTAATACAGGGAAGTCTCTGGCAGCTTTGGCTTGAGACAGGTTGCAGAAAACACCAGCAGCGACAGTGTCGTGGTCAGTTTCCTCCAAAACATCAGTCCTGATTCTAAATGCAAAAGAACAACAAGCATTGTCAAAGCCAGTCGGTCTAGCCGATATGAGAGCTATTGGATTTCACAATGTCTTTTAGTAATGTTGTAAAGCAGCCTGGTTGATGTGCAGCATGACTAAAAGTAAAACATAACAAAATGCTATAAAAGTTTTTTTTAAAGCGATATGATGCGGGAAGGCATGACGACAACACATAAAAATTAATGAGATACCCTTTGAAGCACAGGGTGGCTGTCTTTTTATTTTACCATTGAAGCATCCCCTCACAGATTTAGGCATTTGAGGTTCACACTTAGCCATATGTTTTTGTTGCATGAGTGTACTCTCAAAGACAATAGGTCTGGCTTTAATGTGGTAACGCAGGGAGACACAAGCATGCTCAAATAGCATTTGTATACATTAGCACATTAACCCCTTGGATGCAGGTTGATTTCCTGCGCTGTGGGTAAGGAATAAACCACAGGCGGGATTTGGACGGCTCCCGGCCGTCATACGCACACCCTGACGCCTGGCAGCAGGGAGCCGTCATGAGCATGCAAGGGGTTAAAGCACAACCTACATGGCTTTGCAAATGCGTGTTTCATATGCTATCATTCTGTAGCAAATCTTGCTGTGACTGTTCAGCTAAAAGCGTGCCAAGTAACTTCTACTCCAATCGTGTATACCAATGGACTATGGGGTCATGTGTTTTTCAATTTAAACAATACTAATATCAAAGGCTTTGTAATGTACTACTATATTTAGAGTTCATCCCGTCTGCCGCATTGCTAGTGCCATAAAATATTATCCACTTGTAATATGGCGGACGATATATCCGTCATGTTTGTGATGGAGTATCCTGTCTGACAAACTCTAAATCAGGCCCTTAGTCATGAGTTATATGTTCATGACTGTTTGACTGGGGGTGAGTGTTTGATTTGCTCAAACGCTCCGTCCATCATCCCCTTTTGTATCGCTTTGTTCGCCCTAAGTTGCCAGGGTATGCTCAGACGTGAGTCCCTTGCTCACTTGGCCACTAGATTCAAGATAGCCTGGCTGATGAGGATTATGTATCCGAAACCGGTCCCAGGATGCTTGTTTCCGGTCCAGGGAAGACATGGCTTGGCAGTTCGGGCTGGACTGTTCCCATGAGGCACAAGGTCAGACTGATTTGCATATGGCGATGTCTGAACTGGGGTGGCTGAGTGAGCTAAAGAATGGTGATGGATTAAACCCAGATCAGTTGACTGGGGGTGAGTGTTTGATTTGCTCAAACGCTCCGTCCATCATTCCCTTTTGTATCGTCATTACTGTTAGACGTCCTGCATCTCTGTGCATCCCATCATACTAACATTATTGAAATGTAAAGAGTCCTCATACTAATCGGACCACTATAAATGGATAAATAGTCATGTCTTAAGTTTAACCCTTTGGGCGCGGCCGGAATTCCCCCGCCATCATAAGCATGCAAAGGGTGAAGTGATGGTGTCTAAGTGATGGTGTTGTACATTACAAAGCATTCAATATTAGTAATGCTTAAATTTAAATGCGCAGGACTCTATTTATTAAACTCTCTTCCAATGGGTCTCTTTCTAAGCACCCCAATCATCACAATTAAGGAGGCAGAGGCCCAGGTTGATAAGATGATCGGCAGAGGATCAAGCAATGTGCTCAAATTGGGAAGGTGGGATATTAGCCTTTCTTGTTACATGTCAACAAATACAAAACAAGCTTGCATTTTCTTTTTTCTTCAATTCAGTACAGTACTGTGATGTTCTCACTTTGGTATATATCTGTTTGTGTTGGTGTATTTACTATGTGCCCGATGTATATTCGCCTAGTCTCATGACTTCCCGGAATCCTGGTGATGGACTGTTCTGTGAAGTCAGGAGACTGGCAGAGGGAGCTGGGAGGCAGCTGAGCCAGAAATAAATATCGGTCCTACCTTCGTCCTGGTCTGTGTCCTGTTCATTAAACTTCACAGGTGCGCGCTGTGTTGACAAAAATACTGTAAAACGTTGTGATGCACTAAATACAGCGCAGACTTTACCTGCAGCCTTAATAAGAACACAGGTGTCCTTAAAATAACTTGAATATGTCTGCTTCGCCAGAAAATAAAGACCAGGGGCCCTATTACGTATTGGCATTGTTTGCACCTTTGAAAAGGTGCGCCAGGTGCATACAATGCCAATGTGCCCCACTATGGTGAATGCGATGCCCCCAGGTCAACCTCAAACTCGCGCTGCCCCCACGGCAGCGCATACATGTGAAAACACAGAGCAGCTGCACCGTGTTTTCACAGTGCAGGCGGCATCTGCCTGCACTTTCAAAGGGGATTCGAGATCCCCTTGCAGTGGGTGCGGTCAGGGACTGCGTCCGCCTGCGAGGAAATGTCTGGGAGGGGTCCATGGCACCCCCTTTACCCCCTGCAGAGGGCTGCTTTCAGGAGGTGCACTGACAGTGCGTCACCTTTTAAATGGCGCACTGTCAGTGCCAGGGCCGGACTGGCCATAGCGGGCACCGGGCATTTCCCTGGTAGGCCACTGGGGTGGGGGACATTTTTGGGCCTCTGGGGGCCCGTTTTTGTTACCGGGGGTCGGCAGTATCAGCCCCCGGTAACAACATCGGCCAAACACGGCCCTCGCAAACTGCTCGGCTGCACTCCCCCTCACCCCAGGGGGAGGCAGCTGAGCAGTTTACTGTTCCCAGTCCGGCCCTGGTCAGTGCTTCTTCTGAGGGCTTCTTTGACTCTGCGCCCCCATCTGTGATATGGCGCGGGTGCAGAGTCAAAGGAATTCCCTCATGTGCATAGGGCACATGAGGGAATTCCTTTGACTCTGCGACCGCACCATATCACAGACGGGGGCGCAGAGTCAAAGGAAAACAATAAAAAGGCACTGTCATTTTACGAAAATAAAATTAAAAGTAATATTGTATAACGTTTCTCCTTTAAAAAATAGTACATGATAATGTAAAAAAAAAAAATTTCTTTGGAAGGGAAATACGTGTAAATAGGATTGCGATGAGAAGGAAAGAGTTACCTGTGGGGCGAGACATCACATCTGAGAATGTATTCAATCTTACCCACAGGGAATGAGAAAACAAGAAAGAAAAAATGCTACAGAGGAAGCAGTGGGAGGGAGTGAAGAAATAATACCTCAATCATGTTGGGAGCAGCAGACAGACACTGATTAAATGTAATCAATCTATGCTTGGTCCCTGCTCCACCACAATCATTGGAAGTAATGTTTCGACTGGACTAGCCAATTAGGGACCCTTGATAGAAGAGTGAAACTAAGTGTATTTTGTGATAAATAGTTGGGTACAGGTGCTTTCAGTCGGTTATGATGAGGTGTCTGTCGGATTTCACCAGGAATTTGTACACACACAGACAAAAACACAACCAACCTCGCTCCCTCACTCTGGAATGACTTCAAAAATGTTGGTTATTTTACAAAATTAGTGCTTTCTCTCACTTAGTACCCCAACCAATCCACATTCCTCCCCCTTTCCACTGCACTTAGGCCCCTCTCATGTACCCTGCTTGTCCTATAATGTCTTTTAACATTATGTGCCAGAGTGATGGTCGGGAAATCTGAAGCTCCCCCCCTCCCCCCATCTTACTGACCAAGCAACGCCCCTAAACGCAAGAGGTACTTCCTGTTCCTTAAACATTATTTGTGCTACAAGAAAGCTGGAACAATGTTTTGTAAGCATCACTTTACACACAAGAGGAGTGACTGCACTAACAGTACAATGCACACAAACATGATGCACTCAATTGGAAAAAAACTCTTGATTTGGGAGAACTTATTTTTTTGTTTTTGTTTTATATAGCGCGAACTAGACCCGAGACATCAGGCATCAGAGTGCTTTACATAAGCACCAGTTTTGTTACAGATGAACACATTCATTTTTGTTAGGCCCCAGGGAGATTAAGTGATTTGCCCAGAATCACAGGATGTTGAGCGTCGTTGCCGAGACTCGAACCCGGTTCCCCAGGTCAGTGGTCGACTGCTCTAGCCATAAGTCTACATCCTCTCCCCTTTGAAGTCTTTGAGCACTTCCTATTCCAAGCCCAAAGTCTGGAATACCAATAAAACAGATTGCCCCAGATATCATTTGGCCACACCTAAAACTATCATTTGGCCACACCTAAAACTTAAAGATCCGCGTTGTCACAACTAAATACAACCTCTTTCACCAGTTCAAAATCCATTGGTTGCTAATCACGTTTCGATAATCCATTCTTTCACAATGGATTCTTCCAGACATTCCCTGGCAGACACCACTGAGCAGATTCTTATTTCAAGCGAATACAGTGCCATCCCTCCCCAAGAGTTACTTGGTGAAGTCTGACCTGGTGTCTTCTTGTCTAGCTGCTTGCACAATCGATACACACTATTTACTTTTCAGCTTATTTGAGCAAACCTGGTCACTTTTATGTCGTTTTAGATTTGAAAGAAGCCCTCTCAACCATGCTAGACCAATTCTTCTCAATAGAACAAAGTCACAGAAAACACAGGGCAAACTATGACCTATTATCTCTGCAATTAAATTATGCACATTGGTCCAGTATTGTGGTAAAGGAGTGCAACACCAGGCCAACTTTACGTAAAAGTAACTGCTGTCAACTACCGTAGATGTCTGTTGAACAGCTAAGTGTCTGATCCATGTAGCTTTCTGGCAACATTACGTACAATGTGCACAAATCTGATTTTGAATCATTTAAACCTGTTATCTATTTAAACTATCTTGGTCTTCCATGAGTCAGACCAAGTATACCACTTGTTAGTGATGGGCGACCCAGATCACTGTCCCATCTCGGCCTCGCAAACATAGGAGACCTGTCACAACGGGAAACATCCTTTACAACAACTTTTTCCACGCAGTACCTTTACAACGCAGGATTTACAACGCAAGTCGTTACAACGACTTGCGCTGGAGGGTGCTGTAGGATAGGGAATCGTTTAATTTACTATCCAAAACCTTCCCTACTATCCACATGGACTGGAGTTGTAATAGTAAATTAAACTATTCACTATCCAGCGCCCCCCAACGCAAGTCGTTTTAACGACTTGCGTTGTAAAACCTGCGTTGTAAAGGCATGCGTGGAAAAAGCATGACTTGTAACGACATACATCCGTCACGACACGTGGAGAGCAGGTGTTTACTGCTACACGGATTTATAGTTAGTCGAGCAAGGCTAGAAGCTGATCGAGCTTGCTAGAAGCCCTGCAAACTTCTGTTTGCACCAATAAGGTAGTCATCAATAAAAGAGCACCACTAGAGGTGCAACTGTCCCTTTCTCCCTCAGATGCTTAAGAGTTAGCAGTGAAAATATAATTGTTCGCCATGCCAAGTGGCTGTAAGCAATCTATAGATTTTATCTCACATGTGATCTCATGACCAAAGATCCGTGCTACTGACAGATCTGATGAAAATACCTGACAAATCTAAGGACTATATGAAAGAGACTTAATAGTTCATGCAAGGCTTCTACAGTAATGTAAACAGATTGGACTTTCTTTGTGATCATTTCCCCTGAGTTCATAATTGATTCCTACCCATTTATGAAATCCCCAGGAAGACCACAGATCTGTTTACTTTGATCAAGAGATTTTTGCTGCTGTAGGTGAAAAGGTAAAAGTAGGGGTCAAATGAGGAATTGTCTGGTGATTCTGAATGAAAATGACCAGTTCTCCTAGTCATTTCTCATTTTTCAGGGAATTTTCAGGATTCAGCGCTGAATCCCTATTAGTTCTGTACCTCCAGATTTAACGCGACTCCGGTATTGTTAACCCTGGGAGTGCAGGATTAACAGCACTGTATCGGGGTCGCTTGTAATGAGGACCTAAAGGGAAAATCACCTCAAAGTAGGAAATGGTGAAGGATAAATTAATAGAAAGTTAACTCTCTGATATCACCTGTTGTCCCATCCCATTCAAACATGCTTTTTTAAATTTACGGTTTGGGGTCTCCGTGTGGTTAGCAGAAGATCATGAGAGGAGTCACAGGTGCGCCCAGATCAATTATGAATCTCATCCACCTTATCAAAGCTCAGAGTAGCTGCAACAGCCTTGCAAAACCTCAAGCTCTGCAAACAATGGAGAAACATCCACATCAAGAATGAGAATCCCTGTAAGTAGAGAAAGAAAATGCTTCTTTTGTGCAGATCTCTTTTTTAATGCTCTATATTACCGAATATGTGTTTTGAAAACCATCACGTAAGCGCCCTACTCGAACCATGTTAACTTCTTTATAACAAAGCCCCTAAAAAAGGTTTGAGCATCAATGTTATTGTTGACGGTGTTTGAGAGATGACCATATTTAGCCTGAAATATCTAACGCTAAAAAGAAAGCAAGAATTCCTAGATAGAAATATGGTTCTACACGGAGATGGCTAATTCCTTGGTTTGAGGGTGCCAATTCACATGGGGTATCTTAATTTCCCCTTACACTACTGCATGAAAACAGCGGTGCAGCAAACATTCTGGCTACGGCTGAACAGTCTCAGAGTACATTTTCACCATGCACCCAGGAAGGTCTCACAGGCTCAGGTTTTGTGCACATGCCTTACTTTCTAAAAAAGCTACTAAAAGATTTTCTTAAATTGAAATCCTCACAATTCTGTGTGCGGTGCCAACTGTATGAAAAGGGCCCCGGCACAGAGTGCTCAGTATCTCAGCGGTGTCAGATACTGTTTTCAGGCAGCTGTGGCCAGAGGAAGGAGGTTTGGCCGGTCAAAGTAATTCAAACACCACATCTGGTGAAGTTCAAGCAAGACAAGGGTAGAAGTATTTCCTAATCAGTGTTCAAAGGTGAACGGCATAAGACTCATGATTGGAGCCGCGTGCTGCTCAGCTGACAGAGCAACCTGTGCCAACTCGTTCCATTTTTGTTCTTTTCACTTATATGCGCACAACTAGCCCCCCCACCCCCCGGCCAACTGTGCCTCCTTCGGGACGCAATGTGATTTCTGCCTAGTGCTCTCAATGATCATGAGTGTAATATGCGTACATTCCAGTTAGCGACGTATCCATACTCTTGATGGGCTGGCTGTGGATTTTTCAGTCTTTCTAGGCAAGCCCTGCCGCTCCGTGGCATGGGAGCGCTTTCACAGCTGATCCTAGTCAGAGTGTGGAAGAGGTGTGGTGCAGCAGCCAGGCAGGCTGACTCGGGAACACAGGGCTCACGGTTCGCTCCCTGGCGCCAGGGGCTGGTCAACCTAGCACCATGTGACTCTGGGCAATAGCTCACTTAATCTTCCTGATGGCCCACAGCGCCTTGACACCCTTAGGGTGTAATTGTTTGTGCTTTACAAATACAGGATACAGGCCCTTCCTCAACTGGAGGTTACACCTGTAGCTCCCAGGCAGACCTCCTAGGCAGCTCCGGGCCACCTGTAGGCCACCCACCATAGAAGTGAGCCGTAGACAGATCTGGAAACAACTGTTGTCCTTGTTCATCGAGCACAGGCGAGGATTATGTCGACTGTCAAAATGGGAGGGCAACAAGGCCAGGCTGACCATCTGCACCTCCACACTTATGGCAGAGTGCATGCGGACTGGAGAACTTTTGGACCCTGAGGCCTACCGCTTTGTCCTTAAGGAGTGCCCCAACCAATCCTGCTGCTCTTGCAAGCTGGTCCTGAGACACTTTAACCCACGCCCAGTACACCCATATATATTGTCCGGAGTACACAATTGTGCATCAGTAGGGGGATGACACAGAGTTTTTCTTTTTAAGGACTGTATTACTCCTCTCTGCTCACTGCAGCCAGACTGTACCCAGTCTCTGCAATATCTGTAATGGTGTACTAAGCGACTGTTTAATAAAAAGAATGTTTACTTTTATTTTTAAAGGATTGTGCATCAGTATTGCCCACAGCTCATAAGAGGTTGAAGGTACAATTATGATTTACTAGTATGATCATATTCAAGCAAATCCCGCTACGCTATGTCTAGCGTTCACTGTGGCTATCCACCAGCTATTTCTTCCTGCAAGGACAACACCCTCAGCAATAGTTTAAAAAAAACAATGGCTAACCTGACTATTTCCTACAAAGAGTAATGCATCTGAAATAGTTTAATCAGTGGAAGCTCTAGATGAGGAATGACTGAAGAGAAACCCAATGTACTCCAAGGAGCTTTTAACCATATTCATTCTCTTCAAGAGCAGAGACATCTATACCAATAAGCCTTGGAAGGCCTTTTTAAGGGCTCTGTCAGATAGCTGCACGAGGAATATATTTTGCCATTGGAATATTAAGGTAGATCAGAAGCCTTGCTAGTCATGGTGATTCAGTATGCTTTTAACCTGTTGACCATTGAATTTTTGAAGTTTCACTGTTGGTTAGGGAGTTGTGATGACAATTTTGGTAATAAAGTGGTTCCTTGTCTATTTCTATTTAAACGCAAACGCCGAAAGTGTCAACAATATACTATAGCAGTAGAATTTCAAATCCAATTTGTTTTACTTCGATGTTGCCAGAAAACAATTCTTTAGGTATAGACAGCGATACATAAATTAGAATCAAATTTGAAATATAGTGGAGGCTAGTACATCAATGTACACATACAATTACACTACAGAGTGTGCCTCAATAAAAAAATTAAAAAAACTTTAAAATAATGGGCCGTTTAATCATGCATCGCCTGTAAACCCCCAGACGAGGATATTTTCAATTCTGAAAATCAACAGTTAAATGGTTGCACATGGTATGAATGGCAAATTTGGGCTATCATCACTCCCTTTAAATATAAATTAACGAAAACAGACATTTACCTCAAAACTGAATATTCTAATTGTTTTAATCCATTCAAGCTAGTCTAGCAGAGCGCTTCAACACACCGTCAGAGCTATATCAATTCAATTATAGATTGTTCAAATTACTGTTTCACAAAAATCTTCGCTTTTTGAATCACTGCCCTCTTGAGATCTTGAGTTTCTGAATCCAAATCTAGACCTCAAACTCCTAAGCACTTCTGTGAAAAAAACGTATATGCAGGTCTAAATTACCTTAAATATAGAAGAAAGCCTCAATGTTTTCTGTCGCATTTTGGAATGACAATGCCAAATTTCTTGGAGGAGGCTGAAAATTGCCCTTCAGCTTCCTCAGGCTGCCTTTAAATCAAGTAGTACAAGCTTTACCACACACTCCACTAGACGACTTACGTTTTTGAACAATGAACTTACCTGTTAGTTACTTACCTAAGACAAAATAATACATATATTTTTTAAAGTGACACAAGTAGAAAACCTTGCCAACAAAAGTAAATTGGGCACGTGTTCCAGATCTAAAAATCACACACACAGAGATGACCATAAAAAAAGTTTTCAACCTTTACTTCTCAGCAGAAGAATTTTAAACAAGCTTGCAGCGCATACAGGAAGCATAGCCAACTGGGCCAAGACTGCAGAAGGGCAGTACCGGTGAATTACTACATTGGAAACGGAACGCTTCGAGAAGCAGTTTTACCTCCTGCAAATAAGTGATTGCAGGTCTCACTAGTTGGACATAGGAGAGAGCCAGACCACAGAGCAAAAAACTTGGTCTAATGAAAGACATGTGTTTTTAAGTCTGCCTTTGAGACAGCTTGGTTGTTTCATCAGACTACTGACCCCCCCCAAAAAAAAATCATACAAAGTGGGATTTACACTTCATTCAGTTGTCTGTTAAATTGTCATTCCCATTTTGATTCCGCCTACCACAGCATACTATTTGGGGAAATGGATCAGCCAACTTCAGCGATTTGCTACCTTAACTTTGAATGACTACACATGAGGCAACGGTGTTCGTTATCCCCTCTCTTGTTTGCATTGACCATAGAACCCCTAGCCTGCCAACTTCGTCGGCGAGCAGATGAGCGAGGCATCCAAGAACGAGGCATACATCATATTATATTGCTCTAAGCTGATGGCGCCTTAATGTTTCTCCGGGAGGTGATTGTGTCGCTTCGGGGCCTCATGCAACTATTGGATACTTTTAGTGAGATTTCTGGGCTATTCGTACATTGGGACAGGTCATGTGTATTCCATATGGTACACAGAGTTGGTTAAGGGAAAAGAGGCTCTGTCTAAAATGGTGCTTTGACGCCTTTAAATCTCTAGGTATACAAATATATCACGCTGAGAAATATCTTAAGGAGGGGAATCTGGATAGGGCTGTGGGCCCCATACAGCACTTCCTGCCTCTCTGGCGCTTGCTCCCGCTATCTCCACCAAGTCGTGTAGTTATATCCAAAATGCTGGTTCTCCCCCGACTACTGTTCTTCTTTATGGCCCTTCTACTCTTGCTACCTATGAACTTTTTCCAGGAGCTGAATGGGCTGTTGTAGGGTCTCTTGAACATAATACAGCATCCTCTTACTGAGCGCGGCTTAGGGGCGCTTCCCTTTGAACTCTACTATGCCGCTTCACGATTACAGTGGCTAAGGACGTGGATTAGCACCCCGCATCATCCCAAGACTGTCCTGGTACGCGCAGTACTGAAGGAAGTAAGTACTTAAATCTGGCTGTCTAACTTAAAGCCAGGTGCGCAACACACGTTCAGACATATTGTGGAGGCACAGATATGTACACTCCAAGAGCTCTGTGCTACCTTACTCCCCGGCGATAGCTATTTGGGACTTGCCTACACCACGTAGGGCATCACAACACCCAGACCCAGCTAGCTGAGGTGGAACTTACACTGCTGCGTGACCTCTTCAATGAGGGCTCGCTCATGTCTTTTCAGGACCTGATGGAATCATATGGTTTAAGCAACGGACATACGGGGTTCTCCAGACCGCTATCTGAGAGACTTGGGATGCAGATGAATCTGAGCCCCACACTTCCATGATGCTACATCATGTCATATTATCTACCACCGGAACCCGCCATGCCATAACGGCTTTGTACACAGCGCTGCACACTACCTCAACCAACCACGGAGTGAAATCACGCACCCAGTGGAATGAAACACCCCAACAACTGCTATCCAATGGGGCCTGGTCTCAGGTCCTCTAATCGACAAAAATTGTGTCCCGTAACCCTTGATTTTCATAAAGTTTATACATCATACGTATCTCTCTCCACACCACATTCAACAAATGTTTCCAACACACCCCCAGATTGTCCCAGATACAAACTGTGCAATGCAGACTACTCGTGGACAAGTGCTGGTTGCTGACATTACGATACACAATCTCACTCCCACAACCGAATTTGCCTATTGGGATTGCGCCCCCAAACGCAGGGTCGTAAACATGTACACAAGCGCGCAACACCCATTGGGCTCACAGGGCTTCAGCCCCACACCCCTCCCCGTTGTGTGTGTCACAGCTTTGCAGGCTGGCGACCTTCTAATTGCAGCCGCACCCGAGTACTTAACAGGTCTTTAAAAGACCATTTACTTGTAAATTCGGTGTTTGTTGTGTTTTCACCCCTTCTTTCAGTCACTCTGTCTATGGTTGGAAGAATTACGTCCCCCCCCACACACAAAAAATGTGGCTCTAATTGCCCGCCTGATGTACGCCAATGTATAGATCTGGCTTTTGTATTATTTAAACGTAACATAACCATGGCATGGATATCTCACGCGCCTCCAGCTAAGCAGCGGTGGTTGTGTGATTGGCTGACCTGGACTTGGGCTGAGCACATGCTCCGACTGCTCGGTATGAGGGGTGACTCCCGAGCAGGGAGCAAGATCTGGGAAACCTTCATACTAACAGTAGAGGCTAAACGGGTGAGCGACCCCCTTGAATGGCAACCGCTCCCGTTTCGGACCAGACCTACCCTGACACACTGTCTACCCAACCGAAATTAGTACAACATACAGTGCTTCTCAGGCAAATGTTTTTTCCATTCCCCGGCTTGCACGTTTGTCTCGCAATGTACCCCCTGGCTATTACCGCATTTGGACACAGACTTCTACCACTCATAAGACACTCACGTCTTTCTTCGCTGTCTATAAAGCACGGACAGGGCATTACCCTCCTGCACCCTCACCGACAGGCTCCTATTCACAGGAACGACAATCCCATTTATTACCAGGTACACACCTCATGTGGCAAGGCAATTACGGTAATGCCTAAATATTATGGATAGCTGCTTTTGAATTAGTGAGATCTCGTAATGTTTCATTGTTTATAGTTCACTACTCATTGCTTTTTAAGTTCTCAGACCGACGGCTGGCTTTTGCCAGCCGAAAGTCGGAGATTTTATGATCTTAAGTGGCGTGCTTAAACCCGCCTCTCTCTTGGTCTCTCTTCCATTGGCTGGCTTCCTAAACGGAGGCAAGCCATTGGAAGAGAGAGGCGTCCCTCTAAAGAAGCTCCGTCTCTTTCGGATTCGGGGGCGTACATTTTGCTGTTCTTTCGGCAGTGACGTCATCCGTCACTCAAAACAACAAATACACACCCCCGAATCCGAAAATTTCAGAAGCTTGCGGCCGCCATTTTGTTTTTGTGCCGCTTTCGGATCGTCATGGGGCTGCCTTAAACCTTCATTACAAGCAATTTTATGAGCGAGGCTTGAAAATACATTCGTGCTTGTGTACACGATTAATCTGGTTGCCATCTCCCAGGACTGTTTTGTAGTTCTGCAGCATGCGATATTACCAACACTTCACTACTCCGTCCAGGTAGGTTTCTCCCAATTTCGATGATGCTTTTCTCTTCTTGCAGACATGTTTAGACAGCTGCGGTTACCTGTGACTAACGCCTACTGAAGAGTAGGTGCGCTGCAGCCGCTCCTTTGTTTGTCTTTACACAACTCACCTCACCTGTAAGTAACCGTCGGGATGGAACAGGAGCACGCGATGGTCTAAAGGTTGTCACATCCGGCAACAAGAGCGCGCTCCCAAGAGCATTGTTTCTGTTCTGATGAGTCACTGCTTATTCACTACATTTTATTATCACCCACCTTTAGAGGCGAGTGCTAACGGAGTCAGATAAACAGTGCTATACCGCATGAAGGGGAACAACCGGAAGTGGGTGAGCATGCTGGTGCATGAGTGTGAGTCGTGCCTGGCACTTTGAGGTGAATGCCCTGCAAACCGCAGCAAGCATCTTTAAGGAAGGAAAGGTGGGACAAGAGAAAGAAGCTGACACTATTCTGTCAGCCTCCCCAGAAGCTGAAGGAAGAAGTTAACTTTACAAGGCTTAAATCTACTATTTTGATAAAGGTATTTTGCTTTGCAGAGGTTCTCAAAAATACCTGGGTGCACGCATCTAAATAAAATCAAACATGCATTATTCCTCCAAAGATCCAGATATTTATCCTGTGAAAAATCTGCCTGTTTTAGGTTAAGTGGTACAAAAGAGCTTGGATGCAAATGTCGATTCATGTTTGTTTTTCTTTTTCGCAATCTGGAACATAGTTATGAGAGTTATGAGAGTGGAGAAATCCTTTCCTCTATGCTTCCAGAAAATGTATTGTGTTTTTCAAAACTTATTTGCAGGGTTACAGCAGCCTATGTTGCCTCTAGGTGCAGGGGCACATATTGGTGTGAGAAACAATGGGAATATCTGTGCATGGCCACAATGATAGAACGTTTGGGATGTTCACTACCTCCCCAGAGGCAGCTCCCATGCTTCTCCCTTGACAACACCCATGATCTAACACTAAACCCTTGACTTCAGGAAACCCACAACACCAGCTGTTTTTCTACAGTCATAAGATTCAACTGCAAGCACAAATGTCGGTAGATCCTGGTTCTGGTGTTTGAAACTGCGACTCTGGCTTTAAGTACCAAGGCCTGAGAATCAAGCATGGTATCCACACTTGGTACTCACACACAGGGCCGGATTGGGAGCCAAAGCCGGCCCTGGCAAGTGCTCGGCCGCCCCCCCCAGGGGGTTGGGGGTGCCGTAAAGCTCTTTGCCAGGGCCGGTTTTCTGATGATTTTGTTACAGGGGCGATTTTGCGGAGCACCGGGGATTACCCAGTGCCCGCTACATCCAGTCCGGCCCTGCTCACACAAGATATAGGGTAGCAAGGTGCAACTGGGCAAGGGCTCTGGCAGGGATAGGCACAGAAGGTGTTTGGACAAAAACCCTTACTCACCCAAGGGTGACAAACTTCATCATTGGGTTCCTCCAACACACCGGGACCGCAAGGTACCCGGTGTGGGCTACAACTTCCCTTTGGGGAAGGAGCAGGAGTGTTTTATATATAAAGCATGTAAGATATTAATACCTCACATATGTAGTGAGGGGCAGAGTGCAACAAATGTGATTTAAAACTAACTCTGTAGGTACAACAACTTTATTAATATGTCCTACAGGATAGAGGATAAAACCAAGGTGAAACAAGGTTATTGATGTGTACCCTGTGGTGTGGTCAACATGTTTCTGCCCTAAATGACATCTACGTTCCATTCATCAGGACCATGATCTTCAGTCACTCTGCTAAATAGTGTGAATGAGAAAGGAAAAAAAGTACTACTCGGGCCTCTAATCTAGTCGAACTGTGCGTTGCAGTCACAATGAGTGACAGGTCGTCTATATGGACGCTCCGTGGTTAGGGCTCCCTTGACTTTTTCCTGTCAATTGTTTATTACACTAAAAATGCATAATGATACATGAATAATGAAACCCTATTCACTATTAGTGTAATAAAGAATGAGGTAAACATTCGCTCGAATATGACCTCCCTGCCCCCAGCAGCTGAGGGAAGTTAAAAATGCTTTTAAATGTATGGTTTTTTTTCAGGAGTGTCATATAGAGCAAACTTGGTCCCCTTCTACTCTCTTAGCAGTAGGGCACCGCCCACCTCCTGACATCGGCGTCTCATGTGCTGGCATGAAGGTTACCCTGGCTGCACCCGGCTGGCTGGCAGTGCCACGCTCTCTGCGTCGATGTGTGCGTCGTCCTGCAGACAAGAGGTTTCCCAAATCTGCTTTACAAGTCTGGTGGGCTGTGTTAATTTTATCACTGCAGGGTGGCCAGGCGATTAGCCGGGGCAGTCTGGGTTTTTAACCTTGGATGTTTTATGTAATTATAGGCTACAAATGTCCGTGTTTTCAAAGAAAATTCACTAAGCACGTGGAGAGGATTATCTTGTGGGTTAATCTAGCCCCCTTCTAAGAGAGTAATTTATGTAACGCAGATCACGCTGCTCACAAACTTGCATTTTACGCCCCCTTAGACTTAGCCTCCCTGTTGCATATGTTCCATGGTTGCGAGTGCATTGGCACCACTCATGTTCCTTTCCGCATTCGACGTAAAGCACTTTTGTGAAAGCGCTTCACAAATAAGATTTTTTTTTTAATAAAAACAAAAGGTGCGGTGTGCAACACCTGCTTGTTTTATGGTCATGGGAAGCAGGTGCTCTGTGTGTGTGTGGGACTCTGTGTGTGTGTGTGTGCGGGGGTGGCTCTGTGTGTGGCTGTGTGTGTGGCTCTGTGTGTGTGTCTGTGTGTGTGGCTCTGTGTGTGTGTCTGTGTGTGTGTGGGGGGGGCTCTGTGTGCGGGGCTCTGTCTGTGTGTGTGCGTGGCTGTGTGTGTGTGCGTGGCTCTGTCTGTGTGTGCGTGGCTCTGTCTGTCTGTGTGTGCGTGGCTCTGTCTGTCTGTGTGTGTGCGTGGCTCTGTCTGTCTGTGTGCGTGGCTCTGTCTGTCTGTGTGTGTGCGTGGCTCTGTCTGTGTGTGTGCGTGGCTCTGTCTGTGTGTGTGTGTGGCTCTGTCTGTCTGTCTGTGTGTGTGCGCGGCTCTGTGTGTGCTCTGTGTCCGCGAATACTCTCTAATGCTCACCTATTGCCATTGTAAATGACAATACCATTTATTTATGTTAAAAAAAATAAATTTAAATGTCATGAGCAATGCCAATAGCTCTACCTTTAATAATGCCGAGACAATTGCATTGTAAATGCTTGTTTGATCTGCTATCCCTTGCACTACAATGTAATCCAAGCAGGGACGCTGCTATAATCCCTACAACCTACAACCTGTTGCCAATGGAATGAGATGTACTATCCTGATGTCCCCCTCCTGGTTGAAGTTGCACTGCTTGAATTCTAGGCCAGGAGCTGCACTGGCGAAAACTTCACTGCAACAAAAAAGCTGTACATAAAAACATTTGAGGAAAAAAAAAACTTTGATTTACTTCACTTTGCTTCTTGTTCACATTCACCTAAAATAGGTTACTTGTTCTTCAGTATTTAGTATTATGTCTCATTGTTATTGTTAATGTAGCTCTTGTTGGATTAATATGTAATTTTTCATATTATAATAGAATATAATTTAAACAGAATGCTCTGTCAAGATCAGACCTATTAGCTTTGCCAATGCTTGATAACTCTTAGAATAGTTACATTTCTGTTTTTCTTTAGTGGTGTTCCTATAGGTCAGAGGAGGACACCCACCTTAGATTGGGATGAGGAAAAGACCTGAACCACGTAGTCAAAAAGGCAATACTAAAAAATAAAAAATGGTGATATATGCTTTATTGTTAGCTGAGTTAAACCCAAATGAACATTGTCAACACTTTTTAAAATCTTTACAGCAACAAAACACAACCAGCCATGACCCCGGCAGGTAGGAGCGGGGATTTCGACAGGTTACGAAGGAAATTAATTATTTATTTGATTTTCCCTCCTGGTCGTCTGTCGAATTCTCCCCAACCCCGACCTACCGCTCTTACCTGCACTGGCCGCGGCTGAACACAACAAAAGCAGTAGAAGCCGTTTGAGCATTGGCTTTTTAAAAAAAATCGTAACCAATTCATGCATAGTGAATCAGTCACAATCGTAGTAACGCTAACTCACCGACATGACGTAAGTCATAAGTAAACCAAAAGTGAACTGTGGCATACAGCATGCTTATACCACAAATGAATGTATAGGTACATAAAGCCAGAGAGAGCAACTGCCTTGAAGAACAGAGATATAATGGCATTGGAGATGAAGTGCCAGGGTATTGCTGTGAGTGGCTGATGTGGATGTCTACTTGATGTGGGAATGCGATGGTGGAAAGAGTGAGAAGTGAGCACCTGTAAGATAGGGTGACCGGATGTTAAAGGCCCAAAACCAGGACAGTTTATAAACATAGAAGTAGGACTACAACTTTGCATGGATCGAAGGGGGGTAGAATTACTTAACTGGCAGTGATCAACCAGGTTTTATTCCTCCATGCAAAAGGATAGACCGGCAGGCCCTGATTAAGTTATGGAGAAGTGGAATGCGGTGTTAGAGCCCCCACTGAGAGTGGAAGATTGGGTATTTTGCTGTGCACCAACTAGTATGCTCACACCTAATTGCAATTTACGTATAATCAACTTTAAAAACCTGCATCAAATGTATTACACTCCTGCCAAGCTCTATCGATTTGGCTCTGTGGGAAGAACCTCACTGTTTTAATTGTGGGGGCCGCAGGGCCATTTCTAGGTTTTTTGCCGCCCTAGGCGAGAACTGAAAAATGCTGCACCCTCCCTTTTACTACCATCACTCTCTCCCTCTGTCATCCAGGCTAGAAGAATTAATGCATTAGATATTCCCAAACTCATGTTTTTTGCCGCCCTCCCCCTTTCGCCACCCTAGGCGGCCGCCTAGTCTTGCCTAATGGTAGAAACGGCCTGAGCACAGTCCCACAGTCAAGTGCCCGGAGGAGGAGGCAGCTAGTGCGCTTGTAAAGGGCACAGAGAGGTTAAATGAATACGATTTCCGACTGTCCGATGAGCTCATCTTATAAGCATGAATCATTTTGGACCTTGCAGTAATGCGCAAAATATTCTCATACGTGTTAGTTTAACCCTAGATGCGTGGCACTTGGGTGGGCTGCCCGCCACTGAATTGGGCCTCGCAGTCATTGGCTGGAAGAGCTCTGTGAGAGATTTATGGTGCACTGACTTCTTCCTGACAAAGGAAGGAGAAAAAGACACATCCCCGCCTACGGTTATGGTCAAAGTTTAATAAATAACCTCACGTGCTTATTACTGATTTCTGTGAACACTGCTATGCGGATAATTTCTCTTATATCAGACCATTGGACATGCAGAAGAAGCCAGTTGAATTGTATCATAAATCAGTTAATTTTCAACAATACATCTCAGTACACTCCTGTACTATGAAAACGTGGTACATTCCACTGCACTCCAATTTTTGCTGTAATAAGGTGGTGTACTCTACGCGCTATTAGTTATAGTTTGAAACCTGGATACAGCTCTACGGTACTGTGTATTAATCTTTAACAAATTGGTAGAATTTACTTCACACCAGAAGATGTACTGAAGTGGTACACTCTATTGCAGAGGATATAATACCTTAAAGTACAGCTACACTCTACTGTGCAAGATGTAATGCTGAGAAACATATCTATCCTCTACTGAAGCGGTTCTTAGCCTTTTGATTTTTGCGGACCCCGCTGAATCCCTTTTGGAAGCCCCTTGGCAATTTCCATGATTTGAACCTCTAGAAAATATACAAATCTACAGAAACAACCATACATACAAAAATATACATTTAAAAAATATATATATTTAATTAAGAAACAAAAAATTATACATAAAATGTCATTTACATTTTTAATGGAGGGTTGGAGCTTTTCAAAATGTGGTTTTATTTCTAAAAGAGAATGCAATTTGCTAGACTCTATTTATTCACTTTCCTTTTTTGCTCATAATTAGGGCTCCCAGTTTTCTGTTTTTACTGATTTTTACAGATAAATACAGACAGAAAACTATTTATTTTCCTGTCTGTATTTATTTTTAAATACAGAAAAATACGGAAAATAGGTCTTCTTTGGATGCTTTTTTCGACTGTCAATCATGAATGCCAGTCAGTAGGTGTACAGATTGAGAGGTAGGGGAGATTAAACAGACAATGGATTTCATAACTAAGCTTAATTAAGTGTAGATCTACAGTTATTTATGCTTTTCTACAATGCATGTGTTTTCAGATAACACTATTACACTGTATACCGCTGAAACCTTTTGGACATTCAAATGTGAATATGCATTTATCAGTCAAATAAATGTGGTAAAATACCCATTGCAGCTTCATTTATACCGATAACAGAAAATAAAAGTGGATAAATACAGACGGAAATGTAGAAAAAATAAATACCATAAAACTAGGAGCCCTACTCATAATGCATTCTCTCCTTCTGCCATTGTATACCAGTGCTTCAATTGAAGTCACCGATCATCCTTATAACTGTTTTCTGTATTTGCCCTGCTCCTGCAAATCCAGCTAAGGATACCAGTTTTAGCCACCAGTTTCAAATTCCTTAACATTTACAGAGCGTTTAAAAAATGTTCAATTTACCTCTTCTATGTGTATATAATGTATGAATAAGGTATGTATAATGTATGAATAAGGTAATAATATTTAATTTTCTAAACAGTCACGGACCCCCTGAGCAGGCGTTGCACCGCTTTGTATAAGTATTACACTTCCTCAGTGAACACATGGATATCTGCATACATAAGGTTAGAGGCCTAGATTTCTTTTATTAGGTTCAATGCCATGGTTGCTGGTACCAAGGCTGTCTAGTTTTGATTTTACCTCTGGCTTCTTTCTTCAACCAAAATACACATGTTGTCTCTTTATCTCACTCTGGCTTTTATTTATTTATTTTTATTTTTTAAAGAGTTTTATATAGCGCGAACTACACCCGAGATATCGGGTATCAGAGCGCTTTACATGAGCACTAGTTTCATTAGAGACAGACACATTCATTTTTTTAGGCACTGGAAGATTAAGTGATTTGCCCAGAATCACAGGATGTTGAGCGTCGTTGCCGAGACTCGAACACGGTTGCCCTGCTTCGAGGTCATCCCTGCTTTCTCCCTTGGTCGGAGTTTTCCTGCCTTTCGCCTCCTTTCTCATCTGCTTGTTCCTCTTACTCTGGGTGGGTCAAAGACTGATGAAGAACATGAGTCCCAGCCACTAAAATGAGTGCCATTGCCCCAACGCCTGCACAAATTAAGCGAGGCAAGTGATTTCTTCTGCCACCGAATGTCCCGTCATTCTTCCTCACTCTTGAAGGTTCTTTTTAATCTCTTGTTTCTCACTCAGTCACTGTTTTTCTGTATTTATCTTCCTTCTTCTTGTCTCCTTTGCTGTTTTCTCTCTCTCTTGCACTGAGTGAAAGTCTGATTATGAAAAAACTTAAGACCTCGGTGCCCACAACTAAGTGCCGATTTCCACAACCTGCACCCACCGGCACAAATTAAGCAATGGTTCCACATATGTGGGGGCAAGAGCAGTGTCGATAACCAAGAAAGGACACACATCAAGAACAATAATCTCCCAAACTCCAACTGAGGTAAGGAAACTGCAAGCACAAAATTGCTTTGCGTGGGGCCCAAATGGCCCAGGGTGTGTCAGCAGGAATACATGGATTCAAAGTGACTCCCCGTGGAACCAATTAAGCATGATCATTAATCAACTTAAACTAAATTATGCCGGATAGGCGTTTGCCGGAAAAATTCTGTCTGGCATGAAGGGCTTGTAATTAAGAAAGTGGCACTGATGTTTTGAGCTGTTTTAAATAATGTTTATTCTGTCGTAAAATTATGCAAATGTATCCCATTCCTACATTTAGTTCAGGGACAAATTAAAGGGCCGTTTTATGGTTTCTCGGAAAGCGACATCTTGATTCTGTGCCAGTCAGCAATATAGTGCATGGTCAAGTTTCAGATCAAAAAGGGACAGTTATCTGTTGTCTGTAAATATGTACTTGTGCTTCAACGCCCACGTTGGAGGCCAGCGAGTACATTTATCAATTTTTCCAGCCATTGGCAGTCCCTTTTTCCTAGATCACATATCTACCGACATCATTTGACACACCGTGTGATCTTGGTCCTCTGGCACTGGAAAGAAATAACAAATAGCTACTAATCTCTTTAATTATCCATCCCTCAACACTCATACAATGCACAAATCCAGTCCCTTCTCTTAAGAGCCTGTTACACCTGATGTTTTTTGTACTTTTGTAAAGCACAAAATGATTTAGGGCGCAATAATGCTATTGCTCTAGAATATAGCGCTAATGACCGCTTTTGCATTTTGCAGCATTTTACAGCGTTGCTCACACACAAATTTCACACACCATGTTGGGATTGTAAATTCTCTGCACGGTAATGGATGTGCACCGCTACCCTTATTGGCCAACTGTACTGATGTCTGTCTGTATCCTTGATGCTGATTTTTGTTGTCATAGGCAAACACGGATCATGCATGTCTGCATGCATGTGCGCATGACACAGGCCAGTCTCTTGGATTGCAGTCTTGTTGTACCAGCAAGGGCTCCCGAAGCGCTACCCTCATAGTGATGAGAGGCTGCTGCCTGCAAAAGAGTTAAGCAGCACGAGGCGGTGGTGGCAGTATACCCTGTATTGATCAATAGGAGTAAACAGGTACTATTTAACCTGTGTCCCTGAAGTGAGGCCTGTAGGATCGCTCATCTTTTAAGTTCCACTGCTGTGTGCTTCACTCTCCCTTGGCCTAAATCGGTTTGTTGTGAAGTGCTATGCAACGCAGGAATGGTGTATCTGCGCTGGGGTGTATGTGTGCCTGTGTTGGGTTTATTTTTGTCTAGGAGTGGTACCGTACATGAATGATGTAGTGCTGTGCAGTGCAGGCACTGTAAATGCATGTGCCGGATGTAGGAAACCTATGAGTGGTACAGTGCATGAAGGATAAAGTCCTGTGCCTGTTAAATGTATGTGATGGATAGATGTGTACCTATGAGGGGTAGAGTACATGAAGGATAAAGTGCTGTGCCTGTTAAATGTATGTGATGGATAGATGTGTACCTATGAGGGGTAGAGTACATGAAGGATACAGTACATGAAGGATACAGTGCTGGAAATGTATGCGGGGTGTGTATGTATGCGGGGTGTGTGGTGTATGTGTGACTGAGAATAGTACAGTAAATGGAGGGCCATGGATTCCATTTTCGGAGCCTCAGGCCGGAATTGTGAAACATGGAGAGGAGGTCGAGAAATCCCGCCAGTCAGATTTGTGTGTTTGCTTCATTCCTGTAAGCTGAGTGGGTCACAGACTGGAGAGGAAGAGCCAGGCTTCCCTTGTACACTTCATAGGGTACGCTTTGGTTCTGTGAGAGGTCAAAAAGAAGGGCAGAGAAGTAGGCACTTCAAAAGAAGCAGACCCCCAACATAAACCTCGAAGACTCAGACTCTACATTACATTTGATATCTGGAAATTTAGTGTAAAAAGGGGGGCTGTGTGAGGAGGGGAAGCTCTGCAAGTCTTCTGTCTGTGATCAGGACTGGGCGCTAAGGCCTGCTAGTCTTCTTGATGGGTGAGGGGACTTCACCCAAGAAATCCAAGATCACCTGCCCTGCAGCATCAGCGCTTGCCTGCTTGTCAAGACCAGTGTACCCTGTGAGGAAGAGGCGAGCGTTTGATGGAGCGCGGTCCAGTGTCTGGCGGACTCCCTTTGTGAGGTGTGAAGAGATGGCTGTAGCACCGATTGGGTCGTTGCCCGTGTGCAGACCGAAGTCGTCAACCCTTTTATGCTAGAGGAGGGCCGCCGAGGATTGAGTAGTGTGCATCGCATTGAAAGGCCCGGAGCCTGTGCAGGGCCAGACTGAGAACAGAAACCGGCTCTGGCAAACTGTGCTCAGCTGACCCCCCCTGGAGTGAGGGGGAGTGCAGCCGAGCAGTTTGCGACTGCCGGTTTCGGCCGATTTTGTTACAGAGGGCCGATATTGCCGACCCCCGGTAACAAAAACGGCCCCCCAGGGCCACCGGGGAAACGTCCGGTGCCCTCTATGGGCAGTCCAGCCCTTAGCCTGTGCGCTGTGGGAGTGCGGTGATCCTGTGTGTCAGGAGGGGCCGCCATGAGAAGACTGTCATACGGTAGGGGCTAAGCCTATGTGCAGTAGCGGGCCACAACCCCGTATTCCAGTAGGGGCCGCTGCTGAGGACATCATTTGCTGATCGGGCCGAATCAGGATATGGTGACCCTGCATGCCGGAGGGAATCACCAGGACCAGCAAGTTATATGACCTGGTTGGAGTTGCTGCAGTGAGGAGTGAGGCAGATGTGGACCCTAAGCACCTACCCAGGACGAAGGATTTACAACAGGAGCTATGTATCAACCATTCACGGGAGGAACCAGAGACTTACACTGCCCAGAGCAGCTGTTAAGAACTTCCGGTCACTGGGGATGCGTGACCGCTTGTTTAGACTCTCTGATCACTGAATGCAACCCACTTTGCCTGTGCACAGCAAGCTCACCTGAATTGACAGCTGCCGCTCCAGCACCTGTGAAAGGGTCGAGCTTTGGAACGCCGGTCGCTCTGATCCTGTGAAGTGTGGGTAAGACTGATGCTGGGCAGTTATCCCCAGAGTGAACTTACAGCTAATTTGCGCAGTGGTGCTGGAACATTGTTGACTCTAAAAATAGAGTCATAATGGACTCTTGAGACTCAGACTACCAGTGGAGTGGATGTTGCCAATAGTGAATGAGGAATAACCATTATCGCTTAAGTGAGAAGGAAGTGGGACAGGGAATCGCCAAGGAAACACTAGATCCCTGACTTCAGGGGGAATTCTGTAGTTGTTTGCGAATGCACTCTTTTTCTTTTGTGTTGGTAGCAGTAGTAAATAAAATACTTGTCCTAAAATTGATTATTTGGCTGGAAATGATTTATTGCTGCTGCTGCAAGCATTTTGAGTTGTGAGGCAATTTTAAAGATTACCATATATAGATCCCACACCCTTTTTCCTTCAAAAGTGCTCCCTTCTAAGGAAAGAGGTCAGAGAGTCGGGCAGAGCTTGATGATGAAGCATGTGACTGGATAACTTTGTGAATGAGAGATCCTTTAAGAAAAAGGTCTTTCTTCTACATCCACTGGCCCCCACCCTAGGTGACTCGAGATTGGCTCTCTCTTGATTGTGACACTGTATACCAGGAAGATGAGTCACGACCTCCATTTCCCTCTTCTCTCCCTCTCCTGATTTTTACATTGTTGAGTTCCACCACTTTATGCGTCTTCACAACTTTCAGCCTGAATCAAAGACACATCACATGGAACACAAACCAGCTACTGTCCATTTCTCACGTTATTTGCAGCACTGTTGACTCGTCTCTAAGACTGCGCCATCTTTTATCAGCATGTATTGATAGTAAATTCTATTTAAATTCAAACAATAAAACTGGTGTATAAGATACTACTACCTCTGATTGATGGTCTATCGTTGATTATGACTCAATTCATCCTCCCTTGTCTGTGCAACTGATCAAAAAGTGCCCTCAGACTACCTTTAGCAGGTTTGCAGTGCTTTAAATAAATACAAAGCAATAAAAAAGAACACACATTGGTAAAGCCAATAGGTCTTGTGCATGAAGCCTATTGGTTTTGCTACAACCTTTTTTCCCCTTGTAGTGCACGCATCTGCAGCAGCCGTCTTTTAAGGCTTTTTCAAGTTTCCGATTCTTTTTATTGTTTTTTAGGTAATTGAAAACACGTGGATCAACAAAAATCAAAGAAACAAAGTAGTACCAATAAATGTCCCAAGAGTTATCTATCCCGCCTCCCTCCGCTACCCTATCAGTATTCCCTTTGTGCAATGAATGTATTTTCTTATGCTTTGAACATTTTTTTTAAAAAAATGGTAGTGAGGAAGGCACCCGAATTGACAGTGGCCATCTAGGAGTGGCTCTTGTTCCCATGTTAACCTCTTCGAGGCTCATGACGAGCTGAGCTGAGCCCGTCATGAGCCACGGCACTCCGGTGCTCATGACGAGCTCAGCTTGTCATGAGCCGTGGAACGCTCGTTTGCGGGGATAATTCCCCTGCTGTGCTGAGCGTTCCACGGGAACGGGTGTTGCCGTGACGAGCTGAGCTCGTCATGAGCACAGGAGCGCCGTGCCTCATAACGAGCTCAGCTCGTCATGGAGGTACTGTGCGCGCCCCCCACCCCCCAGCACAGCGGTGGATTAACCCCCGCAGCGAAGGGGTTAACATTAAGTGTAGTAAATATAATCTGTTTAATGAAAGGAAAAGTGAAATCGAACTATTCCAAATAGAATCTTTTTAAACAGACTATACCAGTTGAAGGCAAATTTACTGAAAAGAAACCTCTACAACATTTCAAATAATATTTTGCAACATTTCAAATAATATTATAAAAAACAAGGAAACAAAAAATGCTGTCAGAAAGAGAATTCAGATCCAGGTCTACAGATTACACTGCAACCTGAAAGCAGCACCTTAAACCACTCCTCGGATACCATGGTTTGGGAAAACAATGGCACCGTTTCCTTTGTTAATATTAAATGTCATGGCTGCAATCTGCAGTACAAAGGAAGTTTCTAAAAGTAGCCTGACCATAATATGGTGCGCAGGGCACAGTCCCAAATGCGCGCTTAGAAAATGTGGTGTAATTATAGCTGTGTTCTCTGTTCTCGAACCATACACGTCTTATAATGGAAAGGGAAAATGAGCCATTGCAAAGTGCAACCTTTTAAACACAATTTAAGCGATGAGTGCAGAATTAATGAAAGGAGCCTCCGCAACATTTCAAAATATATTTAAAATAACCAAACCCACAAAATGCTATCTGATGTAGGATCAAACCCCCCTCCCTGAATGCAAGGACAGAGCCTTAGCTGCTGGGCTACATTGACTATGAATAAATAGGAGGACACAGTTTCTTCTGTTAAATGTTAAGCCAAAAGGTTCCCTGAAGGCAGAAGGAGCATCTATAAAGTCCCATCTGTGAGTTCATATATTGTATTGTGATTGTATTGTAATTGCATGTGCATAGCGCTTACTACGCCTGACGAGGCGTCGAAGCGCTTTTTCAGCGAGTAGCACGCTACTCCGGGACCCATAGAGGATTAGTGTTGAATTAGTATAGTGAAACATGCAAGTACATTTTAAGTGGTGGATAGGTTAGTCAGTTATTTAGATTTGGAATGATAGCAGAAGGATAGAAGAGGACAAAGGTTTGTATTTATATAGCGCTTGTTGACACACGCTATTCAGGAAGCGTATAAAGGATTAGTGGTGAATTAATATGGTGAAATATGAAGTTACTTCAGTGGTGGATATTAGTCAGTTATTTGGAGTGAGAAGGATAGCGGAGGGATAAAAGGGGAAGAAAGATTTGCATTCATATAGCACTTGTTAGCCCTGATGGGTGTTGTAGCGCTTTTCTGGTGAGTAGCATGCCACTCCGGAACCCATAAAGGATTAGTGTTGAAAATTAGTATAGTATAAATATGAAGTAATTTGAGTAGTGGATATGTTATTCAGTTATTTGTGTAGTATATTAGAAGAGTTGAATATGGAATTTGAGAAGTGAACATGTTAGTCTGTTAATTTTGATTGAAAAGGATAGCGGAGGGATAAAAGAGTGAAGGGTTTTTTGTTTTTGTTTTAGGTCTTAGCAGTAGGAGGAGGCTTGTGGATGAGTAAAAAGGAGTTTTGGAGGGGAGGAGTAAGAGGGAAGAGTTTAGAAAGGTTTGTTGTAGGGGATCGGTATAGTAAAAAGAGGTGTCAGATGATGCAAGGAAGGATAGAGTAGGAGAGAGTCTAGAAAGGGTTATTTTGGCGATCATAGTAGTGGTATGAGGTTTGGGCTAAATGAGAGAGTGGATGGTAGAGGATGTATTGATAGATGTATAGGATGAGAGATAGGGTAGTGCATTGAAAGGAGTAGTAGAAAGAAGTTTAAGATAAGTCAGAAGGTTGGGCTACAAGATATATTGAGGGAAGTATAGGTTGAGAAATAGGGTAGTGCATTGGAAATGCTGAATTGTGGAGAAGTGTGGCTCACTGATTAGAACAGGCAGACCCTGAAGCAGAGGTCAGACCCGGGACCAGGGTTCAATTCCCGACGCGACAGGGTCTTGAGCTCAAAGGTCCACGGACTCGATAATTCTCGCTTCGGTGCCTGACCTAATCATGGGTTCACACTCTGCAACTCTGGGCATTAAGCTTGCTTAATCTCCACAACGCCCCCCGTGGCAGGATGCCTGGCTTTCACCTTGTGGATACCCTGTAGGGGCTATCTCACAGGGAAAAGCCAGGACGGTTTCCCAAGGCAAGCGCTTAGAGACCCCTGGGTGATAAGCGCTATATAAATCCAATATACAATACAATACAATACAATACAATTAGAAGAAAGTGATAAATATATAGATCCTAAGTACAATGAAAGTATATAGATACATAAAGGAGGTAAGTATATGTAGATTAAAGATATTGATAGAGGATCAGGATGAGAAATAGGGTAGTGCATTGGATATGCTTTTTCAGGAGAAAAGTAACAAACACACAGCTCCAAGTACATGGAAGGTACATAGATGCACAATGGAAGTATGTAGATGTAGACCAAAGATGATTTTTATTTATTTATTATTACTTTTTCTCTTAACAACATAATATTATTTTACATGTTTATACAAAGTAATACACAAAGATAGGTACATATCTATAGTGAAAACAAATGCTTATATACAGAGGTATATGCTGTAAATTTCTGTTTGCGTATGGTGATTATGTGGGGAAGAGCCAAATCTTGAGTAGTTTTCTGAAGATAAGGTGTTTGTCGGTGGACCTTATGTTGGGGGTAAAGAGTTCCATAGTTTGGCTGCTTGAACAGAGAAGGATGTGCCACCCATGGTTTTTTTCTTGTATGGTGGGATTTTGAGGCGAGATGCTCCTTTAGAGCGGAGGTTCCTTTGTTGAATGTGTTTGGTGATATTATTCCTGATGAAGAGTGGTCCTATTATATGTATTGCTTTGTGGGTGATACAAAGCAGCTTGAACGTGGATCTTCTGGCAACCGGTAACCAATGCAGGGCTTTCAAGGCAGGGGGATGTGGTCTCACAGTTTGATATGCAAGAGTAGTCTGGCAGCCGAGTTCTGAGTGCGTTGTAGTCTTTTCATGGTCGTTAAAGGTGATCCGTGGTAGAGACTATTGGCGCAATCGAGTTTGGACAGAACAAGGGAGATGGTAGCTTGGACCTTGTGTGGAAATCCCAAATGAGTGAAAATTAGTCGCAGCGTTTTTATAGTAGCAAAGCTTGATCTTGCTAGTTTATCCACTTGGGCTTTCATCGACAGCTTGGAGTCCATGGTCATTCCGAGGTTTCTTACTTCCTTTGATACTTTAGGCAGTGATCCCAGTTCATCAGGCCATGCGGCAAGCAAGTTGTAATGTTTCCAATCGCCACACATGAGTATTTCAGTTTTTGAAGCATTCAATTTGAGATGGCTCCAAGTCATCCACTGATCCACGGCTCTGAGACAGCTGAAAAGTGGTGATTTTCCAATGTCTTTGGGGCATTCCAGTTGAAGGAGTATTTGTGTGCCATCTGCATAGTTATAGCATGTGAGGTGAAATGTATTGATCAGTACTGGTAATGACTTCATGTAGATGTTGAAAAGCGTGGGCGAGATGATAGAACCTTGAGGGACCCCTGCTTTTGTGGAGTACGGTTTGGACGAGAAAGGTGGGGTATGGATGACATTAGTTCTGTTTCGAAGGTAGGACACGATCCAGTCTAGAGAAGTTCCATCTATGCCGGCTTCATAAAGTCTTTGTTTCAGCATGCCAGCCCCACAGAGCTCCCACGTGTGAGATGAGCGGCCCCACAGAAAGAAGGAGCAGCATACCAGCCCCACAGAGCTCTAATGTGTGAGATGAGTGGCCCCACAGAACGAAGAAGCAACATGCCAGCCCCACAGAGCTCCTATGTGTAGGATCCGTGGCCCCACAGAAAGAAGGAGCACCATCCCAGCCTCACAGAAAGAAGGTGGATTAGCATGCCAGCCCCACAGAGCTCTCATTTGCAAAATAAGTGGCCCCACAGAAAGAAGGTTGAGCAGCATGCCAGCACTACAGAGCTCTCATGTGTGAGATGAGTGGCTTCACAGAAAGGAGAAGGAGCAGCATGCCAGCCCCACAGAGCTCCCATGTGAGATGACTGGCCCCACAGAAAGAAAGTGGAGCAGCATGCCAGCCCCTCAGAGCTCTCATGTGTGAGATGAGTGGCCCAGAGAACGAAGAAAAAGCAGCATGCCAGCCTCACAAAGCTGTCATGTGTGAGGTGAGTGGCCCCACAGAAATGAGCAGCATGCCAGCCCCACAGAGCTCTCATGTGTGAGATGAGTGGCCCCACAGAACGAAGGAGCAGCATGCCAGCCTCACAGAATGAAGGTGGATTAGCATGCCAGCCCCACAAAGCTCTCATTTGTGAAACGAGTGGCCCCACAGAAAGAAGAAGGAGCAGTATGCCAGCCCCACAGGGCACCCATATTTTAGATGAATGGCCTCACAGAACGAAGGAGGAGCAGCATGCCAGCCCCACAGGGTTCTCATGAGTGAGGTGAGTGGCCCCACAGAAAGAAGGTGGATTAGCATGCCAGCCCCACAGAGCTCTCATTTGTGAAATGAGTGGCCCCACAGAAAGAAGGTTGAGTAGCATGCCAGCCCCACAGAGTTCCAATGGGTGAGATGAATGGCCCCACAGAAAGGAGGAGCAGCATGCCAGCCCTACAGAGCTCTCATGTGTGAGATGAGTGGCCCTACAGAAGGAAGGAGCAGCATGCCAGCCCCACGGAGCTCTCATTTGTGAAATGAGTGGCCCCACAGAAAGAAGGTTGAGTAGCATGCCAGCCCCACAGAGTTCCAATGGGTGAGATGAATGGCCCCACAGAAAGGAGGAGCAGCATGCCAGCCCTACAGAGCTCTCATGTGTGAGATGATTGGCTTCACAGAAAGGAGAAAGAGCAGTATGCCAGCCCCACAGAGCTCCCATGTGAGATGATTGGCCCCACAGAAAGAAAGTGGATCAGCATGCCAGCCTCATGTGTGAGATGAGTGCACCCCCTGAAAGAAGAAGGAGCAGCATGCCAGCCCCACAGAGCTCTAATGTGTGAGATGAGTGGCCCCACAGAAAGTAGAAGGAGCAGCATGCCAGCCCCACAGAGCTCTAATGTGTGAGATGAGTGGCCCCACAGAAAGTAGAAGGAGCAGCATGCCAGCCCCACAGAGCTCTAATGTGTGAGATGAGTGGCCCCACAAAAAGAAGAAGGAGCAGTATGCCAGCCCCACAGGGCACCCATGTTTGAGATGAATGGCCTCACAGAACGAAGGAGGAGCAGCATGCCAGCCCCACAGGGTTCTCATGAGTGAGGTGAGTGGCCCCACAGAAAGAAGGAGCAGCATGCCAGCCCTACAGAGCTCTCATGTGTGAGATGAGTGGCTTGATTCCCCATGTGTTGGTGACAATAGTGACCACGCTACTGGTCAGATTACTGAAGACGTGGCACAGCCGCACTACTAGGCCTGAAGTTGTTGGAGTCAATGTGAATAGAACTGCTGTGCCAAGTGATCTAGTGTGGCATGACCTGAACAGCTTTGGTAAAAGAATGAGTGCTGGGTGACCTCTGCCGCTGTGCTAAATACGTATGTGCGGCGTGACCTAAGCCCCTGTACCGAGAGATTGAATTTGGCATGGCCGGCACCACTGTACCAATAGGTACCCGATCACAGGATGACAGGAGCCATTGACACCTTACCACCTAGGAAGGCTCACCTCTCATGTCACTTGCTGCAAGCACCCAGCCTACCAACAGCTGCAACCTTTGAGACTTGCACAACTGGGTGGGGTAGCAACACAGACCCAGCACTTTCCAGAAAAGCCTTCAGCCAACTGAGCAGCTGAAGACGCAACTGCAAGGGAGGCCCGACTGGGACAACTACCTTGAGTTCAGCCGCAGAAGAAGGGGAACACACAAGCCAACAGGAAGCGAGACATCCACCAGGACTCAGCCGAATCAGCAGCCTCACTTATGTTTTAGTTGAGGAACTGTACAAAGACTAATGGCCATATTATCAAGAAAGGGCAATACATTATCGCCGCTTTTATCGGCAGGAAACTGCCGCTAAAGCGGCGATAATGGGCTTGATAATGTGCCCTTGTGAATTTCCCATAGAAGCCCAGGTTCTGGTGTTAACCTGGGCTTCAATGGGAATTCACAAGGGCATATTATCAAGCCCATTATCACTGCTTTAGAGGTAGTTTCCTACCGATAAAAGCAGCGATAATATATCGCACTTTCTTGATAATATGGCCCCAAGAGACTGCGCGCTATTAATGGCATTGAGGGGGTATAACAGGTCCACCTGAATCACCAGGGGTACACGAGGCCATAGGGCGAAAAGCATCAATGGACTCTAGCACCATATATCTGTCTGTAGCAGTGCTTAATTTGTAAATAAAAATAATAAGAGCCAGGGCCTTCGTCAGGCTACCATCCACTTTACCAAAGACTGTTACAGCCCAACTACTAACCATCAAGTGTGACAATTCAGACTATTATAGGCCCTCAAAGATATAAGAGTGACTTGTGAGGCAGGTATTAGCCAGTCAAATGTATATTGAATTAATAAACCACTATTTGCCTGCTCATGTCTAAATTAGTCAAACAGTGCCACCGTGTGGCAGAGTGTCACAAGTGCCGATGCCAAGCAGAGGAAACCACCTGCTCAAATTAAGTACTGGACTTCCTAGAGTCTATTAAACATACTTTCCTTTTTGAAAATCAAATACTGGGTTGGACAATCCTTTACACGTGGATTTGGCAATCTTGGGTGCACAAATGAGCACCCCCACTTATTTACCATACAACCGACACAGAATCAGCCTTTGTAAAACCTACATCTAGCCAAAACAGAGTGCTTGAAGGGGGCAGGTTGTGTCAAGGTGCAAACACGTGCATGTAATTTTTCGCAGCGCGCCGACAGTCCAAAACGGTCCAAAGTTTTGTGAGTTTTCCTTGCAAATGTCATTTTTCCACGAGCACCCGAAATCCTCACTGCTAGAATGTTTGTCATAGACTGAAACACGTTTGGTTTGGGGACTTTTGTAGTCTGTTGACGTCAACACTACGTTTGCCCAATAGCTGCTGTCTATCCGTGCGTCAATGAGTCACCGCCCTGGCCCCTCACAGCTGTACCATGCTCAGCCCAGAGCACCGACACAACTCGATAGGAGTCAGTTAATACTGCGCATGCGTAGAGAGCCACAGAATACGAAATGAAGTAAATTCGTGCTCATACAAGATAATCTAAAACAAGTGAATATCTTTGGCCCGTTTCACAGACTGCATCCACCGCCAGGGTAATTTATTCTTCCAAAGCTTTCATGTTTAAATATTATTGGGCGGCTGTCTTCTGCAAACGCACTTACTTCACTAAACATGTCAACCTTAATTAAAATAAAGCGCGGCAGAGGGGAATCGCTGGAACTTCTGCTGAACAAACTGTCTCAGACTTGCTGTGTTTTTACCCTGTTGGCAGGCGCTGGCCTTCCGCCGATTGAAACGATATCAAAAACAAAATTCTGGGGGGGCCTGAAAGCCTGCTCTTGCTATTTAATTATTTTTTTCAGTTTATACGGGTCCTGTTTTATTAACGAATGTTGATGACAGTCAGTTTCCAGGGTAAGGCAATACTAGGTGGCTGCCTTAGAGCTGCCATCACCTATGCCAGCAAGTATGGTTCATTGGCAGGAAAAGGGTGGAAATTGTCACTTAGCATAGGGAGGGAGAGATCTTTTGTCTGGTTGACCCTAATGTGTTGTTAATAGGATCGCTGTAAGAAAGGTACATCATGCAAGCGATAAAGCACCTCCTGCCATGCGCTAGATGGATATAGCAAGACACCGAGAAGTTCTGTGACCATATAGAGGAACAAGGCCGCGGATGTTTATAAACCTGAAGTAAAAAGTTAGAATCTCTAGTGCAAAACTGGACGCACCAAAAAGCAATTAGATACGTGTTGCAACACAATAATAAAATTAGCTTAATACAAGTCAGAGTTTTTAGAAATTCAAGAGTTCAGAATATGTAGAAACATGCAGGGAGACTCCATCTTTCCTATGATTCCCTAAAGCGTGGAAAGACAGTCTTGTTCAAACAGAACAATGGATGGACGGAATGCTGAACAATGCAAACATTCACCCCAGTCACAAAGATGTGGGTTTAATCCATTGTTCTTTTACTTACCAGGCCACTCCAGTGTGGACCCAGCCATATGCAAATCAGTCTTGCCCCTGTTCCTCATGGGAACAGTTCAGCCCGAAATGCCAAGCCAGGTCCTCTCAGGATCGGAAACAAGCATCCGAGGACCGGTTTCTGGGCTTCACCCCACATCAGCCAGGCTATATTGAGTCCAGTGGTGCAGTGAGCACGGGACCCCCTTCTGGGCATACCCTTCCCTCTTAGGGCGACAAATGTAAATCCCGAAACCAGTCCCAGGATGCTTGTATCCAGTCTAGGGAGGACATGGCCTGGCAGTTTAGGATGGACTGTTGCCATAGGAAGCAGGGTCAAGACTGATTTGCACATAGCTGGGTTCAAACTGGAATGGCATGGGGAGCAAAAGAACGATGGATTTAGGCCAAGATCTCTGTACTGGGGTGAATGTATGACATTGTTCTGCATTCTGTCCATCAATTGTTCTTTTTGCATTCGTCACCCCAAGTGGATGGGTATGCCCAGACATGGGTCCCGTGCTCTCCATGAAACCGGAGTCAAGCTATCCTTGCTGATGTGGGGTGAGACCCCGAAACCGGTCCTAGAATGCTTGTTTCTAGTCCAAGGAGGACCTGGCCTGGCAGTTCGGGCAGGGCTGTTCCCATAGGGAGCAGGGTCAAGACTGATTTGCACATAGCTGGGTTCAAACTGGAATGGCATGGCGAGCAAAAAAACGATGGATTTAGGCCAAGATCTCTGTACTGGGGTGAATGTATGACAATGCTCTGCATTCTGTCCATCAATTTTTCTTTTTGCATTTGTCACCCCGAGTGGATGGGTATGCTCTCCATGCCACTGGAGTCAAGCTATCCTTGCTGATGTGGGGTGAGACCCCGAAACCGGTCCTAGAATGCTTGTTTCTAGTCCAAGGAGGACCTGGCCTGGCAGTTCGGGCAGGGCTGTTCCCATAGGGAGCAGGGTCAAGACTAAATTGCATATGGCTGGGTTCAAACTGGAATGGCATGGGGAGCAAAAAACAATGGATTTAGGCCCAGATCTCTGTACTGAGGTGAATGTATGACATTGTTCTGCATTTTGTCCATCAATTGTTCTTTTTGCAAGACAGACATGTTGCTATTAATATTTTCTTGCTGTTTATCACTGTTTATCTTGAAGAACACAGCAGAAAAAGAAAAAGCTGTGCTTTTGTTTTTTTTTAACTGCAGCTTTAATTATGCTCTGCGAGCAAACTTTCCCTTGGCTGCTGGCCTAGCAGCAGGCATTGTGATGCGGAACTCAACTTTAATAACTTATTACAGTAGAGACACTACGTCATTACTTTATTTAATGCAATTTGGGACACCCAAGTCGCCTTTAATAAGAAAATAAGAGAGAGGTTTTTATACAAGGATTGCAGGCTCCCAAACCTGTCCTTCACCTTAACACTAACTACACCAATGCAGGCTGGAAGTAAAGGTGGAGAAAGAATTACTGCAGTAAACTCTTTGCTGCTTGGAGTTTGAAGCTGCTGTTGTGCATATTTACCAGACAACGTAGCCCAGAACTACATCTCACACTGGGTCCAAATCACAAAATATTTTCAGCTCGTCAACCAGGATTACACTTGGTGGTTTTAGCATGCAAACTTTAAATCCTATTTCACCAAAGCTGAATGGGGTTATCTTTGCATACAGAGATGTAATTTGTGAGTTTGGAAAGTCTACCAAGATTGTCTCTTCTCCGACATCTAGTGGTTGGGCCATCTTTGGCATTCCAACCAGATCAGCCGACTTTAGCGCAGTGGAACCAGATTCTAGACCTGCTGTTGGCGCAACATGCTGTGATTCTGAGCAAATCACTTAATCTCCCCTTGTCTGGAAAACAAGGGTCTGATCTTAGGTAACATAATTGGTCCTCGTGTAAAGCGCTCTAATGAACTAGGGCAGAGTTTGCGATATATAAAACTGCAACAACAACAAAAGTTTAAGTAGTGCAAAAATTGTGGAAAGTCATGGAATTTCCAATTTTCACATAGGATATGAAAGAGAGGAAAACTTACATAGAAACATATTCCACAGGGCAGGAAGAATATTTCAGTGACCAGCAACTAAATTACTAAACCTACACGTGTGCCCGACTTACTTGTGACTCGTGTACACAGTTGCAAGTCTCCGCAACGCTTATTGAGAGTTGCCACATCCAGTCATTTAAGAGTTTTTGTGTCAATCACGCTCAATGATTGGGAAGGTAATGAGACATATTTTTCTATTTTTATTCACAAGGATATAGCATGGGCTGCACTACCCAGCAAACTGCACACCTAATACCAAAGGCCAAAGTTATAAGTATTTAAAGTTCCTTACCAGCAGGGTTAGCAGAACCTTAAACCGTCAAATGCTGATATAAAGCAGGCTTCTGGTGACATCTCTGCTATGGTTCTGGTCATTAGGATGCCACCAAGTGTCCCAGAATAAGCAAACCTACCCAAGACAATGTGAACACCCCTAAATGAGTAGAGTGTAGTTTAATTTCCTCCCCAAAAAGTCTCTGGGGTTGTCACGGCCAGACTTTCTGAATTAACAAGGTGTGCTTCAGGCTACTATCTCCTTGGGCAGGCATAAGTTGCTTTGTCTGGAAGACACAATCAACACACTTTGCTGGCAGAAGCAGGAAGTCAGATAAGCCCATTCAACGTTTGTCTGGAACATGAAAAGGCAGCAGCTTTAGGTGACTAGTGTCAGTGGCGCTGCTGAGCTAAGGCGGAGGAGCGTCGCCCCATTGCTAAGAGCAGCAAAGAAAGGAAATAATCAAATGATAGTAATGGAATGATATTATCGTTTTATTTTTTCCTCCTGCTGCGGCAGTGCATGAGGGGGCGGGGTAGAGATGCAGGGGAGGAGTAGTAGAACACTCCTGTGCACAGTGACTGTATAGTCATCCCTCTCGGGCCGCCCAAAACAGTCATGCGCACTCCCTTGTTCTCCATGAAGGCTGCAATACAGCCCGCATGGAGAACATGCCAACCCCTACAGCCCCTGGCTGAGTGCCGTGTCATGGTGCTCAGACCAATCACAACACTGCAGTTCAGCGTTGTGATTGGCTTAGTAGTGGGAGTCTGCCTGCCTGCTTCTGTTTTCGAGCTGGAGTAGGACACAGGCGAGCAGGAGAGAAGGCGCCGGACTCGGAAGCGGCGGCGGCAAGGTAAGTTTTATGTTTTATTATTATTTTGTTTGAAAAAGCAGCTTGCGAGCTTCCCCCCATGCCCACAACCCACCTGCTAACATTGCCTGATGCCTATGACTAGTGTACTAGGAACCAAAAGCCTTTCAGTAGAGGAAACACCTGAGATAATTAGGAGAGGGGAGCATGAAAAGCTGGCGAGAGGATAATGACAGCGCACTTGCACAGATGCACGCAAAAGCTGTTTCTAGCAACACTCACAGATCCTGGAACAGATGGGTAAAGATTGAACAAGCACTGGCAATGCTGATAGGTCTGGCTTTAAAGTAATATTGTATGGTAATGTGAAGCATCACAAATAAATAGCATGGGATTAGACATATATTTGTGTGGAAGAAAAGAACTCCAGAATAATATCAGTCTAAGTTTAAAGGTTAGCAGACCATTGCACTGTCTAGCCACACCTAAAAACCATTTAGGTTCCAGGAGCGCCACCTGCATTGGGGACTATGGTTTAACACAGGCCCACTCTTGGCCTCCCGTTACGCGGACGACACCATGCTTTATATCCGTGAGCCACAGCTCAACCTATCCCCCCTCATCCAGTTAATTGTCCTTTTCGGCAGATTCTCTTGACTGGGCATCAACTGGCACAAGTCCGTCATATCCCCGCTTACTACAGGCACGGTCCAATGGGACTGCGAGTTTCTCCCTGAATGGTGTCACAACTCTGTAAAGTATCTTCGAATACACATACATCTTGAAACCGCACAGATTATCCGTTTGAATTATGGTCACGCCGTCCACAATTTAGAAGAACAGATTGAAAGATGGCTGCAGTTGCCATTGTCAATGGCTGGTCGAGTGGCAATATTGAAAATGGTGGTGCTTCCCAAATTTCTGTACCTTTTCAATAATATTCCGATACACGTCACAGTGGTTTTTTTTAACACCTTACAAACACATATGGCCCGATTGGTCTGGGGAGGTAAGAGACCGCACATTCGCTGGTCAACAATGATCCTAACCGTATGACAAGGTGGGGTACAATGTCCCGGATTTTCAGCTGTACTACTTAGTAGCGCAATTTCGCTATGCCCACGCTTGGTTTCATCCTGATGCACACATTCCCTTTCTGAGACCTGAGGCTGACCTGGTTCTCCTGTCCAAATTATCCGAAGTACTACCAGGTGGCTTCCCGCGTGACAGACGCTACATCCAGACAGTGTCCACCACCTCTTGGGCATGGGAAAAGCTGAAGACACGCACGGGCGTCTCGAATCTATATGCTTCTGACTTACCACTACCTAACACTAAGTGGCTTCTAATCACTGGGGAGGGCATAGTGTAGCGTTTGTTGACCGCATACGACATTCTCAAGATAGGAGATCTATTCCCAGGGGGACATATTTTCTCACTGGAAGTGGACGCTAGATTCGCTGACTGCACCTTCATGACCCGCTTCCGCCTGACCCGCATGCGATCGGCATTGCGGACTGCAATCCCCACATTCCCTGTTGAACTTGACTCTTTCCCCTCACGTTAGTTTTAGAGAGCACGAATGGAGCATGCCTCATTTAAAAAAATGTACAAGGCCAGCGCCAATATGCAACCAGTGGATAATTCCAGGCTCCGTCGAGCCTGGGGGGTGGATATAGGCGAGCCTATAACAGACGAGCAATGGGTGAAATGCTGCGCAGCCACCAAGGAAATTTCACTCAACAGCCGTCACAAGCAGCTCCACTTTAAATTTCTTTGCCGTGCTTATTCACACCAGCACTGGCACACAGGATAGATGACACTAGGCCCCACGCCTGTCCGAAATGCGCTGCCCCACATGCCGACTTTATATACCTAAGGGGGCTGAGGAATCACCACAGCCTAGATAGAGCACTGATGTCTCATGTACTTTATTCAAATACATTTAAAGAAAAAATCTCAATCAGTATAAAGCTTTTAGCACATTGTCTTTGTGATTTTAAATTATTCAAAAAACAATAAATCAACATTCCTGAAAGCTATTTGCTTCACAACAATACTTTTGTAATTTCTTTAGAAAGTAAAATGATATCTGCAGGATACTGTATAACATCCATAATTCAATATATACATTTGAACAAAACAAAGACATTCCCAATGCATTTCGGGTTCGTGTCTGAACCCTTCGTCAGGGGATAGGTATGGAATCCATTGTATGTTTAAAACAGCTAATAATTCAGTCCTCCGCAGGAATCCACAACACAATTAATTGTGGGTTACAAAAATGTTTAGATAGAATTTGCACTCTACAAAAAATAAAATGAGTTGTGAGGATTGAGGAATCGTGTAAAATAGTAATACCTTATAAAGGTAATCGTGATGTGAATATAGTGGTAAAAAGCAGGTAAATGTAAAAATCAGGAAAACGTGCAGGATAGTTATCCCATATGCAGACCAACTCAATTTCGATATGCTTGTGAGACGCACGTGAAAAACGTGAACTAAAATGTTGGTGCTCACAGCAGAATCAGCGATACTCAACCAGACTACAAAATAGCGGTAAATTTAAATAATAAGCGACTGGATGTCGGCCAATTGCTTAAAGTTGAATTCCTCCAAGACAGAGATAATGGTCTTCGGTAAACTGGAACCCATCTGGTCTCCCGTTTGGTGGCCTGACAAGCTAGGTCCCCCCCCTACCCCGGTCACCAAGGTGCGGAACTTAGGGGTAATATTTGATGACAAATTGCTATTCACCCACCATGCGAACAACGTGGTGTCCACTTCATTCTTTACGTTACGTAAAATAAAAAAGCTACTACCCTACATCCCCAGTACCCATGCAAAAACACTCATCACCTCTTTGATTTTCTCACGTATAGATTACTGCAATGCTCTTTTTCTGAATGCACAGGCCAAAATCACTAACAAACTTCAGCTAGTGCAGAATGCGGCAGCCAGAGTCCTTCTGAAGATTCCCAAATTTCAATCCATCTCCTCCCACCTGCAAAACCTTCATTGGCTTTCCATCAAGAACCGCACCAGATTTAAGTCCCTCTGCATAGCATACAAAGCAATCAACAACATAGGTCCTGCTTTTCTCAGAGAGGCCTTTAAAGCCAAAAACAACCCCAGAACCCTGCGCTCCTCCTCCTCTCATTGTGCTAACATTCCTCGTACCCGAAGAGTTAACTGGGGAGACAGATGCTTTGTCATAGCCACCGCCAAACTTTGGAACTCTCTCCCCACCTACATTAAAATCAGCACCACCCTCATTAACTTCAGGAGACAGCTGAAAACGTGGCTTTTCACTCAGTAAATGGCCCTTTCTGTTCAACCACTTTCTGTCTGACTACTTTTGATCTATAGCGCCGAGACACCCACGTGTAGTTGAGCGCTTTAAAAGTCGCATAAATAAATAAATAAATAAATAAATATTTACTGTTAAAAAACTAACCATTTGCAATGCTATAGAGCACATATTCTTTATTTGAAAATAAAGTGTTAAAAAAATAAGAAAATCCATTTAGGTTAATTGCAGCCCTCCTCCAATCTGTGTTTGTGCCAGAGAAAAACAGCATAAGGTATCTAGTTATCTGAGATACTTTGATAACATTCCAACATCATATGTATGCCCATAGCGGTCAAGCTTAGTGTTGTAATGGTTAATTCCTATCTTCTTTCTTTACATCTCTTCTGTTCAGTCTGCATGGCTGGAGAATGCTGTATGATGTCATGGAATGTCATCTTTTTATTCCATTATTGCATTACTTGATGTTATATTATTGTATTACATTATTCCATTATTGTACTATGTTGCAATGATGTCATATTATTGTATTGCATTATTGCATTATTGTGCTGTATTGCAATTTTGTGTTATCGCTTTATTGCATTGCATTTTCTTTGTTATTGCTTTGCATCGTATTGCATCTTTTTGTATTTAATCTAATCTTATTGTATTGCATTATTCGTTCTGATATTACTTCTTTTCTTCTGTCTTGCTACTTCTTATTCTCATATTTTTCTTTGTTGTGAAGAAAGAGGATATGTTGTAATGGTTAATTCCTATCTTCTTTCTTTACATCAATGCTCTCCTGTTCAGTCTGCATGGCTGGAGAATGCTGTATGATGTCATGGAATGTTGGTGTGTGGACTGGTGGGAGGGGTGTCTGTTGAGGATGAGAGGCTGAGCAGAGGAAGACTGCTCCTGGTGGGGCTATACTTCAATCTTATTTACCATCTTACCATCATCTTTCTACATCTACAGCATTCTCCAGCCATGCAGACTGAACAGAAGAGATGTAAAGAAAGAAGATAGGAATTAACCATTACAACACTTAGGCACCTGCAAAAATAAACACGTTGATCATAGCTGCATGGAGGGCAAGCCCTTTTTGGGGGGGAAGCACACAACTTCTGTCCAATCAAAACATGTACTCCTGGATCCCAAAATGTGGGTGGAGCCAAAGCCCCTATTTAGAGATGCTCACATAAATGTTTGGCGACAGCTGCACTTCAAGCCAGAATGTAAAAATTAGCCCATACGAAGCCTATTCCATGTATGTGTTCTATCCAGATCATTGTAAACAGGGTAAGTCTCCTTACGGCACATTTTTTCTTTCATAGCCTAAAATGTCATTCTTTACAAACAATGAAAGTTCTTTCAGAAGGGTAGAATAAGGATTCCTCATATAAGCTAGAAAAAGCGAAGGACTGTGGAATCTATAAGAAAGTTCTAGACTCGGTAGGACAATCCCTGGTTTCCCCAACTTCATAACCAAAGGTGAAACATCATCTAATCAAGTTTGGGAGTCTTGCTTGGGCAATCTCATTTTGGAGGTGTGTTCTATGACGCTGGAGTAATTGTATGCAGCCAAAGGTGACACGGTACACAAGACACTTTTCTATATTAGAGACTGTGCAGAACTTTGTGGAAGATGAATCTTCAGTTTCCAGAAAAGCCTCCCCATTCCAAGCACTTACACAAATGACCAGGGTATCGAGCCCATGGCATCTTTAAGCTTGTATTTATATGAAGGTGCTCTGTACAATAGACCCAGAGTCCAAGGGTACCAGATGACTCTGGGAAAGGGATCCTCGGTGAAATAGGATTAAAGTCTGCAAAACCTTGGGGGGCCCATATTGCAAGGCACTGTGAGGCGCCCAACATATAAAATCTCTGATGAAAACAGTACCAAGCAGTCTCACTAAATCCCACTGGATTCAAGTTGGCCTGGCTGATGAGGGCTATTACCCCGAAACCGGTCCCACAATGCTTGTTTCCGGTTCAGGGAAGACCTGGCTTGGCGGTTCGGGCTGGACTGTTCCCATGAGGCACAGGGTCAAGACTGATTTGCATATAGCTGGGTCTGAACTGAGGCGGCGAAGTGAGCTAAATAACAATGATGGATTCAACACAGATCTGTGGCTGGTGGTGAGTGTTTGAACAGTTTCAGAGCTCCGTCCATCATCTCCTTGTGTTTGCTTTGTTCGCCCTAAGTTGGCAAGGTATGCCCAGACGTGGGTCTCTTGTGTTTGCTACATTTATTATTAAACAGTATTTGCTAGGGGTATGGTGCTGTCATTTCTAAGTGGACACAACAATATATACATTCCTATTATTTAAAGGGTCACTTTCGCTTCTGTTTACTCCATATAACATTTTCCTAGTACATTGCAGCTGTCCTTATATAGGGCACATTCGGCCAGATTCATCAACGTAAAATCTGCTCGCAAAGGGCCAGATATTCTGAGAATCTGGCCCTTTGCGAGCGCAATTTTTGCATTTGGGATTCATCATCCCAAATGCAAAAATCGCTATTATAGAATTCGCAATTTTGCGAGGAATTGCATTTAAGGAATCTCTATTTGAGATTCCTTAAATGCAATTCATGAAACATTTAAAAATTGCGAATTCGCAATTTTGGGCCGCTATTTACCGCAAAGTCAAACCTCGTGGTAAATAGCGGAAACTTAGAAAAATGCACTTAAGTGCATTTTTCTAAGTTGTATGTTACACACATAAATGTCCTTGGGACATGTGTGTGCGTAACACCAGCGTCCAATATATTTTCAGGGGTGTAACAGGGTGTCCTTTGGACACCCCTGCACCCTTGAAATCGCAAACTCAATATGCGAATCGCTAATAGCGATTCGCACATTGATATGTCTTCCCATTCATTCCTATGGGCCTTTAGGCCCATAGGAATGAATGGGGAGTTATTCCTTATTTGCGATTAGCAATTAGCTAATCGAAAATAAGGAAGCTGTAGGAATCGCAAAATAAATTGCGATTTGTACATGAATCCCGTTTTGCGAGTCTGTAATAGCGATTCCTTAATAATCGCTATTTCAGACTCGCAAAACGCAAAGCTCCTAGAGGTGGTTTATGACACTTCTGGGTCACCGTTAGGAATGAGGAGTCCAGCACCCCAATGAGGAAGATGAAGATTCTGCAAGTTACCCCCGTTACCTTTTTTTAGAAGGACCACACTCCAAAGGACTAGAGTGATAAAAAGAGTGTAAGTTATGGGTGTGTCCGGAGAGGTATGCCTACGCATGTTGTTCCAGGAGCTCTGGACGGCCGTGGAAGTGCACAAAGTTGAAATCTAATATAAATAAAGATTCTCACATAACCGACTACTGTTTTATTGCCTAAGAAGGGAATATATTTTATGGTTTTTGCGCTCCAGACACAATGTGGAGACACTTAAGATGTTCAACTAATGACCATGAGCGGGTGTGTAGGGAGGGCCCAGCATACAAAACATACATGCAATTACACCGACTCTCTCATGTATAAGTTAGTGCCAACTTAACACTCAAACACAACTGGTTGTGTGCTTAACTTGAATATTTCATGTAATATGACAATTAGATATTCTGCCCCAAGGAGGGCAAGACATAAGATTTCATGTTGGCTCAATCAATTTATTTTACATGATATAGATATTATTGATCACGTTCATTCAGAGAAACACATACTGAAAATGTTGTCCTTGTTAGCCTCTACAGGGGTCATGCTTCACTTCTCATACGGGTACAGACATCCATGTGGGGATCTTATGACAAGATCGCTATGAGTTGTTGTGTGAGAACAACATTCATGTGCCTCAAGTGGATCCAACAAAAAAATTCATTCTCGACACATTTCTCCTAAAACAAAAAAAATTCCCGGTTTTTTAAGGGAGTGTCAGGTGAACCTGCGCATTGATCACAGTGTTGTGCAGGGTCATATGTCAAGCAGTCCTCTTAGAAACTGGGGACAGAAGTTCATGGATCTCTTCACAGAAAGAGGAGGGAATGTGAAAATATTTCAATCTTGTGTGTGTGTATATAATGCCTGAGACCAAATAGGACATTTAGTCCTATTTGCATATCTCTGCCCATCCCAGTTTTTCGATCTGAAAATCTAGACACCCTAGTCCCTACCTCTCAGAGCCAAGCAACAATGTCACAATCACAGCCCTAGAGAAAATGTATCTACCTTTTTCCTGAGCCCTGGAATTAAAGATTGAACCTGAAGGTGGATGACATTAACTTGTAGAATATGCGGAGGAAGAGCAGGTTTGCTGGCACGCTCCTTGCTGAGACAGGCTCAGGATACACGACATTCATCTAAGGGCGGACTGGCCTATAGGGTAACCTGACAGTGCCTAGAGGGGTGGTCTGACAGGTCAACGAGTAGGCCCTTTTTTTTGGCTGTTTGTGGGCCTGTTTTATGCTCCGGTGGACCGGTTTTTCTGTAGATTTCCCGGATATTACCACAGACATTACCTGCATAAAGTACAAATGCATGCAATCTCCCATACCTTGTTAGACAGCTATACAGCATGTATTTACGAATTCAAAACTGTCCCGATTTGCAAACGTGGCCCACTTTTTTTTAGCTGTCTAGGGTGCCACTTTTGTTTTGGTCCCGGGGCCTTTTTTTCTGTCCCATTCAGACCCTGCCTTTATCCTGAGTGCATGCTACCTGAATGGTTTGCATGTATGTTAACTTGAGGAAACATCTTACCAAATCATACATCAACCCCACTACAGAGATTCTTGTTTCCCACATCCCTTGTTTAGTTCATTTTAAAGGTGAATACTAGTGCTGCAGAGGTGGTAGTACCCAGCAGTACTTCATTTGTAAAATAATGAGTTCCGGTGCCCAAAGCTCGGAACCCTGATGCTGGTGCTTTCAGCCACCTGGTTCTCATTTACTTTGTCTGCTGGCAGTTCTTGGCAGTGACCAAAGCATGTTGTTGTTCAGCTTAAATTCTGTTAGTGGTCACTGGAGTATTAATCTGGCGATGCGGGGGTTCTTGTGCATGTGTGTCGACCAATCTCTTTCTAAATGTGGTATCCAATAATCCTTGAAAAGTATTCATTGGTTTAGAACATAATTGAACCAAAGCAATCCAAAACTGGTCAGGATGTCGTTGGGGTCAGTTAGCTTCAGTTATGGGGCTGCAACAGCATCATTCAGAACTACTGTTTACCATTCAACGTGGGCGATTAGAACATTCAAAGGCCTCAATGGAGCTGATGGATAATAGCAATTGGAATCTTCATTCTTGCCATGGGTATCACGGAGAGCAAAAAAGGGATCCTAATGCACTGTGGGTTCGAAGGGGTGGTAAGGGCTTTTCTTTTTTTGGCTGCCAAGGCCTAGAATGAGCTCCCCTGTGAGCTGTGATGAACTGTTTCAGAGCCTGCCTTCCGAAATAAACTTAACACTTGGATTTTCACTGGCGAGAAGTAGTTCTTCCGGGAATAGGGCTGTGCACCTAGGATCTCCTGCTAGCGCCGGGACACTCCTCCGAGTGCCTGTGAGCGTTATAAATCTATCATTCATTCATTGTTTTTGAGCTGGCTTACATTGATACTGTATTTCTGAGAAAGTTATGTTATGTTACTTTATGTTATGTTAAAAGACATTTCTATCGCACACAGCTACTCAAGAGTGTCCCGACAGAGAAGCCAAAATGAAGCATAACTGAAAGACCTGTGAATTCGATGAATAGCAAAGTTTTTAGCCGTTTCCTAAACAGTTTAGGTTCTTGAATACCACACAATTCCTGGGGAAGGGAGTTCCAGGCCTCCGCTGCCTTGTAGGTCAGGGAGCTACCCTCCATTCTTGAGAGGCGGAAACGGGGAATCGCAGCCAGACATTGTGTAGCTGTACGCAGGTGTCTCTGTGGCACGTAGAAGCTAAAGCCCTTCCTCATATAAAGCAGACCTGATTCGTACAGGGCAGCATGGGCCAGAGTGAGAGCTTTAAATGTAACTCTTTGGACCACGGGAAGCCAGGGTAGGTCAAGCAGATGTTGCTTTATCCTTGATCTTCCTGGGATGTCGAGCAGAGCCCTGGCAACAGCATTTTGTATAACCTGCAGTTTCTTCAGCTGGTACCCTGGCAGGCCAATATACAGAGCGTTAGCGTAATCTAAGCGGGAGAGGATCAGGGCACGAGTAACCATTTCTTTGGCTGCCCTGGGTAAAAGGGGAAAAAACTTCCTGGGAGATTTCAATGTGCCGAAGCACTGCCCTGCTAGTTTCTTTATCTGAGTCGAGAAGCAGAGATCATTAAACCAGATCCCCAGGTTTTTTACTGGCTGGCCCTCAGAATTAGAAAAAGGATAATCTGCCGGCCAAAGTCATTCCTTAAACTGAGGAGGGAAAGACCCATATAGAAGAATTTCTGACTTGTCCTCATTACACTTGAGCTGAGCAGCTGAAAGCCATTTGAAAATGGCTGTAAGATCATCTCTAACTAGGGTCAGAGATACATCATGTTCCCAAAAGTTCTATAAAATTTACTCCAGATCTGTATTAGATAATAAAAAATCTTTCTTAAATTACATGCAACGGGGTGATCCCCACACCCCTACGTTCTGGATCTTATGAATAAAAGCATTGCTGCTTCGCTGTGAAAATGTAGTATGGCTCCACGTGGCCTGGTCAGACAATCTCTTCAACATACTGTGCGTGTTATTGCCTAATGCTAACCATGACGGAAGGTACTGCCCATCTGTGATGTTTAGACCTCCTCTTTCACATCTTGGCTTCTGAGACGACAAATTGTTGATTAGATTGCTGAGCCAAAAAAGTGTACATATTTGTTACAACTGAATATCGTCTTCTTCCTTTCTCATGACTTCAGTCTTTGGCACCTTTGCGCTCCCTTTGTTTTGCATAGTCATGTAACCACAATTGGAAGAATATGTGCAAAAACCTATTGTGTTCTTTGACTTAGCTTGTTGAGTTCGCTCCAATTCTGGTTGCAGGGGGATCCCCAGTCGACCAACTCTGGGAATTCACAAATATTACATTTTTCTTGGCTAATTAACCCTTTCAGTTTGATTGCCGAGTGCGCAGATTTTCTTTGACAATATGTTGTAACCATAATCAAACAACACAATAAACACTCCTTTGTGAAATGGTAGAGCACCGTGACTTCTTCATTGTAACACATTTTCAAAATTATTTTCTGGTTCCCTTGACACCTTCTTAGTTTTATTCCTCTTAAGGGTTATAATTCAACATTATCAGACTGAGCGCAATTTTAAGCGCCACGTGCCCACATGCATTTTGGGGTTACCGAAAGGCACACTCCAGGCAGTCTGTTAAGCCATATGAAAAAATACACTATATTAAATATTTATGGAAGTGAAGATCCATCTTTAACATGATGACAGACGTCGAATTTGCAAAGTTACCACAAGACACAGATGCTCAGCCATTCTATGTGAAGATATAGGCCTCTCACACTCCATTCCATAGGAATAGGATCATGCCTGCCTCATTAATATATATATATTTTTGCATATTTATATAGCGCAAACTCGACCCGAAGGTATTGGAGTACTTTACATGAGCACCGGTTACTTACACATTCAAGCACGGGGAGATTACGTGATTTGCCCAGAATCACAGGATGTGGACACGACCCCGAGGCTCGAACCCTGGTTTCCAGCACCAAAGTCGGCAGTCTAGCCGATGGACAACATCCTCTCCCCAATGAAGGCATCATGGGAACCCCTTCGATAAGATTGAAACTGCATCATAACAAGGCCCTCTACTGAGATTTCTTTCAGGTATCAGAATGCACCAGCTCCATTGTAGTACACAACAGCAGAGGAATGCAGAAACCAACAGCTTACTGAGACAAGAAACCAAGCTAGGCAAGGGCCCATTCATTCAGGTTCCTTATTTGTCCTGAGTCAAAGAGGCAATTGTGGTATCTTCCTATCCCTAGGGTTTGGGGCGTGCACTACCTCTATTTTCCCAAGTTTTTATGGTGTTTCCGTGCTGAATAGGAATCACTCCCCACCTGGCGTGTAATCATTAAATCTGGTAGGTTGCAGTCCTATTGAATGAAGGACTGTCTCCTAGAGCACTGGGTATGTGCTGTGATATCAGCTGTGTTTCAATAAATCAAATTATGTTCAATGTTTGCTTCGAAATTTCATTTATTCTTTCAATATCTTCTTAGTTGAATGTTCAAATCACATTAACTTTTCTGTTATCCCGTCCTGACAAAACTTTTTTGTTATGCATCACAACCATTCTTCTTTTCAATGCATTTTGGCGACATTTTCTCCTTCGTCAGGGAAATATTCTAAAATATAAACATACCGTATATGCCAATTAATATCAAGCAGTGTCCATTGTTCACAGAAAAGTTAATGTGATTTGAACATTCAACTAAGAAGATATTGAAAGAATAAATGAAATTTCGAAGCAAACATTGAACATAATTTGATTTATTGAAACACAGCTGGATATCACAGCACATACCAGGTGCCCTGGGAGACAGTTCTACATTTGATAGGACTGCAACCTACCAGATCTTCATATCCTTGCCATGCTTTCTCTTCTTAGTATTATGTCCGCTACTGCTCAGCCAGTGTGAGCATGAGGTAATAGAATGCTGATGTGTGCCTGGTGGAGAGAATGTCAGTTGGAATGCGTGGGCTGGGCAGCAAGGATGCTGCTCCCTGTGGGCCTTTCTCCTTACCATCTACTACCTGTACCCTTTATCCTAAAGAATAACCCATCCTGCTTCACTGTTACTCCTGGCTACCCTGCATCTACATTTATCACAGAAATCTGGTGGTCAAACAACGATCTGCGTGGACCCAGACATCCTCAACTGACCATCCAAGGAGACAACTGACGCCTCGCATTCAAGACATGATCCCTCATATTAATGTTGTCCAGTTCCTCTGAAGGATGACCGAAAGAAGGGCTAAACCTGAAAGAGTCGTTGCAATATATCCTACTCTGTACTTCGCACCTTCCACCCAACAAAACATCAGGTCACTGAAAGACTCATCACTCCGATAATCCGACAGAGTCCCATGGTAATTCTTTTGTTTTGGGGTCCTGAAGTGTTGTAATCTGCCTGATCCAGAAATGCAGCAGTGGGAAGAAGGAAACCTCCAGCTGGATGACAAGGAGAGCCAAGATGCTTTTCTGGCCCCGCTCCAGCACTTGATGCCGCATCCATGCAGCACTGAATCACCTTACCCTCAGATATTTCCTTTTACTGGATATGGCATGGGGCTTTTCAGCTGAGCTTGTGCCAGTAGTTACTAGCTCATTGCTTCAGGCAGACCCCATCACTAACCCACATACTCCAATACATCCAATCACCGCCTTTAAATTCACCTACTATTTATTTTCCAACATTCGAGTTGTTTTGTCTTGAACAAACCTCGACGGTGCTTTAGCACAGCTGTTTCAATCAAAAATGTAATTCTGTGTCTTTAAATCGAGATTCTTGAACTACATCCTGATCACAACAACAAAGCCGGTGCTGCTTTTAAAAGGGGACTTTCCAGCAGCCCCACTCAGCCTGCTCAATCCCCTCTATCTAGTTTCATGATGAGCTGATTAAAAATAGGCTTGTTTGAAGAAAAAAAATCCCTCCGCGAACGGTTTACAAATCTTAGCAACCAGGGGAATTCCCAAATATAGCCTGGACACCCAAAATGCAATTAACCTTCAACGCGCACCTCTTTATTTAATTTCCAGTTTAGCTTGCCTTGAGAACGTGAAGCCACGCCCCGTGGTGCATGTGTTGGGAATCCCCTGCGCACCCAAACAAGTCTGCCCCAACTCCTAAATACACATAACCGCTCAAGCGTCCTTTCCCACTCCCTCATGCTTCATCAAAATAGCCAAGTGTGGTTGAGAAATAAAGTAACTGAAACTAGTGCACTCCTAAGGGGTGGTTAGAGGTTTCGACAGCCATTTGATTGGCGGATGTTCTTAAGATATTTTGTCTCCAAAGCACTGTTGCCATTGAGGTCTGGGAGGAAGATGGCGCTTTTGTTGACACCCCGCCCCAGACGCACCCAGTATTTACAGCTATTTACTGAGGTGGGAAGCGCTGTTCGTACGTTTGAGCAGGGTTTGGGAGCTTTTTTGGTCTGCTGTTTGCGAAGTATAATATTTACAGCCAACATAAGGATTAATTTGAAAACATTCCCTCCAACCTGCTGCAAGCATCTGAAATCCTGTCCCCTTACTCTGAGGGATGAGGAGCTCTGACTGCCACTGAGTCTCAGCCAAGTGTATGGACCACACTAATCATATTTAGGGTTCCCGGTTATATGGTATTTTTTTCTCTCAAACATTTCCGGCTGTATTTATCCATATTTATTTTTGGGCCATTTTATCTGTATTTATCCATATTTACTTAGTGTTTCGTGGATAAATTAAGTTATAAAACTGTACATTCCATATTTATTTAACTGATAGACATGCACTCATACTTAGATGTCTGTCGTGTTTTAGCTATTTAAGCTGCCAAATAATACATAACACTACATCCACTGGTAATATCAGCATTAAACCACAAATGGATGTTGACATATACCATTATTTAAAGAAATGTCATCCTGTTTTTTATCTTCCCATGCTGTCCATCTGCTCAGCTGTTGGGCTATAATTCATGAAAGACAGCACAGAAAGTGACTTAAAAGAAGCCCAGTTTTCTGTATTTATCCACTTTTAAAAATAAATGCAGACAGAAAAAATATTGCTTTCTGTCTGTATTTATCTGTAAAAATCAATATAAATGAAAAATCAGGGTCCGTATTACAATAAGTGCCCCGGGAGCGCAACAGGTGTTTGCACTCCGCCCCCGTGGCACTTTGGTATTATGGAAAGGGGAGCAGACGTGTGTGCGTCCCCTTCCATAATACCGTAGCTATCAACAGAAGGTGTTCCCTTATTTGCATAGGGGCGTGCCCTATGCAAATGAGGAAATTCCTTTGACTCTGCGCCCGCGCCATATTACAGACGCAAGTGCAGAGTCAAAGAAGCCCTCAGAAGGCGCACTGACCGTGTGCCATTTAAAAGGTGGCGCACTGTCAGTGCACCCCCTGAGACCAGCCCTCTGCAGGAGGTAAAGGGGGCACACGGACCCCTGAGACATCCCCTTGCAGGCAGTTGCAGTCCCTGACCTCACCCACTGCAAGGGAATCTCAAATCCCTTGTGAAAGTGCAGGCAGATGCTGCCTGCACTGTGAAAAGTCGGAGCAGCTGCTCCACGTTCTCACATGAATGCGCTCCCCAGAGGGCAGCGCGAGTTATCGGCTGCCCTGGGGGCAGTGCATACATCATAATAGGGCGTATTGTGATTGTTTGTGCCCGGCGCTCCTTTTTAAAAGGTGCACCGGGCGCAAACAATCACAATGCGTGATTATAGCCATGGAGCCTTAATCATATTGTAGAGAAATGTTTGCCAAACTGGCTCCGTGGTCCTAGTGCATTATATAATTTTTGAGGATCTCCATATTTTCCTGTTTTTCCCAAGCAGAGCAAGAGGCTCTGCTGGCCAAAGAGTAGACCCACTGCATATCCCTGACTCAAAGTCGAAGGTAGCTTATATTCCGAACAATAGTCTATGATAGCTGATTCTGAGGGCACAGATCAAGGTGCACATAAGGCTTACCAGTATACTCTGGTACAATCCATAAAGCCCCTCAAAAGGGTCCTTGGCCCCCCTCTGTGTTTGTTCCATGTGCTACAGGTGTGTGTAGCGTGGGGTGTGTGACCTCTTGGCCGGCTGGAAACTATGGGCACTGGTCCCCATTTTCGTTGGGTTTGCGACAGGTATGATACATTGCATGTTGCTGTCATCGAGGCCTGCTTCGTGGAGGGAGGACCTTCAGATGTCTGGGTTGGTAAGGAACAGGACATTTGCCCACACACATCGCCAGAGCACCTGCCCCCCACTGTGTTGTGTAGGACACCACCTATCAATAAAGAGACACGGTCTGGAGCGCCTGGCTTGCCTCTCCATTGAATCCACCAACCTTTACAAGTTGATGACTGCCCCACTATCTTCACTGAAACATTTGAGATGAAAGCCTTTGAAGTTACAATCTGAGCAACATGTTGGACAGTTTGATTTTCACAGAATGTGTGACTTTTGGTTCACCTTGGCTCCTTACCAAAGCCCTCAACAAAATCTTTTACCTGTTGATTCTATCAACATTTTTAGCCTGGATCTAAAAAATAAGCTTTATTGCATTAGCACAGAGGGAGATTTGTCCCGAACAAGTCTGTGTGTTGTTGTTTCTCTTATGCCGAGTACAAACGTTACTCTGGAAGAAGAACGAGAAGCTGTGCGGCCCTGTGTCTGGAGAGGAGGGGGCTAATAGCCAATAGGTCAAAAACAAGGCCAAAAGGCCAAAAGCCTTTCTGCAGATCATCTCAAGTAATTGAGCCTCCAAAGTGCTATGAAGCCCTTGCAGTTCAGTAAGTTAAAGCCACCTCAGGGGTATCTGCATTGTAAGAGGGTCAAGGATCTGGGAGAGATTTTAGAGGACTGCATGTGTGGTGAGCCTCTATTGTAGCACTGCTTGACTGTGGTATCCCTAATCACTCCTTTTGGAACCCAAGATGGACATAGTGGGTTGTTCTATTCACTATAGGTCTTGGGGTGTGTTACAAGGTCGGTCGTTCCGATTCTGGAAACATCAATCTAGTCCTTATGGTTCTGGGTATGTAGCTGTTTCAAGTCGCACTTGGGCCATCATCAAAAATCCAAATTCCCCAGTTCTGACTCGGAACTGGGGGAATGATCCAGGAAGGGCCTCCAGATCTGCTGTTATCCCCGCCAAGCAAAAATTTACTTAAAATCAACTATTTGTGAGATAAAGGCCCTTAAACTTTGGTTTTTCCAGAGTGTTTTAATTGGCTGGGTCTAACACTATAAGATCCACATTCGTAAAATTGAATAGGAGGCCAGTAAAAATTACAAATTAGTCTCCTGAACTGTATCTGGCGCTCACCCAAACAATGATTACCTGGCTTGTAGTGGTGCAGTGAACTATAGACTTCGAGAACATTGATTCTGTTGGAGATCAGCCAGTCTCCCCTGCCAGACTACAAGATTTTTTCCCAATATGGATCATTGGACCAGTTCCCTTTTGTGAGGTTGGCCTCTAAGATATAGGTATTTGGACATTGTTGACAGCTTTTAGCTATCAGGGCTCTGGCTCTCCATGTTGCCCGACAAGAATCCAAAGATGCTGAGAAACTAACATACCTATCAGACAAATCAAAGAAGCGGGTATAAGATGAAAATTTTGTGTTTCACATATTTAGCTCACCAAGTAAGGATTGTAAACAAAGCTCCTAGGAAATTTCAGATGATCTCTCCTTGACTTTTGCAACCCCCACTAGGTAATATTGGCCTTAGGATTTGTTTTACTTTAAGCATAGTGCCTTACCGCATAGGCACTCACAGTGCACTTGAGGGGCGTGCTCTTAGTGCTAGGATATGTTGTTTGTGCTGCGTCTAATTTCACTGCCGTAGTCTCCCATTTTTTTATAAATTCTTCATCAAGAGCACTCAATTACTTGTATCTACAATCTTTTAGAGTAAGCATATGCATCCTTCTCATGTTTACTGCCCTTGGAGAGTGATGTTACCAAGTGAGGAATGTGGCTATTCAATTATAAAGCAATGGTACAGGTGGCCTTCAGATGCCAGTGGTTTGCGACCGTAATCACTACAGATACTGCCCAGTAACCAAGGACTGCTCCCGAATACAGAAAAAGCATCTTCAGTGCAATAGGTCTTGTATTTACGGGACTTTGAGCTATTGGCATAGTAAATGACAATGCATTTTATTTATGGTTTGGTTTTTAAAACATAAATAAAAGGCATTATCATTTACATAGGCAATAGTTTAAACTCCAGCAAATGCGAGACCGATTGCATTCAAAATGCTTGAAGGCATCGCCGAGTTTCCAACTTCTGTCTCCCATGGCCCCTGAAAAGCTCCCAGTTTACTACGAGTTAAATAAACATTCCGATTGTCACAACTGTGCAGGAGAGACCCTCCTGCAGTAAGAGAAACTCATTAAAGAAAAGAAAATAGTGCTTACAGACTAAAGAAGAAGTACTGTGTAACAACCGAAGTAAAAGGGCCAGTCCTTACGGGAGGTTAAAAATGAAGACAAGGCGGTAGAAAGGGGGAACTAACAAACCTAATAATGAATCAGAAGCCAGCATTTTGGAAAGACAATGGCACAAGCCAATGAGAAATATGGGCGGAGAGTGGGTGGGGCTTCAAGTACATACTCCAATACCGCATGGCTTGCAGCGCAGTACATGCACTACCCAGGCTCAACCTATAAAGGGCATCACACTTAGGAACACCTGTGGCAAAGCCTCTGAGGCTTGACAAGAAGACTCGGACAACCAAAGTCCAGGTTTTCTTTATCATTTTAAATCTCAGCCTACCTCAGCTGACTACACCTTTTCTGGTATTCTTCTCAGGTGTTTGCAGGATAGATAGCAAATGATGAGTATTTATACTCGAGGCAGAGTGCAGCCAGACAATTCAGTGTACATTCCTCCAGTGCTAGGCTACCTGACCTTAACACACGGAGCAGAGGAGCACAGACATGTGGCTGGGCAGAGGTCTTAGACTGGGCCTCGATCCTAGACTGTTCTATCGGCCCTAAGCCATCCAAACATCTATGTGGTCTCTGAGCTAAGGTTCCAAGGGCAGCAGTATGTAAGAGTTCCAGGCAACACAAACGGAAAGACAACCAGGAGAACCAGAATGTGTGTGCAATTCAATCTATGCTTCAATGGACACCATTCTCACATTGTCTACTAGCGACAGAAAACCTGTGGAGAAGTGTGGCTCAATGGTTAGAGCAATGTGTCATGTGTCACCATGTGACCATAGTGACATCCCTGAATGTCGGGCACTCCTTTGGTTCTCGTGGAAATGAGACTCCAAGGTTAGTTCAAGAGAGAATTTTAATCATTCATCTTGAGTTTAAGTCATTCAAATTTTCAAATTTTCATTAAGTAAATGCATCCAAAGAAATGTATCCCAATGCTCCAATGCATTTCGGGCATCTCTAGCCCTTCATCGGGGAGCCTCTGTAATTAAACCAGACATAGCAATCAGAACAAAACTAAACGAAGATGTAAATACCGATTGTTAGTAAGTGCTGGTAACGCTGGGGTGACCTTAGTCAAAACGAGTGAATCAGGCAAGGAGTTGGTGAAATTAGTCCGTGCATGTGGTAGAGTGAAACGAGTAGCTTTGTGCGTATGTACAAGTATAGCTCGATGACCAAGTGGAAAAACGGAACGGGTGAAAAAACGGAAAAGTTCTAGTGAGTTAAAATCAACGTGAAATAGACTAACGTGCAGGTTCATGCTGAAAACGTATGGCAACGAGTTTAACAGTGACACCAGAGTGCCCAAAGAGGAAAGCGGGAGCAAACATACGAGTGAGTTTATAATTACATTCAGGTCCACGCGTATAGCGTTTGACAGCGATTAAAAACAGTGAATGTTTGAATAGCTATAGAGTCAGACAGAGTATCTCAGTACTTTAGAGAAATCGTTTACTCACTGGTGATCGTGTGGTCACAGGCTTCAAACGCCGGTATCGGTGTGGGACAGAAAGTGTTGTTAGTTTAGTAGGGATAGAAAAAATAAAAAAAATAGAAAAAGGACTACCGGGGAGGTGTAAGAGTAGTGGCCATCTTGGAAAGGTTGCCAAAGGGGCGAGAATCGTGAAAAAATGAATAAAATGAAATGAATGAACCATAAGGACACAAATAACAAAAAATACCAAGAATAATCGCATTTTGGGAAACAATGACAATTGGTTAAACAAAACATGAAAACTCCAGGCGATCATTGAGACCGACTGGTTTCATAGTCTGCATACGATAAATCCAAGCCATTTCCCTCTGAAGTAAGTGCTTGTTATTGTCTATTCCTTCAATTTTACGCACTTGTTCCAGAATCAAAAACTTTAGTTGGGAAACGTTATGTCTGTTTTCATTGAAATGTGTAGCCACATTGGATTTAGTGTTCTGGAGCCTGATGTTGGATTTATGCTCGTTGATACGAGTTTTTATCTTTCTTTCAGTCTTTCCTATGTAGCTTTTTCCGCAAGGACATTTGATCATATATACGACGTTAGTTGAGTCGCATGTGGCATTTACAAACAGTTTAATGGGGTTGCCTCTCATGGGATGGTTAACTATTGTTCCTGTGATGATGTTATTACAGTTCCCACAGTTTTTACATGGCCTTGTGCCTTCAGAAGGTGTTTTCTCCTGGTGTTTAATTGTCAAAATTTCTTTTAGGTTGGCACTGCGGGTATAAGCAAAAAGAGGTGGTTCCTTGAAAGTGGTGCCAAAATCTGGTTCAATGCTCATGATGGGCCAATGTCTTAGAATTATCCGTTTGTATGTGGAACTCATGTTGGAAAATTTGGAAACTAGTACCATCCTGTTGGTGATTTTAGGAGGAGTCTTAACAAACAATGACTCTCTAGGAGTGTCCATGGCTTTCTTCTTAGCACTCTCAATGAGAGTTGGAGGATACCCTCTGGTTAAAAACCTTTTTCCCATTTCGTGTAATCTGATCTGAGTTTGATCAGGGTTAGAGGTGATCCTTCTAATCCTCAACATTTGTGATGCGGGCAAATGTGTTTTCAAAGATCCTTGATGGTGGCTTGAAAAATGCAATGCGTTGTTGCGGTCAGTTTTTTTGCGGAACAGATCTGTTTAAAAACCATTGGTGGTGATTGTGATCCTAACATCAAGGAAAGTGATGGTTTTATTATCAATCTCCCAGGTGAGTTGAATGCGTTCATTGGCCTGATTTAAAACAGTGAGGGCTTGTGACAAGGATTCTTTTGTGTCTTTCCATACGATGAAAACATCGTCAATGTACCTTGCGTACATTTTTGTGTTGTTGGTCCAAATCGGGTTTTCATAGATGTGTGTCTGCTCAAAGTACTTCATTTAGATGTTAGCGTAGGTGGGCGCCGCACAATTACCCATAGAGGTTCCGGACAGCTGTAGATACCAGTCGTTATCAAGTTGGAAGTAGCTTTGATATAAGGTAAACATGGTTAGTTCCATGAGAAATTGTTGCATGTCAGGTTCAAGGTTGCTCTCTAGGATGGATTTTTCCATGGCTTCAATGCCTCCTGCATGGGGGATGGAAGTCTATAGGGAGCGGACATCCGCTGTGCATAATATTATGCATTCTCCTTCTGTGATGTTCACACAGGCAAGTTTTTGTAGAAAATCTGCCGTATCTTGAATGTAACTCTGCATATTTCTGACGCTGTGTTGTAGGTATCGATCAATGAATTTACCAACGGGTTCATGCAGTGAACCCTTGGTGGAAACTATCGGCCTGAAAGGAGGGTCCTCTAGGCTCTTGTGAATCTTAGGTATTAGGTAGATGATGGGGCTCTTTGGGAAGGGTTTAAGTAAGTATTTCCTTGTCCTATCATCGATGGTTCCACTTTCGTAGGCTTTTTGCACAATGTTGGTTAATATCTCCTTAAATTGCATGGTGGGGTTGCCTGGTAGTTTCATATATGTCTGTTCATCCTGGATGTGTTCTTGCATCTTACGGTGGTATAGAGATGAGTTCATTATCACCGGGGCGCCGCCCTTGTCTGCTTTAATGCATTTTATTTCTTTGTTTTCAGAAAGTCTTCTCAAGGTGTCCTGATCTTTTTGTGTAATGTTTTTTCTTGTTGTAGTTCAATTTCAAGATGTCTTGATTTACCAGATTTTCAAATAAATCAATGCTTTTGTGACTTATGGGTGCTTCAAAAGTGCTAGTTGGTCTAAGGCCCATGAGTAGATCTTGTTTGCTGGGTAATGGAGGTAGTACGTGGTCAAAATAATGTCGCAGTTTAAGTTTCCTAATTAACTTATAAGTATTGACTTGTAGTTCTAGTGGGTTGGTCCTGTATGTCGGTACGAACGATTACCAGTGAGTAAACGATTTCTCTAAAGTACTGAGATACTCTGTCTGACTCTATAGCTATTCAAACATTCACTGTTTTTAATCGCTGTCAAACGCTATACGCGTGGACCTGAATGTAATTATAAACTCACTCGTATGTTTGCTCCCGCTTTCCTCTTTGGGCACTCTGGTGTCACTGTTAAACTCGTTGCCATACGTTTTCAGCATGAACCTGCACGTTAGTCTATTTCACGTTGATTTTAACTCACTCGAACTTTTCCGTTTTTTCACCCGTTCCGTTTTTCCACTTGGTCATCGAGCTATACTTGTACATACGCACAAAGCTACTCGTTTCACTCTACCACATGCACGGACTAATTTCACCAACTCCTTGCCTGATTCACTCGTTTTGACTAAGGTCACCCCAGCGTTACCAGCACTTACTAACAATCGGTATTTACATCTTCATTTAGTTTTGTTCTGATTGCTATGTCTGGTTTAATTACAGAGGCTCCCCGATGAAGGGCTAGAGATGCCCGAAATGCATTGGAGCATTGGGATAAATTTCTTTGGATGCATTTACTTAATGAAAATTTGAAAATTTGAATGACTTAAACTCAAGATGAATGATTAAAATTCTCTCTTGAACTACACTTGGAGTCTCATTTCCACGAGAACCAAAGGAGTGCCCGACATTCAGGGATGTCACTATGGTCACATGGTGACACATGACACATTGTTGAGATAGACGTGCCTAGGACGGACACGTTACCTGTTGGGAGCACCCAACCCTTAAAAACACTTGAGAACACAACGTTCTTGCAACTTTTTGGAGAATCAGCTGTGCGCCTCCTACTTCTGAACATCAATGGTTAGAGCGGCAGACCCTGATGCAGAGGTCTAGCCCAGGACCAGGGTTCAATTCCCCGCCTCGGTGGGTCTTGGGCTCAAAAATTCCGCGGACCTGATAATTCTCGCCTCAGTGCCTATTCCAATCGTGGAGTCCCACTCTGAAACTCTGGGCAATAGCTTGCTTAATCTCCACAACGGCCCCCACAACGCTAAGGATGCCTGGCCTCCCCCTTGGGGGTGCCCAGGAGTGGACGCCTCACAGGGAAAGCCAGGATGGGTTACACAGCGGTATTCGTACAAGCGCCTTGAGAACCTTGCGGGTTAGAAGTGTGCTATACAAGTATCAATTTACATTTACATTTACAAAATGACACACATACAGTCAAAATATAGTACATACACTATAGAGAGGACTTACGTTTTGTATGGAGCAGTCACATTTTGTATGAGGCAGCAGGTGAATCAATTAACTCCCCAAACAGGTACTGTCTGAAAAGGCCAGCCTATAAACAGCATGTGCCCCACAACTAGTATCCTTTGCCCTCAACAATCAGTCTCTAGGCTGCTTTGGATGAGGGTGGAGTAGCTTGAAAGGACCTGGCTGGCCAGCAAAAGCCAGTGAAAAGTTGTCAAAACATGGAGCACCTCCATCAGAGTTGTGGAATGTCATGTCCCGTGGTTGGAAAGACCAGACAGAAGGCCAGTAAAGGTCATACAGGGACAGATGATACAGATTTCCTTGCCAGACGGGTCAATTTATTCCAACATAGCGCCATCCTGAACAACCATTAGGGAATCCCTGGCAAGAAGATAGGGTTGGCGGTATAAAAGCTATCTTGAAGGCCACAATACCTCCTCTGTTGTTATTGGTTAGATGATGTACAAAGTGTTCTTGGGACCAACATCTGACTGAAACAAAATGGATTAGAATAATCTCATGCTAACAACTTTTTTTTAAATATAGGACCTCATAGCACCTATCCGCCATTTCTATCCACTGTAAATAAAATGTCCTAATTCCACCACTTTAATAGTACTAAAATTTAACAGCCTACAAAGAAAGAAATTCTGAGTTGATATAGTCATTTTTGTTGGAGGCAAAACATTTAATTAGATCATTAATTATAATAAAAGATAGTTCATCGTCAATTTAGTTGCAAATCTAAGAGGGAGAAGTAGAACTATGAAAAAAGGGATAACACACATTTTCAGATAGGAAACTCACTTCCTAAGTTTAATGCATTTGATATTTCAAGGGCATCCATTTACTCTTAAGCATTGATTGCTATCCAACGATAAAGGAGTTGAGGACACTTTTAATCCTCTGATACACCAATAGTACAAATATAAACGTTTTGGCTAGTAACAGCTTAGCAACAACTTAATAGTAATAATGAAACTAACAACTGTTTGTTTACTGCCTTGCTTGACTGTTGAATAATCAGAGTGTAGAAGGGAGCACATCAGATGGAATATGCTATACTAGGATCTTTTACGGCTCAAATCCATAATATCTCATACAAAGTTACCCACTGCTCTGCTATCTTGCCTCATGCCTTTAATCTTTACGTGTGACTTATGGTTGAACTCGACCTTGTGTTCTCAAGTTATGTACATACATTGGACAAGACACTCTCATCTTAAGATTGACTTAACACTTGAAGGATGGCTTGTTCCTACAGCAATACTCACTAAAAGGATGGACTCAAACTTAAAGTTTTCTTGTGCTTGATATGACACTATTGGTTGCCAGTACTGTGCAGTGGTTTAAACCTTTGAAAAAAGAGGGATGAACTGACTATCGCTCAACCCAAAGACCACTCTTTCAGTCAAGGTATTTAACAAAAATATTTGATTTTATTTTGGTGGATTTTTTTCTTTTACTTTTTTAATTTTTAAAAAGAAAATTTTGAGAACAATATTTTTTTGAGTTTGTTGAAACAACAAATGTATGGCTACAAATCACATCTGATACATTTATCAGTATAATCCGGGCGGATAACAAGAGGGTATTTAGACTAAAGGTAGAAAACAGAAGAAAAGGGCACAAATGCCAAAGATTGAACCCGAAGGGTAATACATATAACATATGACACTCATAGACAACAATTTGACGACAGACAGAAAGAAAGAAATAAGAAGGGGCAAGAGGGAACCTTTCCTCTATCAAGATATAGTTTCTTACTGTTGGGGGGCCCTATACAAATCCTGTTCTAAATACAACAGGTAGGCCTACTCCACTAGATGGAGAAAAAACGGGTACAAATTTCATTAAGGAGAAAGACCATCCAACATTATTGTAATCCAAACATGTTTAGAAACAGATTGGTCTGTAAAGCAGAGTGAATCAGAAACACTGGGGGGGTCGACGCGTTTCGAATCCCTGGGGTTTGGGGGATTCTCTTCAGGACCGAACAACAAAATCTGAAAAACATAAAATAAACAACGTACTGTCAAATATTCAAATGGGCGACCTTCAAATTACATCCGGCTCAGCAAATTCGAATTTCATACCTGAGTTATTTTGTCTTGTTTTCCATGTCTTGGTGGCTGGAAAAATAAAATGTGCATGTCTAGCGATTTTATTTTGTGGGGAGGCTTCTAGTCGAATTATATAAAAAGATGGCACTTACATGTTTAGGACGACCAATCGATTCAAAGTGGGTTCTGTATTAGAACGTATTATTCGTGAAGGAGAGATGCGTTGCTCTCTGGAAGAAACGGAACAGGGCATGAATGCTTTGTGAACGGCGTCGGATAGGTCAATAACTGCCATTAAACCATGACGGGGTTCATGCTACTGCTATGGCAAAGTAGAAATGTAATTGACTAAACAGCAATTGCACGCCGACATACTTAGGTACTTATAGGAGTCAGAAAAAATATTTCTAAAGGCGCCGCGTCGCTATAAGTTGGTAGATGCGGGCTAGCGCTTGAAGTATTTGACATGAAACGAAGTGGCTCGTCGATTTACCTTGGATCTTCGTGATATCCTCCTTAGTTCGGTGTCGCCATTAGTGCAGACGCCGTCTAGCTATCGTTTCCGGTTCAGCGTATTTGAAGGAAGCTGTTGTTTAGGTCGTTGTACGCAGGTTATACTGGGAATTGTAGTTTAGATGAGGCTGCTCGAGACAATGGTTTCGACTATTATCCATTTTTTTAAAAACGCTTAGGTGCTCAGATGTAAAAAGGATGCAACAAAGTGCAATGTATTGTGCTTACTTCGTGTTTTGAACAATTGGCGCAAATTAATAGTGAAAAGTCGTAATATTGGCTCAGGTGCTCAAAAGAGTAAGAAGTCCGTATACCATTTATCCGCATGTTTGCATGTCTGTGGTGAAACTCGATAGACCTGTAAATCTGCCACGGTGGCTGGGTTTTTTTTGTGGTTGCGGCAATGTTGGCTAAGGGCGAAGACCACATTTGACGCGTCATCTTGGATGTTTAAAGGGCATGGTTAGAATTTGCAGTGGTGGCGCCTTTGCGAGCCATTGATTAGAATGTTGCCACTGTTGTTATTCTCAATTACGCTCAATTATCACGTTTCTCTCGTACTGGTGTCCTCTACACATTTCAAAACACAGTGCCACTCCACTCCAGACAATGCCACGCCGCTCCATGCCACACAATGCCAGTCCACACCACTGAAAGCCACTCCTTTCAACACCATACATTGCCACTCCACTAAATGTCACTTTCCCCGCTCCACTCTATGCCGCTCTGCTGCACTCTATACCACTCCACTCTACCCTAAGCCTCTCCACTCCACATCACTCCACTCTATGCCACTCTATTCTACACTATTCAACTTCACTCTACAACACTCCATTCTACTCTATGCCACGCTACACCCCTCCATTCTACAAACTCTACTGCATGACATGCCACTCTATGCTACACCACTCCCCTCCACTCTACGTCACTGTACTCTACACCACTACACTCTACACAACTAAACTCAAAACCACGCGCCATTCTAGGCCACTCTATGCCACTCCATTCCACTGTATGCGACTCTACAACGCTCTACTCAACTCTAAGCCACTATACACTCCACTGCTCACCACTTAACTATATAAGCTAATCTAATCTACACCACTTTATTGCACCCTAGGTCAGCACATGCCACACTTCTATACACCACAACACTCCTCTATGCCACCTTCCTCTACACCATTCTACTCAACAATATGCCATTCCACGCCATTATACTCCACACCACTTAACTCAACGCTACACGGCTTCAACTCACTCTACTCTACATCACGTCTCTGTACACCATTTCACTGTACGCCACTAAACTCTACAGCATTGTACTCTACACCCCTCCATTCTACTCCATGCCACCCAACTCCACGCCACTCTATTCTATGCTACTCAACTTCACTCTACTATGCACCACTCTGATCCATGCCACTGCAATCCACACTACTTCACTATACTCTATGCCACTCTACTATACTCCACACCATTCTACACCATTCCACTACACTCCACTGCACTCCACACCACTCTATTTTATTCTATTATATGACACTCTACGCAAATCCACTGCACAACACTAATTTTCACGCCACTCTGCGCCACACCACTCTATTCCACTCTGTGTCACACCACTCTAAGCCACTCTACACTACTCCACACACTCTACTTGACCCCACTCCATGCCACTCCACTCTTAGCCACTTTAATCAATGCTACTTCACACCAGTCTACATCACTTCACTTAATGCTACTTTACTCATCTCTCCACCGTGTCACTCTATACCACGTCACTACTTTTAGCTATGTCTAACAGCAGTCATGCTGCTGTACAACATAGCTAAAAGACATCAGCTAAGTCAATAACTCCTGCTTTGGTAAGACCTATACACTTTGCCAATGCTTGTTTCTTTTTCTACTCCAAGGGAGTACATATTTATTTCCAGTATTCCTCGTTTGATGCTTTACTCTGCAAATAGTGCACACACTTTGAGTTGCTACTGCTTCCCCCTCCCCACTCTTTCCTACCAGACATCTTTTTTGCTTTTTGTTTCTTTATTTTCATATATTTCTCCCACTTGTCAGGTTCTCCCTTTGAACTCCTGCTCCCCCACCCGCTCCTCCATTGCTTCTCTACCTTTCCCATTTTGGGGAGGGGGGTTTCAAAGGTTTTTGCTACCCACACTTTCATTTCTCCCTCACCCAGTCCTGCATTGCTCTTTTGCCATACCATCACTGTATTAAAAAAATATATATATTTTATCATTTATTGCTGCCGCCAAGCTGCTCCTTTTCCAAACCATGCTTACAGCTTCATGATTGTCATCCATCATCTAGGAACATTAAATATGTGTGCGTTGTATAAAACTTCATAGATAAATAAATAAATGTACACATTTTCCTACTGGATCACCGTGACATGATGCATATGCATACATTTAAGTACACTTCCTCTGGACACCTGCAGAACCGTAACAAAAGGCTCGGTCACCAGTAGACTCGACTATGGCAACACCCTCTACGCTCTACGCAGGCATCACAGCCCAATTCACCAAAAGACTCCAAGTAGTACAGAACGTAGCTGCAAGACTCACACTCAACCTACCCCACCACACTCAAACATTCAATCGCCTCAGACCAGCACTTACTCCCAATCCACACGTGCTCTTTTTTCAAACTTATCACACACTTCTACAAAGCTCTACACAACCAACGTACAGCCTACCTCAACAGCCCCCATCCTTCTTCACACCCCATCCAGACACCTCTGCTCAGCCAACCTACTCCTAGCCCACGTCCCCCGCATATGGAGAGCCAAAGCTGAGGGCTTTCTTTTACATCACTACCAAAGCCTGGAACGCGCTCTCCAACCATATCAGAGTTGTCAGGTCCATCCTCGAATTTTGCAAGAAGCTGAGAACCAGACCCTTCACCTCAGATAGGCAAGAGCATCTCTTCCTCAGGCACCAAGATACCCTCCTGAGTGATACTGCGCCCTACAAATCTGTATAACAAAACATACTTATGTATGTATGCACGTATATATGTGCACGTGAATGATGCACGTAAAGTCATTGCACTTTTTTTTAACTAATGCTGCATAGTATCAGCAAAAATCTTTATTTTTCATTTTTGCCAATGATAAATAGAAACGGCAAAGCCGATAGGTCTAAATTTGAAGCGAGACCTACTTGGTTTGTTAATGCTTGTTTTTAATTTTTCCGCTCCACAGCCTCCTAACTGGTCCCCGAGGTACAAAACAGGGGTCTTGTTCATTCTTCACGTCAGACGTGTGTAGTTACTGCAGTTTGCAAGTCCCTCATGCTTACCCAGTGCCTCAACATAAAATCTGAAAGGCCCACCCAAAGAGAAGCTGTACTGCATTGAAGAAAGCGCACATCCTTTCAAGCTGAGCCACAGGGGAGGAAGCCTGAATTCTGGTGGCAGAATCAGCTAGGGCCCAAAGAAATCTGGAGAGCCCAATCAAACAAACCCAGAGTAACACAAGCGATGAGATTACAACAATTATCCTTCATTGTTCCAAAAGACACAATGGGCGTAGGAATGTTGGTGAACGAGTGAAGTAGAGGGCCAAGCTGCTAAATCCAATCCTGAGATACAGCTGTGTGTATCAACATACTGGAGAATTATACTGCCACTCAGTATTATATCTCTTTGTCTTTGAAATTCAATAGAGAGAATGAATGAACCACCTGGTCCCCCTAACAATTCTCCAAATTGAAAAATCGCTGGTTTGGATTAGTCAGACTAATTCTCCGAAATGAATGATTGTCACAATTATGCGGCCCCGTGTTCCTCAGCTAGTGATGGTTTTTTGATACAGGAGTAAATCATACATCTGCTTCTACGAATGAGGGCAATACCCTTTGATAATAGATCATAGGTCTAGGCATTGAATGTTTGCTAGAACCACCACAAACCAACTGGTCATAGCAGGTGCTGATCCTCTGAATGTGGAGGTGGGCCTTCTTGGGCCACTTCCTTACAGTGGAGACCGTTGCTGACCCAGGGATTCGATTCACAAGCAGCAAACCCTGCTTTTCATGGTGCACAGAACCAGTCACACCTTTAAAACACCCACCTCCCTGTTAACCAGGACGGGTTAGCAACTGGGAAAATCAGTGGCGGGGCAGCACGCTGTAAAACTCACTATGTTGCCTTTCTCCTATCCCCCCTCCCAAGGAAAACGAGCAGGAAGGAGGAAGGAAGGTGGCTTACTCCCTGCATACGAATCCAACCAATCCCGGAGCTGCCGAAAGCAGGCTAACCCAGAGATCATTTTGAGGCTGGGGTCCTATGTCTGCAATCCTTCGGCTGTTTTACAGCACAGGGATTGCTGGCTTTGAATTGCGCATGGCAGATTGGCCGGCTATAGATAGCTGGCCAATCTGTCATGCTTACTGGGCAATCACCTTGCAGTACGCAGTAATATGTCTGCCCCACCCCCGCCTTCATCACCAGGCCTGCACTAGAGCGGCCGGCGGCACACAGAATAATAAGTTGGCAATGACCATTTTATGATTCTGTGTGTACCTCCTGCGCTCACAGCATGGGCGGCGACGTTCCCCCGCCGTAACGGAGGATCCACCGCGACTGTTAACACAGCAGCATCATAATGGATCAATACCATGCTGCATTTTAATAGAACCTCAATTTAACGTTTCTGGGCTATAACTCACCATAGGGTGACCAACCTGAACCAGTCGTTGAACAGAGAATAGTATACTGTCTAACACAAGGTTTGTACATCACAAGTTGTGCAAAAACATATCTGATGTGCTGTTATAGCATCTATGTAACTTTAATAGTAAGGTGTACAGCACAGCCTGAGCTATACAACCGAGTTCTGAACAAAGGAGAAGACGGGAGGAGGGGGGGAGGCAAGGGCAACAACAAAGGTGCTGGGGGTTGTGGTTGTTAGGGGAGACATCTGAATGGGGAAGGTAGATGAGCAGGTGGGGGTTCCGCAGCTGTTACAATCTAATTTCTAATGCCTGTGTGAGCAACTGGTGGTGAAGTATTGTTTGAGGGGGGAGGGATTTCAGTTTTATTCTGAATTCTACAACAACTGTATATATGTACCTGCATCGGTTAACCCCACCAAAAAAAACTATATGTATAATACCCTACTCCAAGTCAATGGAGCCAAGTTCCGCTTATTGTTCTAGCATAAGTAGCAAACACCTCTCCTTCAAGCAGAGGGTGCACACCCTCCCCCCAGATATACGAATTGCCCTCTCAGTATTACCAGCCCATGGTATAAGGAGGTGCTTTGATATAAAGCCCTGGCATTGAGTATTGACCGCCTTATCAATAAATCAGGACATTTCGATAGGCAATATGCCACGTCATTATTTACTGCAGGCTGCATCCCACATAATGTTCCAGGCGGCTCCGCGCTATTATTTCCAGCTACTGTGGACCGTCAAAGGCCAGCTGAAGATGAACACAATGTGGTTATAGCCCCTTCCCCCACCCCTCCCTGCCATTTCACCGAAAACAGAGAGGATATTTTGACTCATCAAGGTTGTTCATTTGCATTGGGTGAAATCCCTGTTTTGGGCCACATCTAGTACAAAACATCCCCTCCATCTCTCATGATGAGGTCAGCCTGCTAAAAACAGCCGTGTGAACTTTCTAGAATCCAATTAGGGCTCACTGTAGTAAACACTGAACGTATTATCCCCGGGCAATACTTCTAAACTCATAAACAAAAGTGCACTACTTGATTTATTAGTACGTCGCGGGGCGGGGGGTGCACTTGAAATTTCCTGCCTCTTAAGGGATAAAGAGAGAACAAACTGTGTAAAAAACTGGAGTTTGACAAAGGATGACTATTCACTGCTGGTTGATTTAACTGTGCCAGTCGATTTAATAAAAGGTATGAGCTTACAGCCACAAGGCAACAAAAACAGTGTTACAAATTCACAAAAAAATTGCTTGACTAGCCAAAGACTTGCAGCCTAATAATTTCTGGGTTTATGCTTTATAGGAACTGCTTTACATGAATTCACAAAAAGCCCTAGGTTTGCACAACTCATTTATTACAAGTCACAGATTTCTAGGTAAGCGCCTACCACTATAATGCCCACTAAACCTTTATTTTTCCAATCTGCACAATTGCACCAGCTGTTTTTGCATGAAAAATGAACTTTGTACAGCTGAGTGCGAATAAACTGAAAGGATGCTGAAAACCCAGGCACAGATGCTTAGAACAAAGGAAGACAACAACTAAAATGAGTAAAAGCACAAAAGTGTCAACAAACCAAACAAAGGATCTTGAAAGAAGATCCTAGTGAAACAACATCAGCATTCTAGGGCTGCCACAGTTTTCTACACTGGCTCGTGTGGAATAATAAGACAAAATGAATTTTAGACAGCTTGGCTCCAGCATGTGTCCCTACATCTCCTCTGTGGGCTAACCCGTAGAGTTCTAGCGCTACAATTACAGGCGCATCTTGCTCATTCCCATGCACCATCCATGTCTGTATGATCGTAATATTTGGAACATGTCAATATGCATTGTCGTTCATTGCAAAACAGTGCACCTCTACCAATAAAAGACCTGGCTTATTAACATTTCTATTTTACAACATCCTGTGAGCAAGTGTTGGTCCTCATCTAGAAGGAAGGCTGACTTTGGGGATTACTTTGGACAGTTAGTGATAAATGATATGGACCACAATAAACCTATCTCACAAATGTCAATCCAATCTACCAATCTTTAGTGTACATTAGGTACTAAATCCTCTAGGGCCACAGGATTTCATAAACCTTGAGGTCAGCTAAACAGTCCACAGAAAATTAGAAAACAAGTGATTTATGTTTAAAGCCGAAGCTTTAGAAGTCTAGTAGCATCATTCTGAATGCTGCAGGAGAGTCTGTCCACAGTATTATGCCGCATATTTGCTTCTGAATCTAACTTTTATGCTGGACAATAGGAAACAACACGAGGAAATACTATTTGTAACAGTTTTTTCCGTGCGATACTTTTATTTACCATCCTGTTTTGCCAGCAGAATTTCCTACAAATAGCGCTGAGAGAAAAATGGGTGTTCACAAACCTAGGACTTAGCCTTATCTGCACAAAACCTCAAATAATCTTATAGCCTGTTTTTATACCTACTGAGGCATTAGGGATAAGCCATAGATAGAAACTTATCCTAGTGGAAAATGGGTTTAAAAAGCAGGGCCTTTTACAATAAAATGCCAACAGTCTCTGGAGAACAATCTCCATGGGATGTTAAGAATAAGTTCTCACATTTTTTGACCTCAAGGCAATTGGTACCATGACATGAATGCATTTCTCAATTGTACCCAACCATTTCAATTTCATTCTTACTTCTGCCAGCTACAAATGTAAGACTCTGTGTGAATACCAAAAAAAGAAAATTTTCAGGAATCTCAATCGAAACATATACACATGGGAGACTGCAGAGATTAGTGGTTTCATGCTTAAATAAATTTTAAACCAAGCACTAAAGATTTTCACGCAAGTTGTGAGGATGTAGTGGAGTGTGCTGTAGAGGAGGGGCTACGACTGAAAAAAATTAGAACAGATGAGGAAGCGGAAGCGTAAATGAGAGATTGGGCACACATGATACAAGATCTCCTGGACTAACGAGAGGATAGGGATGATTGAAGTGTGTGTTGCTGGGTGACTATCGTAACGTGTTCGATGACCCATAACCAGTGATATTGGGTGCCGGTCCTAGGGTATATACAATTGTTGTGTGGTACGGGAACACTGACTGATAATAACAGTATGGTAAGGAGATGCAGTGTAGAACGTTGCAAGCACAGGGAGAGGTGGCTTGGCTGTAAAGCGTGGTGCAGCTTTCAATGTGTAGCTAATGTATGTACAGAGTTGAGTCAATGTCAATGGTGTTGAAAATGACTTCTATATATGAGCGTGACCATGATATTATTGTTGATTATGTTGCAATCATGTTGGATGGTTGAAAATCTAAATAAAGGTATTAAAAAAAGATGTTCATGTGAGTTTAAAGGTGTGCATAGAGCCCAACACAAATGAAACACGGACCTCCAGTCTCTGTTGTTGGAGCAAATAATCAAGAACTAAATTGTTTGTATTAATATTCAAGATGCAATTCGCAGAATTTCAGCGTTTGCGATCGCAGTTTGGGTAGTGTGCTATGTAGTACACAAAAACCCACACGCAAAATAAGGAATCGCAAAATTGCGATTCCTTATTTTGCAAATGCATTTAAGGAATCCCAAATTGCGATTTCTTAAATGCAATGTAGGAAGCACCCAAGTTGTACGATTTTGGCTTAAGGAATCGCAAATTACCACCAACTTCAGGTTGGTGGTAATTTGCGATTTCTTTGGAAAATGCACTTTTTCGCATTTTTCAAAGTGCCATGTGGTGCACATACATGCCCTCAGCGCATGTATGTGCGCCACATCTGCACACATGTTTATTTCAGGGGTGCAAAAGGGTGTTATTGACACCCTTGCAACCTTGAAATTGCATTCTCAATTTGCGATTCTCTAATTGAGAATCGCAAATTGAGAATGTCTTCCAATTTATTCATATGGGCTTTCTAGCCCATAGAAATGAATGGCAAGGTATTCCTTATTTGCGAATCTCAATTTGCGATTCGCAAACAAGGAATATGTGGGATTCGCAAAATATTTAACTAATCCTACCTACATTGCATTTTGCGATTCTCTTATTGCGATTCCCTAAAAATCGCAATTTGAGGATCGCAAAACACGTTTTACCTACATATGGCCCTCTGTGCCTAAGGTAGCCAAGTTACATGTAATGTCACTGCGCTCATATATATATTTTCGTGCAATCCATATTAGGGACCGTGATAATGTGGGACAAAAGTCTGCCCAAGAAGAATAGCGAGAGATTGAAAATAAAGTTAGCACATACATATGTGGTCGGTCTGTCACTGATAGCAGGTCAGTATACATTTTCACAAGAAATGAGAAAATGAGAAGCAGACTCTAGGGAAACAGATTGTAGTTGCTAATTGCTTGCATTGCACAAAAGCCCTGGAGTGTCTGGTGCCTGCGAAAACCAGGCAGGCGTGGGCTGGTGTATGGAGTGTTACTGATAACACTTCATGCATCAGGAACACTCAGAATAGCAACATGTGCACCCTATTGGGGACCGCTAAGCAAACATAAAACTACAGAAAGAGATTTTTTTTATGCTTACTGATTGATGTGCCTGTTACCATAGGCTGTCCGGCACTGTTATGGAGTCTATAATACAGAAACCTGTGGAATCTTCAAAATATATAATTAATCTTATGATTGCCAAAACCTGCACGTTAGTGGTTAACAAATGTATATGAGCCACCATGCCATGGGCCGCAGTGTTGTCTTGAATATTTGCAAGAAAAGAAAAAAAATCAGTTTGGAAGTGTAAGAATGTTGGCCGTTGGTATCACCTTAAGTTTTGGCCCAACAGAGCAAGAAAGATAACAGCCACTCTGATTAAGTGTGGTCTGGACTCGACTACCATTCTTATTCCCCGATTACGTCATTCATTTTCTTGCTGGCACGTGTTACTCTGCACCTGGAGCCTTGACTGCCCATTAACAAGTCAGATAACTAAACGGGTGTGTAGGCTGTGGCAGGCTGGGATACACAAGTACAGGAACAGAAGTTGGCAGGGCCTACCCTGGTACCACATGGGGTCTGCCTGATTAACTCATTTACTCTCTCCATGTAATCTGATCATACTAATCTTGGCTGAATACACAAAGGTGGCATATGATTTCTGGTTCCATGTTTGATATTGCCGCTTGGTGAGTTGGATGTGTTACGTAAACAAATGATGGACAGAATGCTGAAAAAAATCATACATCCACCCCCAGTCAAGAGATCTGGGTTAAACCCATCGTTCTTTTGCTCACCATGCCACCCCAGTTTAGACCTAGCTATGTGCAAATCAGTCTTGACTCTGCGCCTCATGGGAACAGTCCAGACCAAACTGCCAAGCCAGGTCCTCCCTTGACCGGAAACAAGCATCCTGGGACTGGTTTCTGGGTATCACCCTTCATCAGCCAGGCTAGCTTGAATCCAGTGGCACAGTGAGCAAGGGACCCACGTCTGGGCATACCCATCCCACTTAGGGTGAAAAGTGCTACACAAATAAATGATGGACGGAATGCTGAATAAATCATACATTCGCCCAAGTCAAGAAATCTGGGTGAGTTGGATGTGATAATATGGTTCCAATTGCATTCACTAAGGAGTATATTTACTAAGATTGTGTAAGGTGTTTATGTCACAAACGTGACGCAAGTCAACACACAATCTTTTTTTTCCAGTTTACTTTCCAGCACAAAACTTGCTTTATGCTGGAAATTCACTTGAAAGCAGCACAAAGCAGCCCCTGGCACTGCTTTGCATTACTTAGCACCAAGCGAGCATACGATGGGAAGTACATGGGCTTTCCCATGCAACCGCCCATGAGTTTTGATGCAAAATCATATCTACTAAAAAGGTAGACGGGTTTTGCATTAAAAAATAATGGCCTTTCGAAAAAAGGTGCTATAAAGGAGAAATGCTTTTATTTTTCCTTTCTTTTCTGACTTGGCACTGGTGCTGCGCCGTACAGAACACATACAAAGTAGGAAAAGTTATACAATTAATCTAAGCAAAGCATTTTGTACTGAAACAGTACCCTTCCTCTGCAAAACATATACTAGACTGAGATGTGTCTGTGGTGCTCGGTGGCTTGATTGTGCACTGGCACTACAGAGAGAGAAGGAAAGTGCCATAGCTCTGTTGATATGGTGCTTTCCTGCTCTCTCCTGCTCTCGCAACACAGCACAGCATTTTTGGTTGCTGCTCTGCATTGTGTGAGAATTTAGTAAATAGACCCCTACGTGTATTTATTTAGGAGTTTTAGTTAACGCGAATACACGTCATCTGGGACCTAAAATATTACCCTGACTTCAATATATAATGTGTCTCTCTCGTTCTCTTGGATGAGTGAAGTCTTCTCAGCAGTTGTTCAGATGAACCCTGAGCAAGAAAGGCCAAGACTTTGTGAATTGAAGGTAGCAGCATGTCCTCCCGAATACCATGATATCCAAGCTGCTGAGGGTCATGGCTTGACATATGGTGTGTGCTTTGGTTCAATTCCAGAGAGAGCATGTTTAAATTGCCCCATTCTGACTTGGATACCAAAAAAGCTTCCTTGAAGGGCAGATCTGAAGACTTTCCTGGCCTTTTGCCAGCCTTGTTAGCAGATCAGAGTTCAAGCCACAGAATAGTCCAATGAATGACAGGTTTTCCCATTATGTTATTCTGTGCTCATATGGGTTCATTCACGCCTGCTGAACGCAACTGATCTACAAAAGTGTTAAAGTGAGAATGCCTAAGTGTCTCTTATCTTGGAATTGGCATTCAAGATTGTTAATCTCAAGTGGTTTTAGTTATATGATGATCATTCTCACAAGTGGATGACCATCCTCTTTAGTATAATGAAGGTCAAAGCTGCTAATGGTGTTCCAAAATCGCAGGTCTTGGGATAAACGTAAAGAAAGAAATAGTTTTTGGAATAAAGTATAGATTACAAAGCAATTGGAGAATTGAGCAGTGTTTCAACAATGCCATAAGATTTGATTGAGAAGTACTGCTCATTTTTGGAAAGTTTGTTTTAGAGAAGCATATAGGAGTTTGGGAGCCTTTTAGGATTCTTCTGTTATTTTGACTTCCCCATGGAGCTTTTACAGGTTAGTTACTGGCTGTGTTTTTGGTATGGAGCTCTGTACTCGATAAACCCTACCGAGAACACCCCCTGTGGATCCTTGTTACCTTGATATTGGGTAGGGATTGGCAGATGTTTTAAGAATCAATTCACTTGTGTTTTGTCTTCTGCCATTGAACATGTGGCACCATCTATATCCATTACACATAACAGCAGTACATCTAAACAATGTACCACACTAAATTCAGAGAAAGGTAACAGGCTTACTACAGTGTAACACTATCATACACTGGAAATGAACAAACCAATTTAGAAAAATTAATTGAAACAAGCATGACGGAGAAATGTACAAAATAACCGAGATTAAATAAAACAGGTATAATGCATTAATATGTAATGGATGTTATTGAAATAAGTGCCACTGCTTCATATCATTCCAATTTTGCTGAACTGCAGTTTCACTACAAAGATTAGTAAGATTCAGTAATTATATATCACTATATTCAACCCTCCAATAAGATGAGGTGATCCAAGAAATTGTGGAATTTTTATGTGGAAGAAAAAATATAGGCAGCCAAAACTGTGTTTCCTTTTAGTGTGATCAGTCAATGAGCAATGGTCTTACCAGTAAAATCTTAAGAGGCAGTCCATATCTCTACATGCAAGTAGGGCTAAGATAAACTTGTGGTCCTCATTAACTGTACAGGTAGGATAAAACCAAACTGTACTGTAAGTTTGTAGATAAAAGAAAATCCTACAATTTCTAAAAGAAACTTCAAATACAGAGGAGAAACTACCAAGTCAATTTCATTCACCATAGGGATACACCTCTGGAGAAAATTCATTCAGTGGTTTAAACTCTGTATTTAGAGTGTCCTCCAGAAATTGTAGGGTTTTCAGCTCCCTTTGAACTCTAAATGAGGCCCAAAGTCCTGCTGCAATGTCAAAGTGCTGTAGGACTACAATGGGCCCAACAAACGTACATCTCTCATGTGGGGGCACAGTTACCTTCCTAACCTCGAAACCGTGCAATAAATGCAGCCAATCATAATGGATAAAACAACATGAACATTTAGTCAATCGGATGAACTGCCATTGTTAAAATTTTTTATTGAATCTGCAATTTTGGTTAATAAACAATTTGTGTATACTAATGATTTTTATGATGAATATTGTCGTAACTGATTAATTAATGATGTTGAACTTAAAGCAATTTCATTTTGATGTTTGAATGTGTGATTATTAATGTAGTTTAGTTATGCTATACTCATTTTATTAAGATGGATGCAGTTTATAGTGTTTTGCTCATCTTGCTCCTGTCTGTTCCCCTCCCAATCAACCCTGCAAGTCTTTTCTCCCCACAGGTTTCATGGAGCACAGCACACTTTGACACAATTGGTGATTTTTCATAGAGAGAATGCATTGTGAATGCAGCTTTCCATCCTGTTTCTAATGTATCATTCTGAAGGACTTCCACTGCAAGTTCGGATGCAGGCTTGCTAGCACATTAGTGTTTTAGTATTTTAGGATGTTTCATATTATATTTTACATCTCCTGACTGCTGTTGCTGTGGAAGCTAAGGGAAGTTTCTTAACAGCCTTAGAAATGGGTCAGTGTTACAAAATGTTCAATGCCGATCTCACTTCTGATTTGTCCAATATGTACTATCGCTAGTCATGTTATGCTGAATTTGCAGTTTTCCTAATTGTTTATGCATAAACCCTTGGTTTTGGGGGAGCGACAGATATGACTTCCCTTTTCTATTCAAGATGCTGTTGGTGTCTTCATGATTCAGACAGTTAAATTAATGGGCCTTTGCTGACTGTTCTATTTATAGATTTTGCTGTTTATTGGGACTTGATTTAATTTCTGACTGTGTACTTTGCATTTGAGCAATCATGCCCTTTACTATATTTTTGTGTATTGCTTATTTTGAGATTTTATAAAGCAACACTTTAACCATATTGCTCAGTTATGGAGTTGCCCCAGACACCATTTCATTAACTTTGCTAATTTTGTTGGACCTGATGTAGTGGAGGGTGGTGACTCTTATCGCTAGATTAAGGGTACTGGAGATGAACCGCCAGAGGTAAATTTTGGAGTGACCAAATACTGGACATATTGGTGGTCGGGCGCCCATAATTTTAGTAGCTGAGGATAGATGCAATGCACAAGAGCACCTCCTTATTAGTAGGACCCCCCCCAAAGATCTTCCTGTGATTTCTGAGTCTTTCATGCCCAGTCCAAGGACTAACCTTTTCGACACTGGATCTTCCCAAGAAGAATGATTCGGAGTGGAATAATGAATATGGAGACTTCATTTTGTGAGTGTGCATTGAAGTATGAGTTTTTGACAAGGATTTCTGCTTAATAAATGAGAGTGCAGGCCTACAGAGAAAAAGAGAAAGAAAGCTACAAAGCAGGTGAGTTCATTTAGACATTGGCTTGAGGTAAAAATGGATGGAAAAGGGGGAAAAGTTGGAGGGAGAAAATGACTGAATGTGCAAAACATTCCCTGCTATAGTTACTGAGAAAGAAGAACAGGAACAAAAGAAAACTGAACAAGCAGTTGAGTCTGACGATGATGACAAACTGATACGTAAGCTTTAGAATTCTGGACCTCTTCCATTTAAGGAAAAAGCAGCTGATGTTACTCCTAATACTGTGGGGGGGTGGACACAGGTGCTGAGGGTAGATGGTGCAGTGGTGCAAACTCCTACTGAGGTGGTACCAAGTGCACCACCAGAGTTGGTGATGACAGTAGTACCTAGTATGAGTACAGATGTACTGTCTGATAATCAGGCACAGGCTGTTGCACCCGTAGGAAATGTGGTGGTTGAGGAGCCTCCAACAGAAATTAGCATTTGTATTTAAAAAATCAAATTTGGTGAGATGCTTCACAGCAATGTGGATTTGAATAGGTTGTTGACTTACCATGCTGATTAAAAAGGCACATTATAAATTAGAGGAATTAGCAGTTAACATCAGCAAGATGAAAAATGCGAAACAAAATTATAAAATGGATTTAACACATGATAAAATTAAGAAATGGGCTTAATCACCCTAAGAGCTCATTTGAAAGGTTTTATTGAGAAATCCCCAAGATTGAAGTGTTTTAAAGAAATATCGGGAAAGTTGGAAGAAAGGGATGGCAAATAAAAAGACTATGAAAGAGGCTAATAGCAGGGCGAGAGGTGTTACCAGTGATTCAAAAGTTGGAGCAGGGACAGTCTTAGAATTTCCTTGAGAGTGGTTCAAAGCGGGAATCTTGTACAAGCTGATTTATATGCATTACACATAACTTCCCAAAGTTGTGAAAGAATGCAGCAAAGTGTTACGATGAAATACATAAATTGACACATATTCCTCAGATGTTGTGGATAGATTTGAATTCATTATTTGATATTGTGGTTCCTGGAGATGTGTGCTTAGAGTGGAAGATTGTGGTTGAATGCATATTTATAAGAACATTCTGAAAAATATGGGGTTAGTGGTTTCCTATTGGCTTTCATGACTGGATTCAGGCCAGAAATTAGACATCCTGTTGTGAATGTATCTAGGACCCTAATTAGATATTCCAGATTTATGCCCTTATATGGTTATAATAAATCACGAAAAACCATTATTTAGGAGGGTCAAGGGGACTATATTTATAGACCATCCAAACTTGACTTAGGATACTTTACAGACCCTTTGAGTCGCCTGGGCTTACATGTTTACATTTATTTGTTTGTGCGTAGAGCGGGGCCTCAATCTCCGAGCCGTTGCCGGGTGAGGTGAGGCTTGACTCCCACATATTGCTGGGTAAGTCTTGTTTACTTTTTGAAAAATTATGTTCAGCAATGTCTGTGGTTTACTCTAAATGCAACCTACATTATTTTGATTGGCCGTTCTATTAGGGACTAGTCCAGCTGAGTCTTTTAATGGTCCTCAAGACGTGACTAGTTTGTTATGTTTATAGAACACAAAATAGTTGTTGTTTTTCTGTTTTTGTTTACAGGATTACATCCTCTATCAACTACTGGTTCCAGAGGATACGGTAGGATGGTCCATATGACCACTCCATTAGTCTGACAGTCCGTTAATAAATTGGTCTGTCTTTTTCACTTTACATAATATTACTTGAGTGTACCTTTGCAGTAGCAGAATCTTATGTATGTGGCCCTGAAGAATGCCGGTGTAGTTTCACCTGTTGGCAGAAACATGTTGGCCTATTTAACAACACAGCAAAGCAAACAGTGATTTTTTAACACTGTCCTACATCTCTTTTTAATCTGGCGTCTTGGTGAATATCAATAAAAGTTTTTCTTTTGCCTCGACCGTCATTTTAACATCACTCACTTCACCTTTTTTGTTTGCACTGCACTTTTTCCAGCACCACTCAGTGGCATGGACACTTCCATTATATGAACCAGTAGTGTGTGTTGTCTGGCCAATCCATCTGGGCTTGGACTCACCATCCTGGTTCTAGACGTCCTACATTACGAGGCTCCGCCAAGTGGGTGGGCTGATAGGATATCTATCATATACTTGTGTCATGTGACCACCTGGTCTGGTTTAGTGCAATCCAAAAGCACGGTTTTCTAAAAAAGACCTTATAGGCTCGGCTTTTTTTGGTTCACAGACCCTCCAACTCTTCTTGTTCTTCGTAGCTTGATTAGGGGTATTTGAGTTTGGATGGTCTATAAATATAGTCCCCTTGACCCTCCTAAATAATGGTTTTTCAGTATTGAGCAGCTTCCGCTGCGGGTCCTTTTCACCTTTTGACAACACGCTATTTATGTTGTCTTATTTCGCTCACTGGTTGATTGTTTTGCCCCACTCTGATCACTTACCATGGCTGACTTTGGAGGGTTGGCTTTTGATGACGAAGATCTCAACACACTCCTGACTGACAACCCTAGCATCCTAGACAGTTTGGCCTCGACATCCACCACTACTACCACTACAACGGAGGATGATTGGGTGACTTTACTAAATATGAAGAAAAACCATTCCCGCACCACAATACATGGTGTAATTATGAATGAATACTTGCATGGCAAGTGTGCACCATCTGGCCTAATAGTGACCAATACACAACGTCTCTTCTTAACAGACAAGGGTTTCCTAAGGGATTGGGCGCTCATTGCGTGGCGTTGCACGCGTGATTGGCTTATCTTGATTATTAAAACTGCCAAGAAGACAGCCGATGCCCTGTTGGTTGAGATCCAAGTTCTTGAGGGCCAAATTAACGCAGCAATTAGGTCAGTACCATTCAAAAAGAACTTGGACGAGACCAACAAAACCAACAAAGAATATTATGATAACATCCTTGCGACTAAAGTCGAAAAATTCAATAAAGACCTTGCACGTTTTTCAATGGAAACCACATACCCCTACATCAGTGACTCCTACGTAGCCCCCGTGTATAACTCTAGAGGTAAGAGATATGGGTCCAACTACTCTTCCTCGGGCTCAGAATCAGGGTCTAGTGACCAAGGGGAGTCAAATAGAGGTACACCTAATAGAGGGCGAGGAAGGGGTCCTCAGAGAAGATCTAACAGAGGACGCGGGGCTCAATACTACCCGAATCCAGGGCCTTGGTGGCCCCCTGCACCTTGGGGTTATCATCAACCACCTATGGGACCCCCTATGGGCCATCAAATGCCTAATTACCCACCCAATCCAAATTTCTACTACGACCAGTCTTTTTTATGGCAGGGCCGAGGCAGAAGTCGTGGGAAAAGAAGAGGCCAACAGTCAGTGAATTGGGCACCAGACATTGCGAACAACAGAGGAGAACAATCCTAGAAGAAAGTAGTGATCTAGTGGTGAACCTCAGTAGCCGGACACTTACACCCACCGAGACTTTGGTCCTCAATAAAGGACTAGGATTTGTTCCAACTAACGAAGGAGACCCCTTCAACTTGAGATGCGAATTGGAATCCTTTTATAGGAAGGTCCGTTTACATTTCTTCTTCAAATCGACCAATGATAATAACGATTTGGTGGACCTTGTGGATCAGAACACTGGTCTTAGACCTAAATCCACATTTACGCCTCTCAATCATCAAGTGCCAGCAAGGGTCATTGCCTTTGAGCAGGCAGTCACTCATGATATCATGAATATGGACCGCACAAATAAAAAGTCCTTCTCCAACATGACCAGAATAGAAAGGCTGGCCCTTCGCAACCTTGTCTAAAGATACCAACATTACAATTAAGCCCGCCGACAAGGGCGGTGCCATTGTCATACAGGACACTGACACTTACCACAGGGAGTGCGTACGTCAACGGAACAATTCCGATGCCTATCGTCAACTAACGGATGATCCTACCACGAGACTCTCCAATGATATCAAAAGTCTTATTGAGGAAGCATCCTGTGAGGGATGGATCACATCTCAGGAAGCAAGGTACCTGACCACGGCCCACCCGGTGATCCCTTACTTCTATTGCCTCCCGAAGATACATAAGGAGAAGAGACCCCCTCCGGGTCGCCCAATCATCTCGGGGATTGGGTCTCTACTCGAGCCATTATCCACCTTTGTGGATGTCTTCCTGAAACCACTAGTAAGGGAGACACCTACGTACCTGCAGGATACTGGTGACGTCCTCCGACTTCTTGCTGAGACTGAGTTCAACGTCGAGACCGACCTATTGGTGAGTTTCGACGTTGAGTCTCTTTATACGTGCATTCCTCAGCAAGAGACTCTGGACTGTATAAGGCACTTACTTGAATCCAAACCACCGGATACCATCACTCCAATACCCTTCATCATGGAGTGCGCCAGACTGGCTATGATGGAGAATTATTTCCAATACCAGGATGACCTCTACCTCCAAGTGTCCGGGACATCAATGGGGAGTGTCTTTGCCCCCAGTCTGGCGAATTTGTATATGCATCAATTCGAGCAAGACCACGTCCTAAACCACAGCAACCCTTACTTTTGTCAGGTGTTGCTGTGGCGCAGATATATAGATGATATCATTGTCATATGGAGAGGCACTAGTTTGGAGGTTATCGACTTTCACACGTGGTTGAACTCCAGAAATCAATATCTCCGATTTACAGTGGAGTACAGCAAAGAGCGGCTACCATTCTTGGATCTTCTCATCTTTCCGGGAGAGGGAGGCTTGCAGAGTCGATTATACAAGAAACCCATGGCTCGAAACTCTCTACTGTCATACCGGAGTTTCCACCCACAGTCACTACGTGATAACTTGCCGGTGGGCCAATTTCTGAGGGTCCGGCGAAACTGCTCCTCCAATCACTTGTACGAACAACATGCGAGAGAATTATCACTGAATCTAAAGGAACGGCACTATCCAAATCATTTGATACGTCGGGCGCATAAAAGAGCCTTTAATAACAATCGAGAGGCACTAATTGAACATCAACAAAGCAGGACACCATCTGAAAGGATTACGATGGTGCACACTTTCAGCACCCTATCGAATATGGTGAAGAAAACAGTACTGAAGCACTGGAAAATCCTGAACACAGCTTCTGGTGTAATACCCAGGCCTCTGTTCGCCTTCAAACGAGGGTCCAGTATCAGAGATAGCCTGGTTCATACAAGACCGAAGACACAGAGGAAGGAAACCACTACCACTTTGGATACCATCTGGAATACCACTCCGGTTCAGGGGCACTACCCTTGTGGTAGTTGTACGGCATGTCCACAGACCCGTAGGACCCTCTCCATTGACATTGGGACATCCAGACCATGGAAATTGATCAACCATACAAACTGTAACTCGGAGAGATTGATCTATATGATCACATGCCCGTGTGGTCTGGCATACATTGGACACACCACCAGAAAAGTCAAGCTACGTATCAGTGAACATAAGAGCACGATACGGTGTAACAAACAGTCCACCTGCCTGACGAACCACTTTTTAATCAATAAGCACAAAGCTGATGACCTGAGGTGGGTGGTTTTAGAACAACCCTTCATCCCAGCGCACATAACAGATGTCTCACGGTTTCTTTTTATTAAGGAACAACGTTGGATTTTTAAATTGAAAACTGATGTGTCGGGGTTGAACGATAACATCCCTTGGGTGTCCATTTAACCATCTTGGATTCTCCATGGAAATATGACTCTCATGAACTGTTAATTCTTTACACTTCAAACTTCAGCATATAAGTTTTCTCTAAAAAGTTTTCATTACACATTACATCACCCAGATCCTCTTCAGTGACCATACAATGTGTAGTACACGTCAGTAATCAGCTAATATTACCCTAACATGCAAAATGAACTTGGTGAGGCAGTGCTTCCATTGTTGTTGACTCTATTCAGGTCACGCCCTGAGTTCAGCCTATCCTGTTTTTGAAGGTCAAAGTCCCTATAGTTTACAGTGGTCAGCGCACACCCCTTGTGGCTCACACCCAGTCTTTGCAATCTGATCAATATCTTTGCAAAGTGTGTTCTTTGTACATCTTTGATACACTGCTCCTACACCTTAATTGTTGACTCGCTACATTTAGCCAACACTGCAAATTCTGGCGCACAACATACCTCATAGCGTCCGCTATTTAATATTTCAAGATTGTGCATTTTGTGTCATAAGTACGAGGCTGTGCACGATTCTGAGCCTGTATTTAGCGCTTCAAGAACCCCATATCGCCGTCTTTACACTGTTCCACGCCATATGTATGTAGAGTATCGGTCATATAAACGAAGCGCAGCACTGTTTACTTTTAGTCAGTTTTGTGTCTACAAATTAGTTTACATGCTACTGAGCATTCGCTCACAAGCGGCGTGTTTCCATTAACTGGAGGCACGCCTTACCCCTTCGCGCATGCCCGGGCTTCGACCACATTTCGCCGAGAAACGACTCACTGGCGCGCATGCGCCGGGAATTGAACTCCCGTATATCGGCAATTGCTACAGGACAGCAGCTGCTTGTCATTCCTCCAATTAGGTAGGATATATAAGCGCGAGCCTCACCTCTCCTCGTTGCCTCCCCTTCGGCTTTGGTTTTAGCCGAGATGTACAGACGGAGAGGTGAGTGGGCAGATCGCGGTGTGCTCCTACTGGCTTTGGGGCATATTCTGAGCACTTGGTCCTGAAAAGCTTTCTCCAGGCAGATGAATAATTCAAGCTTAATTTTAAGACTGAGCACTTGACCTCTCCCTACCATTTGAGTGAGGCTATAGGTGTAGGCTATGGTTCTTTGTGTTCCCATATAGTCTAGTATTGGGCTGTATTCTCACCCAGATTCACCAGCCTTATAAATCTATCTGTTAGCGCTACAGTTCATTTTCATCTGTTAACTGTATGCTGCTTTTGAGTGGTTAACAAACTAAAAACTCAATTAGTATTACTAGATCAATAATGGTATTTACCCTAGGTTTACCCAGCCAGTCAGCGATTTACACTAGTTTTGACTAGCAGTTATACCTTCTTTTGATCTCCATGGGACTGTGATCATTGTGGGCAATCATATAACCAGTTATTGACATGCACAGACTTTAAAAACATAGTATTGACTTAGGATACTTTACAGACCCTTTGAGTCGCCTGGGCTTACATGTTTACATTTATTTGTTTGTGCGTAGAGTGGGGCCTCAATCTCCGAGCCGTTGCCGGGTGAGGTGAGGCTTGACTCCCACATATTGCTGGGTAAGTCTTGTTTACTTTTTGAAAAATTATGTTCAGCAATGTCTGTGGTTTACTCTAAATGCAACCTACATTATTTTGATTGGCCGTTCTATTAGGGACTAGTCCAGCTGAGTCTTTTAATGGTCCTCAAGACGTGACTAGTTTGTTATGTTTATAGAACACAAAATAGTTGTTGTTTTTCTGTTTTTGTTTACAGGATTACATCCTCTATCAACTACTGGTTCCAGAGGATACGGTAGGATGGTCCATATGACCACTCCATTAGTCTGACAGTCCGTTAATAAATTGGTCTGTCTTTTTCACTTTACATAATATTACTTGAGTGTACCTTTGCAGTAGCAGAATCTTATGTATGTGGCCCTGAAGAATGCTGGTGTAGTTTCACCTGTTGGCAGAAACATGTTGGCCTATTTAACAACACAGCAAAGCAAACAGTGATTTTTTCACACTGTCCTACATCTCTTTTTAATCTGGCGTCTTGGTGAATATCAATAAAAGTTTTTCTTTTGCCTCGACCGTCATTTTAACATCACTCACTTCACCTTTTTTGTTTGCACTGCACTTTTTCCAGCACCACTCATTGGCATGGACACTTCCATTATATGAACCAGTAGTGTGTGTTGTCTGGCCAATCCATCTGGGCTTGGACTCACCATCCTGGTTCTAGACGTCCTACATGACGAGGCTCCGCCAAGTGGGTGGGCTGATAGGATATCTATCATATACTTGTGTCATGTGACCACCTGGTCTGGTTTAGTGCAATCCAAAAGCACGGTTTTCTAAAAAAGACCTTATAGGCTCGGCTTTTTTTGGTTCACAGACCCTCCAACTCTTCTTGTTCTTCGTATAATAAATCATGTCCTTATAAAAGCATAAGAATCATACCCATATTTAGTCATAGCCCATGCAGCCCAAATACGGCAAGGCTTCTTCCTTAGACTCCTAGAGAGCACAACGAGTTCTTTCAACAAACCAAACCTCCAGCAACCTGGGAATTCCCCATGCCTTTGTTTTGATTTGTCATAGAACTCCTGCGAGCACTAAAAGAATGGCCCGTTCTTAGTGACATCTTTTATTGACGTCTTATGTCCAACCTTACGTCAAACACGGCACCTTCCAGGTATAAATATACCAACACTTGCCTTAAGCAACACACGGTGGTGTGGAGCAGAGCGGCTATCTACTTATCCGAAGCCCAGCTGATGTGAGAGCCGAAGGAAGCCGTCCCTCCCTTTGACACACCGGGAAAGAAGCTGCCTTTTCTCACGCCGAGAAATCCAGCTCCGGTGTTTCCAGTCACCTTTGCGGGTTACTGGGAGATCGAGTCCTGAGAACGAGATACAAGACCTCCTTCATTCTATAACCAAGTTACGGAGCTGATTAAAACCTTAAAGAGAATTCTTGATTCAGATTCTTGGCAAAAACCCAACTTAAAACTGCAACTTACTCACTGCTTCCCACGTATTAGGCTTAGGTCAGGTACACCGGGGTAGGCGTATCTTAGAAGCACCAGTTGAGTTCGTTAGTCAATGTTTTTATGTATGTAAATAATTTATCCGTTTTAAAGTATCATATGGCTAAGAAACCATATCAATGCTTTTACAGTATTATTTCATAATACTCCTTTTACTGTACGCACTTTACTTCATGATAAGTATTGCAATTGTGGCAATTCATTTCTCTTGCATGAGAAAGAAGACTGCTCAATAAAATAACACCTTTTATTGAAAACGCCCGTCTCTCTATTTCTCTGCACTCTGGTGAAATTAAGCATACACGATTGACTGAGTGAAATAGCTGTCTATTGTTTTCACACGACTCTGGAGATATACTCCTTATTCTGGGTGATCAAAGTTGTCATGTTATATGGTTGTCAGAAGCTAATCCCTTCTTGTCTAAATCAGGGAAGTTAACCCCTCCCTATTCATTCGAGAAAGTTTCTAGTGACCTCTGAGCTAGCTGACAAAACTAATTAAGTCTAACATAGTCAGTAGAGACCTAGATGACCTCAGTTCTACATCTACACTGCTGTTTATATTACTCCAATGCGCAGAGCCTATTGGGAATATAGGAACTACACTACAATCCCATTCACCAGAGTGAGTTCTGCTGGCAGACAAAGGGCACAGATGAGACCTTGACGTTAGCAAAAAAAGGTAGTCAATATTTTGAGACAAAGCCGAAAAAGCTAAAAGAAAAGCTGATGATTGCTCAGTCAAAGCAGTTTGAGAATGGGTTCCAAAATCAAATGGGTTCAAATATGAATGTTGTGCAAACTGGAATGAATGGGATGAATCAAGTGCATTCGCAAGATGGTGGTAGAGGTAATAGAAGGAATGTGAGCATTACTATGATGAAAAAGAATACAGCTTTCACTTCTGTGGGAAGATCGGGAACTTGAAGATGGAGTATTGTAAGAATCCTAACAGGATTCAGGGGAATGCAGCGTAAAGTTCACAGATGCAGAGAAATAATATGATGGTTCCAACTATGCAGAATTCAGAACAGAGTGTGCAGAGTCTCAAATAATTTTGAATGAAGCGCATGCAGGAGCAGGGCAAGATGGGGAGACAGCGTTTACTACGCTGGTAATACCACGCTGGTTGATAACAACGCGGGCGTTACATCGTCTGCTTTGTTACCACGCATGGCATTATATCGCAAGTCGTTTCAACAACTTGCGCTAGGTGGCATGCAACACCAGGGAATGTGTTGGATTTTAAATCCAACACCTTCCCTGCTGCTGCGCTAACTGGAGTAGGAATAGTAATTTATACTATTCCTAAATCCAGGGTGCCATCTAGCGCAAGTCGTTAAAACGACTTGCGATGTAGTGCCATGCGTGGTAACAACATGGATGATGTAATGACCGCGTTGTTACCTACCATGTGGTAACACCACGCATTGTAACATCACATATTCCACAAGATGGCCAACTGATCTTCATCCTCTCATCTCCCTCGGACTTCCTCAGCGGAGAGCAAGCGGACTGCCCCATATTTGCAGGTACAGACAATTAGAGCATGCTGAGGGAATGAAGACAAGCAGCAGGGTGAGTTTTCCGATACTTTTTTTAGTCTCCTTCATCCTAAATTGGCTGCTGCATGCTTTTCCCTGTGTACAGCGGCCACCATTTTAATTTCCGCTCACAAAGGTCTGGGAGAGCGCCTCACCACACCTGCTCATTTCTCCTGGCAGGAACTAAATTACTTTATTTATCAAGAGGGCAAATATTAAAACCCTCCCTGCAATCCATGGGGGACCTTTTATAATCGTGCCTCATTGGTGACTTCTGAAGAATGGGAATTTTAGCTGCAGAACAGACTTATTGTTTTGCCTCGGAGTATACAATTACCATATACTGCCTTCACAGTTCACTTCCACTCTTCCTCTGCGCTTTCAAAGTAGTTTTTTTAAAATGATTTCAAAAGACAAATCAGTCCATCCATACCTAAATAACAATGGGTGCCTCAGCTTCCTCCTATTCAAGTTCTTATGCCTCTCTTAGCCCAATCAATACTTCTCGCAAGGAAACCTAGGGCAATGTCAATAAATGTGATAAAAATGATCTGACTTCTCCTACAAAGTCACCATTACCCCTAACATTTGAAAACATTATGGATGCGTTAAAAAATATCAAACCATTTGTTGTGGAAACTAATTCGGCTCTCCAGAGAATCAAAGATAAATGGTCACAATTTGACTTCAGACTCACCTAAGTTGAATAGCGGGATAGTGACGCACAAGATGTTATGGTATAGTGGCATCCCTCTCTAAGGAGGTCACCACATTGAAGAAAGGCTTAGAAAACCTAAATAGGTGAAACAATATGCACATTTATGGCACTCCAGAGGGTTCAGAGGGGTCTGATGTCATCTCCTTCCTGGGGGACAACATCGCAGTTTTGCAGACAACCTCTATCCTTAATATCCAGAGAGCCCACTTTATAGGTCATCTGTATCCATTATTGTCAAGTTCAATCAAACCAAAATGAGTCATTGCCTAATTCCTATTATATTCTGAATTTACACAAGTGCTTTCTGCCATTAAATAAAGCAAGAAATATTATGGTCCGGCCATAGGCTCTCCTTCAGTCAGGACGTAGCCAGAGTGACAGCTATTAGACAAAAATAATTTTTGGACTTACGACCAACTTTAAGTTCCATGAATAATAGACATGGTCTCTTCCACCCTTGCCTCTTCAACATTACTTATAGAGACAAAACAACTACTTGAGAGCATCCTGCTGACTTAAGATACTTTATTCACACTCACAAAGGAGTGGCGATGGACATTGGCAAAATTTGAATTTCTCTTAATTATTTATACATTATTATATGTCATGCTGGTTGAGACCTCACATCCCTCTTAATTTCTTCATAGGGCTATACAATACGTTGATTCCATTGGACCACAGTGTTCATTGTGACTGTGTCTTCTTGTCTACGACTCCCCTGCCTCCCAGAGTGTTGTTATGTCCATGTTGGTAAGTCTTTCTCATATTTAGATTTCATGGCCCGTGTTATTCTTCATAGTTTTGTTATTTCATATGTTCTAGTGGTTGTTCCTCCACTGCGTCTCTCATAAGTTTCTCATTTTCTGGGGGTCTGTTTCAGGTCAGCTTGTTCGATCACCCTCCACCCCTCCTTCCTTTCTCTCAATTTTGCATCCTATATTCAAAATTTATGGCTAAAACCGTTCAGCTTTTTGTCATCTTCTATCTTTCATCACTTGGGAGTCTTGGCACTTCCTCTTTGTTGTCTTTTGTGTTCCTCCTTTCGTCTTCATTCTTTCCATTCCCCTCATATTTTTCTTTCCCTTTTTCCCTCTTTTCTCTCCTCATCACACGTGTTTTTATTCCAGCAACATTTGAATGTTTTTTATGTACTCATACGTGTATCTCATGTTTTCTTTTGTAATAATAATGAAGCCTCTAAATCCCTAACTTACAATGCCTGTGACTATATTTTTATACTTATTGTACAATGAGTAATTTGCGTGTTATATCCTGGAATGGTAAGGGTCTCCGCAACCCAATCAAGAAACAAAGAGTTCTCACTCACTTATTAAAATGCCAAATTGCACACTTACAAGAAACTCACCTTAAGGAACAAGACATTTCATCCCTACTCAAAAATTTGGTTAGGCATACCTTTGTCTCTTCTGCTGTTAATAATAAAAACGGTGTTCTAATCCTCATTCTTAAAACGTAAAGTTTCAAGTCAAAAAAGAGGTTCAATATGATAATGGTGTGATGGTTCCCACCTGCAACGCAGGAACCACCCGACCTTTCCAACATGGCGGCTACCATGTGGCACACAGGAAGCAGGGTCGACGGTCTAGTGGGCCAACCGGATGCTGAAAGCCTCCCACCAAGCGATGAACAGGCAGGCAGGACCTCGGAGAACAAGAGGACATCACACAATACACCCAGGGAATCGGACAAAAGAAGTGAAGCTGACGAAGAGGAGGTGTCCGAAGACGCATTTTCAGCTTGTGCGAAAGAGCAGCATACAGACGACCACTCAACGCAATTGAGTCCAACGCTTCAACATTGGATGGGGAGGCTGTGACTTCCTCTCCCATGTTCCAGGAGGGTCATGGGTCCAGGCAAGTTCCCCAAACCGGGTTCTTTTCTTTTAGGGGTTGGTGGGCGGGGTTTAAGGGCCACACCACCCCAAAACACAGAACGTTCCCGTGGCACCTAGGCACCGCACATTAGGGAAGCACAGGTGACTGGAGCACCCTTCCCTATCATTGGTACTGGTCCAAATTGGAAACCTGATTCTGTCCATTTTTTGTTTGTTTGTTTTCCCTTTCTTCGATTGGTTCCCGCTACCTCCATTGTGGGCACCCCCTCCCTCCACCAAGAGGACCAGAAGCAAGGCGGAGAAAAGACCAGCGAGAGGGGGAGGAAACAACCACTGTGTTCTCCTTACTTACCATTTGTCTCCCAAACTTCCTGACCTTTTTTGTTATTGACAATCCCCAAGCAGGGGTACCAGGTGTAGTCACCCAAGACTCATTGGGACATACATACCTGACTATATGTAAATATAGATAACACATACACATATCAATCCCTGGTAAAAAGCCTCCAGAGCACTCTTCTTTTAAACGGGGAGGGGGCAGATGGCCCGACTAGCTACTTGTTCACAAATGGTGTATGGCATTTTCTACACCTCAAGATACATGATATCCCACTCTCCATATGTAACGTATACGGGCCCACCGGGGTTGACTCACAATTTTGGGAACAATTTTCTACCCACTTACTTTTCTGCCCATCAGGCACACTCAGTGTAGGGGGATTGCAACAAGTTAATGGACCCTTTTGCAGGCAGAAACTCCCAGTCTAGTTCAATACCTAATAAAATGCTAAAACCTTTCGAAAACACTATCATATACAGAGGTCTAATAGATGCCTGGAAAGGATTCCACCCTGATTCTTTAGATTAGACATTCTACTCCCCTGTACATCACTTCAAATCCAGATTACGCGTGATGTATTTCAACATCTAACTCATACAGATATGGCCCTATCCTCATTTCAGATCATGCCCATTTCAGTTGAACTCAACATACTAAATGACACTTCGAATAAATGGAGATTCAATAATGCCTTATTACTTGACACAAATTTTGTAGAACAATTTTGTTTATTTTTTAAATAATTTTTCGAAGGTAATCTTACTATGGACACTCAAATGCATTTTGTTTGGGACGCATTTAAAGCAACTGCCAGGGGATTTATTATAGACTATATCTAAAAAAAGAGAAGAAAGCTCTTATAGATACAAAAATCCTGTTAAAGAAATTAAAACTTTGGTCCATGAATATTATTCCTCCAAAAAACACAATGGTCTTACATGACTAAGTCAGGCCAAATTGCAGTAAATAATACATCTATTCATAATCATTGCCAATTTTTTTTAAACATAAACACCAAATACTATGGCGGCCGTAATGAACCTGTAATACAACTCGCTATCTCAAAATACGTAAGCAGAAATCCAAGATAACAGTCATCAATGATTAAATGGCAATAGACATTCTAACAGATTCTAAGATTATTGCTTCTCATTCAATAGTTTCTCTCCCACAATATGGCTCAAGGATAAAAAAATTTAAGCCGTGCTCTGTCTGCTTTAAAAGAAAGATAAATACTTGTCCTTCTGCAGGAATTACAGACCTATTTCCTTAATAAATACGGACTGTAAAATGTTTGCAAAAGTATTGGCCTTAAGCATTAACCAAGTCACTCCAGATCTAATTGGCAGGGAACAGTCGGGTTTTGCTTTTGTGAGGTATATCGTAGAACTTTGGAACTCAATGACTACTGAATTGCGACTTCTAAAGGACCTACGTAGTTTCAGGAAGAAACTCAAAACCTGGCTCTTTTCATGATTGCCTATCCACGCCGACCCGCCACCCTCTCTGCAGTGATGGGAAGCCGTTGGGCAGCTATGCACTCTACAAATCAAACAAACATAAACAGAATTCCACAACTTTTCTAAATATTATCTATTACGCCGCCAAATCTATCTCCCCTATGGCCACAATAACATTAGATGCCCAAAAAGCGTGTAATCATGTTCATTGGGATTTTATACTTGGAGCATTACTTTGGCATGGCATCAGTCCTCATATACTTAAATACATGTGTTTATTATATTCTATTCCATCTACCTCTGACTATGTGAATGGTAAGCAATCTCAGTACTTTCAACTTCACAGGGGCACCCGACAGCGCTGCCCCGTATCCCCTTCTTTTTATTTTATTTTTGGAACCTTTATTGGAAAAGATCCAATGATCTTCTGCCTTTTTGGATTTCAAACAAAATGGTGTCAAAAAATCTTTTTGTTTTATATTTCAGAACCTCAGTGTACCATCCTTGAATTCGTTTGTCTTCTCCATGATTATTCTGAAGTTTTAGGGCAGAAATTAAATTTTTCTAAATCGGAAGTTATGCCTTTAAATAAATACTGTTTTCGGGTAATGTTCTCAGACTCAGGTCTCTTATGGGACCCCAAACACAAAATGCTTGGGTATTGTATACTCTAATTCTATTAAAGATACTATCCACACCAATCTTAATGTAGTTAAAACAAAAATAGTGGATATGTCTGATCGTTGGTCTCCTATATTTCTATTGTGGTGGGAGCAGGTTAGCCACTATCAAAAAGATGATGTTACCCATTGTTAATTTTTATTTATCCAGACACTCTATCACTCTTCCGCAGTTATTCTTTAAATCTGTTAATACTTTATTAACACGATTTTTATGGAATAAATGGAAAGCTTGCATATCACTAGCCAAGTTACAATAGCCTAAAGAGAGTGGCAATGTCAGTTTCCCAAATTTCAAGAAATACCACTCTGCAGTTACACTTAGACAAATCTGGCTATCCCTTGCACCGACGTTACATCATAATTTAATGAGTATCCCTTTCCCTCTTCTTCTTCTTTTCTTTTCTTTCATCTTCTCGTTCCCTTTTCCTAACACAAAATTCTCTCATAAAATGCTATTTTGTTCTTAAGAGTTATGTTTTTATACTGCCCCAGATTTAGATTACTCCTTTGGAATCTATAAGTGCTTTTGTATGTGTCCATCACTTGTTGTTACTCATGTCATTTTGCTTCTCAATTTAATAAAGTATTTTCAAACTTAGAACAAAAAAGAATTCGTTTTCTGGAGCATCTTCTTACAAATCCCTCAATTCACTCAAGGAAGTCTGCATTGAACCCATAAAGAAACAATTCACGCTGTCTGCTCTATAAGATGGGCTCAGCACTCTTTGTTACTGCTTCACTTTCGAGTACTTTTCAATGAGTAGTGCCCATTTAGTATGCCACGTGTCAGGATGCTGATGTGGTTTCTACTTCTTAAATTTGTTCTAGACCATCATCTTTTGGGGGAGTCGCTAATCTCTTGCACATCTCACTGTACATTCATACCTTTAAATTGAGACCTCCTCTGTCATGGAAGAAGTCCGTGGAAAGTCTGCAGTGTCCAGTGGGACATGCATTTACTGACCTATACTCAACAATAATCACAACCACAACACAGCTATTCCTACCTGATTCTCCCGAGATTTCCTCAAAACTGTCATTGGCACACCACCATCAGCAGATTTTCTGTCCCTGGCACTGCAGCTTAGAACACCTCACCACATCCAGTTAGCTCGCATCATGCCTTGCATTTGAGATCTGTTAAAATATAGCTGTAGGATGCATCACTAGACTGCAAAAATGCACGCCTCAAGGGTTCAAGTTTATTATTGTATTAATCATAACATGAATACAATAAATATACATTCAATGAAAAAAAAATATGCCACAATAAAAAGCTATTTTTGCTTATGGTAGTATGAGCCATAAACAATGCACAAACTGCGAATAGAAAGCAACACATTGATTTATTAAGTCCTTAAAAAGCTGTAAACTAAATCTAAACATCTGGTTAATGATGTCAGAAAAGAAGTTATTTGATTAGCAAAACAGAATTCAATTGCTTTTTTAGTAGACTTAATATGTGACTCGTTTAAATATTTTCAAAGATATAGTTTCCGCAGATTTAACAATTTAGGACGGATACAAATTATATGTTCTATTGTTCCAAGTTTGTAGCCACTCAGGCAACATGATCCATGGTTGTTAAGATGGGGATTCCAGGGTTTTTCGAACTGTGCCAAAGAAATATAGAGTCTGAACCTCAAGTATTTCCATTTCTTTGAGGCATCTAAATTAGAATCAAGATAGGGTTCCTCGTAATTTAAATAAGAATTGTACTGTGTTTATAATTTGATAATGATTCAAAATCTATGTTAAGGTAATACAGATTCAAAGTTATTTTTTTATCAATCGCTTCCGTTTGGAAGGTGGCAGAGATGAGAATGAATCCAGGTGCGGGAGATTGTGTTGTCTAATTACTTCACTGATGTTATCCAAATTAAAGGCGAAATGTTGATTCTTGTTCTTCTTCAGGTCCTCAAAGAATAATCCTTTTATTGAGAGACTCTTAACATTGACACAGTCACACAAATAGCTTATTATTGAGATAGTATGTAGAGCTGCCAAGGATTTTATATTTATACTTTGTGGAGAAGTGTGCTGATTTAAGAGCTGCCTTATGCTCTGTATACATGTTTTGTCCAGCTCTGTTAATGTTTTACTGCTGAACACCACTGATGCATAAAGCAGAAATGGATTAAGCTTTGATGTTAATGCTGTGATAGACTGGCTGACTGCTCTTCCTCCACAGAGTTTTGAGAATCTTCTCATGGGTTTTGTAATTGTGGTTGACTTTTACTACTTGGTATCCATGTGAACTGACCAAGAGAGATTTGCATCAACGGTTACTCCCAAATATGCATAACTGTCTAGTTGTTCTATGATTGCATTGCCAAGCTACCAAGCAATGGGTTTTACTTTTTTCCCCAAATGTTACAATTTTAGCTTTTAAAAAATGAATATGCAAGTCGTTTTCTAGGTTGTAGGAGTTCAATTTGGATAACTAGTGTTGCAAACCTTTACGGATTAAGGAAAATAAAACAACGCCATCAGCATACGCCAAATGAGTGACACCATGGGTGCCAAGCTTTGGAGGGGAGAAACCTCAACTCCTTTCAGACACCTCTGCAGGTCGGCAATGTACAATGAAAACAGTAAAGGGGCTAAAATGCAACCTTGTTTAAGATCATTTGAGGTGTATGTTTTGGATGATAAGGCATCTGTTGACGTTAATTTTACTCTAACTCAAAAGTCTTTATGTATTTTGATTACAAAATTAGGTAGGGACTGATCAATGCCCCATTTTAGCAGTTTATTCCAAAGTCTGCCACTGTTGATTTTATCAAAGGCAGAACTTTAGTCAATAAAACAAGCGTAAAGAGTGATGGGCTTTTCTTTGCCCTTTTGCCAGAATGATCAACGCTGCGATGTTATCAATTGTCGAACAGCCAATTTGGAATTCTGTCTGGGTGAATGGGATTGGATGGTCTGTTAGTAAATTGGGTAGGTATTCAGGAAACAATTTCCCTTCACAATCCAATAAGGCTATTAAACATTAATTCAGAGGGTCAGACTTCTCTCCTTTTTTTTTAAATCGGAGGAATAATAGAGCCTTTCCAACAGTCAGGAATAGACCCTTCTAAAATCGCTTTTGAAAAAAGTTTAAATAACATAGAACTCCACATAACAGGATCTGCCTTTAAGACATCTATTGGGAGCCTATTGGGGCCCACAGCTCAAGAGGGGTGAGATATTTTTATCAATAAAATAATTTATTTTGCAGTAGGCTTAAAGGTAGTGTTTCATAAAAGAGATGTGGTACAGTAACCTCAGTGGGGCATGAATATAGTGTTCCGATGAGGGATGCCCAGATATCATTTGAAATAAAATGATAATTTGCTGGTATATATGCTCCTGGCCCTTGTCCAATCAACGCCCAGAAGTGTTGTGTGTTGTTTGTCCTAATGGTAGTAACTCATTTTGGTGAGGCAGCTCCCAGTGCATCCCTGGTTATGCCTTTTATTCTCGATTTCATAGCTAATTTAGAAGTCTTTATATTGACGTTACGCTCCAAAAAGCACGTTTCTTTTAAAGCCCTTAATTATTTCCAGTGTTGTCTCTTTGCATTTGTGATTAAGCTTCTAGTGTAATTTGGTTTAGCTTATCTCTTGATGTTGATACAGATGAAAGATAACTTGACGTAGAATGTAACATTGCTTCCCAGTCATGGTCACACTTCAAGTCATACCATCAAACACATCTGGGGGCTTTCTAATAAATGTTGACACAGGTACAGATGTGTCTGGCCATACAACCTATGTAATTTTGTGCATGACTGCCATTAGTGACCCCTCCTGGTCGGAAGGCCATTTTGCACCCGGTGCACTACAGCCTTGAGAGATTGTTGTGAAGGTTGAGGGCCTGTGGGTTTCAAGGGAAAGCGTGGGACATCTTGAAAGCTTTCCTAACTAATAGAGACCAGTGTGTGGCAATGGGTGATTACGCATCTAAACCTTTTGCGTTGCCCTGTGGTGTTCCCCAGGGCTCTTCCCTAAGCCCCACACTATTTAATATTTATGTCACCTCGCTGGCCCCGACTCTCAGGTCCTTTGGTTTTGATTTAACATCTTATGCAGATGACACACAAATTATGGTGAAGGAAGAAGGAATTGCTACACAATTCCAGGAATGTATGTTGGCAGTGAGCAGGTGGATGACTGACAATTGCCTCAAATTAAACACAGCCAAAACTGAAGTAATTGTATTTGGCGCATAGAAGGACTTTTGGAGTCCTCGCTGGTGGCTGGGAGAGATGGGTTCCCCGCCTATCCCAGTCGCTAGGGTGAAGAACTTGGGTGTCCTCATTGATGAGCAGCTCACCTTTAGGCCCCAGGTCAATGCCATAGCATCATCAATATTTTTTATACTTAAAATGGTACGGAAGATTCTCCCTTTCCTACCTGAGAGCAGTAAAAGAACAGTTATTACTGCATTAGTGTTGTCGCGCCTAGACTACTGCAACAGCCTGCTTTTGAATGCTCAACAGGGGCTTCTTAATAAAATGCAGATGTTGCAAAATGCGGCAGCAGACTGCTGACGGGCATACCAAAGTATGCCTCCATCTCCGCCGAAATTATTAAATTACATTTGCTGCCAGTACGGAAGCGGATCTCTTTCAAAGCCTTATGTCTGGTCTACAAGGCCTTGCAAGGCCTGGGGCCGGCCGGCCTGAAGCAGTACTTTCAATGGTATCTTCCTCCCAAACACTTAAGGTCCGCTGGGCAGCGCTTGGCCAAAGTTCCTCGAATAAAGAAGGCATGGTGGGGAGGCAGGAGCTTTGTTTTGGGGGCAACGAAGGCCTGGAATGCCTTGCCCTTTGCCTTGAGGAACATGACAGACCTGATGACCTTTAGGAGAGGTATTAAAACCTGGCTGTTTACAAATTAACCTGATTCTGGCCTGATCCTTTAGGAGTAATCATCAGCGCCAGGACACCTTCGGGTAACAGCGCGCTGTATAAATGCAAAAAATAAAAATAAATAAATAAAAATAAGGTTGGCAGGAGCAATGTGTTTTAGTGTTGGTGACTTTAATAAGCTCCCCTTCGGAGATGTGAGTGAAATATCCACTAGCATTTCAAAACCATGTTCTGGGGGGGGGCCTTCATTTACACATCATTAAAATGCTAAAAGGAGTGGTTTAAAGTTAAATATTCAGGGTGCTGTGAATGCAGGACCGAATGCCAGGGTACTGGATGTAAATCGAGTATCTCACTCACCTCCCTGAGTAACAGGATGTAGTGCAGGGACTTGTTTTCCTAAATTCACTTGCGGTCCCACCTGTGGTTCACCACACACACATACCCAATGGGTTTGCACAGTCTTCTTTCCAAAGGAGGAGCTGGTGTTACTGAGTGGATATTTGTTTATGGGCACCTGGCCCACTAATTGCTAATGTATACCAGGCTGGTCATGGGCTAGGGTGTAGCTGCTGTGGCACCAGCTCACCTGTTACCAGTGCCGATCTATCCAACTGTTTGAGTCCTACTCTGAGCGGGTTAGGGCGAGACATGGTGGGCATGCACACAGTGGTGGCCAGGGTACATGCTGCACCTGGGCTGAAATGCAGGTCCCTCCGTGTCCTGGCTGGGCCAAGCAGTGCAGCTCAAATCCAGCCAATCCAAGGTGTCGGAACAGATGGGTCGGTGCTAAGCCTGAGCCTCTCTGGCTCTTTTCCTGTTTGCCATCATGACTCATTCTACAGGCTGGTTTGTGTGTGATGGATCAGTACTGATAAATTAATGAGTTAATGTACACCGAGACATGGCATAAGCAATTTACAGAAGAGACTTAAGGCACTTTTTTAACTTCAAAGAGTGTGGGGCTTGTCACAGAGTTTGAATTTCATAGAGAATAAATGGCAGCCAAAATAATAGAAAAAATTTAAGAGTTCCATAAGCATTATAAAGCCATAACAGCTTAATTGAGGGCAGCAAGTGATGTCGGATCTTGTGGCTCAGAGGACTAATACATCTAAATGCAAGAATACATTTGTGGCATCATGGCCAGAGATTCGAATCCCAGAAGCAGGGGTGGCTCCAGGGTGATGGCGGAGTAGAGTCACTCCACTTGTCAGTCAGTCACAGAAAAATTTAAGAGTAATGAAACAATACCATTTTATTGTTCTTTGACTGGCTCTGACATGTGTGCAGGGCGGGCCGGGCCACAACAGGCAGATGGTGGCACTTAGAAGCGCGCATATATAGTTTTCACCGGCCGTCCTAGGCTGGCCATAAATACATGCGCACTTACATTTCCTCCACTGTACTGTGTTCACAGCCTGGTTGGAGAAAAGCTGCAGGCAGTGTGTGAGCGTCAGAGCCGGCCACTCAGACCAATCCTGGCGCTACTATCCTAGCAGGAGAGCAGCACCAGGATTGGCTGAGCAGCCTCTGCCTTGCCACAGACTGCTGGGATATCTCTGAGACCGCGGCAGCCATTGGCGTCGGAGGCTGTGGGGAAAAGGTAAGTTTTCTGAAATATTTGTTTTTCTTCCCTGTCCCCCCACCTTTGTGTTGTGCCGGCCACCACTGCCCAGGAGGTCCACTCAGCATTTTTTCTTCCTGAGGTTGATCAAATCAGTGCCATTAATAATAAACATCTGTCATTTGTCAAAGGCACCAGAAAGACCTTGGGCTGAAGGTTCTGCGCAGTCTACAAATAAAACTGTGATGGTATGCAGTTAGGAAAGAGTTCCCAGGCAACTAGGGTGTGAATGATGGTTTTGGGGACAACACCAAGAAAACCTCACCATTCCACGAAGGGCACAGGAAGAAGAGGGAGGTACAGATGAACGCGGTGACAGATACATAAATATATGATGAGGAACAAGAAGAGATTAGTTTATTGTGACAAATACTATGGTTTCTGACAGTTGAACAAACATAACACAGTGCTGCGCCTTACTGTTTAATGTGTAAATGTCCAGGAAGAAAGTGGGGCTGATGTGTTTATCTATTTGGAGTTCAGAGAGTAGCAACTTTTTTTGGCAGAAACTACAATCTTAAAACTTGGGCAGAAATCTATGACGTTGTAGAATGCCAGAATCAAGGAACAAGTCCATAACCTCCACTGTACTACAAATGAGCAGAAACTCAAAAGTTATAATTGGGAACAATAGTGAAGTTCCAGTCTCAACCTAAGATGACTGCACTGAGGGTTCTTTGGTGCAACCAATAGTCTTCCTAACACTCGGATGGCCAAGAATTTGAGGTGTGCAGCAACCCATAGAATTTGTGCTAAAGCTCAGGCTCTTTGCAGTTAAAAAGTGAAATATCTGAGGGGGTAAACCTTGATCAGAAGCTCACCTTCCCTCACCAAATGTATGTGGTAGGTAGTGCTTGCGTTCTACGTTATGACTCGATAAGGAAAATGCTGCCCATTCCTCCCTTAGAATCTTATGCAACGACTATTACGTCTTGTGTTATGTTGAGACTACTATACTTTGGCAACTGTCAAATACACAAGGTTACAAAAAGTTCAAAAAGTTGCTACTCCAATCATCTTTAAGAGGAATAAATTTGCTCATGCTACTGACACCAAGAAAACAGTCCCTCTGTCTGGTTCTTGAATCAATTGTTTTATAGATTGGATCACCCAGACTTTGCAGGTCATCTTCAGCTGTAGCCTCCTCAAATGCCATTTAAGTCAAGAAATGTTCTTTTACAGCTGCCAAAAGGCAAGATTTCGCTGTGGGGTATGTTTTTTCCAGTTCTTAGGGCCTGAGATCTAGAAGAATCTCCAGGTAGGAATGCAATGTTTCGTTTTAGGTTTGATGTACAATGGCATTCGTACCATTTATAGTAAACATATTCTATGCATACTCTAAGGGACTTTTATTCAGTCTCCTTAAGCCATTAGCTTCTTCAGCTCAGGAAACTTCAGTCGTTAGTTTGAGACATGCTTAATCACATCTTGGATCATCCCAAAGGATTATTCCACTCACACCTGTTTCCTATTGGCCATTTGGTAGTAAGTATCCTTCCACCATTGCAAAGTTACAGGGCCGGATTTACAACAGAAAAATCTACTGTCAGCAATAATTTATTTTTATCATCCATGCATCATATATACAAAGCAATCCTTTTATTTACTGTTTTGCTTCGCAGCAGACATGTTTTAATTGTTTTGTCATCACTAGCATCAAACTTAATGGCTTTGTCAATGCTTGTTAGGTATTGCATTTGAGCTTAATACTATTTTCTCTCGGCTGATTCTAGTTGTCTTTAAAGTCAAGAAACCACTAGATGCTGTAATGCCTCTTTATAAATAAATAATCAAACCACTCAACTCAATGTTGGTAAAAATGTTTTTTGTGGTCAGGGATTAACAGAGTATGAATAGGACAATATTCTTAAACACTGATCAGGTTCTTTACCGAGGGCAGGCCGTTCTGAGGCCTTCGGCAGCTGGAGTCCAAGTGGCAGTTGATGCCTCGGAGTCCATCAACTGTGGGCTTCAGGTGCCTCGGTACCCAGCTGCCACTGGGCAATAAAAAACAGAATTGTTAACTCCTGGGGGCAGAAGCAGTGCATGCAGCTGTTGTATGAACCGCCCTCCCTGTGCCGAATCTGAGCGGCTTGGCAAACACTAAACTCATTAAACAAGGCCTAATCTCACAGGCCGTTGTAAAGTAAACATTTATACTCATCATGCCTTTGCTTGTGTGCATGCTTAACACAAAAATAAAAAATAACGTATCTTTGACACAAATGTTTTTTTTTTAGCTAGGAAAGGAAATCAAAATCTGTCAAGGTTGCCCGAGCTCGTAAATTAGGCATGGAAGCAGGTTCGGGTTTCTATTTTGGCACTGTGCTCTCGTGGTGTGAATTAAACAAACGAATAACTGTGCAAACAGATAAGAGAGGAAATGTCAGGGAGAAAGCGGAACTAACATGCCTCGCGCTGGCGCGCGCGATGGTTGGAGCAGGTGTGACGACAGAGAGCAGCGAGGGAACAGCTCCCAGACAGCACAGGAAGGGTTTTAAGAAAATGTACGCTTGCCAGGCTTCCGGGGGATAAGTTAATACCGCGTCGCAAAAGCCTCAAAGTAGCTAGGACGGGATTGCTGGCAACTGGTTGTGTTTTAAGTTACTCTAGACTTTGGAAATGGTGAACCAGGTTTAGGTCTCTGGGTCGGATCAACATATAGAATCACTTAATCTCCCACTGCCTGTTAAAAACAAGCATTGGCATAGCCAATAGATCTCGGTTTTGGGACCTTCTAAGTATTTAGTTATGTAGCACAATATCCTTGTTGCAAAAACATCAACTGTTGCATGGCTAAACACTTATAAGGTCCCAAAGGAGAGACCTATTGGCTATGCCAATGCTTGTTTTTAAAAGGCAGGGGGAGATTAAGTGATTCTCTGTATGTTGATCCGACCCAGAGACCTAAACCTGGTTCACCATTTCCAAAGTCAGGAGCTCTGGCCGTAATGCCGCATCCTGAGGAGTGGTACAAAAGGGGGTGGTGATGGACGGAGCATCTGAACTAATGAAACACTCACACCCAGTCAACAGATCTGGGTTTAATCCATAACCGTTCTTTAGCCCACTCTGCCACCCCAGTTCAGACATGGCCATATGCAAATCAGTCTGACCCTGTGCCTCATGGGAACAGTCCAGCCTGAACTGCCAAGCCATGCCTTCCCTGGACCGGATTCAAGCTTTCTAGAACCGGTTTCTGGCATTACAGCCGTCTTCAGCCAGGCCTGCTTGAATCCAGTGGCAAAGTGAGCAAGGGACTCACGTTTGAGCATACCCTGCCAACTTATAGCGAACAAAGTGGTACAAAAGGGGGTGGTGATGGACGGAGCATCTGAACCAATCAAACACTCACACCCAGTCAACAGATCTGGGTTAAATCCATCACCGTTCTTAAGCCCACTCTGCCACCCCAGTTTAGACATGGTCATATGCAAATCAGTCTGACCCTGAGGAGTAGCAGACAGAAGCCACTGGAACGCTGGGCTCAAGACTCCAACAGGACCTCGAGCAGAGCTAAGCAGCAAGCACTTACAGATGCTGGTTCACGCGCTGGAGAAAAACATTGTAGATGCTGCTTTACAAACTACAATGCTGAAGGACTCATAGAAGAGCACACCATGGCACACATTTCTCAAGCAGTGAAAGCTCATGTAACAACACTGCCTCTCAAACTGTCAAGATAACCCAATACTTGCGTGGGAGCAAAATGCAACCACTCGCAGCTCTCACCTTGTTACTGTAGCAGCAGCTAGATAACCAAAGAGGTAACTGTTATGAAGTGTGGAGTAGGGAGTTAGAGAAGAGACACCGGGGAATAGATTGTGTAGGTAAAAGTCCGTTATTTCTCTGAAGATTAGTTTCAAAATAGTGACGGTTGGTGACATTTCAAAATAGTGGAGAGTGAAAGTTTGGGAAGAGCGTTACATCCCGAACAAACTAACTCAATCTACATAAGTGTGGTTTGAGGGATTCTCTCACCGACAAAATTATGAAAAAAGTGACAAGCAGTGCATTTGAAACCAAATTTGTGAAAAAAAGAGGGTATATGAAACATTTGTGAACGTGTAGTCTTGAAATGTTTTAACGCATCTTCAAAAATGTTTACAAAACCTGACAGGGACGCGCATTGCTATGCACCAGGCTGCACCTCAACAAAAAACACCTTCGCAGGTTCTTGAACTACTGGGTGACGAAGAAACCCTTAGGGCTGCAAAGTTTTACCTATCACTAGCCATGTAGGAGAAATCGACAGCCATTTTGGGCTCTAGTTTCCTCTTACTGGGACCGTCTTTCCATTTCGGCATTGAAACGTGTCTATGCGAATCCCCCGCTCCAAGATGGCTGTTGAATGTCTTGCGACGGTTGTTACTAAACCTGGTTGTTTCCATGGTAATTGTATACAGAGCTCGGGGATCGGACAGTGGCCTTACGAGGTAAATATTACGCGACTGTTTTGGACTTTACAATCAGTGTAGGCTATGGAAGCGGCAGAGGAGGGGCTGCAGGTAATAAGACCGGCGGGTGCCGGGGGAGGAGGGACAAAGCAAACACATCGGATCTACTGAGTGTGGGGACAGGGACGGTTTGTGTGACTGTACTGCAGAGGTAGAGCCAAAGTTGTTCCAGAGACGTGGGGAGTGGATTGAACCCAGAGGCGATATAGGACGTCAAAGTAGACCAGGTACCATACGGTAGTTGTCGAAGTTTGGGAGGCGGAATTGAGTGTATGGAATGTTGGGTATGCCCGAGCCTGTGGATCAGTGCTGATGGATAGATGTTGACGAGGCCTTATCTCAGTTGTAAAGCCACACTGACAGGTTGAACAAGCACTGGCGTTGCCAATAGGTCTCGCAGTAGGAAAGTTGGAGCTATTACAATTTCAAATAACAATGCCTTTTATTTTTGTTTTCATTTTAAAAACATAAAGGGCTTTGTCATTTACAAAACCAATAGCTCCAACTTTCCTACTGCGAGACCTATTGTGCACTGCACAGTGTGGGTGAAAGTGGCACTGCGTGTGTGTGAGTGGCTTTGAGTGAGTTGCGTTGCGTGGGTGAGTGGCGTTGCATGTGTGAGTGTTGTTGCGTGGGTGAGTGGCGTTGCGTGGGTGAGAGTGGCGTTGCGTGTGTGAGAGTGGGCTTGCGTGGGTGTGAGTGGCGTTGTGTGTCTGAAAGTGGTGCTGTGTGGGTAAAAGTGGCACTGCGTGGGTGTGAGTGGTGTTGCGTGGGTGAGTGGCGCTGCGTGGGTGAGTGGCGTTGCGTGGGTGAGTGGCGTTGCGTGGGTGAGTGGCGTTGCGTGGGTGAGTGGCGTTGCGTGTGTGAGTGGCATTGCGTGTGTGAGTGGCGTTGCATGTGTGAGTGGCGTTTCATGTGTGAGTGGCGTTGCATGTGTGAGCGGCGTTGCGTGTGTGAGCGGCGTTGCGTGTGTGAGCGGCGTTGCGTGTGTGAGCGGCGTTGCGTGGGTGAGCGGCGTTGCGTGGATGAGCGGCGTTGCGTGGGTGAGCGGCGTTGCGTTGGTGAGCGGCATTGCGTGGGTGAGCGGCGTTGCGTGGGTGAGCGGCGTTGCGTGTGTGAGTGGCGTTGCATGTGTGAGTGGCGTTGCATGTGTGAGTGGCGTTGCGTGGATGAGTGGCGTTGCGTGGATGAGTGGCGTTGCGTGGATGAGTGGCGTTGCATGGATGAGTGGGGTTGCGTGGATGAGTGAGGTTGCGTGGATGAGTGGGGTTGCGTGGGTGAGTTGTGTTGCGTGTGTGAGTGGTGTTGCTTGGGTGAGTGGCGTTGCGTGGGTGAGTGTGGCATTGCGTGGGTGATAGTGGGCTTGCGTGGGTGTGAGTGGCGTTGCGTGTCTGAAAGTGGTGCTGTGTGGGTCAAAGTGGCACTGCGTGGGTGTGAGTGGCCTTGCGTGAGTGAGTGAGTGAGTGAGTGGCGTTGCGTGGGTGAGTGTGGTGTTGTGTGGATGATAGTGGGCTTGCGTGGGTGTGAGTGGCGTTGCGTGTCTGTAAGTGTTGCTGTGTGGGTGAAAGTGGCACAGAGCCTTTGATGTGGCCTGGCGCAGGAGAAATGCTGCTGCTGCTAATTAAATATAAAAAGTGTTTAGGGACTCACGACTGCCGAGAGTAACAAGGCAGTGCTGGGAGGGGGGCTGCACACCAACTGAAGTTCTCTGGTTGCACGGCCTGCGGCCGGCCGTGTGAAGTGATAAGCCTTTGAAGTACACAGGCATGCTGTGACGGAGGTGTGAGAGGTCAGGCAGGGAACAGATGGCCTGGCTGTGAAGCAGGGGGCGGGGCAGCGCTGGGGATGCCTGTGGGAGGGTGATTGATGCCTTTGATGTGGGGAGGGAGGAGAGCCTTTTGCGAGCCTGCAGGAGAAATGCTGCCGATGCGCATGCATGTTTAATCACGTGATTCACGTGAACTTAAAGAAAACCGCGGCTGAAAGCCCGTGGTTTGAAGTGGATTTTGCCGACTTGAATTCTCCCCATTTCCCATTCCTGCGGAATGGTAAAGGCGAGACCTAATAATTGGAGAGTGACTGCTAGAACACGTACAGTCAGAGAGTGATTCGTGCACGGCATTACTGGTATTGTATTTATTTATGCCTTCTTACATAGCGCGGACATTACCCAAAGGTGCTAGAGCGACATATAGCAGACATATGTCGTAAGAATCTGGATTACATGATTATTGCAAGTAAGCTGTGTGTGTTTAACTAGAAGTGAGTGGCCGCACTCGTAAAAAAAAAAAAGAAAACGAAGATCAAAGAAGCTGCATGCCAGCTGGGTGTAGGGGAAAGCATTCAAGAGCGGCACTTAATCAAAGAAGCCACGACAGCTTTGCACGACGCGCGCGTTCTAGCAAAGCAAGCTAATCGCCGGATTGTCAGAGCACCTACTAAATGTCTCGGCCAGATCAGCGCATGCACTGGATCAGGCCGAGACCTAAAAATTGTAGGTAGACATCTTTTACAAGCATTGTGGTATATGTCATGTAGTGCAAGGTCTTAAACATGTGAGCTAGAATCCATTGCAAGAACCAGGGTGCCACCAGAATAATATTTCCGTTGCATCTGGGTGAATTTTCTGCGAGTGCATCCAACTAATCATAAATAGGGCTCCCGGTTTTCCGTTTAAACGCATTTTCACATATAAATACAGACGGAAAACAAGTTTTCCTTTATCTGTATTTATATATAAAAACGGGAAAATACTAGTATATTTGTTATTGACTTCAATAAATCACACCCCCGGACATCTCGTGTCTCCCCCTCCTTAGAGGGTTAAGAGGTGTCAGCCCAGCTGAGACAGCTTCCCGGCGCGCACACGGCGCACCCGAGTACTTCACAGGTCTTTGAAAGACCATTTACATCTTAATGAGGCTTTGTTGTTCACCCCTCGGCCCCCTGCCTCTTGACTCTGCTGATTGCTCCAGCACCCGTCTTTTCCTCTCAGACTGGACTACAGTGGTTCTCGGGCCTGAGGCGGGGCTTGCTGCCGAGGTGGGTGGCGGGGTGAGAGCAGCCCCTACAGAATGCAGTGCCCAGGCCCTTGATTAGAAGCTCACAGGGGGTCGGAAAGTAAACCGAGGAGCCCATAACGGTGCAGCTCGGAAGACTCCTACCACTGGTCGGAGTCTTCCGAGCTGCATCGTAATAAGCCTTTTACGTGTTGAGACATGTATCTACAGGCTTCGCCACGGTGCAAGAACAATACACCCTTTAAGGCCTGCTTAAGATGTGATTTTCAATAAATAAAACAGGAGCACTGCCTTTGCCTTTACTTTTCATGATTTACAGATCATACCTATGGTGGCATCTGACATAAGGCATCATTGGCTTGTCACCATAACTAATTCAGGACAAGAGTACTGAGCATAACCTTTCCAACATGGCAGACGGAAGCACACATCTTCCGCCGAGTCCAATGCTGCAGGTAAGGTACTCAACAGGTAGTTTGAGTCAAAGGCCTTCTCTTACTAGTGATTCATTAAGTTATTTTTCTGTACATTCTATAAAAGTGGCCTGTTGGAAACAACTACAAGAAATTTCAGACATGTCAAATTGACCCACACAAGGTGTGTGTAGCTCGTCGAGCACTAAATGTATTTACTTTGCATTCTGATGCTTGAAGTCCTGGCATTATGTTGGTAAAAAAGACAAGAACGAGAATACAAACTACAGAACCCAGAACTAGATGAAAGATTTACACTTAATGTGATAAATCTTCAGGTTGGAGCAGGTTTGTAAAGCAAGCCTTAAAAGGTCTGGAACTGGCTCATCTTCAATTTAACTGCATGTGGGTCATTTCGTCAACAAAAAACACAGAGCAGATAAGGCATTTATCACCCAAAACACCATTATAGAACAGCAAGCACCGTGTGCATAGTTTTTACACTCCAGCTGTGTGCAATACTTGCATTTGGAGTCTTGCTGATGCTTTCATAAAATCAGGACTACAACTCCCAGGATGCAAATCATAAAAGTGGACTGAAGGAGCTATTCATAAATGGGCTTGGGCAGCTTGGAACTCTGGAACAATCTATGACGTTTGCATAAAATACCCTCAAACACCTGTCCAAAGAATAACTGACATTCCGTAGTATTCTGGGGTAACTGGGAGAACTGTGAGTGGCCATGATTAAGTTGTCTTTTATCATTGAGGCCCTGAAATTGTACTCAAATCCATCAGACTTGGGAGGGCTCAGAGCCCCCCTTCAAGTTTAGGTATCTAAATGCCTTTTCTCGCAGAGATACTGAATCTCCTGGAAATTGTGACACATCGTTTTTGCATGTTTTGTATTTTCCTTTCAGCTTGTTAATTTCACTTTGGCATAGATGCAATTAAAGCAAAACTCCGTGATGAAGGACATTCTTCCACAATGAATATGGGATTAGGGACTGAGTTAAAAAAATTATATGAACACTGTTCACAGAGTTTTCATTAAGAATGAGGGTACTGTTTTGCAACAGCTAGCATTAACAGTCACAAATGCTCACTCTTTCGAATAGTGTGCTGCCAGATAGCACAGTAGGTGGTTTAATGCTAGCATTTATGACTTTAAAACTGCAAGGGTCGGAGACAAATGGCTTGTGATAGCACTTTTAAGCATATTTGGGACATTCTGCAAATGGCAATGTTTTCAGACGAATGTATAGTGTTGACCAATAACAACCGAGTGCATGTGTGCATCCACAATTTAAATAAATGTGGAAAAATACTAGCTGTAGCGTCATCTTTTGCTTGTGACAAAAATAAATGTGGATAAATACAGAAAAAAATGTCCAAAAAATAAATATGGATAAATACAGACGGAAATGGCAAAAAAATAAATACCATAAAACCGGGAGCCCTAATCATAAAACATAAAACATACCGAAAACAAGTTAGACCTTGGGCTTCCCAATGTTTGTTTGTAGAGATTTTATTTAACAATGGATAACTGAGTAAAGACAATGATATTGTTGTAAATAATTACAATTAAAATGCTTCTATCATGAAAATATGAGATTTTGAAAAATTCTGAAATCATCACACAGTTAAAAATGACAAAGGTCTAAAAAAGGGGAAGAGTCCTGAGTGACAAGACATACGCACACGCCCTCCCCATCAGTAAACACTAAAAAAAAAATTTCCTTTGGCACTGTCAATATTTTGACAGCTGCAAACCTTCTTCACACACTCTACCACAAAATCATAATTTCATTTGGCACAAATGTGATCACAACTCTGCGCTCTTCAGAGAGGCCAAAGATTGAATGAGCATGTAGTGTGAACACCATGTGACAGGCAGTCTGACAAACTCCTACAACCTTCAGCTTCAAATCTAGAGCTCCCAAACCTACCCATCATGAAAGCCCTTTCAACTCCCTGAACTCACCCAGACACTGAGAGGCGACTTAATTTGCATCATGTCGCAAAAACTACAGAAACAAATCAGGCAAAAGAAAAAAACATATAAGCAAAAGGGACCATGTAAACTGAGATAATCATGAACTGTACTGCTGACTTTGATTCCTTATAGGGTTCTCACACTTGTTGAGTAAGGGATCAGAGTATTTTTGCCTTTAAAGGACATGACTATAGGGCACAGTACGGTCCTTGTCCAATGTCAGTTTGTATTGGTGACAGAAGTTCGCCTCATACAAAGGGGTCTCATGCCACCTCGTGCAGTGTTTGCTGCACCTATTGTAGTGATACTGGTGGAGGGGTTCTGAAATCAGGGCCAAAATTGATGAAATTGGCTCTGGATCGCAACACACCATTGTTCACTTTTTTGTGTCCCTAAGCTATTCGGTGTAACGGGAGGGGCAAAAGAAATCTGCATATTCCTTTGTGTAATTCCTCATTTGCATAGAGGCATGGCCCAAGACACATGAGGTTGTGCATTTCCACACACACCTCAGATTCAAGAGCATAGACAACAAACACTGTCAAAGCCAATAGGTCTGCCTTGGCAAGCGTGCAATGTTTTATTTACTTACTTTTTTGGGGCAAAGACGTGCAATAGACATTAACATTTTAAATGAAAATAGTAAAATAAATTACACTTTTTAAAGGTGGCAGGTATATATTGGGAAAAAAGAAAAAAAAAAGCCCACAGCAAAAGTAATTTAGAAAAAATATGGATTGAGAGCAGATATTGGACCAACAGATCTTGCGTTGAAGTGGGCTACTTTTTAGGTTGAAGTGCACACGTAATATATTGCCATTCACTGCGAAACGATCTGACCCATAAGTATATGTATGAATGAATTAAACCAATTTAGAAAGCACACAGCTGCTCCAACAGAGTGTCCCAGTGCATGCTGTGGTGGCGGCACAAAATGTGAATGACGCGAACGGTCAAATAGTGAAAGAAGAGGGCTACAGAAAGCCCGTCTGTCCCTCCCCTGGAGCATGGCTCAAGTACTGCTCCTTGCCTAGTGTCCTTCCAATGTTCCTGCTTTAGGAGCTACTTTTTTCTTTAAGTTGCAGCACTCTATAAAAAGTGCATCTGATTGCAGGCTGTCTCTCTCTGTGTCCTACACTGTGTTGTTACTTTCCACTGCCCCACTCCTGCGCTATTGCTTTCCAAATCCCGTTGCCTGACCCCTAACTTCCCACGTTGTTGCTTACCTTGCCTCTCCCGCCACCCTCTTATGTTGTTGGTTGTTCCCTCCCACCCTTCCATCTTGTTGCCTGTTCCCTTCCACCCTAAAGTTTGTCTTCGTGTTGTAGAGTCCCGCTCCCAACTTGTTCTGCCCGGTTATATGACCCCTTCCATCCCGTTAATTGCCCCCCCCCCCCACCCCCCCATCCTCTTCAGTCCTGTGGCTTACAGTCTACAGTTTAAGAAAGTACGTGCAAAACCTTGTAGGCACAAGGTGGTTAACCTGAGCACTCCTATGTGCTGAATAAGCGAAAGGTACTCGATGGGTATGCTGATTCAAAGTTTTATTCACTTTGTCACATTCAATTACTTTGATGTGTAATCACAAATTGTAATCCAAATAGTCTCCATGTAGAAGAAAACGAAGCACAAGTTATATCACATGATAGTATCCAAAAAATTCCATGAGTGGCATCATGTACATCATCATTCATGTACATTGTTCAAATCCCCAATGCATTTCGAGCTGGATACTATCATGTGAACGAAAGCTGCCAGATAGTCTAAATAAATCACTAGGGAATACCATTCTCCTTACTCCCAACTTTCCATTGATTGGACATAGATGTAATTTGGCCGAAATCACACCATTTGATCAAGTGGGGAAGCTGACACTACAACTTGGCCACGGTGCAGAAATCCTTCAGAATCAGTCCTTCAACACAGACCAAGATGTTAATGTTTGGTGCTCCTATGCTGTTTGTCATCAAAATAACCCACTCCTTAAGTTCAGCCATGCTCAAAGCCCAAAGAAAGAATACATTTTGAAAGAAGACCCAGGTGCGAACATTTTTCAACACTGGATACGGGGACAATGAAAGAGTACACACCTTTTTATGCACAACAAAGAATTAATACAGAAATTAAAAAAAACAATCCCACAGTAGGCCAATATGAGCATTTGGTGCCAGAATGATGCAACACGTCAACAAAATATTTGAGTAAGTGTAGCCTCACATTCTAGCAAGATGTACTGAGTTAGCGCCTCTACAGAACCATACAAGAAACAGCGCTGGACACACTCATGCAACGATAAAACCAGCGACTGACAGCTGGCGAGTTAAGGAGTAGTCACTCACCCACAGTGGAACATTCCATACATCATTGTGTATTTTCTAGTTTATTTCCCTGCTTTACATATCATGGCATCTTTGCCACGCTGCTGAGTTACTAGGATTATAGCACTTTAACGCCACTGATATCTTCCACGCCCACTGTGCCCTAGCTAAAGCAGGAGGAAGGTACAACTAGCTGTGACATTGTGCGACAAAGGTGAACATAGCTCACTGCATATGTTGCATCCACTCACTAGGGTGACCAGAATTTGAGAAGCAAAAGCCTAATGTAGTTTCCACAGATTTCTTAAAGACAGGTTACAGCAAAAACTGCTAAACAGAATTACACAAAATTTGGTAGGGAGCTAGATTTTAGTCCGCAGATTGTGCTTTTTGTGATTTTTTTGTATATTCGTTCAGTAGGTATTGAGAAATTAAGGGTAAAAATAATTGTATATTTAGAATTTGGGATCATAAGAGTCCCATGAGCCTCCTGCGAGAGCGCAAAATCAAAAATGGAGCCTTGTGGTTGGCCAATATGCCGTTTTTTTCCATCCATGAGCCTTCACACTCTCACATGAGCAAGAGGATTCCACAAGAGCTCTGAGTGGGCTGGCTGTTGGACTGTTAGAAATAAAAAGGCTGCCATTACTGTTTACTGTGAACAACTGGAGGTGTTGTGGAAATAAAATAAAAAAGCTATATAAGGGGGCAGAAGAAGAGTATGCTGTCCCCAAAGATTTAGGGAGGAGGTATCCAAGGGATAAGTACTGTGAAGATTATAAATATATAATGTTTTTAACACATTTTTCTACGATCTGGAAGGACTTTTGCGGACTGTGAATAGTAAAATAGAGTAGATGAGTTCATAATATATTCTATTAGTAGGAATGGATATTGTGATGCTTGTTTTTGAGATAGGTACTGTGATAAATAGATGGTTAATTCTTTTTTTTATTTTTTAATACGATCTCACAATTGTTTTGTGAGATCGTATGAAGACAAGTATAAACAAGCATTGGCATAGCCAATAGGTCTCGACTTTGGGACCTTATAAGTGTTTAGCCATGCAACAGTTGACGTTGTTGCACCAAGGATATTGTAATGCATTACTAAATACGTATAAGGTCCCAAAGGCGAGACCTATTGGCTATGCCAATGCTTGTTCCCCTTCCTTTTGAGTAAGGACTGTGTAGTGCTGTAGCTAGACCTTGTGTTGGCAGCTGTATTCCAGCTCTTCCCCACAGCCAGGGAAGAGAGATGTGCTCCGCTCTAGCCCTGTGGTACCCAGATGGAGGTATCCATGGCAGGCAAGGAAGAGTGAGAAAGCTCTGACGCAGCCTGACTTCTCCATGCTGCCTGTAAGAAGGCCACATCTGTCGCTCCTGGAAAGAATGCAGGCGTTTAGGCGGGGGGAGGGATATTGTTTGGTTATAAAGCACAAATAAAATGTATCCTGTAACGAAATATTTTGTTTAAATTTCTAATTGTTTTCACTGTTATTGAAGAAAGCATATGGGGCTGCTCCTCTGTTTTAGCTGAGGAGCGTTGTCCCGCCTGCCACAAGCCCAACAAGCACACTCGAATAAGTAAAATGGCATATCAAGCCATTTAACTTAAACGTCACAGTGTGAGGGCAGGTTACTGGGCTGAATCCTGCAATTGCAGTATTACAGCTGCCCTTGCAGTGCGCATGTCAGGTTGGCCGACTCTAATGCTACTGTCAGTCTGACCTGCGCACTGTAAACCCAGAAATGCCGTGACTCTGAAACGGCCGGGGAATCACTGGCACAGGCCCCCCGCCTCAGAATGAGCACTGGGTTAGCGTGCTCCCACCAATCCTGGAGCTACTCTCAGAATGAGAACAGCTCCAGGTTTAGCTGTATTGGTGGCAACTGAGCAGGAAGTCCTTCCCTTTCCAGCTTGTGGACGCTGTTAGGGGAGAGAGGTGTGCACCAGGGTGAGCAGTATATGGTAAGTTTGGCGTCGTAGCTCCTCACCAAATTTTTATAATTGTAGCCGCCACTGGAAAGCATACAGGAAGCTCTGAGAGAATGTCAATGTGTTGTTGGCTGTCAGAAAGACCTTAGAAACACAAGCCCATAAGAGGAAAGACGGGTCAGGACTAAGGCATCTCCAGACATAGGAACTACTGAAGTGTAAGTAAGAGAAGGAGAAACATTAGTATTGTGTCTCTAACCACCAGAAGCTTTCTCAATAAGCCCTGGCTGAAGACAAAGGAAAGAAACCATCACCTTCTGTGGCAACTGGTGACGAAACGCACTCCATATATCCAGAGCAAAATCTAGTCTCAGTGGAGGATGATGGATTTGGGTTGGGAAGACTAGGATTCCCAGTGGCGTTCTCTGAAAAGAGCAGACATTCGTGTTCAATGTCCATCGGTCTACTTTGTTGAACTTTTTGTTTCCTTCTACATTTGTGAGCCATGCCTGTCGGACAGTGTAACAGGGTATCCCCGACCGGGCTCCCCGTTCCAGGATCTGGGCACGTACCCTTGCTAGAGACTACGCCAAGTACTGCCATTAATTCCTCTTCTGTCCCGCAGCAGACGGACTATCGTGGGTCAGGTGACGAGATGACAGCAATCCAGGAGAGTGAATGCGACTGGCCCTTTAATTTCCAAGGAACAGACGAGTGGGCGGAGCTACGGAGTGACGGAACACCGACAAAAGCGGAAGTCAGGGATGGGGAGGCGTGCTTGTACACCTGGAGCGGAGAGGAAGAAAACGAACGGCGAAGGAGTGAACAGAGCGAGACAGAGGAAACCTATCGTGGTGGACGAGGAGCCCCGACTGCCGCGGATACGCCTGGAGGCCAACGATTCCACAAGCCGCCCAGCCACTCACCCGGGGGAGGTGCGTGGCTTGCTCAGGTGCGTTATCGTTTCAGGGGCTGGGTGGGACGGAAGGGCGGTCCTGTAGTAAAGTAACGGACCCCATAGTTCCACGCTATCCCTATCCCGAGCACAAACCCCCCCCCCCTCACAACCCTCTCACGGAGACAGGAGGATAGGAGCACGTGTGGGTTTGTTTCCTCACTCCCTTTTCCCGGAGACCGCTGTCCGAGTAGGACATCCCTCTCACGAGTGCCTTTTGTTTGTTTTCCCTCCGGTACTGGGGACGGGCTGGTGGCATGATGGACCCCGAAGACAGCACAGCCCGACGGAGCTAGTCCGGCTATCGGAAGACTCAATACTTAGATCGTCAGAGAAGAAGGTCCCGGAGCCGATCTCCCCGTAGAACCCCTGTATTTAGACAGACCTGTTCAGACCACTTGTTACGGTCAATAAAACCGGTTGTAACTAAAACCCGCTTGTTGCCCTTCACTGGTAGCACGAGGAGCCTGGAAAAAGTTACAGACAGTAAAGTGACAGCGTCCCAGTGCATTATGTTTCCAAATAGCCATTACCAATTGCTGTGAAATCCTGTTTGAGATTTCCTTTGTTGCACTCCTACAGTGTACCATTAATCAGGGTGTTGACTTGTATCTTTGTTAACCACTTTCGGGCGTATGTGCCCGCCTTTGTTTTATTTAATCTGCAAGTGGATACATGGGAATGTTTCTATGTCAGCTCGTAGGCCCTTCACTGCCTTTCTGCGGTTTGTCTCATAAGCCGTAAAGCTCTGGCTGGATTAGTTTCCTTAGGAACACTTTATTGCAACTGTGTCTGAAGTATCAGTGTTGTAGTCATCCTGTGATGGAAATGTGTGAGCTGTATTGGGCAGTGTTCACGTTGTTTCATTGACTTCCACAATTGCTTGGCAGATTACGGAATGAAAAAAGCTATTCATCTCGCAAGACATGGCGAGAACGCTGTTGCGACCTGCAGGGTTGTTAGCTTAGGCAGGGCGGAGCGAAGCAGGTGCTTAATAACACCCCCAGGCTACAGCTTTAGGTGACTGTGCGATCTTATTTAACATCCACTGAACTTAACAGTTTGATACTGTTGAGAAGACAATGGAGCAGGCTGTCCGCTTCAGTTTTCCTGTTTGTTGCTCTGTATCTTGCGGAGTACCGTTTAAGCATCTTTGACATCTCGGAGGAAGACTGTATTAATGTACTTTCATAGCTTGTGTCAAGCAGAAGAGGCGTCAATTTCATATAACGGCTCACATGTGTATATCTCTTCGGAAAGCCAAGGTGTCAATTGAAATCTTTACTTCTAATACATGCGATGCGAGGCAATTATGAAAGGGAAGACTGGCATGGAGCACAACTTAAACAAAACAAGCGCGTTCTCGTGCTTAAAGGAGGCAGCAGGAGAGGGGCGAGAGGGGGGCCAGTGCTGGGGTAAAAGTGAATACATTTTAATTGCGAGAGCAAGCAGCGCCAGGAGCGATAATTGCTACCATATGGCCCCACGCGCTCCCGCAAGTGATTCGCCACACATGCACGCATTGCCATTGAAGGCAATAGAACGCGTGCACGTTTTTGCCTGAAAAGGCACATCAATGGCTAAAGGTCTTTTTGCATAGGCGAGACCTAAAAAAGAGCCAAGGCTCAATCAATAGTTACCATTTTTATTACATGGTTGAAGGAATGTTGTGATGTGATTGGTTGCAGAACTAAAGATAGTTCACTTTGTCCTTGGTGGTTTGGTGGAGGAAGGAGTCTGTTTGAGTTGTGCTCAGCAGAAGTTAAGTTATGTGGAGACTAAAGACACCAGTGTCTTCATCTGCATTTAAGAAAGAACTTTAAGTTTAGGTATTTAATAATATATTTAATAAACTTTGTTGTGAAGTGTCAGTAAGCGTACTAACGTATGTAAACTTATGCACACTATTTTTACAGAGCGAAAAGCTATTTGGGGAGGTGTAGATGTGCTGATAAAGCTTTTTTGAGGTGCCCATATAATGTAGAGAGATGTGAGAAAGCTTTGCAGATCGTGTTAAAAATATACTGTACAAGCTTAGTGCACTTGTAAGTAAAGGGAGCAGTGTTTCTGAAATCATAAAACAAAGAATGTAATAATACAAGATGTACTGTTCTTATGAGTCTGATTGTCCATATACTCTAGCCATATAAAATCTTTGAGTAGTGATATTGCTATTCGTAGAGTGCAAACTGTGGTAGGTCTTAGCAAAGGTGTCTCAAGAGGAATGTATTACTTAATAAAGGTTTATGAAATGAGCTTTGACGGCATTTTAAAATGTATTTGTTAAAAAAGCACAGTGTGAGTGTGTGGAATTTTTAAGGAGAAAAAGTAAGTTACTGGTGCATTAGATGAAAATATGTGATTGTGGGTGAAAAATGTAGAAAGCTTTAGAAAACATACTGATGTATCACTGTTATCAATTATTGATCTGTATCTAACTTTTACTTTTATTGTCATTCAGCTTTTTTTTACGGGGACAATGCAAACTTACCTCTGAGGAACTAATTGTCTACGTACATAAGCAGCAAAGAAAAGCCTTGTTAAGACATGCAGGGTTATTGTGCTGGTCACCAAGAACTACCTCTTGAACCTGTTTTCAGGTTGGAAGGATGTGGAAGCACCTGAACAGTTGTGCAGTTCAGCAGCATGCGAGCTAGTTTTGTGAACTGAAAATTACAGATGTGTTGTTTGCTGACACTTTATTGCCACCTAACCTGCTATGATATAGCAGGGAATTAAACACTCTTTGGCAGGCTAAGGTGGCTAAAAGGCTGGAAAAGAAGAGCTACCAACATCAAAATCCAGTAGGCAAAAATAGTGGGAGATATTAGCACCTGCTGATGAGCATCAGAGAAAAAGTTATATTTTTCTAAAGTTGTTTGTTTTGTTTGTATTATAGTTTTTCATGAAATTTGTTAACATAGTTGTTGTAGTTTTGTATTGTTGTTAAATTGTTTTGTTGAAATAAAAAATATTAACCTTACTTTTGATTTCTGTTTTTAACACTTATACATTTTAATTTTATTATAGTACTGCAATAAAGACTAAACCTGGCAGTTCTCAACAGAGAGGATACTCAATTTTATACTCTACTATGGGCATTTATCACTATGAAGAGAGGTATGTGCAAGAGTGCAGTCCCTACCCACAGCCTACTTTAGACATGTGTTACTCTGGGTAGTTGTGTCAGCTGACAAGGCAGTGTGTTTCCAGATCATAGTCTATATAGTTGTTATGCAAGACAGACTTCTCAGCATAGAGGTTATTTCATCCCCACACCTTACTTGTACACTTGTACATCTGTCATCCTGGGGAGAGCTGTGACCAGAGAGGTAAGCCCCTTTTCATACCCTAATTTGTACACCCATCATCAAAGACACAGGTGACAGGATAGAGAGGCCAGTTTCTTCCCACACTGTGCAACACAGCCTTATCATAAAAGAGAGATGTGACAGAAAACAGGGCAGTATTATGAATACCTGTCAGCATGAGAGGTGATATGAATAGAGAAATATATTTTTCTCAAGCCCTACTACAGACACCTCTCACTTTGAAAGGATGTGCTAGCGGATAAGTCACTTCATTCCCAGACAGCACTACATATCGCTGTTGTTCTAAGGAGAGGTGTCAGCACAGAGGCCACTGTTTCACTGCACCATACTGCACATCCATGTTGGCCTGGAGATACATGTTAGTGCAGAAGACAATGTTCATACTACTCTATACGTATATCATGCTGTGGAGAGTATGAATGGACAGGGAAACCCATTCCCATATGCTCATATATATGGTTATTTCCCTGGGGAGAGATCTCATTAGGGAGGCTAGTACTTGGTACTTACTATGGAATAGTGAGGTCTTACATGTGAGGTGAGTACCTTCCCCACCCTACCATGCATACTACTGAGCTGGGAGAAAGGTGTGATTGGAGAGGCAGTGTCTCAGCACCCTACTCTACAAGCTGGTCAACTTCATGCAAGGTCTCAGTGGAGACATCATCCCTACCAGTAGTCTAGTAGTGGGGATTATAAGGGATGAGTATTGTAATGAAGGAAAATGTAATTCTACCCATAAAGTAATTTTACGATCTTGCAAGAGTCTTGCAGGATCGTATTTAAAAAAAGGGCGCACACAAAATATGGTGCATAAAGCAGCAAACACTGCCTAAATGCAGTGGACCATGAGGACTGTGCACCTGGCTCTCCGAGAAGCTTGCGAGTGTCATTTAAAAAAAAAAAAGTGTAGCATAATACAAACAACAACAAAAATGAAAGTATAGGTCTGAAAAGAGCTTTTTTCAATAAACATTTTTGAACAACTGTATTTTTTTGTGTTTTTTTAACATTTTTTACTTTTTTGCCTTTTTTATGAGTGTAAAACAAAAACAAGAAATTGGGAGTAAACAAACAAATAAAGAACATCTCGTTCAAAACAAAGAGGAGAAAAAACTAGAAAAATATATATATATTTTTTAAACTACTGCCTAGGTGGGCAATTATGATCTTGGACAAGTTTGTCCTGTGCAGCCCTACTTGTCTGAGAAGAAGAAATCATCTCCAGGTTCAAGACGTGAACTCCTCATAGGAGTTATCAAGCTCTGCAGCACAGGCTAACGTAACATGAGCAAGACATTGAGGGTGCATAACTCTCAAATGTCACCACATCCCAGTGGTAGTCATGCTGTATTGCCTATTCTGGCTGCCCCAACTGAACTCCTTTTTAGGCTGAGCATTCGAGACCTCATGTATATACTCCACTCTATACTTATATACTTTATTAGAACATTGGAATGTTGGGAGCTCCATTGCAGACAATGGAGTGCTCCCTGCTTCTATGGGCCGGTAAAGGCCCGCAGAGCAACATTCCAATGTTCTACAAAGGCTTCTCGAAGCTCGAGGGGATTTATATCCCCTCGAGCTTCGAGAACCCTTTGTTTAATTTGTTAGAATATTCTGCCCTCTAGTGGCAGAATGTTCTAATAGCCTTATAGCCCTTCGTAGCAGAGCTATACCGGCTAAGTCCCGCTGTCTTGTTAAAGTCCCTCGCCTTCGGCTCGGGCCTTTAACGATTCAGAGGGCCTTTATTAGCCGGTATAGCCCGCTACGGCGGGCTATAAGGCTATAGTATATACTTATATGTGTATGTACTTTGTGGGCTCTGGAAATCAGCCATAGGACTTGTATGCTTCCGCTTATTTACTTTTTTTCTGTTCAATTGCCTCTATTTAACTGTCTTGATAGAAAACAACCAGCAGAGGTCAGTAAAATACCAGAGTTACTTTCTGCCGAGGGATTTTCTTTTTTCTATTTATCTGGCAACTGCCCCTATTTAACTTTCTTGATTGAAAATGACCAGCAGAGGCCAGTAAATTACCAGAATCACTTTAGCATTCTCTAGACTCAAGTCCATAGAAATTGTCTTCCACAAGCACCCGTAGACAGTAATATTTTTTTCAAATCTTGTATTTTCAGTGATATGGCCCCCGAAGGCCCTGATTTGTATATTTAAAACAGAGCTTTGGACTATACCATTTCCCGTGTGAAAGGCAATATTTCTCTCCAGGTGGTCCCATACATGGCGTGTCAAGCAGTTTGGGCCTTCCTTACCCTCCATTTTAAAGAACAGCAGATATTTCAGCACCCAACCTAATGTGCTGCATAGCTAAATACAAATAAGGTCCCAAAGGCGACACCGATTGCATTGAAATGCTTGTCATATATTTTACATAGGACATATTTCTCGGATACTTTTTTCCCTCCTGACCTCGTTTCGAACAATTGCCACACCAAGGACTCCTTGGATGGCTGAGGTGGGTGAGTTGTAGGAACATCACTAGGCTATTCATCTGAATCTGATAACATTCTGGTGACAGAAAATCAGCAATGTCAGAGAGGTAGCCAAAAAGGTTTAACCACAGCAAAACTCAAAAGCCAAAAGAAGCAACAAGGAAGGAATCTTTCTTTTCTAAATAAAAACATCCATATGAACCAATCACAATCCTTCCTTGGGATATCTTTCCTTTCCCAGGCATCTCGCAGGTGTCCCGCAAGAGTCTCGCAAAATCTTACTGAAAAGATGACTTTCTTATATCACAATTGGAACTAGAGTTGTTCAATCCTAAAACAACTCTTCTTTTGAATGAATCTGTGAATGGGTGCATGGGTTTCTGAGTGTGTCTATCAGAGGGTGGGTGAGTGGGCCTGTCAGAGGGTGGACAGTAAAAGAATTTAGGGGGCACACTGGAGCAGGTCCTCATGCCAGCTCCCCTGTCACAATCCTCTTGTCCAGCTTGCCTGCAGTCCGCTACCCTTTGCTACCTTTGGTTTGGGCCTCCTCTGCTCATTTTCTGCCTCTTCTCTGCTTGCTCCTGCCCTCTCAGTTGCCTCTTTCTGCTCATTCTCCCTATTATTTTGCTTCTCTTTGGTCACTCCTGACTTTTATTCTGCCTCTTACTGCTCATTTCTGACCTCTATTTTGCCTCTTGGTGATCGTTTCTCACCTCTATTTCGCCTCTATCTGCTCATTCTGCCTGTTATTTTGTCTCTATCTGCTCGCTCCTGACCTTTATTTTGCTTCTCTCTCTGCTCATTTCCGACCTTTATTCTGCCTCTTTCTGCTTGTTTATGACCTTTATTCTGCCTCTTGCTGCTCGTTTCTCACCTCTATTTTGTCTCTTTCAGCTCGTTTCTGACCTTTATTCAGCCTCTTACTGCTCGTTTCTGACCGTTATTCTGCCTCTTTCTGCTAGTTTCTCACCTTTATTCTGTCTCTTGCTGCTTGTTTCTGAACTTTATTTGGCCTTTTTCTGCTCGTTTCTCACCTTTATTTTGCCTCTTCTGCTAGTTTCTGACCTTTATTCTGCTTGTTTCTGCTCGTTGCTGACCTTTATTCTGCCCCTTTCAGCTTTTTTCTCACCTTTAGCTGGCCTCTTTCTGCTTGTTTCTCACCTTTATTTTGCCTCTTCCTACTCTTTTCCCCCGGGACTGCGAGGGCCTTGATGCTCCCCCATGGTCCTGGGGGGATAGAGTAGGAAGATGTGCCTCTTGCGGGAGTCGGTATTGTTGCTGCACAGAGAGAGCTACTGGAAAGGCAGCTCCCTGTGTATAGGAGCCCTCCTTTCATCTCCTTCCCTGCCTGCATGTCTATGGGGAGGGAAAGAGATAAAACCTCTGCTTCCAGTGGGTGGGGGCACTTTGACAGCTCCCGCCCGCTGGAACCGGAGTGTTTGCTGTTGCTTTGCAGGAGCTGTCAGCTCCCCCAAAGCAAAAGCAAACAGCTATGTCCCGGGGATGGGCAACCCTTGACATAGCAGGAGCTGACCCTGGGGAGTTTTGTTTTGTTTCATTTAACAAAAGCCCCAGGGCTTGCGGTCCGCTTACGCCTCATTCAATTCAAATACTTGCACTGTGCCTATTATACCAGAGAGAGATTGTGGAGGGCTGGCCTGATTGAGTCCCCGGAGTGCTTGCGATGTGGTCATGAGTTAGGCACCCTTCTACATACAGTGTGGGAATGTAGTGCCCTGGCGAGATTTTGGAAAGGTGTATGGGACTGTCTGTCGGAGATGCTGGGGTGGGAACTCCCCCGTACGGCGAAACTGGGCCTGCTCCATGTGCTAGAAGGGGTGGGCGGTAACATCTGCAAGAGACACTTGCTGTTACTAGGGTTGACTCTGACTAAACGGGATATAGCACAGGCCTGGAAGGATCCCAGGGCTCCCAAAGTGGTCGGGTGGAAGAAGGGTCTCGACTTTTGCATGGGACTGGAGAAGCCGGTGTTTGAGGCCAGAGGCTGCCCCACAAAACACTATAAAATATGGAAACGATGGGCAGACTACAAGGGATTGTGGCTGGAGCCTCTGCCACCGCCCAGAGGCGAGGATGGGCAGTTGTAATGGGCATGTTGAGACAAGGTTATTTCTACGGATAATTGTATGCTTAACTTAAACAGTGTCGGAGAGGAATCGTGTTGCAGGAAGGGGGGAGGGGAGGGTTGGGTAGTTGGGGGGAGGTGGAGGGTAGAGGGTTTGTCAATTAAAATGTATCGCACCATCTGAAACATGATTGTTGTCACAGCCCCTCCGGGGTTCGGAGTACTGTGAATGTCTATCTCTGCAATCTTAATAAAAACGGTTTTGAAAAAAAAAAGCCCCAGGGCTTAGGGGGGTTCATGCGCCCCACCAATTTATTTTATTTAAAGCCCGGGAGAGGTGGTGGGGCCCATGCGGGTGAGGGGGTCAGTGTTGCACCGCCGCACTAAATTAAACATAAGGCCCAGGGAGGAGGTGGTCCCTCATGGAGGGGGGCCACATGAGCCCCCTTCCTTTAATTTAATTAACTCAGCATGTCCCCCAGAGCTGGCCCACCTGAAAGTTTATTTAAAAACATGCGAAGGAGACCTCCTCCTGTGCTGCCTGAAAGAAACAGATAATAAATGAACTCACTGGCGTCTCTTTAAAGGAGAGCATAGTTTTATTTCTGCTTTGCAGAATGATTTTATCTTTGTCCCAAAACCTGAGACGTTTATTGAAAATTAAGAAAACCATCGGGGCACCGGGATAGCCCTCTGAAATTCCGGGATTGTCCCGGGAAATTCCAGACATCTGGTCACCCTACCACTCACCTGCAAGGATATATGGGTGTATCTGCATTGATTCGGACGTGAATACTCTTGATGAAAAGGTTCCCGGAAGGGGTGTGTGAGTCATCACCAGGCCCAGACGGGCCGTTGCGGGCACCGGGCAATCCCCCAGTGCGCCGCAAGGGTGGGGACCGGTTTTGGGCCCTGGGGGGCGTTTTCTTTACAGGGCTGTTTTTGCAGCATACCGGCCCGCCAAGGAGCTCGGTCGCACCCCCAGGGGGCCGGCCGAGCACTTTGCCAGGGCCGGATTTTGTTCTCAGTCCGACCCTGGTCATCGCGGACAAAGAACAATTGTGGTGACTGTTTAATTGATGATGTTCATGCTGATTCCCGGACCATTACAAGCATCTCTCTACGCTCCCGGACTCCAGGGGTTTTGAGGTTCACAGAAGTGACACTAACCCTAAATTGCAGTTCTCAAATTACTTGTTAGAACCTCCATCGGAAATTTGATTCTGGGACCAGTGAGAACTGCACCTGGTCTCCCCTGAACTATGTCCAGCAAATCCTAATAGAACATTTGTCAATCCTCGGGAGCTCCACTAACTGGACACAGGGCCTTTGACTTTGGGACCAATCTATTATTGTTAACTGAAGACTAAGAATGTTATGGCTTGGGCATCCCAGCTCAGGTTGGGTGGTGGGTTTTGAAGATTTTTGGCAGATTACGTGCCACACAGTTAAGACGATGAGCTAACCTTGTCTACACCGAGGACTCGGACAACTGGCAGACATATCGTAGCACATTTGATATATTTGTCATTTTCCTTCTTGCACCTTTAGTGTTAGAGATACACTGTCCACATGAAAGAGCACAGGATTCACAGTCTCAAACCAAAGGAATACATTGTCTCATACATCTCCATTGTATCCTTATCACAATGACTTACATGATAAATGCAATAGAACTGGTTGAGCTCTTAGCTTAACTAAGAAAGTAGTGTGACAACTTCCAGTAAAGAAAGATGCATTCCCTTCACAGATATAGGGACAAACAACTTCCAAGTCATTTTACTTTGATTTCCTGATAAAATGGGCGCGGGCGATGAGCCCATTGGTCTGAATTGCACACTTTACTTTCAGGCAGGTCATCACTGTTAGCAGTCCTAGGAATGAGAGGGCATACACAGCCCTCAAGACTGGGTTCTGTGCATACTTTGGATAGATTTCAGAGAGAAAGTATATTTCTGCTCTGCTCCTTTGTAGACCCGAAGCCCTAGTTTTTGAGACCAGCTGCAAACCTGCAGATTGATTGTGGAGGACAAGACCTTTCAGTGGGGCACCTGCTGGGGCACTCCAGAGCCTGTTGGGTACCCCACTCAGCACATTACATTGTATTGTATTGTATTGTATTGTAACGCATATTTATATAGCGCTGACTGTCACCCAAAGGGTGACATGCTGATGTGCTTTCTGCCCACCAAACCTAACTTGTATCTCACTGCAGATCCCAAGAGACTTCAAGCACATTTTTGATTTCCTTGTTCAGTGTGAGCCAGGACAGGCGCAGAGGGAATATCTTTTAGCCTTCCTGGCTTATAAGGGATCCTTAGGAGCCAGCAAATGATACACAGTTGGAGTCACTCGGAGAATTTTAGATGGTGTAACTGTGTCTCCAATCTCCTTTCAGCAAAGATTTACCTTGAGGTTTTCTCACAACATTTTAGCGGGTGCCAGGATGCCCATCCTTCCATCTCTACCCCATCCATGTCTGTCAGGCTTAGGCTGCCCTCTGGCGGACGAGGCTGCTGCATCAACAGGGGCATCCAGTTCTTCATCTACTCCTTCCACCAGGCCTAGTATGTAGCAGCACTAATCTCTGCCTCTCAAGGTACCACCACCTCCTCCATGGATTCTAATCTCCACCCCAGCAGGCCTAGCCATAAGGTTAGAATGTGTTTGATGAACATAATAATATTTCTTGTTTGTCTACAAACCCTTCTTTCACTACGTGTAAGGAGTGTTTGTTTACATCCCATACTTGAAAGTGTGATAAGTATAGTTATAAGATATGTGTATCGTCATGACTAGGTTAATTTTCCCGAAGAGTTGTCCAGTCACCTCCACAGGCATCTAACACAAAAGTTGGGAACCCTGATAAAAACTCTGTGGGATGCACTTATTGTCAGATTTGTGTCACTTGTACCTTACTTCACCAATCCTCCATTGATGAGAGCAAATTTGAAACATGTTTACAAGCCTTGTTTGCGGCAGAGTGCCAATTTCCATCTACGCGAAGTACAGCAAGTTTTCACTACAGTCATTAGCCATGCCCCTATTATTTATCTGACGTTTTACCTGGGGATGTCCTTCTGCCAATGTGATCAAATCTAGCAATTAAGAGATTTCTGTAGTCATATTAATGTATTTAAGTATTGTTCGAGTTTCTAAGAATACTGTGATGTATATATTTTTTATTAAGATTTTATCTGATGAAGGCGATGAATTGCTATCTAAATTAGCTTATATGTACTGGTTATGCTACTGGTGAAAAAAGCTGAATGTACTTTTTGATTCAACAGGTATGTTTTAAAAGAAAATCACAGCATAAAGAACTTGGGAGCAGTATTCCTCGCATGCAGCTGATTGATTCACAATTTCAAAACTATTTTGGATTGGCTCCGCCTCAATGATCAGAACACAGAGATCCAGCTTCTTGATCTACCCAGGGATTCTTCTCTCTTCGCTTAGCTTGTGTTAAAATGGTCTCGCACCAATCCAGGTACAGATGACAAGCAACTGCCCAACACTGTTTGACAGCGACCCGCCAGCTCCCTGAAAGTCAAGTGAGTCACTAAAAAGGTGTTCAATCACCTGCGACTACTCTAACGCATCCTCCAGCTGCTGCTACAGTGCAAATACAACTAGAAAATGGACGGAGTGCTGGAACTTTTCAACAACTCAGCCCCAGTCAACAGATCTGGGTTTAGTCCATCATTCTTTAGTTCACTTCGCCACCCCAGTTTGGACAAAGCCATATGCAAATCAGTCTTGACCCTGTTCCCCATGGGAACAGTCCAGCACAAACTGCCAAGCCAGGTCTTCCCATGACTGGAAACAAGCATCCTGGGACCGGTTTCGGGGTAACACCCCTCATCAGCCAGGCTAGCTTGAATCCTGTGGCACAGTGAGCAAGGGACCTGGCCTGGCAATTCGGGCTGGACTGTTCCCATCGGGAGCAGGCAGGCCCGGACTGGCCGTTGCTGGCACCGGGCAAACCCCCGGTGGGCCGCATGGTTGGGGGCCGTTTTTGGGCCCCTGGGGGCCGTTTTATATTACAGGGCCGTTTTTGCAGCATAGCTGCAAAAACGGCCCTGTAACAAAAACGGCCGAAAACCGGCCCTGGCACAGAGCGCGGTCGCACCCCGCCCTCCCGGAGGGGGGGAGGGGGGCCGGCCGAGCACTTTGCCAGGGCCGGTTCTGGTTCCCAGTCCGGCCCTGGGAGCAGGGTCAAGACTGATTTGCATATGGCTGGGTTCAAACTGGAAGGGCATGGGGAGCAAAAAACGATGGATTTAGGCTCAGACCTCTGTATTATGGTGAATGTTTAACATTGTTCATCATTCTTTCCATCAATTGCTCTTTTTTGTAGCTGCTACAGTGGTATCATCTTCCAACCAACTGCTGAAACCCTAACAGCTTCCTAAACATGATCTTGGAAAGTTCCAAAGAGCCCAACACCAGGTGGTCCAGCATTTTCCTCCATCTTTTTCATCATTTGGAATATCACATTCATCCTGGGGCAGAGCAGCTGTTGCTTTCTACAAGAGAGCCTCTCCTGCACAGAGAATCTCCTCTCTGTGCCACCCAAAGTACTCCCAGTCAGATTGGAGGTGTGAGTATGTGTGTTTCAATCAAATAAATGAATACATTTGAGAAAACGAGTAGCTCAAACAGATAATTTAGTACCGGTTGTTCCCATTGCCTGTTTGTCATTGCAGCAAATGTGGGTTTCCAGATGTTGCACCTTCAAAGCTACACCTTTAATGTACAGAAACAGAAAAACGATAGTCTTCGTGTACATATTTCACAATAGAGGCCACTGTCTGAGTTATTCCTTTGATATGGTAAAGTTAAATATGAATATGTGAATAAGGAAATTAAATATAGAGTTATTTGTGCCTTCTACCCTTACTGGTCTATGCGGTGTACCCAAGGGGATCTTCCCTTATCCTCCCAGTGTGTAACAATGGCTATGGAGCCCCTTGGGCAAACGACCATTCACGACCAAAAAGAGGGAATATTGCACAGACTCAGGAAAGGGATTTTGAAATGCATTCATTTGTGCAGCCACCATCATGCGAAGGAACCTTAGAAATGGCACAGTTAAAAAAAAAAAGTTGAAAAATATTTCAGCAAAGACACCTCATCTGTTGTGTAAAGTATCATTCGCACAGGCACACCAAGGGAACACTTTTCGAGAAATGTGCTGTGAATCGTATTATCAGTTCAGACAAACCTCTGGAAGGCAGCTGAGTACTGGCAAAGGATATACTAAAAACAGATAGCTCAGCCTGGCATCCCGCATCCGTAGAGGGTTCACAAATTAAAAAGGTGCCAATAATTCTTCATTTGACTCACAAAAAAAGCTGAAACTGGGAAACGCTCACTCTTGATGTTGCTCTCTTACACGGTCGCAGAAAATAAAATATTCTACCAAGCCTTCTACAGATAAATCAGGACATGTTTTGTGAAGTTATTAGCACCTTTAAAAAAAAGTTTAAAAAATGTGTTTAAATTTACGGTATCGTTGATCGAAGAAGGCTTAAAATAAGGCATATAACTCCAAAATAGCACGTCTGAAAGTGGCTCAGTAAGAGAGGAAAAGTAGCCCAAACAGCCCTACTCGTGCAATGATTCCCCTCCGATTGCCCCAATTACAAAGGACAAAGTAGTGGGTGCACACCTTTGGCAAGTACCACGGAAATAAAAGACACACAATTGATGGACGGAATGCAGAACAAATCAATACATTCACTCCCAGTCAAGAAATATGGGTTAAATCCATCATTCTTTTGCTCACCATGCCACCCCAGTTTCGACCTGGCCATATGCAAATCAGTCTTGACCTTGTGCCTCATGGGAACAGTCAAGCCCGAACTGCCAAGCCAGGTCCTCCCTGGACCTGAAACAAGCATCCTAGGACCGGTTTCCGGGTTTCATTGATTCCAATGGCACAGTGAGCCCGAGACCCACGTCTGGGCATACCCGGCGCACCGAAACCGGTCCTAGGATGCTTGTTTCCAGTCCAGGGAGGACCTGGCCTGGCAGTTCGGCTGGACTGTTCCCATTGGGGTGCAGGGTAAAGACTGATTTGCATATGGATGGGTCCAAACTGGATTGGCATGGTAAGCAAAAAAATGATGGATTTAGGCCCAGATCTCTGTACTGGGGTGAATGTATGACATTGTTCTGCATTCGGTCCATCAATTGTTCTTTTTGCAAGTACCACGTTAATGACACTGCACAGACATATTAGCTGCACTTAGGCCTTCAGGTAAGTATAGGGGCGGCTCCTCCACTAGGGCGGAGAAGCGCAGCCCCACTGCTTTCTTGCAGTGCAAGGAGCAGAAACATAAAATGGTAATAATTATCATTTTAGGTTTCTGCTTCTCGAACTGCAAGAAATAAATGGGTGTGGTTGCAGGCGGGCAGATGTGCGGGTGGGTGAATGAGTGGGGCTGCTCTGCGAGCTGGGCTGGGCAGGGATGTGCCCAGTCATGTGCACTCTGCCCTTTTCCATGCAGATTGCAATGCAGCCTAGATGGAGAAAATGGCGGGGCCTGTAGCCTGTGTCTGGGCAGCGTCCCAACCAATCACAACTCTGCTTGCTGCATTGTGATGGTCTTAGGGGTAGGAGCCTTGCTGCCTGCTTCCTGTTCCTGTCGGAGGCAGGAGAGCAGAAGAGGAGCCGTGACGACGCGGGACCCGGCCGGCACAAAGGTAAGTTAAACATTTTTTATTATTAAATGAAACCACCCCGCGCAACCACCTCCCTGCGCAGCCCCCCCCACCCGCGATTCATGCCGGCCGTGACTGGTTGAGTAGCATGAGAGGCAAATCTCTGCCATATATACAGAGTGGTGATCTGCCAGTTTATGGGTCAGCTCTTTTCACACAATGGGGGTTATTTGTCTTACACATATTGTCATTGTTTGGACCATTCCTTCCCAAATCCACAAGCCTCCAAATACCTGGCAGCCTCGATAATCTATATTGGGTAGGACAGTTGTCGGCATCCGTATGTACTTAACCATCACAAATGCATCATTAACTTTTTTTCAAATTGTCTGTAGAACCAAGGCTTACTCAAATGATTTACTGGCTTATTTAGGGGTTCGGGAATAGCGTGCAAGGCCACAAAAGTTGTGGAACACTCTCTCCGACAAACTCCCAATTTGCCTGCTCAGTTTGGGGCTGGACAAACCATCATTTTTCGGCTAGCAGTCTCCATCAGCTCTGGCTGTGGACATCATTCACTAAAGGTCTAAATAGCTTTGGGCGTCAGTCAAAGTACTTCAAACCGTGCAAGCTCTTTAGGACAGATCCTCCTGTGTACTTTGTTAATGTTCATTGGTTTGTACCATTGGCTAACTATTAAACAGAGGATTATTTTCAAATCACTCTGCATTGTTTTGAAAGCTCTGCATAATAATGGACCAAAGCCACTGCAGGCTAGGCTGAGGAAATACAGCCCCGGAAGGTCGCTTCGTTTAGCATCACTCAGTTTTGTCCAAGAACAGAGATTCAGCAATGTGTGGCAAGGAGGACGTGCCTTCACTGTTAAAGCGGCACAGTTTTGGAACAAGTTACCATCCCAAGTAAGATCCCAAACTGACTTGCTTAAGTTCAGGAAGGCCCTTAAAACCTGCTCTTCCCTAACTAAGATTGGGAGGACATTTTGGACTTCCACTGCTGCACCCTTTTTCACTATTTCTGCTTTCATTGATGAGTTTTAGCAAAATTAGCGCGAGGATACCATTCTGCTCACAGTGCGCTCTATAAATAACCAATACAATACAACCCCACACACTGGGAGAAAGCTCTCAGTGTGCTAGGGACATTTATTTTTTGTTTTTCAAAAATAAACCCACGCTTTGTGAGTATGTACTTGAAAAACAGACATCAGTGCCTTCAGAGGAGTGTCCCAGCAACGGCTCTTCTGAAGGCACAGAGATCACAGCTAGGCAAGCAGAGATATCTAAATATGGTGAGCTGTATTCTGCCAGGGCAGCGGAGCATATATCCCTTAGGTGTCTTGATGGAATATAGTCCAGCCTGATACGTGATAATACTTAATAGTGTGATGACGATGCAGATGCTACTGGTTATGAATTATAAGATCAAAATTTAATATTTCACGCACTTCTAAAACATTAACAAATCGAAGCACTGACAAACGTTAACATAGGAATATTAATCTTGCTTTCTACTGCAGCTTCAAGTTTTTGTTAACACCATCGGTGCGGCACATTTTCCCGCTGTGCGCTGAAGATTCGAAAATCCCGCGGTTCATGACGAGCTCAGCTCGTCATGAGCGTACGAGAGGTGTACTTCATGACGAGCTGAGCTCGTCATCAGCGTCGAAGGGGTTAAAGTCACGTCTCATGGGGAGAGGAGTTGGCCTAACGACCTCAAATCTGGGGAACCGGGTTCGAGTTTTGGCAAGGACGCGCAACATCCTATGATTCTGTGCAAATCACTTAATCTCCCTGTGCCTAACAAAAAAAAATGAATGTGTCCTTGTGTAATGAAACTGGTGCTCATGTAAAGCGCTCCGATACCCGATAACTTTGCGCTATATAAAACTCCATTTAAAAAAAATGGCAAAAGAAGCCTGCAGGTCTCTCTACATGATGCGTCCCAGAGGGGAAAAATTCCTTTTCTATCAGCCTTGATTGGATCATTGTTATTTGCTCCTGCAACTCCTCCTTGAACATATTCAACCGAGCATAAACATTGCTAAAGGCAACGACAGCCTGCAGTTGGGAGGGATCAAAGCATGGTCACTGAAGAAGTCCTTCAGCTTTTTCTGAAGTTGAAGGGTCTCTGAATGTCCAACAAGAGCAGCAGGAAGACACTTATAAAGAGTAAGGGCCATGTGTGTGCAGCCTTATCCAGCCCATCTTTCCCAGGAAAATATTGGAGCTTTCGTGCAGGTGGTGTGGTCTGGACAGTATGTGCTTGTTGATCCTGAGCGAAGACTGGAAGAGACCTTGACATCAACACGTGTCGACCATGCAAGGAGCTTTGAATTCAATGCCTGCTTCCTCCAGCAGCTAATGCTGTCCTTTTAGAGCCTCACTCTTAAGGTCATATGGATTCACATACACGAGGGGTCTCCAAACCAGTCCTGGAGGGCCGGATCCATGCCAGATTTTTAAAATAACGACATGTATCTCAATGGGGATATCCAAAAAATCTGGCATGGATCCGGCCCTCCAGGACCGGTTTGGAGACCCCTGATATACACGATTACTCTTCACTTTATCTTAATTTCAGTTTTAAACATTAGCGTGTTTCGATACTTTAAACCCAATGATACAAGTCTTCATCCGCAGCAATGCCAAGATAATGCATATTGTCAGGTTTGCTTTTTATCTCCAGCCCAGCATTTTGTTTTGTATCTGACTCTTTGGCAAATGCAGTACATAAAGGTAAGATTAACACCTCCCCCCACCTTTTTTACACCATATATCCAAAACTCTCATAGCTGAGGAAAATAAATCTTCGCCTCAGACGATAACTCATATTACACCCTACAGGGCTGTGCAGACAGTGTGAGACAGGATCTAATTTAAGACATAATTCTCACTGCATGACGATGTCATGTACAGAGCTTCCGAATTTTTACTGAACAGTAACATTATGTCAGAAGAGGTTAAAATCTCAATGCACAAATGAAGCTGTGTATGTGTTAAAATAAGTTCTTGTGTGTTGAATATTCTAAAAATGCAATCTATTTTTCTGTGGGTCTCTCGATTTATTTTGCACAGCAAAGTCTGGCATTTTCAGCCTATTCTTACCTTGGCTGGGCACATCAGCCTCCCGACAGAGTCATCGAAAACCAAATACTGATCTTTACTATGGTTCAGATCCTGCAACAACTTGATATTAAGGGGCAAGTAGTAGTAGTAAAATACTTTATGTAGGCCATAGGAACTTCCATAAAAAGTTACAAAAGATACTCCACTAGTTTGGATTGGAGAACATCCTTTACAACGCAACTTTTACCACGCAGTGCCTTTACGACGCAACTATTACAACGCAAACCATTACAACGCATTGCGCTGGGGGGCGCTCTAGGATAGGGAATAGATTTAATTTACTATTCAACACCTTCCCTAGTGTCCATGGGGACTGGAATTGGAATAGTAAATTAAACTATTCACTATCCAGCACCCCAAAGCGCTATGCGTTGTAAAGGTTTTCGCTGTAATACTTGCTATGTAAAAGCATGCGTGGTAAAAGCATGCGTTGTAATGTCATACATCCATTTGGATTACACAAGAAAAGGTAAAATGCCCAACCAGAGAGACAAACCCAAAATGGTCCGCAATGTCTAAGTATAAAATTCATACATAAAATGGCATGAATACAAATTTAAATTGAGTTCAATCACAGACCATTTAACAACTGAGTGAAGGAGATACCTCAGGAATTGACAGTACTGGATCGCTTCTAAATGCCCTGTGCCAGCAGGATGGCTCAGTGGGTTAAGCGCTAGCCGCTGAGAAAAGACGTGAACTGAACTGTGTCTGGCCTGAATGATATTCAAACTCCTTTAACCCCTTGTATGCTCGCAACGGCCGGGAGCCCCGCCCACAAATGAAAACTCCTGCACAGCGTGGAAATTTCGCGCGCACAGAAGGGGTTAGGCAAGTAAGAGGGGTATGTGGAGTAAGCAGCCCGCCTCACGGAAATGTCTCCAAACGTCTGGTTGCAGGTTTGAATCTTACTCGGCCTACTTCCTTATGGTGTTTTAGTATACATTGATTAATTTGTAAGACAATTAGTGCCAGGGCCCTCGTCAGCAGGTCACTGCAGTTTGCACCAACCATTGCCACTGCCAGCGCTGCCAGTGATAGTCCCTATACAACTACTAACCATCACACTGCTACATGTGTAACAATTCAGACTGTTTGAGGCCATCAGAGCTATAAGAATGGCTTTGTTGGCTGGTATAAGTTGCATTTAATGTATATTAAATTAACAAATAATTGGTGTTTTGCTCATTGCTTAATTAACCAAACAGTGCCACCATGTGGCAGTTGTCATATGGCCCAGTATTGGCAATTAAGTGCTGGTGACGCGCACCGGAAACCACAGGCACAAATTAAGCAGTGGGTATATATGAAGGAAGTATCAGGAGGAGAACAGGAAACTCCATTCTCAGGTCTCTAAGTCTTTATTGACTTCAGACCCTTTGAATGAGATATTGTTGTTAGCAAGCGGCATAGAGTACAGATATCATGTCAACCAATTGGAGCGCGTCGAATGCTAGCATTATTTGTTTGTCCAGTGAGAGTGTGAAGCAGACTGGGACAGAGGGCATGTCTGTTTGCCTTTTGGGGGGTGAGTCTGGCGAGGAAGACAGGTGTGAATAGCCTTATTGCCCATACGCTGTAGAGTGTAAACCTCTGTTAATTGCCCACTCCCCTTACTATGCATCCCAATCATAGGCTTGGCTCATAACTGCTGTGGGGGCACCTGCCGGTTACAATGGATCCAGCTTGCGCCCCCACCACCCTCACCTTTTCAAAGTCAGTTTCTACACTCCAAATTCCGACATCCACTCTAACATTAACTTTTTGAGCGCCATGGGCTGTTCCCTGGGAGGGATTTCCCATGAAACTCTGATGTCCCCATCTTTACACAACCCCAAACTCCTGCAGAAAAAATTGAATTTTGCAATTGCCAATTCTCTAAAGCTTTCTCCTATCCGCTCTTACTCCAACATTTGGGTCTAGACTCGTATGTTTTAGACATAGCCACCAGTTAAGGCTGTTAGCGGTGACTTCTTAGGCAGACTAATAGGAACACATTAACACTGAAATAGGGACTACCCTGGGAGAGGATTCATGAGGCCAGGGGCTCTGGCAGTGAGACACTGTGTTAGTAAATACCAAACCAAAAACAAACCAATAAGGGAAAGAAGATGCACAGAGGGAAGATCTGTCCCAATAGCAAGGAGACAGCAAACAAGAACTGAATATGTCACAATTCCACATAACCAAGCTCAGCAATAAATTATCCACAAAAGAATTAAAGAGTTACGAACACCACCATGCAAAGCCTCTGGCATGCACCCACATTGGTTGATGGCAGATTTCTAAACTCTTCCCTCAAATAAAGTTCAGCCAGTACCCCTCAAGTAACAGACACTCACTGCCATATCTGACATCGGAAAGTGAGGGGTCGCAAGAGCCAACCCGAATGATGCAGTTGACATTCACAGGGCTTAGGATGGAGTGTCACAAGAAGAAGTAGTCTGAACATACATGTCATTTGACACCCCTCCTCATCATAGGGACACTCTATCAGAAACCCACTGCTGCCTGCTCATGAACTAAAACCCCCTAAAACTCCGAGGCCGCCTCCAGGCTATCCAGAACTCAGTGGCAAGACTCATCCTCGACCTCCCCAGAAATCAGCATCACCCCTCAGCTTAGAGGTCTCCACGGGCTTCACGTCCAGGGACGATGCCTCTTCAAGCTCCTCACACGCGTCTACAAAGCCCTCTACAAGTCCGGACCTGCCTACATCAATGGCTGTCTGACATTCCACCGACCAACCAGAGAGCTCCGATCCAAAATCCTCGCATTGGCCCACATCTGCCGCAGGTGCTCCCGCTCCTTCTCCTATCTCACCGCTCCTCCCCCTCCACCTGCGCACCTCCCCGTCTCTGAAGGACTTCAGGAAGCAGTCCAAGACCTGGCTTTTTGACTGCCACTGCCAATCAACCGAAGCTCGTACAGCCCACCTGCTCCTGGAGACCCCTCGGGGTGACAAATGGTCTACAAAACTGCCTTATTGATAAAAGCCCAAGGGATTGGTGAATGCTTTCCTACGTGCAACAGATCAGAACATAAATAGCACAATATAGAGGAGTACATGGTGTTTGGGAGTATCATTAGAATTTGTTTCATCAAAAGGCTAATGAGTATATATGTTACCCCAGCAGGAGCAGCAGAAAACAAGTTAATGATCTCAAAATGCGTTTTCATAATCAAACCTGTGAACAATTTCCCTCAAAAGGCAGCTGTAAAACTCGAGAAGACCACAGGAAGCATACGTGTGGTGAACAGGCAGGAAACAATGAGGAGATGAGAATAATAGTGTTTACATTTAATAATTTTAGAAAGCGTCTAAGTAAAGAGACATGCACCCAATTCAATACAAAGCCAGAGAGAGTACCACTAAGGAATCTAACTGCACACATAACACCCAAGTAACAAAGCCATTGGCACAATGGGCCCGTCTCCACATACTAGACAGTGGCAAGCCGCAAGACCAGGCACCTCTTGAGGATTTCCTTAATAACAACCCACCACCTAAAATTAGCAGCCAAGGAGCACACTGACAGTGAGAGCTAAAACACAAGACCGGTAAGGACAACTTAACAACAGGGGCAAGAAATTCACACTTAAGCATTAATAACTTCAACGCCCATGGTAGGTTAGCCGTTAAATAGGGGCAAAGAGACAAAGGTTGAAGCTTCGACGAAGTCGTTAATGGAGCACCATCCCTTTGGCTACAACCCATCACAAGGTCACTGATATAAAGATACAACATATGTAGTAGTACTTGTAAAATGTAAATGTAGTAGTACTTGTATAGCGCACAAATCGACCCATGAGGGTATCTCGGTGCTTGTACAGTTAATTCCAGGGCAAACGTACAATGTAGACACAAGTAGTGTAGGTATAGGGGCAAGAATGAGGCTGCACTTCTACTTGCATTTGAAAAGGGCATCATGTGACCATACATTAAAAAAGGAAGAGAGACAAGGGGTGGGGCTAAAGTCCCTTTCTTGGAGTTCACCATTGCTCATCACTGCTTACATTATGGGCAACTCGGGGTTGTCATGCATGCTCGTTATCCATAGGTGATTATCTCTCCACTTGGTTGGCACACTAACATTCACACTGCTCTGCCCAGGTTGGCTCACTGATGCTGGCCAACTTGGCGCACAGATCTGCATTCAATCCCTTATATAAAATGTTCGCAAACCTAGCCATATCCTCAAAAGAACCTTATAGGGCCCCATGAGATCCCCAATAACAATGCTACTGTTGGGTGACTCAACCAGGAAGGCCTCCTCTATCTCTAGTTGCGACAAGAAAGATCTGTTACGGCTGACTCGCGCCTCGTACGAAGGGAGGGAGGTGTCTGGTGTTGGTGTTTGAACTTTCCTTGAGCAAGAATGTTTTCAGTGGTGAATGTTGTCTCCATAAATGGGCAAGGTGGCGTAAACAAAAATAAGGATTCTACGCACCGCTGAGTCCACACCCGGGATTGAGCAGCTTAGCCCATCTCAGCTCAGGTCAATTTTCCTTTTCTCTTTTCCCAACACAGATATGCCAAGCAAGCTGTTCGCAAGCAGGGCCATTTTTCAAGTTTTGCCCCAAATATGGGTGACCCCTTTTCAATTTTGCAATTACCTCTTCGCATCTTTCACAAAAAGTACATTAACTAATTAAAAATGTCAACTGACGGGAGGGCCCAGGTCAAAAACGTTATGGAGGGCATTTGGAGGGAAATACTATTACACCGGCCACCATGCTGCCTCATCGTGATTGAACAGCCTGGCTTGTTTTTAGGTCTCGCCTGCAGTTTTTAGCTGTCTGTTGTCGAAAACCTGTTGTGTACAATAACAATATTTACAGTGGGCTTTCAGTCAGCATATTGCTGATCATTAGTTGGTGTTCTAATCTCATTTTCTTGCTTCTTTTTCAATGACTTGCCTTTCTTTTCATGTGTGTGTCCCTCTTTTGACGCAATGCTTCTTTAGCATCCTTTTGATTGAATGCCTTGTATCCTTCCATAAACTCACATCAGGAAACAACTTTATTTTTCTTTGAGCACACCATGGAAGTGCATTTATTTTCTGGCTTTGTCCCTAGTACTGTTACACGCTCAAATCCCCACCCCAGCACCCTCAGAACTGCTTCCTCACCCCGTTGCAGCTCGTCCGCGAAAGCACAGCAACAGGTATAGTTTTCCAAGCTTTGACTAAGTAGTATACTTTATAAGGTCGTTTTTCTTTAATCGCCTGCCTTCCACACAATGCATGAAAGCTCAAGCCTTGGCAGACCAAGGCAATATTTGTGGCACTGTGAGAGAGGCAGGCGGAGGACTTACTCAGCCTGCATTTGAGGAAGTAGAGTTTAACTGGAAAGGTGTCTCTTCTCCCTAAGGCCAATAAATGTGCTCCCCAGATTGTTGTAGAGCACCAAATGGCTGAAGCATTTGTCCAGTTCCTAGTCGTGCAGAAAGTAAATGGCAAGCATTTGCCTTTAAATTCTGACACTTACGCAGGCAGCTATTATGTTCTTTTATGTACCTTCTTCTAGTCCTCTATGTTATTTTTAAGCTGGATCATGTGCAGTTGGCTTTTTTTAAATTCTGTTCAGATTCCTGTGTGAAATTGGAAATATAAAGCATGCAGTCTTTGAAGACTTAAAAAACTGAATTAATTGTTTCGGGATACCTTAAGTTATGATTGCTTTTCCATCAGTATCTTGAATTTTGTTTATTATTTTCCTTTAAAAAAGAATATCTTTGTTAACAAGCCTTGAAAAGCCAGTAACTTATCAATCACATCCATAACGGTGAGCCCTATTGGCCTTTCCAATTCTTGTTTATTTTATAAATACGTTTAGTACTAGGAGTGTAAGTTTATGGGATGTGTGAGACATGCACAAAAAGTCCCAACTTCCACCCTCACCTTGTGATGGCTCTGTTGGAGGCCTCATCTTTAAAGAAGGGCTAGTATGCAGTTGCTGCTGGCACGGATCAGGGGTGGCGGGCGGCCATTGGGGACGGGGGAGACTGTAAAGAAAAACTTACCTCCTCGCCGATCTCCCACTCTCTTCCACATCATCTCAGTCTCTCCAGGGCCGGAACTGGAAGCAGCTAGGCTGTATCCCCAAAGTTATCACAATGCTGCAATGCAGCGTTGAGATTGGTCTCAGGGCTGTGGATTGGTGATGAGCCAGGGAATGGGGGCCGCAGCATGTTCTCCACACAGTCTGAGATGCAGCCTGCATGGAAGACATGCAAAGTGCACATGACTGACCGGCCCAAGAGGGCTGGACAAGCAGTCATTGCGCACTTGGAGTGGGCAATACTCCTTGCCTGCTCTGAGAGCAAAGCAGCCCCGCCTGCCCCGCAAAGCTGTGCAGCAGGAACAAATACAATGATAATAACAGGGCGCAAGTCCTAAACAAAAATAGTGGGGGGGACGCTGACGTCACAACAGGAAGTGACGTCACAAAACGTAGCTTGCACTCAGTTGCACTTTATAGTTATCTGTGGGGCGACGCCGTCCACCCGCGTGGTACCCCGACTCGAGCCCTGGATAATAACCTCGAGGTATTATCATTTTATTTGTTCTTCCTGACGCGGAGAAGCCGCCACTGCAAAAGCATTGCACTGCTACCTAAAACATCTATAACTACGACGTCACATGCGTCTCTGCTGCTGGGAAAATCAAACAATCACAACATCAGTGAATGGAACAAAATGCATGCCTAAAAAAATAGCTTCTTCGACCAGGAATCACTTGCTAAGTAGTCTGTGGATACTGTATGGAGACGCCGCCAGCCACCAGCGTACCAGTACAAATACAGTGAATCCAGAAAAAGCAGAAGGAGAAAAGGTAACATATTTGCCAGCCTGCTGTGTTATCTTATTAAAGGGAAATGACTCTCAGGAGGGGTATGTTTTCACACAGATATCCGGTGACACGCTGCCAATCTGTTCCACAGGCGCAGGCCCAAGCTGGCCAGCGCCGATCGACCTTGAAGCAGCTCGGCGCTCCCCTGAAGGTGAACCTTTCTGCTGCTTTCTGCTCATTTACAGGCGGATTTCGCTTTATAGACGCCATCTTTAACCTGGGGCAAGAACCTATTTTAAACAAACAGAATGAGAGGAAAGCTGCACTTGTCCTCCCACTTCTGCAGTAAGGCTGTCTTGCCTTTCCCGATGAGGCCAATCACCGGGGGCGATACTAGCCCTTTAAAGGCCTCATCAGGACTTCCGAGCCACTTGTATTAGGGAGAAATGATCTGATCGATTTTTATGGTGTCTCCCTCATCAGAGTTATCTTTTTTTCTGTTGAAATGTTAACAAGGGCCCCAAAATCCTCGAATATCAGCCCTGTATATATCCTGAGATGTGTCTTTTTTTGCACATAAACGCATACATGTCTATAAACTGTAGGAGTTTTTTTTTTTTTGATGTGTTATGTTCACATTTGTTTGGGTTGTTGGTTGCGGGGTCATAGTTCACATGCTAGGCTATGTTGTTCAAGTTCGTATAATGCACACGTCGTCTGACATTAATATGGCCTCTTGGTTGCTCGTGTTTTTTTGTGCAGTGGAACAGCTATGGCTTTTTTAAATGAAGTTTTGCTGCATTAGTGAACAGAAGCTTGTTCTATGGTATGGTTTATAATGATGGTGGTGTTGTACTCGCTGTGATAGAACTCTGGTAAAATCAGCCCCAACTCAGGTGTTTTCTTGTATCGCTTATTCTTTTATGTAGGCCAGAGCTTATTTTATAAAAGAATAAGTGCCAGGGCCCTCGTCAGGAGGCTACTGCAGCTTGCATCATCCAATGCTTCTGCCAGTGCCTTATACACAATTACTAACCATCACACCCTGCAAGTGTGACAATTCAAACTATTCCAGGCCTCAAAGCTAAAATAATGGTTTGGGCAGAAGGCATTAGTAATTTTTAATGTATATTGAATTAATAAACAACTTTTTTTGTGTTCATGTCGAATTTAGACAAACATCGCCATCATGTGGCAGACTGTCATAAGTGTAGGTGCTGAGCATCGGAAACCACTGGCTCAAATTAGCCACTGCTGTAGGCCCTCTGGCCCCTATGTCTACAATAAAACATTCACTATGGAGTTTCCCCTAATATTATGGAGGAAACTAGTGAGGATGTGTGCAGCACTGCTAAAAGAATCCTGCAGCACACGACTGGCAAAAAATGCAACACACACTTGGCACAAGTCACAAGGTGATGCTTTATGCATTTATTTAAAATCTTAAATGTTGCCTTTACGCATTCATTAGAATCATTTGAATTAGTGCTCCTCACCTTCACACACCAATCATGTATGCTCCATTTTGTTTGGGACTCAATATAATAAACATTTTAATACACACTGGTAATTTAATTACTATGGAACTGTTTTGGCTACTTCCATCTGATTAACCCTTTTATAGCCTGCCACTTACTCCCTGAATTCTGTTGTTTTCAGTTGACCGTTTATGAGGAACTATGGTGTATTATATGGTGTGGTTGTGCGACCTTACCATGGAATACATTCATGAAACCAACTTGGGTCAAGTCAGGAGGCTCGTTTGCTAAACCTTAGCTCAAGCCTGGGCGCTAAAGATTTGAGCAGGAAGGCTTGAATAAAAGGAACAATTGTAAAGCATTTAGAAGTAATATAACAACAAAATAAGAAATACACGAAACAGTAAAGAAACCCAACACAATTTATATAAATAGATCTTATTTTTTTTATACATTTTGAACAACAAAACAAACAAAATCCACAGGAGGGTTCTGGAGATACAGATTTTTAAGTAAAAGTTGGACCTCAGCATTTCACTCAAAAGCACAAACAAGCATTGTTAACTGTAATGTTTGGAAATTTTGCAAAACTTTTAAAGAGTTGTGGGTCGGCTACTCTGGCCCACTTTGGGTGACCGAATCTGACAGGAGGAAGGTCAGGGACAGTGAGAAGTAGGAGGCAGCTACCTTAGCACAGAAGCAGTCTCAAGTACAGTTCCAGGTGCTATGGGCGAACCACCATAGACTTCAATGGACTGGTTCAGATGCAAGGGATACAGGATGCTAAAGATGTTGAGCTTTTGATGGTGGGTGGGGGGTCTCCCTGGTGCTACTCATCTGTCCACGGTCCAGGTGGGGTGGCTTTGCCAAGGGTCAGTGTCCTTCGAAGTCCTCTTTGGTCCAGCTAAAGTCTGGTTGCCACTGGACTAGTAGTCTCCGGTTACAGCAAAGCCAGTGGTTCCCTTTAGTGAAGGCTAGTGTCTCTTGGGTGACCAAACTGTACTTCAATGACTCTCCCAGGTCCGGCAGACTCGGTGCAACTTTTGAGTGATGGGACTTGGCTGTCGAGGCTGCATGTCGTAGGTCAGTGGTGATCAGGCAATTGTGGCTACTGTCAGGGCCAGAACAGGTTTCTTCAGTTTTTGTGGCAGTGATGCTGTAACAGGAAGTCAGCCAACTGACTCCTCAAGTTCACCTCTTCGATCTGGGTCTTGAGAGTGACTTTTGCATGAGCCAGGAATCAGAGTCACAGTCCTCTCTTTGCTAACCCATGGATCAGCAGATACAGTCCAATCTTCCATACCGTCTCTCTTTGCCAGTTCCAGAAGTCAGCACGGCAGTCCCTTCTTCAGTCCTCTCTCCAGTCCAGATGAGATCTAAGGTCAAGGTGCCAGGGGTGCCATATTTATGCCCCGAAAGTGCCCTCAGAGAGGCAGTGTTACTAGCCAATGGGCTACTAGGACCGTCACTGCCTGGTGATGATTTCCTGGGATGTGTGGCATCTAGCTATCCCAGAACCCACTATTCTGCCCACTACCAAGATGGCAGGACCCCTCTCTCAGTGTGTGAAGCTTGGTAGCCACCCTAGAGGAGTGGCTATCTGAGGGCTACATGCCAATGGAAAAAATGGTTTGGCAACTGGTCTCGCCTCCCTGTCTCCAACTCGTCTACCTCAACAAAAAAGAAGCCACTCTTACTTGTGTTCACCAGTTGGCTTTTAAAAACGGCTTCCTATTTGAAGCTTGTCTTTTAGGCTCACACCAAAGTGGCTTTCTGCATGGGAAAATAGACACCTCTTCCAATGGAATGCCTCTATTGTTCTTACTCCTGGCAGTCATTCACACTTCTCCCCAGGAGTGCTGCAGGCTGCCTTGTGACCCAAATCTCAAGTGACAATGTATATGGCCTAGTGATAGAAATCACTAGGGCTCTAGTACGCACAACAACAAATAATATGTTTTCCTTTTATCACATTCTATTTATTTTAATCTATGTCTCAACACCGCAAATGTATTACATTTACATGTCATTCATCATCTTTTTCAAGACTAGTTGCAAAAAAACAGATCACATCTTTTAGAAACAAAACAACAATTTTTCAAAACACAGGTTAACAAAAGAAAAACAACCCAATGCATTTCGGGGCTTTGTGCCCCTTCGTCGGGGGTCTAGAAAAGAAAAGATACAAACAAGGGGGATATTATTCATATGCCATTAGCATGGTTTGACATTTGACTCTCATAAATTTTCTTTAGTGAGTGCTTACCTAAAATACGTGAACTAAATGCGAAGCCTGTGTGAAGTTTGTGTTGTCTATCAACAGATTTCTGAAAAACCAAATCATAAACGGTCATTTCAAGTTTATCGAACGGGTATTTATCCTAAAATGCGTTTTGGGAAGAAATGCCAATCTATATTACCTGTCAGTTAGTCAATAACGGATCTATAAAAGGAAAAAATAAGTAAAGTACTTGAGCACTAATGTGGCCAGAAAGTGAACGGTATGTCAACATTAGAGAAATCGATATAAAGGAGCTCACCTGCATATTGTGTCGGTTTCGCATACATGAATGAAACCTACATGAGACAAATAACGTTTGTCAATATACTAATTCTAGTGGAATAAGGCGGTTTAGAGAAAATGACAAATCTCCTTTACCTGCGAGTCTAGATAAACGGAGTTCGAACTCGCTGCTGTTTCGATTCATGATACTGCAACAAAGAAATGCAGACTGTTATCATAGCCTGTCTCACCCTGATCGGGAGCTAGGAATGATCCTAACATTACATAGCTTAGCTTACCGTTCGACTTGAGGAATTTCTCCATAAGTGAAGCTGAACCGTAGCCCAGCTCACCAGCCAGCCGTTTAAACGAGTGTGCGAGTACGCGAGTCCCTCATCTATTTTAACTGACTGTTAGTCGAGAGGTAAACATTAACAACGGACATTAAAGCCTTACTGATCAGTTTTGTATCCGAAAACTTTATCCATTACAAGTATATATCGTGAACAATCGAAATCTAAAACAAACCGCTATAGAAAGTAGATATTATGATTACGGACTTTATATGTCTAGCGTATGTACTTCGCCGTCTAAACATGACGCGAAAATTGCTCGCAAGAGCTGTGGTAAAATATGATGATACGAACGGACATTTTCATCGGCTAACCGAAGACAAGGTTCTTTTACCATATATACTGTGTATACCACAAGTGGTTTTCACGAAGTCATTCGTTTAGGCTCTTATGCGATGTGGTGAGTGATCCATCAAAAGTATGGCCAGTTTAGTGTGCATTTGTTTACAGTAACAGAAAATAAAAGAAGGGCTAAGTTTGCATATTCAAATTAACATCCATGGTCTACACAAACCATTTTCTGTAATTTGAACCTGCCTATTTACAATCTATAGGGGTATTTTGAATAAAAATCTAGTTTTACAAACATATCATATCTCATTATTTGAAAGAGTATTATATTGAAAACACTGAACCTTTATAGAACATGAAATGGTTTATTGTGTGTGTTTTACTGTGTGTGTCCATCCCTGTCTATCTGAACTTACAGGAAGCATGCCATTTCCATCTTATCATTTAATCCAAAGGGGGTCATTGTCTGTAATTTACGGATCCAGTAAGCTTCTTCTCAAGTGGCCACAGGAAGGCTTGGGCAACAGAGTGGCAACTTTTGAAAATGCACCTATTTCGCTATCTTGGTCGACCTCAACATCCATTTCGATAATGCGGCCTGTAACACAGCTACACATGTGATAGAGGATCTTGCTGTGCTTGACATTCAACTTATTACGAAGTCCCCCACTTACATCGTTGGTCATTTGTTGGATCCTATTTTTACAAACCGCAGTAATATTCAGATTGGCAACCCCTTACATAGGCTGACTACTTCAAAGTCCCGTTCTTTCTCCTGCCCTTCCAGGAGCTCGTACTCGAGACTGACAGATGAATTCCACTGGCAGGAACTGGTTGAAGTTGTATATCTCTGCCTTTAACTCATCACTGAAGCTAATCGCCCTGTACTAAGTAAAACATTGAAAAAATCAGCTACCCGGAGGCATCCCGGCGCTGAGTCACTCTATGGAAGTGGACTAATTTCCATAGATTCACTGCATCAATTGAAAAAAATTGTGTAAATGCTTGGAAAAGAACATGGCTCAAAACCTATAATAACAAGGATAAACAAAGTTATAGGATGGCCTTTAAGGACCATCAGAAAAAATGTTGCACTATTAGAGCTAATTAATATTCGAATGATATTGCTGTGGCAAATAACTGCCCGAAAATTCTTTTCAGGGTAGTAATGAAACTTTCCGACCAGGCTATCACTTTCCCTATTACTCCAATCCCTGAAGCCCAATGTGACAACATTTTGGATTACTTCCATCAAAAATGTAAGATATTCAGACTACATATCCTGTTCTGATGAACTTCCTCCATGCTTGTCCAGTGCCTTGAATACTTTCACTCCACTAGAGGTCTCTTCATTTATCTTATTCCTCACTGCCACTAGGTCAGACTCCCCACTTGATCCCTGCCACCCTTTTGTAATGGGTAAGCTGACTATGCCAAATATAGAACAACTCACTGAGCTTCTGAATGTCTCCTTGATAGAAGGCAGTGTTCCCTTGGCATGGAAGCGAGTCTTAACCATATCTCTACTCAAAAGTCTTACCTTGACCCTCTCATATGGTCACACTATATACCCCATTTCGCTCCTGCCTACCATAGTCAAAGTGTTGGAAAAACATGTCAATCAGCAACTTACATTCTATATTGAGCTAAATGGGATACTGCAGCAATGGTAATTTAGCTTCAGGGCTGGCTACCTCACTGAATCTGCCCTCCTAACTGTCATGGAATATCTCTGTGGTCAATTAGATTCAGGCAGTACTGTAGCACTGATCCTTCTTGATCTTAGTGCAGCATTCAACACAGTACATCTTTCCACTCTGCTTCGCAGACTAGAAGGAATGGGAGTGCAGGGCACAGCCTTGTCTAGGCTAAGATCCTTCCTGTATAATCACACTTTTGGGTGCTTTCACATCAATACAGGTCCAAACCACACCTTCTAGCCTCGGGTGCTACAGGGTTCTATCCTTAGCCCACTTATGTTCATTCTATATGTAAGGCCTCTTGCCGAGAATGTGGAATCTCATTGGCTTATACTATTCACATAAGCCTTTGACACTCAAATTGTGGTATCCTTATCCACCAAGGATAACTGCAATGTAGAAGCACTTAATACCTATCTTGCCTTAGTTTCAGCCTGAATGAACATCAATTCACTGAAACCTAATGGGGACAAGACATAGGTTCTGCTAGTGGGCAATGACCCCACCTTAGGACGCCTCATCTATGGCCATCTACTATGGATATGACCCCCTTGCCAGTCCAGGTGGTAAAACGTTTGGGAGTATGACTAGATGACAAGCTGTCCATGAGTCAACAGATAAACAAAATGAGTGCCACTTGCTTCAGCATCTTTAAATGGCTAAAGAAAATCTTGGCATGCCTCCCGGTCCCTGCTCAACAAACAGTGGTCCAGGCTTTGGTGACTTTCAGACTGGACTACAGCAATGTTTTGTATCTTGGTGTTGCAAAAGTCTTGCTCAAATGGCACCAAATTGTCCAAAATGCAGCAGCTCATTTACTTTTTCACCCAGCCATGTTCACCTCCTCAGTTCACTACAAACTCTGCACTGGGTGCCTATTGAGCGATGAGCCCAATTTAAGACCCTATACTATATGCACAAGTGCCTTGCTGATACAGGGCCAGAGTATCTGAGACCATTGATGTCTGGATATTTCCCAAACCATGCACTACGATCCAGCCATCAGTATCTGGAAATGGTTCGTAGAATTAGGAAGTCTTGCCGGGTTGGCCGGGCATTTGCCGATCTCGGCCCTAAACTTTGGAATAACCTGCCACATTAGCTGAGAGCCTGCAAATCTCTCCCATTTTTTCAGAAGCAGCTTACATTTGGGCTGTTTCCACCTCTATAAGTGCTAACGTAACTGACTCTCCTTGGTTTAGTGAAAAGGCTAGCGCTGGGAAACTTTTTCTAGGTACATGTGCTTTACAAGTCACTAATAATAATAATAAGTTACATGAAATTCAACTTGGGTATCAAGTCAGGTTAAATACAATGATCATTTTGATACCTTGAAGTATCAGCTTTAGTAGTCCCATTCAAAAGTTAGCACAGCTGAGTAGGCAGCATTTAACCCAGTACTCGTCATTGGGGCTACTAACGTTGCTGCTGTAAAAATGACAATTTGGGTGTTTAACTGTTAGGACATATAAATCTGCATGTCCTACTCTTTAGTATATTACACCCTGCTTTAGGTCTCGATAGGCCTACTGTAGGGGTGACTTATATTTATTAATGTGCGTGGTTGGGGTATTGCTCTTAGTTTAAATGGCAAAGTCGAGTTAGCAGTTTCAAAATGCTCTGCCGGTCTGCAGTGGTAGGTTGGGAGACATGCTTTCACGTTGTCACCTCCAAGGTGGCACAATTTGTGCGGCAGCCTGGGACACTTTACCGTACAAGCTCAGAGTACCACTGGTACCATAAACTAAGGATTTATAAGTAAGTAAAAATTGGGTGTAAACCAATCAAGCATATATTGTAGGGTCAGAACATTGACCCTGAGGCCTGGTTAGCAGACCTAAGTGCACCCTCAGAGTCGAGAAAACAGCAGCATCAGCCCAAGACTTTCGGGGTGAACTACCAAAAAGAAGCATTTCCTTATATTTTTAGCATGTTTATTTTCGTAACTGTAGATAGGTGATCATTTTTGCCTGACAAAGAAAAAGACAAAACTAAAAACGTGAAGTGGACCAACGTAAAATCCCATAATGATTCTATGAAGCTATCTGGTTCGCTTATGACCCATTTAGTTACTTTTTTACTGATAATTTACATTTTTCTACAATCAGCAGAATACGAGGCATATGTCTGACGATGTGTCATGTCCCTTATTATGTGGCAAATGCGTGGTCACTCCATCTTACAGTTGTCCTATGACTCAGCATGGAGATAACAGTCAAATAAATGAACATTTAAATTGAAGGTCTGGGTATTTTTTGTACTATGTAAATTAGTAAGTTGTTCCTAGTGCCTGTAAAACAAAGAGCCAATGTTTTTCCGTCAGTTTAACGGTGAGTGCGCTAGAAAGTACCGCGCGACAATTCTAAGACCTGAAAACACAGCCATGGAACCACAAACCAACAGAGATGGCGCCCACAGTGCAAGGTTTCCCACGTTGCGTCTCCCATTAGCTTGTCGCCATCTTTAGAGCGACCTGTTCCAGCGAATTGGCCAGTCCGCGTCCACGTCTGACAGCATTGCGTAACCATTCCTGGGCTACTTCTCTTAAGTATAAGATAACATTTTGACCTCCAGTAACAGATGGGATTCAGAGGTACGTCAAGGTTGGTATGAGCCCTAATGCAAGGAAAATGGGTTTCCGGGTTGGCTAGAAATAGGCTGTCGTAAGTGTCATAGAAAAGGCCCCACCCCCTCTGTGTTGCTGCAGCCCTAGTAATATGAATATTCTATAGCACCCCTTGGGATGGGGCACTCACATCAAATCCATGGCTGTTTAGGCGGCAAGCCTTTACAGTGACAAAACCTTACACTGAAATGAATGCCAACATGTCTTGTCGTTATGACATCACCATGACTCAAGGAACCAAATTCTAGGAATGACAATAGAGCAAATCTGCCAGTCCATGGCCATGGCAGGTCCAGTTAATGGGCATTTGAATTGAAAGGTTTTTCTGCTGCTACAACATTGTCAATGTTGCGACATATTTGCAGTGGGATGCATGTAAAATTGTGTTGCTGAGACAGTAAACTCCGCCACATGATATCACAGGTTTACATCCCTACCAGAAAGCAACCCCAAATATAGGTTACCTGATATTCTGATATTTTTTGCCCCAGCACACACAACATTCATGCGGGCACACAGACTCTTTTCATCATGGTTTCCATACCCAGATCCTAGTTATTATGTGGCTTGGGCACGTGCACTAGGTGCACAATCTAGTCGACATAGAACTACTGTCCATGTCCTGGGTTACATACATGATGCGGTGGTGGCCGAATACTGCTTTTCCAATTGATAGTACTGAGCAGACCTTCTTTATGTTCAAGGATAAGTGTGGTGCTTACAGACATCACACAGGTAAAGGCCCCACTCCACTCGTGTTACTACCCACTAGAACGTAATGCCAAGACCCTGCATTGACATGTGTGTCGTTTGCTCTTTGTACGATTGGTGGCTGATAACAGGACTCCATTTTTGTTGTTGTCGCCGTTTTATTTGGCGCAGTCTAGACCCGAAGGCATCAGAGCGCTTTAGATGAGCACAAGCTTCATTACAGACAGACACATTTATTTCTAGGCACAGGGAGATTAAGCGGTTTGCTCAGAATTACGGGATGTTTGAGCTTCCCGCCAGCTTCAAAGTCGGCTGCGCTAGCCGTTAAGCCACACCCTCTCTTTTGTTTGTGAGAGTGTGGCTGAAGTCACTAGTGGGCTCCATTTTGGTTACCCCAGGCAAAACATAACACAAGATGGAGACTGAGGAGCAGACTCTTCAGGCAGTGGAAGTGTTGTGCTTGCATTCCCGAGCAAGAGGGTGTAGCCTCAAAGATGTTTGGGAAGATGGGAAATAGTACTGTCTTAGGGCCATATGTAGGAAGGCCATTACCGGTCGGTAACGGCCAAAATCGTCCGTTACCGACCGGTAATAGGTTTTTCCTATGTAGGAGGCACATTTACCAATTCGGTAAATACCGAATCTTACCGATTCGGAATTCTTTACCGAATTATTATCTACATAGCAATTACCGATTCGAAAATACCGATTCTGTAAAATTCGGTATTTTCGAATAGGTAATTTAGAATTACCTACATATGGCCCTTAGTATCTTAGTAATTCTACTAATACCTACTAATTAATTATATAAATTAATTATCTCTTGCCCCTATGTCTCGCTCTCACTGCTACTCCAGAAGGCTTATACTGGTAACATGCAGAGCCTTCACACTTCATTGTACTCTTGTTTTAGGTGCTTCAGTTGAAGCCATCTTTGTCACTTCTGACAGTAAGATCCATCAGGATTCACAAAGTCTTTATCTGTTCTGCGGAAGCAAAATGAAACATGAGAAGGAAGCACTCCAAAATGGTTCCTGGACAATGACAACGTGATCAACACCTCCTGTCTGGGAAATGTATAGACCAAAAAGTGGCACAAAAAACATCCTATTTGGTTCCAGTTCCATGCACTTCACTGACTAAGGGAGGAAGTGCTCCTCAAGTACTGCTTGCAGTCCGTCAAGTACTGCAAGCAGTACTTGAAGACTGCTGAGATTGATGTCTTTGACAGCCAGTCTCCCAGAGGTGCGGGAACATCGCCTGACGTCTGCGCATCTTGCTGGAGAACTATGTGTCTGCCTGTATCCTAGACTGCTAAAAAGGAGGAAAGACCATCTGATCCTGCAGGAAGAAACTGCCTGAAGGGAAGAAACTCTGCTGCCGTGCCCAGAGTGTAGGGTAGGTCTAAAAAAAAAAGCATATTGTGCTGGGTGAGTAACCAGCGCAGAATCAAAACTGAAGATTGTCTCCGGGCCCACATTTGAATTTCCACCACAAGCCAAAGAGCCGAATCATCCTAAGACCTCAGTTATGGCATCTAACCTGACCACAATGTGCCTGACCACCGGTAAACAGCGTTTTGTTCGCATTCTAAACAACGATCGTGTTGTTATTTCGCATACCGTTACAACCCAAGTTGGAACCTGCGTTAGGGGGAAGAAGGTGTTGGATTTAAAATCCAACATCTTCCCTAGTGTCCGCACAGACTGGAGTTGGAATAGTAAATTATACTATTCCAACATCCCCTAAAAGCAAGTCGCTGTTCCGACTTGCGTTGTAACGGTATGTGAAATAACAACGCAGTTGTTGTAACGACCCCGTTGTTATGGCATGTGTTGTAAACGCATGCGAAAAAAAGGCCTATATTCCTGACCACCATGTGCCTGTAAAAAGAGAAGTATTCTAATCCCACACCAAAATGTAATGCTACACACAGGAAGTGTTTATAAGCTACACAGTTCTAAGTTAAGTGCTAAGGGGTTCCAAACACATAGAACTATTCAGGCGTAACTTTGGCACATGCTTGAGCTCACTGCAGTATGGTGCTAGCAGCTTCCTTGGTTCTGTGATCCTTAGTCTGGTTCATGTAGCTCTCACTACTAAGGTCCTTTAAGGCAATTCAGTCCCACTGGGTTAAATAACATGCTGGAGTTTTTGCAGTGGGAAACAGTCATTGTTCAGGTTATTTTATGTTTCTTATATAGCGCCTGAATCGACCCCCGAAGGGGTATCTCCGCGCTTGCCTTGGGAACCCGTCCTGGCTTTTCCCTGTGAGATAGCCCCTACAGGGCATCCCCAAGGTGAAAGCCAGGCATCCCGCCGCGGGGGGGGGGCGTTGTGGAGATTAAGCAAGCTTAATGCCCAGAGTTGCAGAGTGTGAACCCATGATTAGGTCAGGCACCGAAGCGAGAATTATCGAGTCCATGGACATTTGAGCTCAAGACCCTGCCGCGTCGGGAATTGAACCCTGGTCCCGGGTCTGACCTCTGCTTCAGGGTCTGCCTGCTCTAACCATTGAGCCACACTTCTCATGAGGCTCATGTTACTGATGGATGGGGTGCTTGGAACACACAAGCGCCCCAGACCATCTGGTAACCGAAGCATTGGCGAGTGGTCCGGCTCACATCTCCTGGTGGGCAGATTGGCAGATCCACCTCCTCCAACTCTTGGCATTGGTGATTGAGTTAGATGGCTTTAGGTGGGAGCTAAGCATGGGCAGAAAATCCGTTTCGCTCGCGGATTTTGCGGATTTTCGGTAAATTCGCAATCCGCGAGATTCGCGAATCTCCCGCAAAATCCGCAAATCCGCGAGCAGCGGATTTTATGGCTTGCTCGCACTGTTCGCGTGAGTTCGCGGCTTCCCAGTACAACTTCGCGCCCCGCGAATAAGCGCAAAATTGCAGAAATACGATTTTAGCAAAACTGAAACTACTTACCAGGTTCAAAAGTTCAGGCTCATCATTAGTAGCCATTTCCTGTAGTGCTTCCTGAGGGGCCCTTCCAGAGTTCAGTTGCCAGTTGCAACTATTATGTGACCCTGCTCTGAACCTCAGAATAGTTACACATATGCCACAAAGGTCCTGAATTACAGCTAAGGGAGACAAGCAGGAGCCAGGCTGGAAGTTCAAATCCATTAATCAGCCCCTAATTCATTATTGTCAGTTGGGGCAGGGCAGGTGTTGTAACTAATTTTGCAACAATGAAAGCACTTAGCAAGTGCAAAAGATCACTAATCAGGAAGCACTAAGGAAGCAGGTGCCAGCTAAAAAAATATTCTGTGACACATTAATCAGCCCCAAATTAATTCAGGTCACTTGAGGCAGGGAAGGTGTGCTTGCTTTGCCACAATAATGTACACTGACTGGACAACCAGAGGGTGCTGTGATGAAACAGAGGGTGGCATGGGTGGGCCAGAGGGTGGCATGAGTAGTCAGAGAGTGGCAGTGGTGACAGAGAGTGGCAGTGATGAAGAAGAGTGTCCCAAACAGGCTGGACACGTAGAAACAACAAGTTCGCGAAACTTGCGACCCGACAGGTAAGTTCGCGTTTTGCGAAATTGTACAAAACCCTCGCGAACTGGCAGAAACCCGCGCGAACACAAAAAAAAATCTGCAAATTCGCGAGAATTCGCGGATTTTGCGGATTGCGAGTTCGCAAATCCGCAAAATTCGCGAACGCGAGATTCGCAAAATTCGCCCATGCTTAGTGGGAGCAGCTCGGGTACAGCTCAGGTACATCTAGGCACTGCCACATACCCACAGACACTCTTTTGATACGACTCAGTCTCAATCTAACACAAGACCTCAATCTGAGCTGAAACAAGGCGAGGGGGCATCATGAGATAAAAAGAAAAGCGCAGCAGGTCAAAGATGCACAACAGCACCAACCCCAGAACTCCAGTGGGAACAAAAGAGGACTAGCGTCCAAGGAATTAAACTGTAGATCTCAGGACAAGACTGCCTTACACAGTACCATTAATGAACTACTTGCTACTGACAGATACATATAATCCCATCCGTTAAGAAACTGGGACAACACGCATCACTCATCTTCACTAACTCATAAGCTTTTACAAGACCAAACTACCCATGGACACTCACCGAGTGATAACACACAACCAGGAATGATTAAATAAAGAGTATAGAGAGTACATGGAAATTATAGGGAGAACATGTAACCACCACAAAGACAAAAACAGTAGAAGCAAGTAATACACTACGCACTAATATGGCTACGTGCTCGCGGGATCCAACAACAAGATTAATATTTTAGGCTAATTCTTCAGGGTTGAGTCAACTCATTGACGACCAGTACTAGAGGGCTGCTGAAAATGGTGGACATTGCTTTGTATAAAGACAACATAATGTAACAAACAGCATCTTGAGGATAACATATCCAATGGGCAGTTCAATGGTCTTGAATATTCAACAACAATTGCAATTAATGACAATAAGTATTTAGTGACCACAAATATCTAGGGCGCTCTGTATTAGGTGCCTGAGTCACAAACCTTTATCTGTGAGTAAGTATAGATTTCTCCACCTGGGATGTAGCTTACTCCTGAATATCTGGGAGTAAGTTGCGGGCGCTCTGGGAAAAAAGCTTTGTGAATCAGGCCCACTGTAGCACCATTATTCCCTAGCCATCAAGTCTCTACCCAGTTGCTTCACAAAGTATATGTAGTATTCAATGCCATGATGTTTCCAGATGTCAATAAGTTCTGTATTGGAATGTTAGGAGTCACTTGACTGAACATCAGCAGTTGCCTGAATAAGATGCCCCTCTTTGGTGGTCTCTATAATGCTGATTAAAGCTTCTTAATCCAAGAATTTGGCTTGGTTATTTACAACAGTATAGTTATAGTTGTTTCAATTAGGGCGTTTCCATGTATCATGATTGCAAACAGGTTGAGGAGCACAAGAATTCCGAAGGAGACGATAATGGAGACTCCTAGGCCCGCAGTTATCTGAGGCTCAAGTTCAGGTTAGGTATCTCCCATAGGATATAGACTTTCCAACAAGAGAGAAGGGTCAGAGTCTACAAATTAAATTTGAAGTTCCCCTCACTGTCCACTGAAGGTTTTGAAATACATTCCTTCTTCAGGAATGGGGCTTGTAAATAATTTAATTTATTGACATCATTTTATGAAGCACAAGGTAGACCTCATGGGTGTAAAAGCATTAAACAGCAGTAGTAGTAGAGCTTGCACAGATGCGGTGATTGATTTACGTGGTACCTCAAAGGGGCAAGAATAGAGCCGACGAGCTCAACTCAATTTACTATCAAGAGTGCAGCACAGCAATATAGGTCCAATATATGTACAGACTCCATAGGTTAGTGTTGGTTTACACACCTCCTCAAGCGATCAATAGTACATTAATCAAGGAAAAGTATAGTTTAAGCAACAGCTCCAGACCTTGGTTGACGTGCATGTCAATAGATAAGCATGAGGTGGAATCAAGACCAGGTAGCCTTGTTATTTGGAAACCCCGGTAGTCAGCATTTATTTTTCTTACATATTAACCACTTCCAGGAATGAGCAAAACAAGAAATAATGTAACAGAACACAAACAAATCTTTGATTCCAATGGAATAATTTATTTTGTACTTTTTTTTTTACGGTAAACAAAACTGCCACAGATGGAATTCTTTCCTTCTCAACTTCATAGACTGTTAATAAAATACAGCCTGCCTAATTTAATCTTTTACTGTCAGTGATTCATCACAAATTTAAACAAGCTTTGGCAAAGTCAATAGGTCTAGTGCTTGAGGCCTGCCTTTCAGCTTTGTTAATCCTTGTTGGGTTCTGTCATGATTTTTGAAAAACTTTATTGGAAGTTGCTATAACCTCATCAATCTGAAAAACACATTGGCTAAAATGAAAAAAAAATAGTTGGGTCTCAAAAAGCAAACATTGCCATAGTAGTCCATGACACTTAAGGGGGGTACTTTATGTGTGGATGTGCTCATTATGAATGGACAGAGTGCTGTCACTCACAGTGAAGCCAGCCAATAGCTGGCGTTGGCTGACCCTTTGCCCAATGCTGTAAGCTGTAGTGGGTAGAAGAAAAATTTGACTGAAACCGAAACAGACCAGTGAATGACGAGGGCTGACTGAAAGCACCTCTAAGTAAGTATATAATACATATAATTTTAGTAAAATCAAAAAGTCTTGGCTAACACAAGATCTAAAAACCAGTTCATTCTTGGCGTTGTACACTTTGGGGTTACTTCATGTCTGCAGATCTCTTAGTGCATTTTCATCCCAGGCAAAATACTAAGGGGGCCATTATGACTTTTCGGCGGAGCCGTGGTGTGACGGTGCAAACCACCACACCACCGCTCTGCCAAAGGTTGCCCCATCCTTCCCAGATTACGACTTACAAGTAGACTGGCAGGTGGGTGGCATGGCGATGCCATTTTTAAAGGCAGAGGTGCCATTAAAAAAAGGCACCGCAATGGGACTCCACTTCAAGGTTCCTGCACGGCTTGGACTCAAAAGTCCATATCGTGCAGGAACTTATGTGCATGCACATAGGGGGCACATGTTATGCCCCCCTGTGTGCATACACATGTGGTCCTGTAGGGCCCCCTTTGTTTCCTCTCCACCAAGGTTTACATGGAGAAAGAACTTCCATGTAAACCCTCGAGGAGAGGAAACTCGTAATATGCTTGGCGAGACCTTGGAGGTCCTGCCAAGCATACTGTAGCCTCTGACCACCGATCCAACACCAGGGAACGGCGGATCCCTGGCGGAGCCAGACGTCCCAGGGCAGTCTGACTGCCCAAGTCATAATCAGGTGGTCGGACCACAGGGGCGGCGGTGGCTGGATCTGCCAAAGCCGCATCACCACGAGGCTGGCGGTCAAGTTCAGAAAAACCAAGTTAAAAGTGCAACTACACCCTCCTCCCTATTTTCCTCCCATGCATTGTTTGCCTGTGAAGAATACTTAGCATTATGCATAATACCACCGGTACGTATGGACATGTATGATTTCCATAGATTCCTATTCATATTTCTCGGGATTTTTGTGTCTCAACAGATATCTAACTAAGTCTTAGATTTCTAGCCATTATTAGATTCTATGCAGTGTAGCCCTTGTATGCACATTGTTCTTTCTTTATAGTGGTTCGTCTTTGAACATAGGCGAAAGACTCAACTCGAGACAGTATGGCTCCTTGACTGGAAAGTTTCAGAAATCTTTATCACATAACATTTTATGTAGGTAGTAAAATAGATCATTATCCTACTCAATACTTGTTTAACCATGATGGTATTGTACCTTTTTTTTTAGCCCTTTAAAGGTCCCACTGCAAGCTGGGTAGTAACCCTGGGCTTGAGATTACTGTTACGAGGAGTCATTACCACCCCATCCACCAGAAATTTCAAGGACAAGAACCCGGAAGCAGGAAAAAATATCCGGGCTGTTTATGGTTTAGCTCGATGTTTGTACCCTTGTTTTCTCTAACATTCTATCTGCTTTCAGCAGGTGGAACATGTGACTGAAAAGCAAGTGTTGGTGCGATATCACCATCCCTTATCCCTCTTCTGCCTTCTATCTCAAAAAGGCTGGTAGTCCAGGCATTTGTAAAGCGTGAACCATCACCCGTTAGGGTCTCTAGGCGCTGGGGGCCGTCGGGAAGATTAAGCAAGCTATTGCCCAGAGTCACATGGTGCTGGGCTAATCTGCCACTGGCCCTGGGGATCGAACCGTGATACCCAGATTCCGGAGTCAGTCACCCTGGCCGCGGCGCCACACCTCTCCCTTTCATAGGCATTCATTCTTTCTTGCCTAGACTATGGCAATTCACTCTACTTGGGAGCACCTACAGTCACAATAAAGAAGTTACAGATAGTTCAGAATCCGGCCTCTCAGATGTAATTTAGAGAGACATCAATCTGCCCAACAAGCCTTATGCCTCCTGCACTGGCTTTTTGCGGATGAGGGCAATTCGCGATAAAGGGCCTTTGATTTCTTGGTCTCTGCTATCCTTCTACACACCTGGGAGATCCATGCGTTCCTCTAATCCCTATTTGGCTAAGATCCCTGTCATTAGAACAACGAAACAGGGAGGGCGTGCAATCTACAATGCTGCGAAACTGTGGAATAACCTTTCGTTCTCTCTTCGATCAATTGAAAAGGAACTTCTGTTACGGAAATCACTGAAAACGTGGCTTTTCCAGAATGGGTCCCTGTAATTTCCCCTCATGGCCCAAGTGAGCTCTTCTGTGCCACACTACCAGAGCTGGGATGCATAGAGTAGCTATGCTCTTTATAAGTGCTTTGAGAATAGAATTGAAAAGGTGTGGTATGGCCACCCAGTAATGCCATATCAGGAGGAGAGGTATTACCATTGAAAACCATGTGGTAAAACACCTGCGTACACCTTGTAATGAGGGCATTAGGCAGGTGAATCAAAGAAAACAGATAGATTAGCTTGGGGAAATACCTATAGCCAGCCAGGGCCGCTGGAATTATACAGCAGTGGAGCACCAAATTAAGCCGCAGGGTTAACAAAATTATGCGGCAAGAAAGGGAAAATTATGCAGCATAATGCACACCTTTTTATTGATAGTATTACTTCAATATTTTCTAATTTGACACATGGAAATACTGTCTGGTCAAAGATTTCACGTCATTAGTACCAGTTCAATAAACAAATACAGAAATAATCAACTGAAAGATGACCAATTAATCTTTGAGACGAGCTTTCCACTGCGCTTGAACATATGGGGCAACATTGAAATAACGTTTAATCTGTTTGAGATAGAAACATATGTTTCTGTTAAAATCTGAAGATTATGCAGCAGATGATGGATTACATGGCAAACACAGCAAATCCATAATGATGCCGAAAAAGCAGCGACCAAAGAATCACATAATTCCATCAATCCACCAATGTGTACATGTATCGGCCTTTAAATCTAAGGCCATCATCTGAACTGGGCAGAGGTGCTGCTTCTAACCGGGCCTTAGCTCCACCGCCATTTTGCCATAGCCAAAGACAGTAACTGCCCTTGATTGCTAGGGCGGCTGGCAATGACTGAAAAATGAAAGGTATGTGGTAGAGATCAGCATGAAAAAGGGCTACTCATGTCAATGAAAGCACCAGCAGAAAGACATGTTCAGAGTTAAGTGTTAAAGGAGGAATACAGGTCTAAATTGTATTCAGTAGCAGGATAAAAAAAAGAGCACAGATGGAGACAGGACCCAAGGGGGAGGGAAATAGATGTGAGCTTCAGTAGAATAGAGAAATATAATTAGACATAGAACAAATGGAAGGTCAGAGGCCCGCAATGCAAGAATACGTATCTGAGAAAATATGTAGATGAGGCAGCACAGAGGCGCAGAATAGGTGGGAGGTCAGGCTTTGCCAAGCGGCAGATGTGTCGGGAGCATAGCATTGCTAGGCTTCAGGTACTAGACAAGCCGAGGACACCAGTAGTGTAGCTATGGTGTGGAAGAGTAACTAACAATAACGTGTGCTCCTGAATCGTATTTCGTAAACACCTGACCAGCTGTTTTTGCAGAGATTATAATCTTTTGATAATAATATTGTGCTTTAGCAGTTGTTCATTTACTATGCAAATGTATGACATATTTATGACTAAACGTGTATAAAAGAAGCTGCTCATCGCATTGTAAAGTCGAAGCTCACATTGCAGTTCCACAGAGCTGAGCGACCTTCCGCGTGCGCGTTTGCTTTTTATAATAAAGTCGGTGCTATATTGCCAACAGAAGTCGTGTCGTCTTTTTCTTTCGTTCAGAAACATAAGCACTGCCATTATGATGTCCCTGCTCCACCTCTTCACTTGACATTGGGCAAACATGTTTGCAGTCTCACAGGCCCATACTCTAGCTCCACTTTGAATGAAATGCATTTGGTGGGACAGGGCAACAGTCACTCCTATGTCATAGGGGTTCATTTTATTTTTGTTTATTTTTAGCACTTTACACACCGCCAACTATCACTTGCAGAAGTCCCTAACTCAGTACCTGAATCTCCAAATTAAAGCAAAGCATACAAGGGCTTTCAGAACTATTCTTGCAGCTTATAAAAATACGCGTATCTCCACCACAGTGCCTTAGAAAAAGACCCAAATGAAAGTCTTCCTAAATAAGGATGAGGACGATATGTTGATTAAAAAGCTTCCTTGCGGCAAGACTCCAAACAGGCACTGAGAGTTGGCCATCACAAAGAGGCACAGACACTGTTATGTTCCCTCAAAAAAAATCTCATTCAGACCAACATTTCGTTACGTTCCAAAATGTTTTCTTTCAAGTGGCTTACTTAAATGTTTACACTGCGAATTCCCACGACACAATGCCAAAGAAAGCGTTTCCAACTTTCTATTATGCAGGCGGCCTGCTCAGACAAAAGGTTAGGTGAGAGAGTGTATGCCATGTGGTTTGGCAACTTTCCTCGGGAGGGGAACTTTTAGTTTAAAGAAGTCTTAAAGATGCCCAGGAGGTCAGCAGCCATTCCAAATACATTTGTGATGAGTTGATCAACTCGGTTTACTGTCTTTGAAATGTATTCCATTGTCTGCTATGAATGTTGCAAATCAATTTGATACCTTTACGAGTACTGAACCAATTATATCTCTGAAAATCAGCATCATTTTCCATTCTTAAAAATGTAAGTTAATTTTTGGATGCAGCATCTAGCAGCATGAATCTTTGATAACCACTGTTCGCTATTACTTAAATATGTGGCATTAATTATATATATTTCCTCTGATTTTCAGTGGAAGCATCGAAATGGAACTAATTCCTGAATGCACCGATTTAAGGATGAGCATCACTGGTTAGAACCCTTGAACCCTAATTCTTTGAAGAGTGCAAGAGAAGCAGATTTAGATGTTATTTCTTTTTTTGCTCAGGTATCCAGATTGTATGCAAGGAACATTTTCTCCTTAATTAACTGCTTCACTTCGAGACTGCAAAATTTTGCAATGCTTCAAACTGTTTTGAAATGGAACTGGATTTCAGTCAATTTATTCCTCCTGCTCAGGCACTATCAGGTGTGTATCTTTCTTCAGAATGATCGAAGTTGTCCTGTAATATTGGGATGCATTTTACGGTGTAGAGTTTACACTCAGGATAATAAATGGAGCAAATAGATATTAAGGTTCCCTGTTTTCCGTTTTTACTGTTTTTTACAGATAAATACAGACCGAGAACCATTTATTTTCCTGTCAATGTTTATTTTTAAATGTGGATAAAAACGGAAATTGGGTTTGTTTGAGTGATTCTAAATGCTGTCAATCATGACTTCCAGGCCTATAGCTGTGCGGATTGACAGGCAAATGGATTAAAAAAAGATAGGGATTTTAGTAAAGAGCCTTAAACAGCAGTAGATTTCCACAACATTGATACTAAAAAGTATATATTTTCTTACAAGTGCATATTTTACCACCTGAGTGTGTATATATAATTAAAACCTGCCAGGCGTACAGGCACGAGTTCACATTAACTAGTTAAATAAATGCAGAAACGTGTACATTTCAGCTTCATTTTTTTTACAAAACAAAATAAATATGGATAAATACAGGTAAAATTAGCAAAAAATAAATATGGATAAATCCAGACAGAAATGACAAAAATATAAATACCATAAAACCGGGAGCCCATTATATAAAGTAAGTAGGTATGTGCAGTTAATCAGTTAATCATTGTTGTCACCAGCCTGCACTCAGTTACACATGTAAATGGAATAATATGGACCAGTAAGAGGGTTATTAAGTCTCCTATGGTGATATGTATTAATCACTTCATGTCATTATGATAAAGTTAGTTATTATTTTATGTTATTTTTTTATTGTATAGCACACATCTGCTATTCCTATGGCCTTGTAGCCCTGCTTGCATTCCACTATGTAGTTCTGCTTGGATTTGGGGCTTCTTGAGATCAAATCTTTTTCAGATATGCTAAATCCGTGCTTCAGTGTCCATGTCTGCTCATCTCACTGTCGCTGTGGGTTGTATAATATTTTTCAAGGTCAATGTTATTGCATCTGGTACATCGCCTACTACTATGTAGTCATGATAAATATTATTTTAAATGTATCTTATTTACCTAATTTATTTATTTAATTTATTTTATTTTTGACATTTATAGAGCGCAGCAAATACCCGCAGGCGTCTCGGCGCTAAAATTCATCTGTTTCCTACTTGTGGTCACCGTCTCATTGATTAAAGAGCCATGTCTTTAAAAGTTTTCGGAATTGGTGGAGTGAGGAACTCATCCTGATGTATTGGGGGAGGGTAATCCAGAGTTTGGGTGCCGCCACTGAAAAGCGGCGGTCACCCCAGGACACTGTTTTTGTTTGTGGGATTACTAATTGGTGTAAGGTAGAGGAGCGTAGCTGTCTACGGGGTGTGTAAGGTATTAGTTGGTCTTTAAGAGCGTGCGACCCTTGATTGTTAAGTGCCTTGTAGACTATACACAAGGACTTAAACTTTATTCTGTTTTGGATCGGTAGCCAGTGAAACTGCCTTATCGTATCCGAAATAGGATTAAACTTGGAGGTACCAGAAAGCAGTCGTGCTGCCGCGTTCTGTATGGACTGTAACTTTTTTGTGACCCTGACCTGGGAATTGAGGAATAGACCGTTACAATAGTCTAATGATGACAAAACTAAAGCACTAACCAGTGTTTTAATTGCTGCATCCGGAAGAAAGGGGCGAATCTTCCTGATCATTTTCAGTTTGTGATGGGCCGTGGTAGCAACTTTGTTTGCATGGTCCATAAAGCTGAGACCTTCATCAACAAGCATTTACAATGCAATGGTTTTGCCTTTGTTAAAGTTAGAGCTATTGGCATTGCTCTTGACATTATTTTTATTTATGTGTTTTTTTTAAAACATAAATAAATGGCATTGTCATTTACAATGCCAATAGCTTAATCGCTCGCAAATGCATGACCTCTTGCATTTTACACCCACACAGAGCCACACACGCAAAGCCACCCACACACACATAGAGTCACCCACACAATCTGTACTCTGAATCTGCACTCTGAATCTGCACTCTGAATCTGCACTCTGAATCTGCACTCTGAATCTGCACTCTGAATCTGCACTCTGAATCTGCACTCTGAATCTGCACTCTGCACTCTGAATCTGCACTCTGCACTCTGAATCTGCACTCTGAATCTGCACTCTGAATCTGCACTCTGAATCTGCACTCTGAATCTGCACTCTGAATCTGCACTACAGCTGCACTCTGCACTCTGAATCTGCACTCTGCACTCTGAATCTGCACTCTGCACTCTGAATCTGCACTCTGAATCTGCACTCTGCACTCTGAATCTGCACTCTGAATCTGCACTCTGCACTCTGAATCTGCACTCTGAATCTGCACTCTGAATCTGCACTCTGAATCTGCACTACAGGCTTTGCCAATGCTTCTTTGGTGACACAACCCTAGTATAATGGACTAGCTGTAACCTTCATGCCATGCTTAGTCTACCTGTTGAAGAAGGGCACGAATACTCTTAGAAACCAATAATTTCATACTTAAAAGCGACCATTTCCTCATCTGTCATATAAAATTGTTATTGCGCATGTATTTTTGTGCAGTATAAAACAGTCTGTTCATTGCCAGCGCTTGTGGATGCGTGTGAGTTCCTTGAAAGCAGACCTGGAAATAAAACTCCTCCCAATAGCCCAAGGTCTAGTAAAATGTTACCAGCGCAAGTTGAATTCTGACTGCAACCAATTATCTTCACAGGGATTGTTATGCGTGAAAAATTGGGAGCCGCCCAATGTTTAGGGCATAATTCAGAGCTATGTGGTAATGTTCAAGTGCATGTTTTCCCACTTTAAAGCAACCAGTTAAACTCCATCCTGCCTTGTCCCACACTTTGAAGTGTGGGTTCCTAGAAATACTGGTGGCCAAGCTTTACTTGCACCCTGAATGCGCGTAACACTATCCCGCAGAGCCGAGCAGGTGTTAAGAGTTTATACGCTTGTATAAATAATGCGCTTAGAAGCACCTGTGGAAAATGTAACATTGACTGAATGCTGATTCAGACGCTCTCCGTCCTCGTACAGAAAATTGTTATTGCGCATGTATTTTGTGCAGTATAAAACAGTCTGTTCATCGAGAGGGACGGGGGGAGGGGGGCGGGAGAGGCCACGGACGGCGGGAGACACCGGAGCAGGAAGGCGGGTGCCGGCAATGCCGGCTGTTCATCGAGAGGGACGGGGGGAGGGGGGCGGGAGAGGACACGGACGGCGGGAGACACCGGAGCAGGAAGGCGGGTGCCGGCAATGCCGGAACAGATTCGGGGCGTTCCCGGCTTTTAGCAGTCTGTTCATTGCCAGCGCTTGTGGATGCGTGTGAGTTCCTTGAAAGCAGACCTGGAAATAAAACTCCTCCCAATAGCCCAAGGTCTAGTAAAATGTTACCAGCGCAAGTTGAATTCTGACTGCAACCAATTATCTTCACAGGGATTGTTATGCGTGAAAAATTGGGAGCCGCCCAATGTTTAGGGCATAATTCAGAGCTATGTGGTAATGTTCAAGTGCATGTTTTCCCACTTTAAAGCAACCAGTTAAACTCCATCCTGCCTTGTCCCACACTTTGAAGTGTGGGTTCCTAGAAATACTGGTGGCCAAGCTTTACTTGCACCCTGAATGCGCGTAACACTATCCCGCAGAGCCGAGCAGGTGTTAAGAGTTTATACGCTTGTATAAATAATGCGCTTAGAAGCACCTGTGGAAAATGTAACATTGACTGAATGCTGATTCAGACGCTCTCCGTCCTCGTACAGAAAATTGTTATTGCGCATGTATTTTGTGCAGTATAAAACAGTCTGTTCATCGAGAGGGACGGGGGGAGGGGGGCGGGAGAGGCCACGGACGGCGGGAGACACCGGAGCAGGAAGGCGGGTGCCGGCAATGCCGGCTGTTCATCGAGAGGGACGGGGGGAGGGGGGCGGGAGAGGACACGGACGGCGGGAGACACCGGAGCAGGAAGGCGGGTGCCGGCAATGCCGGAACAGATTCGGGGGCGTTCCCGGCTTTTGGCAGTCTGTTCATTGCCAGCGCTTGTGGATGCGTGTGAGTTCCTTGAAAGCAGACCTGGAAATAAAACTCCTCCCAATAGCCCAAGGTCTAGTAAAATGTTACCAGCGCAAGTTGAATTCTGACTGCAACCAATTATCTTCACAGGGATTGTTATGCGTGAAAAATTGGGAGCCGCCCAATGTTTAGGGCATAATTCAGAGCTATGTGGTAATGTTCAAGTGCATGTTTTCCCACTTTAAAGCAACCAGTTAAACTCCATCCTGCCTTGTCCCACACTTTGAAGTGTGGGTTCCTAGAAATACTGGTGGCCAAGCTTTACTTGCACCCTGAATGCGCGTAACACTATCCCGCAGAGCCGAGCAGGTGTTAAGAGTTTATACGCTTGTAGAAATAATGCGCTTAGAAGCACCTGTGGAAAATGTAACATTGACTGAATGCTGATTCAGACGCTCTCCGTCCTCGTACAGAAAATTGTTATTGCGCATGTATTTTTGTGCAGTTGGGGGCGTGGCTTGGGCGCCGATGGCGATGGTCGCCTGAGAGCTCGGCTCCGGGACTAAGCCCGAAATTATCCTGAACATCGGAGGCTGAGGGGCACCCCAGACCCCGCATTCGGTTGAGCGAGGCGACGACACCCTGCCGTGGGCCCTGGTGGAGTTTGGACGGAGGTGGCTTTCAAGAAATACCGAAGTTTGCGGAGTGGCGGAGTGCGACCCAATATGGCGCCCGGACCCCTTTGTCCCCTTGATCGAACCTACGGAGTTGAGGAGGTCTCGCGGGTGTCGCCCGGCACCCGGCCTCGCCAGCCTCAGTTGTTTTAGACATTGGACGTTGGCTGGTTCGGACCCTCTACAGCGGGACCATACTCGATTGAACGATCGGGCGGGTGCCCACGCGTTAGAGGGCACCGGACACGGGTGCCCTCAGTTCCAGGCGGTGGTCTGCACCGCGACTCCGCAACTAGCTGCGAGTTCCGGGCCACCCCGACTACATGGATGGCGCGACACTCGGGCGCCACAGGACAACCGGGGGAGTTGGTGGCCCTTGCCCCGGAGCTATAGTGGGTGAACGGGCCGGCCCGACTCGGAGACGGGTGTCTCCGCCCCCTTATCGGTGCCCTCGGACGCCGTGGCGGTGGCGTGAGCCGAAACGGCGGAGTCTCCACAGGCTCTGGAGAAGGCGATCGCCCATTCCGGACTTGAGGGCGAAATCCCGGGAAAGTCGTGCAGGACACTTACGCACGGAGACGCCTACTCCGGGACCTTTGCGGAGAGCCCCTGGCAGCATGGGGAAACCTAAAGGAGCCAAGGGATCCAGCCAGGCCACCTCGGACTCTGAGGCCCAGGACAAGGAAGAGCATGGAGATCCTAAACGACCTGGTGGCGCACCACTCCAGCAACAATTCGACCGTGTACTGGAAGCCATAGAGGCAACTCGGTCGGCCCTACAACAGGACATTGCCCAGGTGGCGACTGGCCTGGGCCTCCTTAGGGCAGACCATGGTAAACTCTCAGACCGGGTCAAGGAGGTGGAGAGCACGGTGAAGACTATCGAACCGGCGCAGAGAACCCTGGCTGCGACGATAAAGGATGCCATGTCCCGAATCGAGACCCTCGAACGGAGGGCGGAGGATGCGGAAGGTCGAAACAGGAGGAATAACATTCGGGTAGTGGGCCTGCCGGAAAAGGTCGAGGAAGGCGATATGGTGCGCTACTTGGAGACCTGGCTCCGAGACACGGTGGTCCCGGAGGGCCTGTCCTCCTTTTACACCCTAGAACGGGCCCACAGAGTTCCAGCGCGGCCCCCACAGCAGGGACGAGCCCCGAGGCCGGTGGTGGCGCGGTTGCTACATTTCCGGGACAGAGACCTGATCCTAAATGCCGCCAGACACAATGGCCCGTTCCAGGTTGCAAACAGTCAGGTGAATATCTTCCCTGACTATACCTACGAGACGCAGCGCAAGCGGTTCTCCTTCCTGGCGGTTAAGCGTGAACTCAGGAGTGAGGGCATCCAATATTCGCTCCTATTTCCCGCGAGGCTCCGAGTTATTGTCGACGACAAAACCCAGTTCTTCGACACCCCGGAGGAGGTCTGTGACTGGCTAGAACTGTACCGAACGGGGAAGGATGGTTATAATGCCTTGACCCATCAGTCGGAGGAGCCGGAACAAAGGAGGCGATCTAAAAGGGTCAGGAACCGCCGCGGCCGCACAGGTGGACCCTCGACAGCGGAGACATCATCTGAGCGGAGGGGAGTGTTGGAAGTTCTGTCGGAACTGTCGGGAGCAAAGGGCGAAGACATCGAAGAGGAGGAAGAAAACCCGGGTGCTCAGGGGGCACCATCGGACTCGGAAGATTCAGTGGCAGACAGTACCCACACACCGGTGATCACACCGAAATCGGTGGAGGACCTTTTGGACGGACAAGGGTAATGGGACAGGTTGCCTTGTTTTGGGTGGGGGCCCGGCAGGGGGGAGGCGGCTGCCGTTCTTTATTGCTGATAATGGAGGAGGGAGGGTTGGGAGGCTTTTGCCCCTGCCCCGAAAGATTTTGACACAGGGGGGGGCTTATTATAGTCCTGGTGGCCTGAGCGACGAGGGCCCACTGCCTCCGCTCAGCCCGCACCTGGCCCATAAGGCCTCCCTACGGTGGCGACCGTAGGATTAGTGGGGTTTTTGGGGTTGTTCTCCGTAGCAGTTTGGATGGGATCTAGATGGTGCAGTTTGGGTCCTGTTCTGGGGTGGTTGGGAGGGGGTTTTGTTGGTTTTTGGGGGGTTTGGTTCTGGTTGGGGAAAATGGCCGCCGTCAGAGCTGGGAGGACTGATGTTTTTTCTTGGTGGGGACCCGGACGGGGAGACTGTGCAAGAACACTCTGGGACAATGGCTGATGTTGCTAACTTGAAATGTATTACTTGGAATGTGAGGGGGCTTCACACTATGTCCAGGCGTCACAGGGTCCACGCTTATTTAGTGCGTAGGGGAGTGCAAATGGCGCTGCTGCAGGAAACGCATTTGAACAAGGCGGAAGGGGCGGCGCTTCAGCGTAGGTGGCGAGGGCAGGTCTTTTCCACGGCGTACTCTGCTTATGCCAGGGGGGCGCTAATATGGATCAGGGCAGGAGTCCCCTTCCAGGTCACGAGGACAGTGTTGGACCCAGAGGGGCGTTTCGTGGCCATATCAGGCACGCTAGGAGGGAGGGACTTGAATGTTTGCTGTGTGTATGCCCCTAATGTGGACCAAACTGCCTTCCTTTCCGAGTTATCGGGCTCGTTGGCCCACTTTTTCGCCGGTCCCCTCCTGCTGGGGGGAGACTTTAACTCCGTGGTAGATGTAGACATAGACCGCTCGCATCCCCCGCTCCCCGATTCCCCGGTCCGGCGGACGGCTAAGGGCCGTCAAGATTGGCAGACCCGCTGGGGTTTGACGGACATCTGGAGGGCGCAACACCCCGCGTCTAGAGATTATTCGTACTTTTCGAGCCTTCATGAGCTGCATGTCAGACTGGATGGCTTTCTTGGTTCGTCCGAATTAGTCTCGGCAGCGGTCCGATCGGAGTATTTATCGCGGACCATCTCGGACCATAACCCCCTCCTGCTGGACATTCGCTGGTTCCCTGGGACGCCGGCGGTACCCACTTGGAAGATGCGCCCCGAGATCCTCGAGGACAGTGTCTTCAAGGCAGACCTAGGGGAGAGAATCATGGATTATTTTGCATCCAACGGCGGCTCCGCGAGTACTAGGGCGTTCGAATGGGACGCTTTCAAGGTGGTGGTGAGGGGGTACTGTATCTCTAAGAAGGTGGGCATGCGGCGTGTTATCCTGGCTGATTTGGACACGGCGGACCGAACGCTCCGCGAGCTCGAAATTAGCCGGCCCGGACACCCGGAATTGCAAACACAAACGGTAGAGGCGAGGGAGAAGGTGGCGGTGGAGGTAGAGCGGCTCCGCTGTTTTGATTATAAGGCCTACACGGTCCGATCCATAGCGGAGGGCGACAGATCGAGCGCGTTACTGGCGTGGTTGGCCAACCCTACGCGCCAGTCCCAAACGACGACTAGGATGCGTAGGACGGATGGGACCGAGGTGTACACCCAACCGGAGATTCTTAATTGCTTCCGGCACTATTACGAATGTTTATACCGCAGTCGCTCCGCGCGTGACCCAGACCAGCTTGATAACTATCTTAGCCCGCTGGAACTCCGCACAGTGGAACAAGAAGTGGCAGACGCCCTGGGATCTGACATCGGCTTGGGGGAGATCCGCGGGGCCATCAAACGGATGGCGAGGAACAAGACCCCGGGCCTGGATGGCCTGCCGGTGGAGTTCTATGCAGCTTATGCTGACCTCCTGGCCCCTCGTTTACTGGTGGTCTACAGGGAGGCGAAGAGGCTGGGTCGCCTCCCCGGCTCGATGTGTGAGGCGTTGGTGGTTCCTCTCCTCAAGCCAGGCCGAGACTCGTCTGACCCGGGGTCCTACCGTCCCCTCTCAATGCTGACGGTGGACTACAAAATATTGAGCAGCATCTTGGCCTCGAGGTTGTTAGGACATATGAGCTCCCTAGTACACGAGGACCAAGCCGGTTTCATCCCACGGCGAAATACGACCATGAACATCCGAAGGTTGTTTCGCTTGCTTGGGGAACCATTCGTAGATGCCCCGTTCCCGGTAGTTTTGTCGGTGGACCTGGAGAAGGCTTTTGATAGCCTGGAGTGGGACTACTTAAGCGCGGTATTGCGGAAATTCGGCCTCGGGGAGGGATTCATCAAATGGACAGCAGTTCTCTACGCTTCCGCTTCAGCCAGGGTTAGATCGGGCCCTTTGATTTCATCGCGATATCCGGTGGAGCGTGGCACGCGGCAAGGGTGCTCCTTATCCCCGCTTCTTTTTGCACTAGCGGTGGAGCCACTAGCGATGCATCTTCGCTCGGGAGCCCACTATACGGGCTTATGGACAGCGGCGGGCCCACATTACGTCTCGCTCTATGCGGACGACCTGCTGCTCTTCCTGGAGGACCCGGTCGACGCATTGCGGGGAGCGGAATTAGCGCTAACGGAGTTCGGAGACGTCTCAGGCCTACAAGTGAACTGGTCTAAGACCTGCCTCTTCCCGATGCGTAGGGGTGTACTCACTCCGGCGCTCAGTAAGGAGATCAGATGGGAACCCGACTGCTTTAAGTACCTTAGGGTATTTGTGTACCACGACCAGCCCGACCTCCTAGACGGTAACATTGCCCGTTGCATACGAGCACTCCGAGGCAGCATGGACTTTTGGGCCACGCTGCCGCTCTCCGTGGCAGGACGCATCGCCCTGCTCAAAATGGTGGCGCTTCCCCGACTTTTGTATTATTTTCGGACTTTGCCGATCTGGGTCCCACCAGCTACGTTTCGCCGCTTGCGTTCTATGGTGGTTGGGTTCCTTTGGGGCACGGGCCGGCGGCGGGTGGCCCTCAATACCCTGATGAGGCCGAAGGACGAGGGGGGGCTCGCTGTGCCGGACTTTGAGAAGTATTACCTAGCGGCGCAGCTTCAGACATACACCCAGGAGATAGCCAGGGAGTTCAGAGGCCCGGAAGACGGTAGAGGAACGGGTATGGCCAGGCACGTCCTCTCCTTTATCGCGCTGCGACAGCGTTTAGTCCTTCGGGACCTGTCGATGGAGGAGCGGACTATCCGACTCTGTTGGAATCGGGCTCATAACAGAGGTCACCTGCGGACCCCATATGCACCTGAAATACCATTGGGGATGCTGACGGCCCTCCCCCACGGAGGAGACTGGTCGCGACTGGCGGACTGGGAGGACTTGGGTATACAGCTCGTCGGGGACCTGTATGAGGACGGAGTGCTCCTGTCCTTTCAGGATCTTATTGACCGCTTTGGGATCCCCCGGGGCGACTTTCTGCTGCACTCGGCCATTGTGCGAGTGATCCAGGCGCACTGGCAAAACGGACTAGAGGAACCTCAATTGTCTCAGGTGTGCCAATATGTAATGATGTCGGCGGGCACAGTGAAGGCGGTCACTTGCCTTTACGGCAGGCTGATTAATGAGGGGTTGGTCCCTCTCGCCACACTGAAGTCCCGCTGGGAAGAGGACATCGGCAGGGAGATCCCGGAGACGACCTGGTCCCAGCTGGTGAGGCGAGCATGGAAGGGTACACGTAGCGCCCGTTTCCAACTGGTCCACTATTATGTTCTCCATAGGGCGTACCTGACCCCGGTTAAGATCAGGCGTTATTTTGCCACGGCTTCGGCGGAATGCCCTAGGTGCCCGGCTCAGGAGGCGGACCTCCTACACATGCTATGGGCCTGTCCAGGATTGACGTCCTACTGGCAGGAGGTGGCGGCGACTTTGGAAGAGGTGACGGGGAGGCACTTATCGTTCGATGCGGCGGTAGGGCTATTGCACTGGTTCCCCCATACCCCCCGGAATAAAATCACCAGTAAATTTATCGACCTGGGACTCCTACTTGCTAAGCGAGAGGTGACCAGGAACTGGAAGGCACGTGCTGGTCCTACGGGCGGCAGATGGCACGGTGAACTTTTGAAATGGGCGGCGGGTGAGAGCGCGCTGCGATATCAGTTGGCTTGGAGGCAGAGCGATGAGAAGGCGCAGGAGGCCGCGTTAGAATGGGAAACGCTGGTGCAGGCCCTCAGGGATTATTGTGCCCCCAGCGACTCCGAAAGTGAAGAAGCAACTAGACCCGAGTCCCGTTAGACACTAGCATTAACAGCACTATTACTTTCCCCGTGGGTCAAGCAGTGGATCCTAAATTGATAAGCTCCCTAGCGCTGATGGTGGGGGGGGGGGGGGGGGGGAGGGGGGAGTTTCACAATGACTGGAAGTTTGAGGGGGGGGTTTCTTTTTGGGGGTTGGGGTTTGTTTAGAAAAGCAGATGACGGGCAGAGTGTTATCCGGACCAGCTCCAGCATCCTACTGACCCCAGCTACGTTCGCCGCCCAACCCCAGGGATATGGGCTGCTTGGCTGTATAGCAATGCTATGGAAGGGGGTCGGTGGGCTATATCATGTAACAGTCGATTATAATATGATGCTGGTCGTTACTGTATTGTTGTACTGATTCCTGCAATAAAAATATATTTAAAAAAAAAAAAAAAAAATGTATTTTTGTGCAGTATGAAACAGTCTGTTCATCGAGAGGGACGGGGGGAGGGGGGCGGGAGAGGACACGGACGGCGGGAGACACCGGAGCAGGAAGGCGGGTGCCGGCAATGCCGGCTGTTCATCGAGAGGGACGGGGGGAGGGGGGCGGGAGAGGACACGGACGGCGGGAGACACCGGAGCAGGAAGGCGGGTGCCGGCAATGCCGGAACAGATTCGGGGGCGTTCCCGGCTTTTGGCAGTCTGTTCATTGCCAGCGCTTGTGGATGCGTGTGAGTTCCTTGAAAGCAGACCTGGAAATAAAACTCCTCCCAATAGCCCAAGGTCTAGTAAAATGTTACCAGCGCAAGTTGAATTCTGACTGCAACCAATTATCTTCACAGGGATTGTTATGCGTGAAAAATTGGGAGACGCCCAATGTTTAGGGCATAATTCAGAGCTATGTGGTAATGTTCAAGTGCATGTTTTCCCACTTTAAAGCAACCAGTTAAACTCCATCCTGCCTTGTCCCACACTTTGAAGTGTGGGTTCCTAGAAATACTGGTGGCCAAGCTTTACTTGCACCCTGAATGCGCGTAACACTATCCCGCAGAGCCGAGCAGGTGTTAAGAGTTTATACGCTTGTAGAAATAATGCGCTTAGAAGCACCTGTGGAAAATGTAACATTGACTGAATGCTGATTCAGACGCTCTCTGTCCTCGTACAGAAAATTGTTATTGCGCATGTATTTTTGTGCAGTATAAAACAGTCTGTTCATCGAGAGGGACGGGGGGAGGGGGGCGGGAGAGGACACGGACGGCGGGAGACACCGGAGCAGGAAGGCGGGTGCCGGCAATGCCAGCTGTTTATCGAGATGGACGGGGGGAGGGGGGCGGGAGAGGACACGGACGGCGGGAGACACCGGAGCAGGAAGGCGGGTGCCGGCAATGCCGTAACAGATTCGGGGGCGTTCCCGGCTTTTGGCTGACGTCGCGTGACGTAGCCAAAAGCCAAAAATTCTCGGGAACGCCCCCGAATCTGGTCCGGCATTGACGGACAGGCCCGTCTTCCAATGGCTAGCCTCCATTTATGGAGCTAGCCAATGAAAGACGGAGGCCGTTCCTGTCTCCCGTATACAACTCAAGAGGTTTTCGCCTGCGCGAAAAAGATGCGCAGAAGCGCATCTTTTCGCCAGGCAAAACCTAAAAATGACTCCCAGATTCCTGACTTTAGCTGTTGGAATGGGGGGTGAACCAAAGGCTGCTGGCCACCAGCATGATGACCATGCTGGGAGAAGCGGTCCAAAGATGACTACCTCTGTTTTTTCTGAGTTGAGTTTGAGGCAATTTGTAGCCATCCACTCTCCTATTTCAAGCAGTCCATCTTTAAAGTTTTGTGCCACTTGTCCTCCGTCACCCTTGATGGCCAGTACCAACTGCGTGTCGTCTGCGTAGGATGTTAGGCTCATCCCGTATGCTCTGATGACATTGGCGAGGTCCGACACATAGATGTTAAATAGTGTCGGACTAAGGGATGAGCCTTGGGGAACCCCGCATGGCAGCGAGAGTTGCGCAGATTGGAAAGGTCCGAGGGTGACCGCTTGAGTTCTATCTGCAAGAAAGGAGGCAAGCAGGGAAGCTGGCAATTGGCCTATAATTTTTAAGTTCATTTTTATCTAAGCAGGGTTTTTTTAATAAAGGTTTCAGTAAGGTGTTTTTTAGCAATTGCGGGTAGCTAGCTGAAGACAGGATAGCGTTACAGACTTGTGTCAACACAGGTACAATGGACTCCATTACTGGTGTTAAAGCTGATAACGGACAAGGGTCCAGAGCGGAACCGGTTTTGATAGTTGAAACAATGGTTCTTATGTGATCACCTGCGAGTGTGTTAAAGCTGGAAAAAGCATTGGCCGAATGTGCACAATCCTATTAACTATTGCATATACCTATTATACGTACCTATTGTTACCCTACAAGTTAATGGTTAGATTGATGTGGCCAATTAAATATTATTGTCACACAGTAGAATTCATACAATATGGCGGGAGCATACGTTTCAGGGTATCACATTATTCATACCTTCTGTGATGAAGAGAATGACTTGAGGGCGAGAGAGAGCTCAGAACAAAATGCTGTTGTTAAGATTTTGTTCCATTACTGACCCAAGTCAGCCCTAAGGTTAGTTGCTCATGAAGAGTACGTCTCTGAGTGAAAGGAGTTCAGAATTTCCATATAAAAATGAAATTGACAGCCGAAATAATAAAACTAAAAGCAACCAAATATTTATTTTGGTTGGAGTTGTCCTCTGCCACAATGGTTTTAGGACTTATTTTGATGGGTCTTACTTTACGACACTTCATAATTTAACATGTTCCAGTCACACCACTGTTCGAAACAACCTTGCCTGATAAATATCCTAAGAAGATTTTTTCAGAAAGGATCTATGTCTGTGTATCATTGTCGCAATATCAACGTCTAAAATCTCCACAATATCAACAACCATTATATGATCAAGGTATGTATACATAGGTAAATATATAATTACTACCCTTAACACATCCACTTACCTTGACAATATAATAAAGGTCAATACTGTGGATTCAAAATTTTTGTTAGTTGACGTTTCGGTCATGATATAGTGAACCCCCCACACATCAGAAACAGCACTCCAGAATCCACCCACTTACATTACAATTAATAATGGTGTTGTATCGGGAAGAGGGAGGCTCCATCTCAAAAATGAATCGCATTCCCACATTACAACTAGAGTTTTATGCCAATGGAAGAAAATCTTTCTTTGCTTCCCCTTTGGGGTGCATGAGCAATATCCCATACTGGTCCACAATTAGATACCCGGTTTCCTATCAATGTGCACAACCATATAGCCGGTTCGTCATTCACGTACCCACCTGAAAAAACACAGATTGTAATCCCTTAATTTAATCCTGCTGTAGAAAATAAGAAGCCTACGATGAACCTGAGAAGCCATCATGTGTTAGATGAGAGAAGTCTAAGTTTTTTCCATTCTCCTTCTAGCAGTAGCAAACTAAAGGTTACAGTATGGGAAAATGTCCTAAGCGGAAAATATCCACAGCTTTTCCAGCACTCCGTGAGATCACCACTCAATTCACAGTGTATTCTCTTTTTCCAGAGTGGATCAGATAAGGGTTAATGCACGCGCATTACTGCAACCACAACATCTTTCTTAGTCTTGGATGCACAAGATGGGGAATTTAATTCTTGCTCTTAAAAGCAAATTTCAATTTAGTGACTGGAAAGACTATCAAGAGGTGATTGCTTAAATCTCCAGGGACTATTCAAAAGAAGTACAACCAAAGCAATAAAAACTGCTTGAAACATTACTCTGCAATTAAGCTAATTTAAATTATTGTTTATGATCAAATTTGAGAAACTCCATCCTTGGAACTGGTACAAAGAAGGATTAGCTTGCTATCGGGGGAAATATAAGAGTAGTGGAACATGACATAGGCCTGGTGAACCGAAGACACCGTAAGGATCAAGACAGTTCCTGTATTGTGCATGAAGAGCTCAACTATTATAGGACTGGAAAGATGTTACATGGAACATGCCCTGGCAAAGGCAGGAGGTCTGGTTTTAATTTGAAACCCACACAATCAGAGACAATAACACATGTTGTATACAGGCTTTGGCACTTTAAAGCCAGAGCTATTTTCTTTGCCTGTGGCCGCTCAGTATTCAACCTCAGAAGCATATCAAGAAGGATAAAGAATGGTTAAACTCAGTGATAACCTTCCACAGGAGTGAAATCAAACATGCCTTCTCAAATATTGTAACTTTTTATACGGCTCGGAATAAAAAAACAAGCATCAGATCAACATAGGCCGCAGCTACTGAGTACCACCATGTTAGGTGTAATGCCTGGGTAACTTTTGAGCAACATACTTAGGAACATGGGAGACAGATAGTGACTCCAATGATTACATTGGGCTTTCTGTAAAAAAAAAAAAAGTGGAGGAGCAGCATTGTAAGCATTAAAAACCTTACCTCAGTTAAAACAATACCAAAAAGGACTGTTTTTGTGTATATATATATATGTGATAAGGACCTGAATGCAACTAAACATGGGATGATGCAGTGTACTTTTCACATGTAAAGTAGTCCTTCATGTTTTGCAATGTATCCTCTTCATATACGTCTGAATGCTGCACTAAACAGTAAACAGCATGAGGTGCTCCCCTCAGGAATGAACAAAGATTTGTTAGACAAAGGGCCCGATTTTATTCCTGGCGGACGGACTATTATCCCTTGGCTTGGCAGAGAGGCCGAGACTACTCCGCCCGCCAGATTTATAAAAGATCGCCTAGATGGCGGTCATTTATAGAGGCATTGCCAGGAGCCGCCTTCATGGCATTTAATGCATTTTACTGTTGCCTTCAATGCATTTTGCTGTTGCCTTCAATGCATTTTACTGTTTGCAATGGTGCTGCACTGGAAGGAAACAGCCCTGCAGCAAACAATATTCTTTTCTTCTTTTCGAATAGAAACAAAGTAATGCTCCCCTCTCCATGGGAGGATTCTGCCAGAGGCGCATTAGAATAGTTTTACTGTTTCTTACCGCCAGATAAAAAACTGGTGGTAAGGAACAGTAAAAAATGACTACATGTCAGCCTATCAAAATTGGGCAGGCGGACATGTTGCCATTTCTCTGACAGCCCTGTCTTCCCATGGCTGTCTGAGAGGATTAATCATGGCGGAGACAGAGTAGTCTCCGCCATGATTAACTCTAAGGTCCGCCCACAAGTATCTGTGGCGGACGGATCACTATATTGGCAGGGAAGGTACTCTGTTGCGACGGCATTCCCTCTCCACTAATATATAAATCAGGCTCAAAATCTTTAAGCAAAGGCTTACCAGGCCGGACCCAAACAAGCCAATGACTTAAGGAGGCTGACCCAAAGTAGGTCTTGGTGGTTTGGTACAGGTAAGGTGATTTTCGCCCACTTTTTCACATTGCGTAACTCTGATAATGTTGTGTACTGCTAATGTATTTAGATTTTTTTATTTTCCCTTCATCTAGCACTTCGTTTCTTTGTACTGGAAAGGTGTTTTGGTTTATTTTTTAATGCTCCCAGCAAATAAAGTGTGTTGCTACCATAGTATTCCCAATTGCTATTGTTGTTTTTATCCTTGTAGGGTGTGTAGTTTTTATTTTCTTATTTGTTCCATTTTGTCGCTTAGTGCAGTTTCACTCCTCTTTTTCAGGTCACATATGTGGGTCTCATGCACTGTAGGAGGGGCGGAACTGAAGCCCAGAGAAAACCAATGACTGTTCAGAAACTGAATCTGATACCCACAATGCCCTGAAAACGCAGGAACAAGACAAAATAAATCCACAATGTTTTCGTGTACAAAATAGGTTCCTATTTCCCAAATTCAGCCACAATAATATCTACCAGCTCATTGCAACAATTATTAGAGCGCAAAAGTTTGAGTACTGTCTCACCCAAACAAGCAACAGGCCCCTTTAGTCGAGGAAGCTAATTCAGATGTACACACAATATCCAAGTCAAGGAATTTGGCAAACACTGGCTGCTAACCCAGTAAATGGCAATTCAGGGTTCTTGAGTCTAGATGATTCAACTCAAATTCTGTGCTCTGATTTGACGCCTGGTTGTTAGCCGATTTAACTCAAGGGGTTCAGGCACCTCTTGCAAGACTTCCTATTTTACCTGAAGGACAAAATTCCAATCCTGGTGTGGAATACTTAAGCACAGGTTAATATAGTTTTCATTCCTGCACTGCATAGTAAATTCTGACCAAGAAAGCACATAGAATGGGTATGCAGATTTACTACCTACTATGTTAAATTAATTATTATTAACTATCATTTCTAGAGTTAGCTACTGTATTAGAAATGTCTTAATTTGGACATCACAGTCTTGCAAATTTTAAAGCCTTCCTTTTCTAGACCAGTCTTTGTGTGCAGTTTCATCTTATGGATTTTTGGGGCACCCGGCTGACTTATTTTGGGGTTCCCGGTTCAGAACAAAAGCGCCATATCCGTTAATTTGAGTGACTGACAGCGGTTGAGATAGCACAAGCTGTACATTCATGCAGACATTATCAACTTAAAATACAACTGAAGGATCTCCGCCTCTACTATTGGATCGCTCCATTGATTTGGATCCCAATTGTTACGTGGTCCATCAGTTACTTATTTAAATGCTTGATACATTTAGAATTGATGCTATCAAAACCGTATTCGCGTTTAAGAAGTCTTTTTTTTTTAGGTCACAGACATTTTCAGTTTGTTTTTGCTATGCAGGAAGTATCAAAGATTTGATAGGATGGTCTATTTGTAAACAAACCCCATGTCCTGACTTCTCAGAATGAAAGTATATACCACAACCGGTATTCTTAGAGTTTTAAGGCAGCCGTCTCGCCGACCAAATATAGTAAACCACAAAGTTGATATTCGACATGTTTCTTGTTTTGTTTGCACACTTTGTTTAAGAGCGAAGATAGCGCACTGAATGGAGCTCACAAAAGCACAGGTATGAAACTAGGACCAGAGTAAAGAATCATTCATTTTGCAAGTTCAAGCTTTATATACACATTTAAATGGCTTGATTTATGAGTATAAATACACAATTTTTGTACAGAAAACATCAATTTGTATGTCTACATCTATTTTCTCACGTCATTTTACCATAATATTGTGGAATAGTATTTACAACAAATGTTATTCGATTGGTGGGGTGTGGTATTTTAAGGCCTGTACTACCCTATAAAGTTTATGCTCACTCACAAATCATGAGAATGGGAATTCCGACATATTTTCTCAGCCCAACCCCACTAATGAAACATCCGGAGATTGACATCTGTGAATGGCAGGCTTACACCCGTTTCTAGCCTTTGAAACAAAAGGGAACACCCTTAAAATTGAGGAAGGTGCAATGGAAGCTGATTCTACACTTGGAAAAAATCTCGTGAATTTAGAAAAAAGTTTAAGTGTAAATGCACCAGGGACTTAATGCGGGCCCCTACAGCGCAGACCCCCCCACCCCACCCCAACCTCTCAACGGGACCCCTAACCTTTTAAGGGTACCATCAACCCTTCAAGGGGGCCCCTGTACAGCCAAAGGCCAATTAATATATCCAAGAAATAGAGACTCAGGGGCCCCTCATTACATTCTGCGGGGGGGGGGGCATTTTGTGTTAAGCGAATTAAATGCACATTTGTTAAGTATATTAACAAAAGGTAGATCTCTATGTACAATTGCGTGTGAGTATCTGCTTACGATTGTAAATACACCTGTATAACTGAATCTGTAGGAGCTTTCCAGGAGTAATTATGGAAATCCTTGAAGATTCCAGAAATTGTGAAAATCTAACCCCAAACTTACATATAAACCCTAAAATGTAGATTTTTAAAATGTATTTGGGCAATAACCACCTAGCTTTAAAGCTGTAAAACCAGTTTGTTTAAGTGAGTCAAAGGGCCAGCACATGGCATGCCAGTCTGGTGTCATGCCTTGCAGCCAAGCTCCTGATTGCCAACACAGTGTCTCACTCACTAACCCATAAAATACCCTTGTGACTCGTATTTTTGTACAAAAGGTGCTTCGCCTCCTTCATTCTACCAATGTTTCAAAGCAGATGCTCACGGTCTTTTTCCCCCTTCTATTAGCAAACAACTAAACTTCTTACCAAATGTGTTTTAAACTTAATCAATAATACATTTGGATGTTTTGTATATTAACTGGCACCTCGCTGCCTTTGGCATCTGAAGAAAGCACTTCAAGAAATTAATCCACTTTACAAACCAGCTCTTCTGATCAGAGAGGGAAATGCTCACTATCTTGAACAAGCTAAAACCCGACAGAACACATTGTAGCTCATACCATGTAGACCCAGTTTCTGAGGGACACAGTGTAACTCCAATATTTGTTATGGTAAGATTTAAAATACAGCAAGATTCACAGCCAAAAAGAAACAGACAATTAGACGATATGGGAAAGCAGGGATACCGATGGCAAACATACCAGCATAAAACAGTACATATTTTAAGGCTGTCACACAATTGTGACATTGCCAGATGAATTCATGCAGCGAAACCTGCACCCAATTATCAAAAAGATGTATATATATAAAGGAGATATATCATTGCTTGATTTGTACTGGTGCTTGCCAATGGGAACCATGCCAGGGTTGGATTGGGATTAAAAATCGGCCCAGGCACTCTAAAATAAAGTGGCCCACATTTGCATATTGCCTTTCTGCAAACCACTGCTTCTGCGAAATTTTATTTTAAAAAAAAAATGGGGGGCGGGGGGGGGTGTTTAAAAAAAAAAGCACAGTTTAGTTTACACTGGTGAAACACACCTGAAAACAAGTGATGCCACTTTTGCTCAGGCCCCCTGCCCCTGCTCAATATGCATATATTAATGGGTCAGCCCAGCGAGAAAAAAGGAGTGACACCTCTGCCCTTTGATAAAAGGGAGGTAATGGACGATCATCTACCTCCAGAAAGGCCACTCAGGCACCCACTGGGCCGCTGGCTGCATCGAACAATGCAGAAACCGCCCAAATCGGCCCCCCAGGTTGCTCAAAAAAGCAGCCCACAGAAGGAATTCCGATACCGGCCCCTCTGGCATTGCCCGGGTGCCCGCGTTACTAATCAGACGCTGGTACCACCGGCACTCATTTGTGAGACTGGAACTTATTTTTCATCATCAGATCGTCACTCAGTGCAAGGGAGAGAAAGGTAGAAAAGGGATAAAGGAGGGAATGAAAACCAGGAAAACTGCGGCAGAGAGAGAATGCAGGGAGGAGCATGAACCTTCAAGAGCGAGTTTAAGAGGCAGTATGTGTAGGGTGATGGAAGAGCGAGGCATGAGGTGGAAATTAGGTAGAATCAAGACTAGCAAGTCTTGGCATTTGGCAACCCTATCATTCTACAGCGGGTTCCAAAGAAAAACTTTGAGTTCTTGCACTAATTGTTTTATTTATTTTCTACATTTAGTACTGACAATCAAATAATAAAAATAATAATAATAATAATAATATAGAGCTTGTAAAGCGCTCAGTAACACAATCACGGCGTGTCCCCGCGCTGAAGCTGTCCCAGGAACAACAGACAAAAGCCCAGGATCTAAGCAGTGTATAGGTGAGTTTTAAGCAAAGCCCTAAACCGCGTTTCACTGCTCAAATCAACCATAAAATAACCATAAATATCACTCAAATTGCAAAGAAGTGACAAAAAAGTGTCATGCCAAGATAATGGACAATGAAGATTACGGGCCAGGTGTAATAACGTGACCGGCACACAGACGGGTTGTAGGTTGGAGGTATTTATTATACAACCTCACCCAACAGTCAACTATGGTCAACTGCCGAAAACAGAACCCAGCACTGACCTGGTTCCATGCTAGAACACAGAACATGGAACCAGGTCACATCATCACACTCCTTTCCCCTTACATTTTACAATAAACATTTGAGCTGTTAAAGTTATCAAAGAGCAAAAATGTGAACAGTTGGAGAAACACATAAAAACCCCTTACATCATATAATCATGCAAATAACTTGGAAATTTGCGAACCCTATCACTCTTGCGAATGAGCCCAGTTTTCAAACCAATGTCAGATGATTTCCCACTAGAGATAACGTGGTCCTTGTCAAACATATTATTATCACCAACATGGACAACACGACTATGGTTCCAAATACGACCATCATCTGTTTTTACAGCATTTTTGAAAAGTTTAACAATAGATTTTGTAGATGTAAATTTGGACCAACTTTGGCATCCCACCGGAGCTTTAATCTTAACTTTGTCACCAATCTTGAAGTGAATAACTTTACCTGACCTACGAACATCAACATAAGTCTTCCTTTTCTTTTGAAGAGCCAATTCCTTGTCTCTCCAATCCCCAATGTCATTGTTTTTCAAACCTTTATCCAATAACATCCAGCCAGGACACAAAGATGTATTGGCAGACCTTCCCTTGAAATGTTCAAATGGAGTTTTACCCATTGAGGAATGTGGAGTGATTCTGTAGGCCGAGATAAGATTCTGAAACTCCTTCCTCCAATCAAGACAGTTCACTCTAGCCAATTGAATGCACTCTTTCAAGGTTTTGTTGAATCGTTCCAGGGCACCACTTGCTTCTGGGTGATACAATGACATTTTTTTATGTACAACACCACACCTGAGACGATACTCTTCCATTACTCCAGAACAAAACTGAGGACCATTGTCTGACAGTAACAAATTGGGGAAGCTCTCACGTTTGAATATAGAATCTACAAATTTGATAACAGATTGGGTTGTTATTTCCCTCACCGAACTGACTTCTACCCAACGAGAATATAGATCTAATAAAACAATTAAATTAGGAGTTTGTTGTTCCCCATGCAAAGGTCCCACTATGTCAATGGCTACTTCATCCCTTGGACACTTTGGTAATTTTCTACACACCTTAGGAGGATATCTTGGTTTCAGTATTTTATCGCTTAATTGACAAGAGACACACTCTAGAACAGCACGTTCTACCATTAAATCTAAACCTGGCCACCAAAAATCTTGTCGGATACGGTCTTTTGTGTTGGAAATTCCCATGTGGCCTTCATGTGCCATTTTTACAATATTATTTCTTAAACTCAAAGGTGGAATCATTCTAGTACCTCTTGTTATAACTCCATCAACAATGGCTAGCTCATGAGCTACTAAAGACCAATGTTTGCTAAGACAGTGGTTCTTGTTTTGAGTTAATAAACTCATGACTAACAATAACTCGTCATCTTTGTTTAACTCCTCCTTCCACTCATCCTCTTTTATAGCTCCTAAAGTCACATCACAGACTTTTACCTCAAACTCATCATCATACTGTACATCCTCATCACAACTACCTCCTGTTTCTACCACATCACCTAATCGTGACAGACAGTCTGCAGACACATTCGTACTTCCAGGAATGTACTCAAACTTAAAGTTGAATTCTTGTAAGGATATAACCCACCTTCTGATTCTTGATGAGATGGAATCTAGACCTTTTTTTCAAATACTTCCTTAAGCGGTTTATGATCCGACTTGACCACAAAAGATGTGCCCCACACAAATTTACTCTTGCATCATGTTACTTTACATCCTTCCCACATATTAACACATCGTCTTGATAGCACCTAACCCCTGGTATACCCTTAAAAAGATCATTCATTATTCTTTGGAACACGGATGCTGCAGAAACTAGCCCTAAGGGCATCCTCAAAAACTTGAAAGCACCCATGGGTGTTATAAAAGCTGTCAACTCCTGCGAGTCTTTACTGAGTGGCATCTGGTGATACGCTGACGCATGTCCAATGTGGTGAAATAACATGCACCATCTAAAGTTGACACTAATTGCTCAATATTGGGAAGAGGGAATTTGTCAACCACCACCTCTTTGTTTAGTGCCCGAAGGTCCACACATAAACGAATTTCATTATTAGCCTTACTCGCCACCACAAAGGTCCCCAACCACTCAGTCGCCTCTACAGGCTGTATGACCCCTGTGGCTAGCAATTTATCACTATCTTTTTGTACTGCTTCCTGAACACAGATGGGAATACATCTAACCTTAGCAGCAACTGGCTTCGCACCAAGTTTCAATTTGATGTGATGATTGAAACCCTTTACGCAGCCTAAAGTGTCACTGAACAACCCTTCAAATTCTTTCACAAATTTACTCTCTCCACTACCTACAGACTGTACTTGAACAGAAGGCTCTGCGTTTGGGTTAAGAATGATACCTAATCGAGCTTGGTGAGTCCAACTCATAAAACGATCACCCCTTTCAGCCACATACATTTTTGCATCTGCAAATCTCCCATTACACTCAATGCATTCAACAAAATAACCCAAAACCTTAATGGGCAAACCCCCATAACCTGTAGGCCTAATATATGGTTTCAACAATTTAGTCCCGTTAGAAAACCCTTTTTGAAAAATTTCTTTGGAAATGAAGGTGATGTGAGAACAAGATTCAAACTTCATCTTAATTCTGACATCACCTACCATGACCCACTCTGCAGGATGTTCTACCCCATCTTCACTTACTTGAAAACTAACCTCTTTTATCTCCGTCTTAATATCTCTTCTGTTGCGTAAATGGCAATTATTCCCATAATGTCCTCTTTTTCCACACACACTACAGTTAATTCTGAGTGCTGAACACTCCTTCGCATTTGCCATATGCCCAAATCTGCCACATCTGAAACAATTTCCTTGAAAAGACAACACATTTTTCCTCCCATGCTGAAAATTATCGGTCTTAACTTCACCCTCAATGCTCTTTCCCTGAGCATTTTCTTCATACTTCTTTTTACAGTCAACCTTTTGTACAACATGATGACACTGAGCCTCCTCACCATTCCCACTAATTGTATTTTGTTTACTCACTTTGCTTAACTCACCGACACACTTGAGCATGTGCTATACATGTTTGGCAATGCTCATAACCTCGTCCAGGGGTGGCTCGTCTTTCAGCCAGAGTTCTTCCCTTATTTTATCACTAGAACATCTGAGAACAAAATTGTCCCTAATCCTTTCCTCCACTAACTCACCAAATTTACAACTGGATGCTAATTTTCGTAAAGATGTAATGTACTCTTCAACACTCTCATCTTTCCCCTGTTCCCGCAATCCAAAATGATACCTCTCCATGATGGTACTAACTTTAGGTAAATAATATAAATCTAACTGCTTTATAGAAATTTCATATTCGTTTAGCCCTCTTTGGACTGCTTGGCTAAGCTGAGATAAATTTTCTAAGGCCTCCTGTCCTTCGCCCCCTAGACAATGTAATAAGAGTGCCTGTTTCCTTTCCGCACTCAGATTCGCTCCACACACCCTTGCATAATTTTCAAAAATCTTCTTCCATTTTATGTGTGGCTCCCCAGGATCAGAAAGAAAAAATGGCGGAGCTGTTACGTTTTGCATATGTTCACACTGTGAACAGTACACTGGCAGGAGTCTAGAACAATTACATAAGTAAACTACCTTACAACATCTATTATAAAAAAAAATTTACTCCAAAACTCACACTTGCAAGAAACCCACTAAAGATGTCACAATAAATAAAAAATTGAAAAAATTGTTATTTCCACAAATAATATGTAAAGCTGTTTACTACCAAATATTTGTAAAGGTGTGCTTGTCACCGAGAGTCCAAGCACATTCTTTAAGAGAGACAAAAACACAAGAATTTTTAAATAAAAAAAACCAGTTACCACAAACTTGTTTTCTTGTCCTTCTCTCACTTTTAAGAAGATCTTTCAACCTGTATATTTCTTGCACCAATATCCAGTCTCAACTTCACTCCGTTCGTACAACTGCCAGGGTGTGCTTATCACCGTGATGACAAGCTTTGTCAGCTCATACGCACTCCTTTTGCGCTATTCCCGGAAATCACTAAAACTGCTTTCCAACAACGATTGACAAGGTGTGCTTGTCACCGTAATGACAAGCCTGAGCAGCTTCTTTAGCCAGTAAAAAAAAAAATAATAATTTCACACGACTTTACACCTAAGATGGCCGCCGTGTGACGTCACGAAAGATCAGGTGCTCTTTCCACACACAATTGGGCTTGTTTTCCCTCTTTCAGGTCTTTATCTAATGGAAATCGGGGTTGTTCTGCTGCCACAAGACCAAACAGCTTTCGGTCTTTTTTCTACAGGAGCGTTGCCCGTAATGCAGTGGAACGCAGGCGGGGCCCTTTGCGTTTCACCGGAGATCCTTCATCACCGCCACGACTCACAACCAGCACACCCACTGCCTCACCAGCGATGTTGGCGCGAAGTCGACTTGGAGACTGTTAACTCTCATGTGATCTCCCGCCGCGCTTCTCACACGAAATCCAAATTGCCTAGCAAGGTAATTCGTCTTCCTCTTCACTCCGCAAAACGTTGTTGTTGAGGTTGTTTTTTCCTTCTTACGCCCGCGATGAGTCCACTTCACCAAAAGTATCCAGTGTAATAACGTGACCGGCACACAGACGGGTTGTAGGTTGTAGGTATTTATTATACAACCTCACCCAACAGTCAACTATGGTCAACTGCCGATAACAGAACCCAGCACTGACCTGGTTCCATGCTAGAACACAGAACATGGAACCAGGTCACATCATCACACCAGGGTCCTTCAGATGCCCCAGTGAGGTTAGGGAAACTGTGACACTCAGCCGCAGGTTCGGCCGGTATTGGTTCAGCAGGGCAGATATTCAGGATTTCAACATAACATAAAAAAAATTCCAATGAATGTTACTGGAACGTATACACAAATTGAGTGTTTATCCTGAAAATCAGGCATGGATTCGGTACTCCAGGAGCTATGTCGGACACCTTTGCAGGCGTGGCCGGCACAGTTAAGACCGGTGGGGCGGGGCAGAGAAAGGAGTACGTTGACAGACAAAGGGATAGGTAAAATTGATTACAAAATAAATTAAAGCACTCACCTTGCGCTCACCACATCGCTGAGTGTCAAGGGGTCTAGTGAAACCTCTACAAAGCTAGTATCTCATCTAAAGCTCATCAGAACACATTCTGAACCTGAGGAAGAACAGGAAACATAAAAAACTGGGCCTGATCCCACTGGATCCATTTCTGTGTAGGTCCAAGAATACAACAAGCTGCAAGAGGGATATTTCCTGAAATGCCCACCAGACCAGTTGCAACTAGAGCTGGACTGGATCCTCCTGGTGGCATCTGCTGCAGTGAGGTTTGATCCCTTGGTGCAGTCTCTGAGGTCTCAAAGGAGTTTTTCAGAACTCTATGTAAGATTTGGATTTGCAAGAATACCAAGTGGGCCCTGCTCCAAGTTTTTTGCCTTCAGCGGAGCAGCCAGAAAGCCAATCTGACTTTGATGTGACTTTCCTGGATACAGTCTGCAGTCTTGCCCTGCTAGAGGAACATGTGCTCCAAAAAACAGATTATGTTCCACATTAAAATCTCCACCGTGAGAATGAATGAAAGTATCCAACCAAGTGGGCTTCCTGGGCATGAAATGTGAACTTTACCCATTCAGAGTTTTTCCTACCAAAACCAGCAGCTTCAGTTTGACCTCTTATCATGACTATCCAGCTTCCAGAGAACTTCCTCGGATACAGTCTGCAACCTGGCCCACTGAAGGATTTTGACTTTCATTTTAGAGACTGGGTTCCTAAGGTAAAATCTTTGACCAGGAAAAACCTGCTTGGCATATCTAAGCTGCGCTCTGTGAGAAGGTGGCCTGATATGCAGTGCTCACTATTCTAGTGAACACTATGTATCAGTCCAGCAACCCTTATTGATGATTGGTGTAAGTCAACCTTATAGACCAGCTATCCTAGTAGCGTGGATACGAGCAGTCTAAGGCTAAAGACTCGAGAGGGCGTGTTAAGCCAGCTGTTATACCACACATATACCCCTTGAACACCAAGTGAAAGGACACCACACAAGTGTTATGAAAATAAACAGTGTATTTATTAAAATCACAACAGCCCTGTACTCTTTATGAGGACAGGGTACTAAGCACAGCACAAAACTCTTACAAAAATACTTAAGTTAGCACAGTATATACAAAGGCCCGAGGGGCACGGAAAACCATATACTCTGAAAGTGGAATGCGAAATTACTAGCAGGTAAGTACAGTACTAATAGGCTTTGGAATCGCTAGGACTTGACTATTAGTACTGTACTTACCTGCTAGTAATTTCGCATTCCACTTTCAGAGTATATGGTTTTCCGTGCCCCTCGGGCCTTTGTATATACTGTGCTAACTTAAGTATTTTTGTAAGAGTTTTGTGTTGTGCTTAGTACCCTGTCCTCATAAAGAGTACAGGGCTGTTGTGATTTTAATAAATACACTGTTTATTTTCATAACACTTATGTGGTGTCCTTTCACTTGGTGTTCAAGGGGTATATGTGTGGTATAACAGCTGGCTTAACACGCCCTCTCGAGTCTTTAGCCTTAGACTGCTCGTATCCACGCTACTAGGATAGCTGGTCTATAAGGTTGACTTACAACCAATCATCAATAAGGGTTGCTGGACTGATACATAGTGTTCACTAGAATAGTGAGCACTGCATATCAGGCCACCTTCTCACATTGGTGAGCAGCGGTTGGGATTTGAGCTTGCTGTTGTTTTACCACACGTATCCTAAGAATATCTTGTTGAAAGATCACATAAGTACTTCAGGTACATATAACTTAGCTTAGAATACTCTGAGTTCTACTGAACCAGCTGTTGTAGCTCCTCAAGGCTTAGCACACCTTGGCTGCAACTCTTAGCAAGGGATCAGTAGGCAAACATATAGTGTAGGTAGGTGCATCACTTACACCACACTAGAATCAGCATGTCAGACAAAGGTGGAAACACTGAGTCTCCCCTTGTGTCAGTGGACCCTCCACAGGTCACTTCCAGATATGCTGCTCTTAGCTTCCAGGAGATGAGACAAGTGTGTACCTCCAGGAAGTTGAGACAGGGGTCTAACCCCACAATCCCATTTCTGATTGGTCTCTTAGAGACTTATGATGCTAAGAAGGCTGCTAACACAGACCCTTCTCATCCAGATGGGAGTATGCCCTCCTTACAGGGTCCCTTTGATAACCATGACCATCCCCTCCAGGAGGCAGATGATGCTGAGGATGAGGATGAGTTGTCAGGGGATGAGGCAGACAAGGGACAGGTAGAAGTCAGCAGACTAACCAGGTCCAACTTAAGCAGGCATGAGAATGGTACTAGGGGAACCCTGGGACCCCTCTCAGGCCAGCTTAACATTGGGAGTGGACGAGTACGGTCTCTATCAAGAGGCTCTAACAGATCCATTCAAACCAATGGCTCTCAGAACTCTGCTCTGAGGAGGATGACCTCCCCTCAGAGGAGAATCTATGAAGCTAAGGAAAGAGAAGTCAATCTGAGGATTGAAAGGGAAGAACTTGCCCTGGCCAAAGAAAGACTTGCCTTTGCTAGAGAGCAAGAATTGAGTGGGTCAAAACCCACTGGTGGCAGCAATATACCTAGCAATAGGGAAAGGAGTAGTTTTGATACAAAACACCTGAATAAGATAGTGCCCCCCTTTAAACAAGGGGATGATATCCACAAATGGATTACTGCTTTGGAGAGGGCCTGCACTGTGCAGGGTGTTCCCCAGAGTCAGTGGGCAGCTATCTTGTGGCTCTCCTTTGAAGGTAAAGGTAGAGATAAGCTCCTCACTACTAGAGTGGAGGATGCTAACAATTACCAAGTCCTGAAGAATACACTGGTTGATGGGTTTGGTTTAACCACTGAACAGTACAGGATGATGTTCAGAGACACCCAGAAAACTCAGTCTCAGGATTGGACTGACTTTGTTGATTGTGCCACTAAGGCTTTTGAAGGCTGGCTACTGGGTAGTAAGGTTACTGATTTTAAAGGATTGTACAATCTAATTATGAGGGAGCAAATCTTAAGTAATTGTCAGAACCAGTTATTACACCAGCACCTGGTAGACTCTGATCTGACCTCTCCACAGGAATTGGGTAAGAGGGCAGACAAATGGGTCAGAACCAGGGTCAGGCCTAAGAACCAGGGTGGTGACCAAAAGAAGGAATCAACCAAGCCTCAAGAGAAGGGTGGGAATAAATCTGCTGATCAAACCACAGGGCCACAAAAATCCTCTGACAAGGGTGGGTCCCCTACTTCTCCCAAAACCCAAAAGAAACCTTATTGCCATACCTGTAAACAGGTGGGCCATTACAAAAGTGATATCAGTTGCCCTAAAAATAGCAATAAGGAAAACATAACCCCAGGTAATACTCCCAGACCTCCTGTTACCACCAGTGGTAATCCCCCAGGTGGTGGGAGTGCCCCCAAGAATGTGGTGGGCATTACTTTGGGAAACCAGGTGGACTATGGCCTAGCCAGGTCTCCTGAAACAACTCTTGTCTGTGAGACTGGCTTGGGGTTTGCCAACTTCACTACTGGTTCCCACATTTTGGGAAAGTATAGACAGGAGCCCCTTATCAATGGTCAGAAAGTTGAGGCGTACAGAGACACAGGGGCCAGCATCACCATGGTGATTGACCATCTGGTCCCCTCTGCTCAACTGACCCCTGGTTTCACTTATCAGGTGACAGACGTTCATGGAGTGAAAAGAAGGCATCCCATGGCAGTAATTGAGCTCAGCTGGGGTAATGTCACAGGGCCCATGAGAGTGGCAGTGACAGACACCCTACATGTAGATTGCTTACTGGGGAATGACCTGGAAATCTCAGCATGGGCTGAGGTGGAGCAAGAAACTCACTCCAGAATGATAGGCCTACCCAGAAAGGTTAGTGGGGCAGTAATAACTACAGCCCCAGTCCAAGCACCATTCCTCCCTGAAAAGGTTGGAAGAGCAGTGGTAGCCACTGCCCAGGCTCAGACAGACTTTCCTGAACAGGATAGGAGGGCTGTGACAGTCACAGCCCAAACCCAGACTGAGTGCCCTCCTGAAAAGGTTGGCAAGGTTGAAATGGTCTCAGCCTCTACTCAGACAGATGACAGTGTTGTGAAGCCTGAAACTATGGATCACTCCACTCAGACAGAGAGTATTGAGGAGGAAGAAAAATCTCCCTCCCACCAGACTCTAGGAAAGGATCAGCCTCCTCAGGGAACTGATCTGACCCCTTGTGAAGGAACTGTCCCAGAGGTAGTCAGGCCTAGCCTGGCAGAGCCCCTGATGTCAGTGGACCCTTCCAAGGTGGGACCCAGTCTGGAGCAGGTAACCTGCCCCTCTCTACCCTGCCTCAGTCAGCCCAGGGCTGAAGAGGTCAGGGAGGCCAGTGGTGGACCCCAAGGGACCCCCTGTCCAACAGAACTCCTTAATCAACAGATTAGGGTCACTGAAGCTGGTAAACCTAGCCAAGTGAAAATAAAACAGACTCCTGAGGGATCCCCCTTAAAAGTAGTTAGGGTCCTCCCACAGCTGGACACTGTTGGGCACAGCCAAACCTGGGGCCTAAAACCCCCAAACCTGACCTGTCCCTCCAGTAAGCCAAACAGAGGGACTCAGCCTCCAGCTTTAGGTAGCCAGAGGCTGACCCTGAGAGCACAGTGCATCTCAGCTAAGGAAAGAAAGGCACACACGATGGATGGTGATTGGAGGAAGTTGAGCCCACAGGTAGAGGAGCCTCACTTCAGCACTCCATCCCAGCATCAGCCTTTTTCTTTCCCAAGACACACCAGAGACAGAGATTCCCTATGGTGGAGACCCTCAGATACCCTTAGGGTGAGGGGTTGCCTAGTGGACCATGACACAGGGGGAAACCAAGCCAGAGCTGATCCTTCCTTATATGGCCACTTAGGTAATAGAGGCTTACCTGGACAAGGATAGCCTTATCTCCTTTCGTTTGGGGGGGGGGGGTTGTGTAGGAAGGTACCTCCTGACTATGGTTGCCCCCAACTTTTTGCCCTGTGTTTTAGCTGGTTTTTGGCATAGTCGACCTGGGACCCTGCCAATCAGGACCCCAGGCCTACTGCTCTCTCTGTAAAATGGATTCCATGTACCTTAGGTACATTTCCAATTGGTACTGGGCCACCTTATCAGACCCTGTAACTCAGGGCATAGGTGTACCCAGGGCCTACCAGGGGCTGAAGCATGTATTATGCCACCCCTGGCTGGCCTCCTAAATTTGACACAACTGGCTGCATGACAGCTGGGGCAAAGTCGTGTAATCACCCTTTGCTGTAGATATAGTATACCTATATCTAACCCTAAAATGGACACACAGATTCCTATCAGTCACTCCTATGGCAGGCCTTGACAATCCTGAAGGCAGAGTGCTTGGAATCGTGTGAGATGGTGCCCTGGCATGAGCTGAGCCTGTCTGCAGCTTGCGGAACCAAGTCCTAATAGCTGTTCCATGATAACGCATACCATATACTCTTAAGTGCATTATAATCCTCGCGGTTAAATGCTATCTTTGGTATTGCTTTATCAAAACATGTCGAGTAAGGTGTCATACGAATTGGAATACTAACCCCTCGCCAATTCTGGCGACGGGGTTAGCATTCCACCCTTCTAGAGGGACACAACATGTATGTAACTGTGAACCCCGGTTAAAGTTAAACGAAGCCTCAGCTCCACAAAATGGATGCTGCCACCACAGACACGAGTCTGACCCCCTGCAGCTGGGAGTCCTTCCAGCGAGGGGAGCCTGGACAAAGGGTTTCCTGCCAAGGGCGGTGCTCGCACCGTCCCAGACAGGGTTTTGTGTATCCTGGGTAGGCAGGGCTTTACAGGAAGGTGACTGCTGAGTGGCACCCCGGTGCTCACTACGCATAGGCCGGTCAGAACCAGTTCCAGGGGCACACCAGCCCCTGGCCTGGGGGAAGTCCGGCATGGGAGAGGGGTGTAACCACCCCCCTCCTAGTCCCACCCATAGGCAGGACCTAGTCACCGGGTCAGCCCCTTTTCTTAGTATAAAGATGGGAGCGGGCCCCCTGCTCAAATTAGATCATCTTTGGAATCAAGACACGACTTTCTGCGAAAGGACATCAAGATTTCTTCTTCAAGATTCTCCCTTGTGGCTAAGGAGTAGTCACCCTGCACCCGCAGGCACCATCAAGAACACTGCCGTCTGCTGCAAGTCCTTCCTCAGGAATCCGACGACACAGCTCGACGAGACCCGGCTTCCCTGGCACCTCTGACCTCTACTCACCTCTACAGCCAAGCTGAGAACCGTGAGTGCGACGAGACCTCGAGGGACCGACGATCGCCAAGACTGCACGACTTCTTCACAACAAGCCCGCCGAGTATCCCTCTGGCGAGTGCTTTGGGGTCCGAGAAGCCCCGACCCTGAGCAGCTCCAGCACCGAAGATCAGCCTCCCAGCATCTCCACGATCTGCGTGGGGCCCTTCTGCTTTTTGCTGCTCACCGCGTTGTTTGGCTACTAGAGCGCTGGCTTGTGGCCTTCTTAACGACGCCCGACGACATCACTGCTGCTGGTCTGGTTGCTCCAGACTGGCCCTTGCTCCCTTCCAAAAGAGGAGCACCCCGGACCCTCCTGGTCCACTCCAGACGCCATTTTAAGTCCACCGCGTGGGCTTGAATTAGCCAAGGCTTTGTTGCCCAATCCTGGGTCCAGCGACGCCGACAGCTTCATCCATCGTGGGACAGCTCGCTCCTCCATCCTGGTCGCCGACAACGCCTCCTGGTCCGTGAGATCTGCAGAGCACAGCGTCGCCCACTCACCTAGTCGAGGTGACTACCATCCGGTGCCCTCCTGGTGCCACCTGACTACTGGCTAGTAGTCACGAACTTGGTCCCCTCTGCTTTCAGGTGTCATCTATCTTCAAGATCCAGGCTTGGATCACTTCGAACTCTCTTCACTGGTCGCCTGCCAGCATCTTCCTTCCAGGCTCCTGGTCCGTCTACGAGGATTCCCGATGTCTTTTGAGACCTATGCAGCTGCAGCCCCTGGGCTAGGTAACTTCGGCATTTCGGTGCCCCAGCATAGCCTCACTATCCAAGGGTCAGAATCCACTTTCGTTTTCCTCCTACCAGGTCGGGTTCGCCCGAGAACACTAACTTTGCATTTACTAGCTACCATAGACTTTGTCCCGCATCACGCGTGAGAGTGCACACTCTGCACCCGAGTCCCCTGGGTCTCCTAGAAGTAATCTAACGATTCTATAGTCAAGTCCTAGCGATTCCAAAGCCTATTAGTACTGTACTTACCTGCTAGTAATTTCGCATTCCACTTTCAGAGTATATGGTTTTCCGTGCCCCTCGGGCCTTTGTATATACTGTGCTAACTTAAGTATTTTTGTAAGAGTTTTGTGTTGTGCTTAGTACCCTGTCCTCATAAAGAGTACAGGGCTGTTGTGATTTTAATAAATACACTGTTTATTTTCATAACACTTGTGTGGTGTCCTTTCACTTGGTGTTCAAGGGGTATATGTGTGGTATAACAGCTGGCTTAACACGCCCTCTCGAGTCTTTAGCCTTAGACTGCTCGTATCCACGCTACTAGGATAGCTGGTCTATAAGGTTGACTTACAACCAATCATCAATAAGGGTTGCTGGACTGATACATAGTGTTCACTAGAATAGTGAGCACTGCATATCAGGCCACCTTCTCACACGCTCCATCACAGTCAGGTGAAATCGTGCCCAGGTCCTGATCATCTGTGAACAGTGATTACTGTTGATGCTTTTTCTCTTAAACATTTTAAAATTCATATCTCCTGTGCCCTTTATTGGATTTTTGTCATTTTGTCATTTTGGCGTCAATTTTGTTTAATTTTGTATATTACATTTTACTTGATTTTTCTAAATTGGAGTTGTGTTTCATTATGTTGTGCTTTTGACTTTTTAACTGTTTTGGTACTTCTAAATGCTTAACACTCTCTAAGTTAAGTTTGTCTGCTGTGTGCCATAGATACCAGGGGTCGAAATCAGTTTTAAATTATTAAAACCTTTGCCTGAACCTGACATGCTAGTGACTTTCAGCCTGATTCATCAAAGGTAATTGCGCTCGCAAAGTGTCGGATTCTGAGAATCTGGCCCTTTGCGAGTGCGATTTTTGCATTTGGGATTCATCATCCCAAATGCAAAAATCGCTATTACCGAAATCGCATATTTGCGAGGAATTGGATTTAAGGAATCTCTAATAGAGATTCCTTAAATGCAATTCATCAACCATTTAGAAATTGCGAAATCGCAATATTTGGTCGCAATTTACCACCAAGTCTGACTTGGTGGTAAATTGCGAAAAAAGAGTAAAAAGCACTTTAGTGCATTTTTTTCTTTTGCATGTTACACACACACATGTCCTTTGGACATGTGTGTGCGCAACACCTGTTCAAATGTGCATTTGAGGGGTGCTACAGGGTGTCCTTTGGACACCCCTGGCACCCTTCAAATCGCTATCTTATTTGCGATTAGCAAATTGCTAATCGCAAATAAGGAATACTCCCCATTCATTCCTATGGGCCTTTTGGCCCATAGGAATGAATGGGGAGTTTTTCCTTATTTGCGATTAGCAATTTGCTAATCGCAAATAAGGAATGTGTAGGAATCGCATATTTTTTTGCGATTCCTACATGAATACCATTTTGCGAGTCTGGAATAGCGATTCCTTATGAATCGCTATTTCAGACTCACAAAACGGCCCAATGATGAATCAGGCTGTTTATTACTTGTTTTGGGCTACCAGCATCACTATTTTACAGTGTACTTCATTTGAAGGTGATCTTGGATGATACAACAGAGCTCCCCTACAACCAGACTCGAAAGTAGAAAATAAAATTACTTCTTTAGGGTTTAATAAAATAATTGAAATCAACGCCTCTTTGATGCCTTGGAGGAATAGTTAGCTTGAGGAATTATGTGGATGAAGGATATAGGTTGGGTCTCACTCAAATTTACTTTCATTTCCGAATATCCAATATGTATTCATTTTAAAAAGAGCGAAATTTTATATCTTTATTAAACTCCTGCTTGGATCCTGAACTGTTCATCTGAGGTTACTGACAATTCTCACTTCCCAAGGACATGTTGTATAAAAAATATACAACATGATACCAATGCAAAATAAATTTGGATGGAGCAATTCATTACCCCTTTTCCTAAAGACAGGCAGCCAACTCTCTGAAAACTACCTGCCATATTCAAACTCTCCCCAGTTTAGCACGAACTAAAATCATTGTATTACACAGGGCATATTGGTACCCTAACAAATTGTGTACATTGTGTCTTATCTCGTCTAAGTTGTCTTAAAAATGCCAGTGTGATGTGTAGGGCCTCTTAGACATGCTGCTCGCTACCAGGGAATTTTAGGATTCCGCATTTACTGCTGTGATATCCCACAAGTAAAGTTGTCTCTCAATAGCAATAGTCATAGTCAAAGATTTTTTTTTTTTTTAGTCATAGTCAAAGATTTTTATTGAGCGCAACTTTTCACCGTGAGGTCTCAAGGCGCTTGCAGCCACATTGGTTAATCCTGAGAAAGCATCAGCCGAAGAAAGTGCAGAATAGAGTAAATCCGAGAGGAGGATCTACTTAGAAAACAACCAGGTTTTTAAAGCCTTACGAAATTGCTTGTGTTCAGAAATTAAGAGAAGGTGAGGAGGCAATTTGTTCCAAAGAAGAGGCGCCAGATAAGAAAAGGAGCGCTGACCGTACCTAGCGGTGCGGACATGTGGTTGAACCAACAGTGATTTGCTACTAGAGCTCAGGTATCTCTTAGGGATATACCAGTTCAGTTTATCCTGAAGATATCTGGGCCCCTTCTTCTGAAGAGATTTATGTGCTATGCTCAGGATCTTAAAATGGCTCCTCTGACGAACAGGAAGCCAGTGAAGCTTCCTCACACAAGGCACAGATGCAGTTCTGGGCGGGAAGTCTAAAACCAATCTAGCAGCCGTGTTCTGAAGAGTCTGCAGTTTTGCCAGAATATCTTCGTTTAGCCCATAGTACATAGCGTTACCATAATCAAGATGGCTGATAATCAGGCCTTGGACCAATGGTTTTCTGGCTTCTATAGTGAGCCATCTAAAGATCTTCCTAAGACTGCACATAATTCCATAACAAGTCCCTGTCACTTTAGCGATGTGATCTCTCATGGACAAGGTGCTGTCAAGAATAATTCCCAAATTCCGAACAGCTGGCTTCGGGACAGGACACTCCCCCAATTCAGAGGGCCACCACTCATGGGTCCAACACTTCTCCGCCTTACCAAACAGAATTATCTCTGTCTTGCTGGCATTCAGCTGGAGTTTGTTATTTCTCATCCAGTTGTTTAACTCAATCATACAATCCCTGAAATGTGAACGAGTGTCGACGAGATCCACGCCGCATGTGATAAGCAGCTGGGTATCGTCGGCATACGACACAGTTCCAAAGCCGTGAGAGTTGATGATTTTAGCCAGCGGTGTTAGGTAAAGATGAAAGAGTAACGGACTCAAGATCGACCCTTGGGGTACTCCGACTGTAACAGGACGCCCACTGGAGACCAGAGAACCGACACGAATGGAAGAGAGGCGATCAGTCAGATAGTTATCAATCCAGCCTAAGGCCCCTCCTCTGACACCTATCTCCCACAGATGATGTTTAAGGATGCTGTGGGAGATGGTGTCAAATGCGGCGGAGAGGTCCAGGAGGATACGAATGGCAGAATCGCCTCTATCCACCGCGAGCCTGATGTTATCCACTATCTCCACAACAGCTGTCTCCGTGCTATGAGCAGCACGGAAACCCAACTAAGAGGGATCAAGGACTCCACGCGTCTCTATGTAGTCAGCTAGGCGTTTATTCACAAGATGTCCCAACACTTTCCCATAAAAGGGAAGCAGAGATATCGGCCGATAGTGGGATGGTAAAAAGGGGTCGTCCGAAGGCTTCTTAAGGATTGGTTTTACTTGGGCGTGTTTCCAATTTTTAGGCACAACGGCTTGTTCAAGGGAAGAGTTATAAATAGCAGTGAGGGAGTTGGCTAACAGCGGAAAGATGGTAGCACAGCGGCGCGGTAGAAAAGGGTCCAAAGGAGAACCAGATTTTATTTTTCTTAAGGCCTCCAGTGTTTCGGTGACTGTAATCGGATCGAATTCAGTCAGATAGAGAAATTCATTACAATCCGATGAAGACAGTGGGGGGCTCCAGCTGTGCTCTAGCGAAAGTAGTCCCAGGTCTGTATTAGGAAAAGAGGAGTAAATTAATTTGATTTTATTATCAAAAATCTCAGACACTGATTCAACCCAATTTTGGGAGGGATTAAAAGGATCCTGTTCAGCACGCGGGGAGGAAAATTCTTTAAATATCTTGTACAGTTCTTTACTGGAACTAGCTGAATTGCTTATGCGCTGGGTTAAATATTCCTTCTTGGCCATTTTAATGTTCTTTGTATAACATGAGTGGAGCATTTTATAAGTAGCTCAATGATCTAATATGCCTGGAATCCCCTATTATAAATGAGCACTGACCCTTCCCCCTTAAAGTACATACTCATTAGACTGTATTATTACTTTAGCATAAAAACAATACTTTGCAGCTGGAGGTTTTACTCACATTTTCAAATAATTCCTTGTGGGTCTTTATTTGTTTTGTCATAAGTGCAGATGTTATCACATCCCTGTTGCATTCTTTTGTGTGCTTGATCAACAGATTCGAGAATTTATTAGGAACAAGTTGAGGTGCAGGGTGGCGTTAGCAAAACTCTGCTTACCCACAGACAAAAGGGTTTTTTGGCTCTGCATTTCGAGCAGTACTACTTCGCTGCCCAAATCCAATGGATTGTCATATGGCTGGCAGATTTGCACCTATCAGACACAGACACACCCAGCCAGCCATTCTGCATCTATTTCACCCATGCAGCAGAGCGCCCTATTCGCTACTGCTAGGGGTTGCGTATTGTTGCTATAGTAGATGCCTCCGCATCACTAAGCATGTGATCCCTATGCCCCAGGGTAGGCATTACTGTGAATGCTTAGGACTGGGGACCCCACATCGACAACTGAATTGATCACCTGGCACGCTGCGGGACTACACACAATGGGGGACCTGTACAGGGACGGTACCTTGGCGAAATACGATATGTTGATGGAGAAAGATGGCCTATCCCTGGGTCAATAATTTTTTCACAATTCCCTGATTGCCACACTTAGGAATCAATAGGGAGATCTGACTAATGAACTGCCCACTCACCTCACGGTCCAGTATTACACATGATGAGTAGGGGCAGACATCTCAATCGCTGGTTTGCTGATTCCCTCCACTCCCACACTATTCCCCAGCTCCTCCCTCAATGGTAACGCTGGGAAGCAGCCGTTACACGCCCCTGTACTGATAAGGACTAGGCCACTTTGCTAGAGGACCCAAGGCATGTGGCACGCAATGCCCGGTTTAGGCTTATTCAGCTCAACATAGTGCTTAGGGTGTATCTCACACCTCCCAATGCAAATCAGTTTCATCACAGAGAGGATGCAGCTTGCCTGTGTTGCGCCTACATAGACCCTGACTTTCTGCATATTCTGTGGGCCTGCCCCTTTCTACATAACTACTGAACTAGCATCACATCCAGTTTATCTGCATGCACCAAGTGCCCAATTCGGCACACGTGGATAATATGCCTCCTAGGGGTGTATCGTAGACACAAGAAACACAGAGTGACTTCTCGCTTTTTTGTCTTGGGTTTCATAGTAGCTAAATGTCTTATTACCCGCAGATGGAAATCCACTGACACCCCACTGTTCGTAGCTTGGGAACAATCAATGCTTAACTGGGCACAAGCTGCAAGTGTAGTCCTGCACAGAGAAGACACACTAGTGCTGAGAAAGTATCCCATTGCCACTTACTGGGATACTATTTTATGTAACTTGCAGTGTAATCCAGCACAAGAGTCTTAGGATAGCACTGCTATTGTGGTAGGGGCTCTGGAACCATAGCCTAAGAGTGTTGTCTGCTACTAATGGTCTTACCCATCACAACGTCCCTCATGCACACACCTTTTGAAGTTGCTAGAATCGGGTATGTCAGGCGATGGCCTTCAGAGATAATGAATGTCAAGAGTGAAGGTGAGTCGCCAACCTATATAAAATTAAATACATAAAAGAAATCAATAAAAAGGTACTTACCATGCTTCCCGGAGACACCCCCTCCTCACTGCGGTCGTCTTCTCCTGACGTCACGTCCAGCTGGGCTTAACCAATCCTGGCGCTGCTCTCATGCTGTTGAGAGCAGTGCCAGGATTTGAGGGTGCGGCCTATCTCGCCGCTTCCGAGGACATTGGAGGCTTGTGTAGACTCTCAACCAGGTGTCTAAGACAGCTAAGTTGAGAAGTTTATAGTGCTCATGTCATGGTCGCTAGATGGCCGGCCAAAGGGACACGCGCACTATAAACTAGCACACAGGCAGCCCACCACTTGTGCTGCTCAGCAGGCCCTGCCCCGTCCTGACAATCGGTTCAGGACAGGTTAACGGAAAATAAAATTCTAATGAATTAACTTCATTCCATTTTATTATTCGTTTCTGGGGCAATTAAGTGGGGCGAAGCTCCTCCGCTCAATCAGAGGAGCCGGCCCAGCAATAAAACAATTTGTACTAAAAAGATAATTTCCCACGGTCTGTTAATCCTAGGCTTTCACAGCACAGAGGTTCACAGTCCTGTTGTTGCTTTGACAGCCACAGAACTGAATAAGAAGTTAATGGTTACTCGTCCAAGTCTCCTCCAATGATGTTTCTTACAAGACTGGGAGGTTAAACCGAGATCTTTTCAACACCTTATTACTCCATGATGTAACTCACCTGCATATTCTGGAAGCAATCATACCTCTGGCATATTTTGGGATATTTACTGGGAAGGAAACCACCATATAATTCCTTACACTTCTACGTACCTTCCCTCACCTGCAGCTCCTAAAATGACTTTGAGACAATGTTTGGTCCATGGTTTCAATCCAGCCTGCTCAATGGAACACAGAGGCTCGTCCTCATCAAAAACAAGCAGCTTGCTTTACAACCTAAACTTTTAAAGGACCAGCAACCTGCTGTTCGTAACACATTACTCTGACAAGTTCTGGAAGACCTATCAGCACCCGGATATGTGCCACCTGCGAACATATATGCTCTGTATGATGGCACAATCCCCCACATGACTTCCTCAGCTCCTACCAATAAACATCAAAGAATTTTAATGTGGTGGTTGATATGTGTCTTCAAGAAAAGCCTATTATTTAGTAATGAACAATAGTTAGCTTTTAGTTTATTATACATTTTCCATCTTAGAGCTCTTATGTTTTTCAGGGCCATCAGTGAGTAGTCCTTCCTTTTCCTTTGCATTTTAAAACCGGCATTCCTTTAAATTAACAAACAAAATAATGATAAAATTAGGAATGCAAGTCCCAAAATACAGAGCAAAAATATGGGTTTGCTGAACTATTTACACGTGAACCTGTGAAACTTCAGTGCTCTGTCAACCCTTCATGATGTTTCACATCAACATAACCAAACAATTCCTCAACATCAGGTACTTTGTTCAAATGTGTCGCAGAGGCACTAAATTCCTGAGAATCTATGACACATTAGAACACTGGAATGTTGGGAGCTCCATTGAAAACAATGGAGTGCTCCAGGCTTATCATGGCTGGTATAAACCTGGAGCTCCAACATTCCAATGTTTCTTTGTTCACAGCTCTGGCTGTGAACAAAGGCTTCAGGGAGCCTGAGGGGATTCCAATCCCCTCGCGCTCCCTTAAGGCTTTGTTTTATTTGTTAGAACATTCTACTCTCTAGTAGCAGAATGTTCTAATAGCCTTATAGCACTTCGTAGCTGGGCTATACCAGCTATTAAAGTCCCTCTCCCTTGTTAAAGGCAAACGCTGGAGAGGGCCTTTAATAGCCGGTATAGGTATGGCAGCAAACAAATGACCCAAACATGCCCAGTTATTTCTCATACTGTTTACAACGAGGAAAGACCCTTTCAGGCCCTAGACCTCATAGTTAATGTCCAATATCTCGGTTGCTCAATATTTATTGTGCCTGTCTATGAACATGTAGGTCTTTATTCTTGCTACAGGTTACCTATGGTCCATATCTCAGTGTGAGATAATGTTTCTAACACTGTAGTTTCTCAAAGGCTTCTGTGTGACTCACACTTTTAACAAGTCATTCCCCAGCAATGGCTATGGACAGAGGAATACTGTGGGATTTCACTGGTCCCCATATATTCCCCCCTTAATATCCTGGAACTTCTGCGTGAGAAATGGATGTGTATGTCTTGCACCCTTACCAGGCCTAGCCCTTCTTCTGACATTAAAGTCCTCATTTAGAAGTTAAAGCGTGGCTTTCAAGTTCACTGAGTCAGTGGAGGCCCTGGCCTCCTCCTCCCTGGCGGGGAGCCAGGTGCCATACCTAGAGATGCCCGACTGCCAAAAAGGGATCTCTCGGCCTTCAATGCATCGACCAAAGTGGTGGATGTGTTTAATGGCGAGCAGAATGCAGAGAGGGCAGGCAAAATTTTGTAGCCCACCTCCTCATTATGTTGGGAAACATTCTCCCAAGGGAGACATTTGTTTAAGGAAAAGAAAAAGAAAACAGTAGTTGCGATATACTGGGAAGTTTTCTTTGTACATCAGGGTTAATATTTTATTTCCCTACCTGGTGGCCCTGTGCAGGAAAATTCATTATAGGCAGCCCACCTTTAACAGGGCGGGCCTACCGTCAGTGTTACCAGGTGGTCCTGTTGTGGATTGATAGCCGGGTCAAGGATTTCCACTGGCTGAGGTTCCAGCAATAGAAACGCAGCAGTTCCCCAGCGCTAAATGTGGTGGGAGGAGCTCTTGGTTAGCAGATGTAGCAAGTGCTCCATATCTGCCAAACTCTCAGCTGCCCTGAAAGTAATTGACAATTTGGCAGGGTACACAACAACATCTGTGTAGAAAAAAGGTACAAATTTCTACAAACTGCATTAATGGATGTTCTTGATTACTGGACCTCCTTCTATATCTCCCAGAGGAACTGTGACTCCTCACCAAGCTGTTTTGCCCACATCACCAATCAGAAAGTAGAGTTGGTTGACTTAAGATCCTTTTTAAAAAGTATTGCTAGAACTAGCAACACAAAAAACCAGAGAAGAAAATGACAACCTGTGGAAAACAAAAACCCATAAGGAATCAGACCACGATTGCCTTCCTGACAGTAGGAATATAGCCTGTAGTCAGAAACAGCTAAGAATATGGAACTCATTTTCCAGTCAAATATGTTGAAAATCCTATCTATACGTAATGGCGACCCCACTGCAGAGTTGGAGAAAGATATAATAATGGGTATAATATTTCATATCAACCTTGTGTTTTCGACCGGAAAGTGGCCCCTTGAAGACACCATCTGCGTAAGGTGAAATACACTGTTAATGACCCTGGCCATCTGTTGGAGAAACTGTTGCCACTTATCTTGATTATAAATTTAATAATCTAATGGCGCCTGTGCATTGAGGAAAAAAGGGAATGCGCCTTTGTTTCCCTTGTAAAACACGGGAACATGAGCTTTTTCTTTTCTTTTGATCAACTTTTATTGAAATAATCCACAAAGCAAGTGACAAAATAACCTTCTAAATTCATGACTAATCAAATTTGTCCAACTAAAACACACATCTCCTAAGAAAGACTACATATAGACTACATGGATTATACAATATTATTATTATTTTAAAAGTAATCAGTTGTGCTAGTATCACAATACAAACTTATTTGAACATTTTAGTAGACAGTATTGAGAATTTCGCCTGAGCACACTTAGCAATACATTTCCAAGAAAGGTGACCACGTCTGCTTAAGCTTGAGTAATGCAAATCTTAATTTAATGAAACTCTCGCCATAGAAGACTATTAGCTCACATTCTTTATCCAGTTTTCAATGTTCTGCAAATATGTAACATTCCAATTTTGTGGATCAGGTTTTGGTCAATAACATCACTCTTAAATAAAAAGATATTTTTCTAACGAAAGAGACAGGAATAATATTACGATTTTTCCTGCAAGCGGCAAGTCCTAATATACATTGACCGTCTTCTCAAGAAATATGCATAATATATCAAAGAGATTTCCCCCATATGTGGGAGAATACATTCCAAAGTAAGACACGAAAATTCATAAAACCGCTATCTTTCCTTTACTTTCAACACGTTGCCTCCTCCGATACATGTGCTTTTTAAACAAATTTAACTTTCTGAAGCATCTGGAGCAAAAGCTCCATTGAGTCTTGGATAAAAACACAGAAGCTTCAACATACAGGGAGGTCACTGCACATGGGCGAGGCAGAGGACACTGTCAGCAAGCCATACTTAGTCACAATATCAAGGACACTCTTGTGTGAGCACAGGTTAAGATAGGCTTGCTCCTCTCAAGAGTCATCCAACTTGGTAGCCAGCGGCATATATTATGATTAGGGTGTGCGTTCACATTGGTGTGGGGTTCACTAAATAGGTTCCTGCATAATAAAAGATTTCTAGATTCTAATGTGAGTGAGGATAACGTGCTTGAAGAGTAGCGTCGGCCACACCGTGCTTCTTTGGTGCCTGCATTGGGGTCTGCAATGGGGTGATATCTTTGGAGTTTCAAGGATCAACAGGTGAGAACCAAAGTCTGGTATGCAGCAAGGTAACCTACTTCACATTCTCATCTTCAGCATATTGTCTGAACGGATGACAAAGGAAGGAATTGATATTCACACAGACTAGCTGGTTGCAGGTACGATCCAACATGACAGCCGCAACACATATTTAAGCATGCATGAAACAGATACAAGATGTGGGAGGAGGAGTAGGGTTCTAAATTACTTTTTAGTTTGCCAATATATCTCACGACCACCACATCTACTCCACTAAATTGTGGGAAATAGGGGAAGGAGCTGCGCTTTCAGACCCTTTCCTTTTATAAAACTATTCAATTAAGTAACTCTTGACTTATATTTAATTTTTTTTAAATGATTACCCTTAACTATGTTATTATTGCTTATATGTGCTGATATCAAGCCCCACTACGTAGAGGAGGTAATGGAGTGGTCAGGCAATGCACTGGAAGTGATGTTGTATGGTTATACCATCCTTCATCTGTTAATTTTTTTTTCGTAATCTACGTATTCCTCCTTCTCCTGTATATGTAGAGGGTATTATAAATTTTACTATTCTTAGTATTAGCAACACTTTGGGGCCTATTAACAAATGTAAAATCTACATGTGTAAATGTACTCTTATACTTTTGAATAATTTTACTGATTTTGGTTACACACCATTTACAAGTGTAAAATTACAAAGAAATGTAGGTGTACATGTCCCCACCCCCTGAATTTAGGAGTGGAGACTAATTTACAAGTGTAAAGTTACTACTTATAACTTTCCACATGTAGACGGAGGTCTTCGTCATGGGGTCGGAGATCTCCCTATAGTCAAATATAGGAGAAAGTTTAAAAGTGTACTAAACATAAACATAAATTAGCAAAAATATTTTAATGTTGCCTAATGGTGTCAATTAATTTAAAATATGTATTTTAAATGTGGAACAAAGTAAAAAACTGCTACATCATCAACGTAATTTTTAAATTAAATATTTAATTATATTTAATAACTTACATTAAAATTATTTTTTTAAGATTTACATTTGAATTATAATAAAATCCCTCCTGAAGTATAACATTTAAATTTATGTAGTAAACATATTTAAAGTTATGTATAGAATTAATTTAAAATAATGTAATTCTTTTTCTTTTAATTTAAAAAGTTACTTTAATGTTTACATTTCATAAGGTAATCAACAGGTTTTATAGTAAACCAACATATTCATATTAGTTAGATTCATTTTTTAACATTAACAGTATTTGTATTTTTTAAAAACTTGTGATAAGTTAATTTAACTTTCGTTCCTGTGTGCTTTTATTTTAAGTCCCTGCCTCCATTATTTTCTATGTGAGGGGGTGTTGCAGTACTAGTGGTTGGCCAAGAGTGTGATTGACTTTAATTCATGTCTGATGTGGAGTACATTTATGATTGTTTTGGGTCTTTTTTTGGCTGTAGTAACCAGTGCACGCTTGGCCAGCGCTGCCGACGTTAATACGCACATAACTACTAACCATCACATTCCTACAAGTGTGATATTTTGTACTATTTCAGGCCCCCAGAGCTATAAGAAAGCGTGAGGGCAAGTATTCGTTGTTTTTTTTGTTCAAATCTGTTTTTATTGTGAACACAGCGATAAGCCTACAACCCCGTGTCGGGGCCGGCCGCGCACAGAAGAACTTGAAGGCGTGAGTAACCAGGGGGGGGTTGGAGTATTAACACAGCGCCCTGCCTACAACCCCCAGAAGGGGCCGGCCGCGTGGCTTAGGGGTAGTAATAGCAAGAGGTGGTCACGTGCGGGTGTTGCATCGCTGTGCGGGGGAGGCGCGTATAGAAGGAAGAGCTGTAGTGTCACGTTTTTCAAAGGCCCAACGGGGCCCAAACTGCCCCGTAGGGGGGCGGAAGCCAGAGTGGCAAGTAGGAAGGAAGAAAAAGTCGGAGGGAGATTGAGCAGTAGCAAGAGGGAGAGGGGCCGGGGGGGAAGATATCAGTCGCCGGTTGGGGGGCAAAAACGCAAGCGGTGAGCGGCGTGTTAGAGCGTAACAGCGCCTGCGCTGGGGGGAGCAGTTAAGGACCTAGTCTGCTCGGGTCAGCAGGGATGAGGGCGTCCTCGAATAACTGCAGAGCACGAAGCCTGGGGGGCATGTGGCGGGCATAGCTGATGGAGCACAGGTGGCGCACGAGGGGTTCCCACACTGCCTTGAAGCGCATGCCCCTCGTTTGTATCCGCGCCGTGAGCAGCTCCATAGTCAGGACCTGCCAGAGGCGCACAAACCAGGAGGCTATCGGCGGCGCCTCAGCCCGCTTCCAGTACAGAGCAATGAGTTGCTTGGCAGCGCCTAACATGTGAAGTGTGAGGATCCAGTCGCTGCGCGTGAAGGCCCTAAGTGCAGGGGGTCGAATGCCCAGCAGGAGCGTGCAAACCTCTTCAGGTAGGGGGAAACCCAACACCCTCTTAATGTGACTGAGGACCTCCTTCCAGAAGACAGCTAGAGTAGGGCATGACCACCAGATGTGTACAAAGTCGCCAGTCGCAGTGCCACACCTCCAGCATAGCGGCGAGGAAGTAGGGAACATTTTGCTGAGTCTCAGGGGGGTATAGTACCATTGCGTAAGCATCTTGTATGCGTTTTCCCTCTGCGGAATACTGCGAAAGGTTTTAGGGATGTCAGTCCACAGCCGGGCCCACTGAGAAGGCGTGATATCGGCGCCGGCCACCGACTGCCATTGTCTCTGGTAGGGGTGCGCGGGTGGAGCGGTGGGGTGCTGCAGGATGTTATAGATCTGGGAGATAAGTCTTTTCAGCCCCCCGAGGGAGCGTGCCAGTTTCTCGAATGGCGTGTAGGCCCTGGTGGCAGCCCGATACATGTCATCTCCCATAGTCCAATGGCGCAGTTGGGCATACTGTAGGCCGGCGGTCGAGGGGAGACCGAATTCTTCCCTGCAGTCGGGCCATGATTTAGGCGCCCCTCCAAGAAAGAGGTCTCCTATAACTCTGCAGTCCCCTTGTGTCCAACTCTCGAAAGCGCGGGTCCAGGCTGCAGGGGGAAAGTGCGGGTTACCAGCGATGGGAGTGTGTGGAGAGGGAAACGTGGTTAGGCCCTTGGACACCGCCACCCTGTCCCAGACATCAAGAACTGTTTTCGTCGGGACCGCCATATATGCACTCCTGGATCGCGCCACGCGTGGTAGCCAAGGCAGGTCCCATATGGTGCGCCCCGTGACCACCCGGTCCATGTGGAACCAGTGCTTGTCGCTCTCGCGTGCACCCCATTCTATGACGAACCGAAGGTGCGCCGCCCAGTAGTAGTGGAGAAGATTCGGGCAAGCGAGGCCGCCCCTGTCTCTCGGTTCCATGAGGACTTTCTGTGAAAACCGGGGTCGCTTACCGCCCCAGATGAAGGACGTGAGGTCGCGTTGGAGACTCTTAATGCAGTGAAGCGGGATTGGGGTGGGCAAGCACTGGAAAACATATAGAATACGGGGGAGGACCGACATCTTGACCGCGTTGAGCCGCCCTAGCCAGGAGACCATCAAGGGCTTCCATTTCCGCAGGTCCGCCAGGACTTCTTTGCGGCAAGATGCCCAGTTCCGCGCGGACCATGAGTCCATGTGGGGCGTTAGGTCCAGACCCAAGTATTTGATGTGGTTCTCCGCCCAACGGTAGGGTGTAACCCCTTTCAGGAAGTTGACCTCCTCCTCAGGGATGGTGAGGTTAAGCGCCCAGGATTTGGTGTGGTTAATCTTAAGGCCAGATGCTCGTTCAAATAGGGAGAGGGCGTCATGCACCGCCGGGAGGGAGTCCCGAGGGCGCGTAAGAGTGAGGATCAGATCGTCCGCGAACAGCGCCACTTTGTTGGCACGTCCCCCGTGGGGGATTCCGTGAATGTCAGGAGTGCGCCTAATCAGCTCCGCCAGCGGCTCCACCGCTAGGGCGAACAGGAGTGGCGAGAGCGGGCATCCCTGCCTCGTGCCCCTGTGAATCGAGAGCGGCGGTGTTAGTTGGCCGTTGACCCGAATTCTGGCCTGTGGTCCGCGATAGGGGGCCATGCACCTAGAGATCATTTTAGGGCCAAGACCAAGTTTCTGGAGAACCACTCGCAAGAAGGTCCAGTCGACCCGGTCGAAGGCCTTTTCTGCGTCTAGCGAGAGGAGGCAGGCCGGTATATCCCAATGCCGTACCTTCCCCACTAAGTGTGCCAGCCTGCGCACGTTGTCAGCCCCCTGTCGATCCCGAATAAATCCCACCTGGTCCGGGTTTACTAATCCCGGCATGTACGGGTCCAGCCGTTTAGCCAGGATCTTGGTGTAGATCTTAAGATCAGTATTTAGGAGGGCGATGGGGCGATAGGAGGCGCACGGGTCAGGGTCTTTCCCAGGCTTGGGGATCAGGGCGATCTCCGCCAGGCCCATTTCGGGGGACGGGCCAGTGGTGTCAGAGAAGGAACCGTACAGCCGCAGCAGGTGCGGGCGGAGCTGGGTCAGAAATAAGCGGTAGAAGGCCAACGGCAGACCGTCTGGTCCCGGGGTTTTCCCAGTGGGGAGGTCCTTGACGGCCTCCGTTATTTCCTCCTCCTGCAGGGGACCTTCTAGAGTAGCTGCACATGCCGGGGACAGCGGAGACCCCTCAAAATCCGTAAGAACGGCCTCCCGCGCCTCCTCAGAGGTGGGCTCCTCAGCATACAGGGAGGAGTAGTAGGCGACGAAGGCTTCCTGCTTGGCTTTTTCAGAGGTGGCGCAGGTGCCATCCTGCCGCTTGACGTTGGCGATGTGGGCCCTGGCTGCACGCGCTCGCAGCCTGCCTGCCAGCAGGCGCCCAACTTTGTCCCCGCCCTCGTAGTAGCGTTGTTTGAGCGCCAGCAGGGAGCTCTCTGCCTTGTTGGTGCGCAGCGTGCGGAGTTGCCCCCTGAGGTTGGCGAGCGTTCTCTTAGAGGCCTGTGAGGGGGAGTCCCTGTCCCGAACCTCCGCTTGTTTGATCTCACTAGCCAGGTCGGTTTCTAGCTTAAACGCCTCCCTCCTCCGCGCCACCGCCAGGGAGGTAATGTGGCCCCTAATGGTGGCCTTGAAGGCATCCCAGATCGTATGGAAGGGTAAGTCAGGGGTATCGTTAATAGCGAAGTACGAGTCTATGGCGTCACGGATGCTGGCAACATCCTCCGGGTCCCGAAGGATACTCGGCGGGAGTACCCACCTCCGCTCACGGGTGGCATGGGCCAGGGGATCTTGTAGCAAAAGTTCCACATGTGCGTGGTCCGATAGGGAAATGTCGGATATAGCGGCAGTCAAGGAGTCTCGGGCCAATTCAAGGGAGGTGAAGAGGTAGTCAATACGGGAGTACGTCCTATGGGAGTGTGAATAAAAGGAGTAGTCCCGGGTTCCCGGGTTGTGGTAGCGCCACACATCCACGAGTCCCAGGTCTGTAAGCTGTGTTCTAAGGGTAGAGGACATTGCCCCCGTGCCATTAAAGGAGGCCCCCGCCCGATCTAACTCAGGGTCCCACAATAGATTGAAGTCTCCGCCCAAGATCACGCTAGGGTCACCTGGTGGGAACTGGTCTCGCAGGAGCGCCTGGAGGTATTTGTCCTGCGACTGGTTGGGCGCATATACACATCCCAGGGTGAACTTTGCACAACCCATCTGCACCGTGGCTCGGAGGAAACGCCCATCAGCGCTCTTGAAGGGTTTCGTGGGTCCCCGTCTGAAGCCAGCCCTGCAGAGGATTGCCACCCCCGCCGTCTTAGTGTCAGAGGAGGCCCAGAACTGTGTGGGGTATCTAGGGTGCGCCATGCGCTTAGTATCCCCCTTTAAAAGGTGCGTCTCCTGGAGGAGGATAATGTCAGGGGAGTGATGCAGGAGATAGCGCCATATCTGATTCCGTTTGTTGGGGGAGTTGAGCCCTTTGACATTGAGTGATAGGACCTTCAAGGGCGCGGGGATGTTCGCTGTCATCGCACTAAGGGGGGGCGGAGCTGCGCAAGTGTCAATGAAGCGTCCCCCCCCCCCGCAGACAGGGCAGTGTCAGCCTCACCTCGCCCCCAGCGGGCCAACCCCCGTAGGTCCCACCATGCCACCTCTCTGCAAGCGCGGGGAGAGAGCAGGAAGAAAGGGCAGCGCGAGAGAAAAGTAGGAAGAAAAGAGAGAGAAGGAAGATAAAGGGCGTAGAGAAGAAACACCACCAAAACAGGCCAACAGGGCCATTGTACATTGTCCCAGGTACCGGGCATCCTCTACCCGAGGGTTCGGATGAACACAGGAATGTCACTTCCTACGGGACAAAGGGAGGGAGCGGAGATCTGGGTGAGTGAAATGAAATCCGGTCGTCTCGCAGCCCGTCCACCCCGCTGTCACAAGGAAGTCCGGGGGTGGTTCGAGCCGGGGGGCCCTCAAGTTCAGATCAGGCGCCAAGAGGGCAGTGAAGCTCGGCGATGTGATGCAGGGCCCGAAAGGGGCGAAGTCCATCGTCCGCTCCCCCTGACCCCCACGGGGGGGGGGGGAAGCCGCAGAGGCGGCCCTCTAGAGTGGAGGGGAACCCCATCCCCAAGAACAGCAGGGTCAGGACACCTAGGCGCAGTAGGACAGGTCCAGGTGCCCAGGGGGCGGGTGCAGGTTCAGGGCAGCATGAGTCTCGTTAATCATGGTCAGTGGTTGTCTGGATTTGAAGGACGGTCCCCTCCCTCAGTGCCAGAGGCGAGAAGCTGGGAGGCCTGCTCCTCGCGGTCGCCCTCGAGGGAGAGAATGTGAGCGATAATGTCTTGCTTGGTCTGCGAGGCGGAGAGGCTATCCACTGGGGGGGACCGGCGACGTTTGCGCACAGTGGACCAGTCTGGGCGCGGGGGGGGCCCCCTCCGGGCGGTGAGAGCGGGATGGGCTGTGGTCCGGGGACTCCGGCATATCAAGCAATTGCGCTGCTTCTCGGTAGGACCGGAGGGCCCTTCGTTTGCCCTCCCACCTAAAGATGAGGGCAAAAGGGTGTCTCCACTGATAGGAAACGTTGAGGGCCCGGAGTCTCTCCGTGATCGGGCGGAAGACCTTTCTCCTGTGGAGCGTGGTGGGAGCCAGGTCTTGGAAGATCTGGATCTTGTGGCCTCCATACCGCAGGTCCGGGTTGTCTCTGGCCGCTTTTAGAATGGCCTCCTTCTCCGTGAAGTAGTGGAGCCTGGTGACAATGTCGGGCAGGAGGCCCGCTTTGCCCCCCGCTCCAAAGACTCGATGTGCGCGATCAAGGCGTGGTGGGGGGGCGTCTTCCTCGCCCCACACCTCGTGCAGGAGTAGGGCCACGTAGGCCATGGTATCAGTCCCCTCTTCTCCGAGTGGCACACCCCGTATGCGGAGGTTGTTGCGGCGCCCCCTGTTTTCTAGGTCCTCCTGCTTGATCTGGAGCTGGATATGTTGCTCTTCCAGGGTTGCCACCCTCTGCCAGATCTGCTCCAGGTCTTCAGTGCGGGAGTCAACCGTCTTCTCCAGGCCGTCAACCCGGTCGCCGAGGTCGGTGACTTCCTTGCGCAGCTCTTTGACGCACGAGTGGACCTCCGTCCTGAGGGACCCAATTTCGGACTTTAAGTCAGCCATGAAGGAGGACATGAAGGCTTGAGTCACTGGGGGGGAGTCGGCAGGCGGCAGAGGCTTCCCCCCTGACGTTGAGGGGCCCCCGGAAGATGGCGGCGAGCCCGCCTTGCCCCACATGGAAGCCACTGACGCACCTCTGGTCGTCGCCGTTGGGGGGTCCGGCTTGTTCCCTTTGCCACGGGTCATGGTCCACTCAAGGCGTCCAGGGATAGCGGGGGGTAGGGCAAGCTGTTGCGTGTAGCCCCCGGCCCGCGGTGGAGAAGAGTCCAAGGGAGGTCTCGCAGGTGCCCCGGTGATCCAGCAACCCAGGGCCCACGATCAGGGGCTCTAGACCGCAAGGCAGGAGATGGCGGGGTGCGATAGGGCCCTACAAGCCTGAGGCAGGGCCTGCCCGTTGTCAGTCTGCAAGGTGCGCCAGGGCAGCAGGGGTCCAGTGTGCAGGGGGGCTGCGTGGGCGAGTGAAGTGGCTCCGCCGGGGAGGCAAGGCGGCGTGCAGGCAGGGGGAGTGATGGCAGACCTTTAGCAGCAGTCGTCCCGCGGTGGCCAGGGTCTGGGTCCCACAGGCTGAGAACCTCCGATGGCTGTGGCAAGACTCGGCCTCTCGTTCCCGCCTAAGTCAGGGTCTTCCACTATTGCAGTGCCCGGGCAGCCCCACAGCCCTCAGTCAAGACTCGCCAGTGCAGCAGGGTGTCCGAGGGCAGGGGATCGCGTGGGCGAGCAAGTTGGCCACCCGCCTCCAGACGCAGCCCCACAAGCAGCCGATCAGGGGGACAAGATGGCGGTCAGGGCTGGAGCAAGGCCCTCCTAATGCCAGACCCCGCCAGGGACAGACAGGGGGAGGGGGCGGCGCGGAGGCTGCAGCTCACCAGGGGTGTCCCGCGGCGGATGTAGGATCTGGAGCTGGGGCCCGTGAGGGGAGAGCCTCCGGCGTCCTCTCCGGGTCCGGCCTCTCGTTCCCGCCCAAGCCGGGGCCTCTCTTGATCGTAGCGCCCGGGCGGTCGCAGCGTCTTCAGCCGGGGGCAGCCCGGCGCCAGCAGCCTCGATGGTGCGCCCAGGCAGCAATCAGCACCACGGAGGGAGACTCGCCACGTGGAGGGCGCAGGGAGTCACCAGCCCCTCACCAGCGTCGGTGATCGGCTCCGCTCCGGGAGAGCCGGGCCGGAGGACTCAGCGGCAGACCCTGCGGCAAGATGGCGGCCAGGGGCCGATCGCGGAGATCCCGGGGCTCCGGGCGTCCGCAGCGGGGTTCCCAACAATCAGGGCTCGCCTCCGGGAGATGTCGCTGGCAGGGCTCGCAGTAGTCGGGGGCCCCCAGGTGAAAGAACCCCCCCAGACGTCGCTAAAACAAGCTGATTACACAGCGGGGCGACGGAGCTCGCACGAGACGCGTCCGCTCACATCGCTGTCTCGGCCACGCCCCTATTAGTTGTTTTTAATGTATATTGAATTAATGAGCAGCTGTTGTTCTGCTCATCTCAAAATGACTCAAACAGCATCATCATGTGGTAGACTGTCATATGACACCACTGGCACAAATTAAGCACTGGTAGTAATTATACAAGTGCAGTTTGTGATATTCTTTTTTTGGTGGGTGCATGTCTTTTTCTAAATCCTTCCTTAGCCCTCCCTTAACCCCCCCCCCCACTAATCTCTAAGTCCCTCACATTTATTCAGAAGTGTTTTCTATTTTCCAGCCACATTCCCACGTTTCTCCCATATTTACCACTAAAACATACACCTACATGTGCGGAGTACTCTGCTGGCAGGGTGCAGATCTACAAAAATAAAAGGAAGAAGAGGCGGTGACGCAGGCCTCTGCACATAGCCTTTTTAATAGAATAGCATTTTGTAGTCAATGGCATAGCTAGACCCTTTCCCTCCCATGGCGGTCGGGCGGCGCAAGAGAGATGGGGGAGGGGTAGCGATTCTCCCTCCGGCTGCTGCCCTGCGACAGCACTGGTAAGAACGCCCCAAAACTTGTGCCGCCTGGGACCCCCCCTCCCTTTGCTACGCCACTGTTTGTCGTACATTAGTAGTACTACTTTAGTAGTAATGAACACACTAAAAAATGGAGTTTGTGAATAGGCCCCTTTGTTTCTTTGATGCTCAATGCTGTCATGAACAGCAAGAGCTAAACACTCTGAATACTGAAGTTGTTAAAACAAGAACACTTTCTGCCAGCACTTTCTGGCAAGCTAACCTTGTTTGCAACATCACAAAGTATACAGCCTGTATTTCCTTAGAAGAGTCTAGACTTTACCAAAAAAAACTACTGGTATGTGAAATTGCAGAGCAGCAAAAACATAACCTTTTTCAGTCAAAACAAGAGCAGAGTTGTGTGTCACCCATACAAAGCAAATTGGTTTTACATTTTTAGTAGGAGCAAGGGTCTTTTTAAGCATCGTACAGAATTTACAGTAATTGTAGCATTAATTCCTCGGTATTTATAAGTTATTTATCCTTATAAATCGTCTGGGTTTTTTACCTTGATGCTGTATGGACTACATGTGTTTGTTTACACAGCTCACTATATAGAGCACTGACATCCATTTCCTTCATTTCAAGAACTATTTTTCTCTATAGGATTTTTTTTAGTTTATCACACGTTCTGAATTACTTAGTGTATTCATAAAAACATGATGAACATGTTGCAGGAGCGTACTAAAGAGAAACAAGTGTACCCGATATGTGAACCTGGGGTGATATAATGTTTAGGCGCGGCCGGCACAGGTAACAACGGTGGTGCGGTGGGCGGAACGTGGGTAGTGGGCTGAGCGGGCGGGAGGGGGACTGAGTGGACAGACGATGGGATATGGAGAGTAAAATAAAAATTTTAAAAACACTTACCTTGTGCACACTGCTGTTAACTCTACCAGCCACGCCAGTGTACATTTACTTTAAGAATATTGAGATATAAGGGAAAGTTATACATGCGTTTTTATATCACTGTATTACACGTTTATACATAAGCTATTGTAAATTGTATTTATATAGCGCGTACTACCCCTGAAGAGGCATTGAAGGGCTTTGCTCGAGATTCACTGAATGGGCAAGGCCGAGCACTAAGTAGTGCGTGCCGCCATCATGGCGGTCGGACCGGTCGCCGGGGGAAAGGGAGGAGGTGGGAGCACTCCCACCTCCCCATGAGCGTCCAATAGGCGTGGCGTGAACCAGAAGCCCTTTAGTGCTTCCGGTTCACACAGGCGTCCAGCGTTGGGGTCCGACCGGTTTAGACTGGCCGGGATACCTCCCACACCCCCACACCCCCTCCCTTAAAAGGGGGAGTGGGGAGCGGAACAATCTCTTGTTCCTTTGCTCCCCACGGGCACAGCACCCGGGCCACCAGCGGCCCGTATTTATTTTCTTTTTTGTGTTTACTACAGGTCGTGGGTTTTGGATCGCCGGAAAAAAGAGGAGGTCGGTTGTTTGCTGCAGAGAGCACACAGATGGAATTTCGGCACAGTGGAGGATCGAGCAGCTGGGCCGGCACAGGACCGGTGATCTTCATTCTCAAGAGGTATGCGCGACCAGTGCCTGTGGATGGAGCAGCATCGGAGAGGGGATCAGCTGTGGCGTGCCTCCCAGGTTGCTCAGTTGTTGTATAAACGTAGGTGAACACACGCATGGGCTTCCAGCTGGCCCTCGATTAGCGGTGAACGCACAAGTTTTGTTATTGGAGCTTGTTACATGGTGGGTGGTACGATCATCTGCGAGAAGCTGAGCTTATCGAAAAAACGTGCGCTTGTTTTGGTAGCACTTTGAGGGATTGGCCAACTGTTCTGGGGGCACAGCGGCAGCCCGCAATAAGCGCCAGCGCTCAGGCATGATTCTGGGCTCAGTAGCTGTACAGTTGTGTTTTTTGGGCTCCAGCGACCCACGCAGACCGTGGTCTGGGCCGGGTTTGTTACGGTACATTTTGTTTACTAAAGGAGCATACGTTCAGTGTTTGAATGATACAAGTTGCACACACGCCAGATCTCCCACTCCAGGTCTAGCCTGTTTTATTTAAATATGTACATCACTTTTGTCTTTTATTCATTTAGTGTGCAGTGAATATAGTAATAACTGTTGCATGATAGCTGTTCCGCTCAGCGGGACACGCGCGCCATCCTCCTGGGACAGGAGAAGCAGGGAGCGGGCAGCTATTTAATCGGCCGTGCAATGTTGGTTTTGCATTGTATCACTTTACTCCCGTGGGTACAGTTCAGCGCCTTCGCCCTAAGCAAAGGTGACAGTGGTTTGCGAGTTGATTTCGCCATGTTTCTTTTCCTTCACTGCCATCTCCCCGGAGCTCGGAGCTTCGCAGCCGGCCACATGAAAGGGTTTCTCGGCATCTTGGGTGGTGCGATCAGCTGGGCACACCAATTGGCAAGGGGCGCACGCTGGGCATGCAGCTTTTTTAAGCGATTAGCTGTGCATATGTTTACGGTATGTGGTGATTCTGCCGCCTTTGGGGGCTGGGCTGAAGTTCAAACCGTCTGTTCCTATTCTTTCGTGCATGGTGGCAGACCCCCCCCCCACCGGTGCAGCTCTTTGTTCGCACATCCTTCTTATCACTTACTTGAGGCTTCCTTCGTGCGACAAAGCGTTATTCGGGTTAGGAGGAAATGTAAGGGTCTTTCCTGTTCCGAGCGGGTATTTCTAGGCTACATCATTGGAAGGGACACACATGGTCGGGTGAAAAGTACAATACGACTGCAGCTTACTAAAATATATAGTAGAGGGTGCGTGAGGGAAAAAATAGGTTGCATTCTTTAGTCCCACACTTGCCGCAGATTTTTTGGTGATGTATTGCCCGGCAATTTTGTCCGTTGAGGCAGTTGTTCCCTCACTAAGACTGTGGCAAAAAACAGGTCTGGCAAAAAATGTTAAGTATAGGCTTAGTGAGGTCCAACAGGTGGCTGTTTTCTTACTTCATGGTCACGTATGGCCCCTCCAGCAGAAGGCTGGTCGGTCTTTAGACAGCAGCTTCAGAGCATTCCGGTACCTTTATCTATCCCCTTCAGTGCTGATGACGAGCCCAGGCTCGTCATGCAGCAAGGTGCTCGTGTGCTCATGACGAGCCTGGGCTCGTCATGAGCCGTGGAACGCTCACACGCGGGGCTAATTCCCCCGCTGTGCTGAGCGTTCCATTGCGCGGGCGGGTCCATGACGAGCCCAGGCTCGTCATGAGCACACGAGCACCGTGCTGCATGACGAGCCTGGGCTCGTCATCAGCACCGCGGCGCCGTGCGCGGCCCCCCTCCCCCCCGCACCGCGGGGGAATTAGCCCTGCGGCGAAGGGGCTATACAATCTAAAATTAACATATGGATGGGAATAAATGTAAGACTTTGCGCTGCCCGTAGCCCCCTCTGGCTCAGGTCTCTGGTCCTTAGCTGCAATCATTTGCTATTCAACTCTTATCTCAGTAGCAGTCCTGCTTGAAAACAACTGGCTAATTTATTGAGTGTGTTACCGCATGGGTGTTACCGCATGGGTGTTTATCGCATGAACGCAAAGGGGGACTGCTACTGGGTGTTACCACGTTGGTGTTAACAAGTGGTTGTTACTGTGTAAGGTTTACCACTTAGGTGTTAACAAGTGGTTATTTCCGTGTAAGGTTTACCACTTAGGTGTTAACATTTGGTACAGCGTTGTGTTACCGTCAGATGGTTACTACATATTATTATGTCTATCATGGCACGGCTGCATCAAATGATATGCAGGAGTAAGGCAGGAAATCACTTAATCTCCTTAGGCCTAACAAATATGAATGTGTCCTCATATAATGCAATAGGGCTCTGCTAAATGCTCCCAACATAAAGCTTTATTTCAGCTATGCTATTTATCAGAAACGCTCCAAGTCCCTCGGTTTTGGGTCAGCCAGCCCTGAAATGAGCCGACACACTTTCACTGTTTTTAACCCCGAGAGTAACTAATAACAAAAACATGGAAATTAGAATTTCGCCCAGCTAGATGGCCATTATAAAGCACTGGTGATAATGTATAGCAAACTGTGGTTCCGATATATGGGATGCCATTTCGTGACCAAGTTGTCTGACTGTGATTTTAATTAGGGTATGTTTGCTGGTCAAATAACAAGGTACAAGGTAACAGTCAGAATGCGCATTGTACGATGCAGCGCAGATCTTGTGATCTGGCCCCAGTTTACATTAGGTGCTATGCTAAGCTCTCTCATTGGAAAGTCTGATTTCAATGTTCTGTAGGTAATGCAACTGGTACTACGCTTAACGCTCTAATTTGGAAGTACGGTGTCAAGGTTCCTTATGTAATGAAACTGGTACTATGCTTAGGCGCTCTCAAAGTCTCTCTAAAAATTTGATGTTTTTCATGTAATACAACTGGATATGTTAGGCGCCCTTAATTAGATTTTATTCCAATGTTCCTCACTTAATGGAACTGGTGCTATGCTAGGCGCTCTCATTTGATAGTCTGATTTCAATGTTCCTCATGTAAATGCAACTGGCGCTATAAGGTCATGATTGGTAAGCATAGTCTTCAGTCCTTAGTGGTCAGAACCATGTAACTCCAGGAGCAGTGACAGCCGGTAGGTAGGCTGTTGGAATGCGGTGCCGGGGGAGTCATTCTTTCCAGTAGGCCTGTGGCCACCCTCGCATGCACATGCGCATCAGGCCGCAAGTATGCAGAGTTTCTGCAGCCCCCGTTATGGAGTTTAAGGCACAGGGCGTAGGGGGGCCCAGGGAAAGTATCCATCCGATAAGCTATACCCCCTGCGCACGCCTACTCCGGCGGAGTAATTTTCGTAGTTTGCTGGGATCTGGCGGCTGCCAGTCATTGACCTAGCCGTAGGCTCTAGAGGGGACACGCAGAAAGGGAATATATGCATTGTTAGATTTACGGTAGGAGTGTTGTGTGTATTAGAGTGCTTAAAGTTAACCACGTGACAACATCTGTCTAACAATGTACCTGGACTTTCTGCGTAATTGCACATAATTTTAATATCTAATGTTTTTTAATTTTGTAATAAATACGGCCGTGGGTTACACCCGCTAATCCAAAAATGGTGTGGTCTTAATGCTTGCCTTGAAGGAGGGAGGGAGACCCCCATCCGGACAAGGGGTGTGGGTACAAAAGGTAACAAGGGGTGTGGGTACAAAAGGTAAAAAGGGGACTTGGGGACTACCAGGCCATAGTAGATTAGCGGAAGTATGATGTAGTAGGATCAGTATTCAGCAGGCATCCGGTTCTATAGTGCCTAGAAATGCTGTGCCTAAAGGCATGATGAAAAGTACTGTTCATTCATTGCTCCAAATGAAATACGAAAAACTCCAAGCACAGCTAGAGAGGAAAGAAGTGGAAAAACATGTATGTATAAACATGTGTATGCTATCAACGGGTATTGAGGGCAGTATCTGCTTAATATCACCCAGGGATACGAGTGTTACAGCGATAACGTTAAAAATACAGAATTTACTCAGAAAGTTCATAGTGTTTCAATATTTTGACTATAAATGCTGGAGCTATCCTTCGTTATGTTACCATAACAACAGAAGACTCCGAGAGTCACTGCATAATTATAAAAAAAGGCAGCCTGTCCTCACAATCTCATTTATTCATATTCTTTGTTGAAGGCTGCATCCTTTACATCATCAATTTTATGTACTTATATGAAAGGGAAAACCATGTAATCCTACCTGATGGATACCCTCCCACCCCCACCCAGTCCTAGCCACACCTGGCAATAAAAGTGAAACAGAAGGCCCACAGCTGAAGAAGGAGGAGGCTTATATTCTGCATTGAAAAATGAGTCCAGCAAATAGATGGATGCATAGGCGTATGCATGGTGTCAATTTCATTTTAGGTATATAAATGCACTTTCTCACTCTTTCAGAAATACCTATACCATACACGAGGAACTGGTTTAGCTGCGTAGAAATGTATGGGAAATTCTTCACAAATGTTTGCGAATAACCACAAAGTTACAGTTGTATATGTGCTCACCTCATTTGCACCATTCTTCCCTGACCATTTCTCTGATGCCATGTGGATAATTTGAACCACTTCAGAATATGGTAATCAAAATATCGTCTGACAGAAATATTCAGGTCTACTCACAAAGGCACTTTGTAGCATGTAAAGCAGTACTCCTGTAATTGGCCCCACAACATCTGATTAAAGGTACCATCGATGTGGGAGGTAGGGCAGTCCCGGTATTGTTAAACCGTCAGCAGCTTTCGACACGCTTCCGCATGCCAGGCTGCTCGACTGTCTTCAGGAGATTGGCAGCAGAAACAAGGCTTGGAAGTGGATGAAATCGTTCCTAGAAGACAGGCAACAAGAAGTTTAGTTACCTCCTTATTCGTCGAGCAGCCAAAATGTTTCAGTCGGGGTCCCTCGGTTGGCCCTTAGCCCCACTATATTTAATGTCTACATGACTCCCCTTGCCGAGTTGGTGGAGTCATTTGGGGCTAAAATAATTTCCTATGCTGATGACACCCAGATGTTTTCTCCTTTGACAAGGGAGTGCATATCGAACAAGATGCTATTAAACCATGCCTCTTGGTGGTTTTCCATTTGTTGAGTTTCTCTCAATTGAAGTGTAACACAGAGAAGACGGAAGTGCTCAGTGTGAAAAATAACGTTGACCTCTTGCTTGTAGTACACTGGCCAGAAGGGGTATCTCCACCCAACAGTCAAGTGGAAATAGTAAACATTTGGGCATGAAATTTGACAAAAAATATCTTTCCTTATTCAAATTAATTCAGTAGTAGGCAAATGCTTCCGCATTTTGCGCATGATCAAGAAATTCCTGCACCTCCTGACGATCCCAACTAGGATTTTAGTTGTTTTGGCATTGGTCATATCCAGGCTGGACCATGCTAATGGCTTATATGCTGGTCTGCGGCACCGTCTTGTCAGAAAACGTCAATCTGTACAGAATGCTGCTGCGAGGCTTTCTTTTAGTCTGCCTGGATGGGAGTATATTTCTCCTCATTTGCGCAATTTGCATTGGCTTTGTGTGCACAGGAGGATCCTATTTAACCCCTTCGCTGCGGGGGTTATTCCCCCGCTGTGCTGGGGGGGCGCGCACAGCACCCGCATGCTCATGACGAGCTGAGCTCGTCATGAGCTACAGTGCTCCTGTGCTCATGACGAGCTCAGCTCGTCACAGGTGCATTGGCTCCGTGGAACGTTCAGCATAGCGGGGGAATTATCCCCGCGTGTGAGCGTTCCACGTGCCATGACGAGCTGAGCTCGTCATGAACACCGGAGCACCATGGCTCATGACGAGCTCAGCTCGTCATGAGCATGGAAGAGGTTAAGACCACTCTTCTGGTTCACAGAGCACTTCACCACGCTGAACCCAACTATCAGTCCTCAAGAATTTCCTTCTACAATCCTTCGAGAAAGCTACGATCCTCTAATAACCACCTAGCCACGACTCCAAGAGTCCGCCTTGCTAAAGCTGTAGCGCAATCTTTCTTGCTCTTGCGTTCAGTGGGTTGGAATAACCTTTCATTAGAACTCAGGCTCATTGAGTATGAAGAACGTTTTAGGAAAAATGCTCAAAACCTGTCTTTTTGTCCAGCAGCTCTTTGTTCCGCTTTATCTTTTGCCCTAACTGCATTGCTCTGCGCTGGAACACTCCTTGGAGTAGCTGGGCACTCAATAAATCCTTATTAACAACATTAAAAATGTAAATAAATTCAGGGACTATTTATATACAGTAAGTAAAATCTGTAAGGACAGTGCCAACTTTGCACTTTTACAAATAGTGAGTTGGATGTTTTGGTGCTGATTCACAAGGCATGTAAGAGTACATAACAAAAAGCATTCCGGTCCAACTACTTCCCGTGCTCACAAATGCTTTTGTAAAATAATAGAAAATTTACACTCACTGGATGACATTTTTGTAAAATTATATTTAGGACACAATCTGTTGGTCAGACGAGATTTTACTAACAATACTCTGACTTTCAAACCCTGTGTACCCCTATCTCTCCACATCAAGGTGGCACTCACAGAGATATCTCACACTTTGCGTACATCCTAGAGACATATAGGACACCCCTGCATGTTTCCGCCCTTGTGACTCACCAATATTTCACCCATACTTTAGGTTTCATTTTCCCGAACGCAATTCTCAGTTATATACTGAATAAGCAATTTGTGAGTAAAACCAAGGGTGTTACACAAGGCCCTGCAGCCCTTGCTGTGCAGAGGTTCACCTGCCCTCCAAGGGGCCCCCATTCAAAGAAAGGTCCATGCATTTCTGGTCGGTATTGGCCCCTCAACACATTCTGCAGGCCCCATCATTTAAATTTAAAAAAAAAACATGTTTTATTTAATTCCCAAATTAAACTAAATGATCAGACAAAGTAAAAAAAAACAAATGCAGCTATGTGTGCTCCCTTTCTCCCCAGTGCTCCCTTCCCTCACTGGCAATGTATACTATGTCCGTCAGATTGGCGACAATTCCCGCTCATTGCCCGGATTTCCATGAACTGGATGCTATGTCCTATACTCTTCATGGATCCTAACTTTCATCTGTGCCCTTCACGACCCCCTTCTAGTCCATAGTTGTTGCTTCCACCGCTCTGTCTCCGTCTCTCTATGATTCTGTGCACCATCCTCCTCATATATTCGGCATAATTACATTCCCAATATCAAGTCTTGAGGTTTCAGGCCTGCTTTGCTGCTCAATCGCTGGGCGATTTCTCCTTTCACCACTATGCATCCTAGGTTAATCAATAATCTCTTATAAAATGTCGCGCCAAAACCGGCCTTGGCAAAGTGCTCGGCCAGCCCCCTGGGGGTGCAACCGAGCTCTTTGCTGGGGCCGGTTTTGATGCAAAAACAGCCCTGTAACAAAAACGGCCCCCACCCTTGCGGCGCACCGGGGATTGCCCGGTGCCCGCAACGGCCAGTCCGGGCCTGCGCCAGACTCATTCCATATTCCCAGGAAAGTCAGGGGGTGTTCGTCCCAATAGATGATCCAGTGGCTTCTTGTAGTTTATACATTGCTCCCTCCCAAAAGGGATGGATTTTGGACCAGTCTCATAGTGTATGGAGGAATGTGCCCCTCTGGTCACATTGTCGGAGGCAAAAGTCGTCTTTGGCTCTGTATATTTTATGTAGACCTGTTTGGGAGTTATATATTCTATGTAGGATTTTCAAATGGATTAGGCGGAAGCTTGCCTTTATGGCTACTTCTCTGGGGGAATTGTAGTACATCCCTCCAGTCATGTTCGTCCAGTTCCCCCATTTCTCTCTGTCAGTGTGCCCTTAGCCGCTCAAGGTCTCCCTACATTTCTTGTCAGTGTAGCATTTGTGAAGGAGATAGCTTTTTTATTCATGTGTCCATCCAGAGGTCTCCTCCTCAGGAAGGAATTGTCTTTTATTTCCTCCTCTTGAGGGATCCTCATTTGTTGAGTATAGCGTAGTTCCAAGTATTTGAATATTTGCGTTGTGGTCATTTTATATTCTGCCCAGACCTGTGTAAATAGTACCAAGCCATTTGCGTTCCACACATCTTCTAGTTCAGCGAGTCAATGGGGATCCTTTGTGTAAAGCCTGGTAATTCTCTTGTGGGGCTGAATATCGTGCCCAGCCATAGAGTGGTCTTTGGTGTTAGTGTCTTCTCCCACCCCTTTTTCTATTTAGTTATTGCCCCTGGCTAGGCTTCCTCCACATAATATATGAAAGTAGCCCCTCTTTTCTAGTTTCTACCGCTCCATCCTAAATGCTGGATCCTTTAGCGGAGCATATGCCTAGTCGTTAACTATGCTAACCGGGCCGTCTCGTAATATTTATGGATGTCCAGTAATGCTATGCCCCCAATACCCCAATCTTTGGAGGGTGGATAGGGCAATCCGTAGAGGCGCGTCCCCCCATAGCAGTGATTGTATTAACATATTTGCTGTCTGTAAGCACGTTCCATGGATGGCATTTCGGCCCTTATGCAATATGTAGTTGAAGCGGAGTAGTGCAATAATTTTGAATATCACTGTCCTACCCATGAGAGAAAGTAGTAACACCCCGGTGTTTATATCCTTTTCCAGCCTGTTTAGTAGTGGAGCTAAGTTACCTTCATAACTGTGTGCATTTATCCCTTGAGACCCATAATCTAAGGTATTCATCATCATCATACTTTATTCGACAGTTAAGTCATTAAAGCACAACATAAAACCATTCATCATATACTGTACAATTTAAAAACAACCATAATATACAATCAATATAAATAGTTAAGATACAATTAAATTCCATATGACGACTATCGAATACATTGGTTAAAAAGATTTTTTATGCTTAAAATTATTTTTGAATATATAAAATTTAAAAAAAACATTATTACCATATTACTAGTTCATTATATGGGATAGGGGTGATTCAATAGAACACAATATCAACCACGTGAGCAGGAAACACATATCCCCTTGCTTATACAGGGGATAATTATTACTGGTAAAAAGATAGTAAGATGGACAAACTACTAGCTAGCCGAGAGCATCACTTTTGCTCGTATTGCCCAGACCCAATTCAAGAACTTTGCCACATCACTAGCCATAGGTGGATTGGGATCTGAACTTAGTATTCTCTGAGCCTCAGCATATCTTTGAGTACCCATTAGTCGACAAATTGGCTTAATCCACTTACAAAGTGGTTCAGTATATAAAGGACAGAAAAACAAGATATGATTTACAGATTCTTGCTGGTCCAGGCACCTAGGGCATCTGTCATTAGTTGACCCCACCCATTTACCAGTAAATATCCTGTTGGGAGAGTGCCCACCCTAAATTGGAAATACAGTTTACGGTCATGAGGCTTTTCAATAAAATCCCAATACGTTTCTAACACTGGCCAGGACTTGAATTCAAGCAAACGTCCAGTGAGGTGGGAAGAAAGACCTTTCATACATATTGATGAGATAACCATTTCCCAATATCTCCCCTTCAAGATTTTCTTAGAAGGAAAGACTGCTTTCAATGGGTCATCCCATAGTTCGGTCATACTCAACCTCACTATCTAATCTCCTTCAACCATTTAATTTTATGGAAGGAGTCGTTTTTAATGATATCCATAAGGCCCTGAGCATAGTGTGAAAGTTCCTTGGTACTCCATATTCTACGCCAATACAATGATGGGCGAAGAGTTGCCAGATCCTCAACTGCTTTCCTACCTAAATCCCATAATAGTGGTGTCATTGGGTACTTTGTGGGACACTGGTAACTTTACGAAAAAACTCATTCTCCACCAAGGACAGGCGCTTTAAATTTTCAAACCACCACAGTTTGGCTCCATATAGGGCCGAACTCAGTACTTTCATCCCATAAATTTCAAGTACTGGGCTAATTGGTTTAGTAAGTGAGGTTTTAAATTTTTGTAAAAGAAACCCTGCTTGCTGTTGGTGCTTTAGCACAGCCAGGTCAAGTTGGCTAGTCCAACGCATATCCCTCTGCAGGGTAACACCCAAATAAGTAAAAGCACTAACCTGCTCTAGTGGGAGATTATTCATAAACACACTACCTCTAAAAGATTTGTGTTCGTTGAAGGACATGAATTTAGTCTTGGCAGTATTTATTTCCAGACCGCACAGGAGGAAAAAATCTCTGAACCGCTGGAGGGCCCGCTGGAGGCCGCTCGGTGTTTTGGAGATAATCAAGGTATCGTCCGCAAACATGAGGATTGGGATACTAGTACCTGCCAGCACCAGGGCATCCGTGGGGGTCAAGGAAAGGAAGTCTGCCACCCTGTTGACAAAGAGCGAAAACAGGGTAGGCGCCATAACGCATCCTCGTCGCACTCCCCGCTCAACGGGAAAGATTTCCGTCACCTCACCCTGCGACCCCCACCGAACCCGGGCGAAGTTATCCTCATGCAAGCGAACGACCAGTGTCAGCAACTCCGGGGCCATCCCCAACTCCTCCAAGACTCACCATAATTTACTACGCGGAACTAGATCAAAAGCTGCCCTCAAATCAACGAACACAGCGTACAAAGCCCCTTTTCCCAAGACCACTGTCCGCCAATAGAGGGTAATAAAGCGAAAAACTTGATCTATTGTGCTTGTTTGGGGGCGGAAACCGGCCTGCAGTGGACTCAAGATATTATTTTCGTCCATCCAGGTCTGCAGCTTACACAAAACCAATCTACCCATGATCTTATGGATTGAGTCAATTAGGCTAATAGGCCTATAATTGCCTGTGACAGACTTGTCCGCTTTTTTATACACCGGTATAATTTCTGCCCCTTCCAAGAATGAGGCACGGCTGCTCCTTGGGCTATAGCATTTGCCAAATAGGCGATGAAACTGAAACTAACCGCCAAGTTTGGTTATCATTTAAGAATACATCAGCAGGGATGCAATCGATACACGGTGCTCTTCCCTCGATTACTGTCTCTAACGCCCTATCATCATCTTCTACTGTAAAGGCCACTCCTTCATAAAATGTGCAGGAAAGTGTTCCACTGCTCTCAGCGCTACCAGTACAGGCATACTGTGGCTTGAAATAATCAACCCACTGATGCTGGGAAACATTGTTTTGAGGGAGGTCCGGGCACCCACCCCTGTCCTATTTGTATGTGTCCCAAAACAATTTAGGGTTCTTGGCCACACAAGCTTCTTTGAGTTCCTGCCACTTGCACTCATCCCATGTCTTTCTCGCCTCCATCTGTACTTTCCTGTAACAGACCTGTGCCTCTTTTACCTTACTTGGGTCCCTCATTTTTAGGGCTAAACCCAGCTCAGTTTTCTTACTTAGTTTACTTCTGCCTGAGCCCGACTTCCAAAAATTTGTTTTTAGTTGAGCAAAAAGCTTAGTATGGGCATCAATCATAAGGGAATGGAAGTCCCCACTGGTGGCACTAGACCCCAGTTCTACTAATACCTTATTTACATCATTCTTTATGGTAATCAGGGTATCAGGCTGTTCAATGACTTTGCTCCACTTTAGGTGGCGCATGTCATGGGCTAAAGAAAGGTGAGGCTGTTCTACCCTTGGTTGCTGCTACAACTCCTTCTATATCCAACTTAAATAAGGGAGCTATGGTCACTCTCTATGCGCCCCATTACCGCCATATCTACAAGGCAACGCCACTGTTTTAGGTGAACAAGCAGGTAATCTATACAGCTAGACCTATGGCCATTATCATACGTTCTGTTGCCCTGTCTATCAGATGGCGTTCGGCCATTAGCAGCCCTTAGTTATTTCGCCATACATAGCCCTTTAAGTTGAATTGCTGCTTCAATCCATTTTCTTATAGGTAACAACTCAAGTTGAGGGATGCCCCATCTGGAGTCTTCCTCCTCCGTTAAACTCAGATCGTCATGCTCTAGCGGCTCAAAGGTGGTATTAAAGTCCCCCGCTACAAGTGGCAGTGTATTGCTAGGCAAAGCCTCAATCAAGACATCTAAGGCTGATATTCCCTCAGACTTCTTCCCTCCCTGATGTCCTCTTGCATAAATATTGAAAATAGCGATGCTTTCATCAAAGGGGAAGGTTAACTCTCACTGCAAGTATGTCATTATTTAATACTGGGAGTTGTTGCATATTACAGCTTAAGACCTGCCTAGCCCAAATCACTAAACCTCCTATTGGGCGACCCTTTTCTTTCTTTACTGCAGGAATGTGGAAATTAAGATAACCCAGTAAAAACAGGATTCACCGACCAAGTCTCTTGAAAGAGACAAACATCGAATTTTTCAATGAAGTTAGACCAGTCAAGGGAGTCTAATTTCGATCCCAAGCCCACTAAGTTCCAAAATACCAGTGAAATAAAACAGTTTGTGCTACGAGAACTACCAACATCATCCACCCAGCTAATTGGAGAGTGACGCCGATGCTCTATAATTGGCTCAGGAGATAAAGACAAATGTATCCCTCTCAATGGTTGGTTTAATGTTACCTCGCAACCCATCTGGTTCAAGACTACTCTCTCTACATTAGAATGGATTCCATTGGGCTTAATACCCATTGCCCCAACCTGAACATTAGCATTGTCAACGGAAGGAGATAGACTCTTATCTGGTTTAACCTCCTTAGAAGCCACAACATTTTCAAATAATCGTCAATCGCAGTCTTCCAGCCCAGACAACACGTCATATCTGTTAAACATCCTTAAACCCTCAGTATTGCTCCAATTCTGTAACCCCCTATCTCCTAACCTTTTTAAGGGGGCAGGGTATGCTGGTGGGTAAAAATAGGTCAGGGGTACAGACTGGATTAAGGTCGCTGGACCTACCTGTGCCCATTTGCAAATGTATTCAGCAGCCCTACTATCCTGAAAGTTGACGATTATACAATCTCCCTCAATGGGCTTTTTCCGTGGCCCCACCCAATCTACTCGTCTAGCAAACAAGATTTCAGCAGGTACCTGAATGGGGAGTGGCCGGTTGAGGTTGAGCCAATGGATACATTTATTCTTAAGTTCCATGTACGTCTCCCTTTTATCCTGACTCAAAGAAGGAACCCCCGCAAGGACCACCACATACGGGGTAGATTCAGGGGGGAGATCTATACATGGTAAGCTTTATGTTGATGGAACACGAGGGGAATTAATCACTAATGATTGTTGAGTTACAGGTCTACTAACTTCCACTAACCGTGACCTGCCTCTCTGCGTGGATTGGTTAGGCACTGCTAAATTTCCGGAGGCGTGTATGGTGGAGCGATGTAAGGGCCCAACAGGAGCATTAGCATTAACTGTATTATTCACATTCTGTAAGGCTGTAAGGTCAATGGCTACATTATTATGCCCAGTCATACTCGTTTGTGTGCCAGTTGCCCCTTAGCCCGATTTCCACCCCGTGCCTGGGCCAATGCAAATGATAATTCTAGGCACACGAGCCTACTTTCAATAGAGTCCAGTCTATCATAAATTGGGAGGCACGTCTTTTTAAAAATGAGTTCCAGCTGAGTCCAAAAGGCCGATCCCAACTCAGCAGGTAGAGCATCCCCAAGACTTGATAACAATGTGATCGCATCATTGATAGGTTGACCTGTGGCAGGACCATGGAAAGTTGTTGGAGTCACACTCTCATTAGCTATATTAACTTTCGTAATTTTTGCTTTTCTTCCTTTTAATTGGGCCCCACTACGCTTCCTTTTTGACATTGACGTCAAGCTTGCCATTGGTTGAGACACCCCCGATTTGGAGCTATAGGCAGAACGGGTCTTAACTCTAGATGACAGTGATCTGGATTGCATGTTAGAATTAGTGAAGTTCTTGGTGCCCAAAAAGGCCGCTTCACTGCCCGAGAGGCATACAAGCATCCAGCAGGTTGCAAAGACTGATTTCCCTCGCCCTCCCCAGAGGTGCCCAATATAGCAATGTCAGTAGCTTGTTGGGGGATTGGCGACCGAGCCTTGGCCAAACTTCCTATAGAGGCTCTTTTGCCGAATGCAATATCCAACAATAATCTCTTTTCTGTCAGCTCAATTTCGTGGTCTAAGACAGAAAATGCTCTTACGAGGAATTGGTCCAAAGTGCCTATTACCGACCCTCCGGCGATGGATTTTCTGGCGTTTCCACCCATGGTGGAAGTCATGATGTTAAAACGGATAAAACCCACTCCACTGTGGGTTGGCTGCTGGTTACAATTCTAATACAGCTTACTAGTTGGTTGCACATACTCACACTAACCTTTTTGCATATGTTAGGGGGGGGGGGGCCCGTCCCGTCCTCAGCCGTTCTCGAACAGGCTCAAACAGGCCCGCCCTTGGCCCGGGCTTCGCCGGTGCCCGCCCGCGTGCGTCCCACGTAGCGGGGGCCGCGAGGAGTTTTATGGCGTGGCGTGTCAGCACAGGTGTGCAGAGGGCAGAGGCTCCTGGTCCCTGTAGTCTCCTGTAGTCTCCGGCATTCAAAAGGGCGTCCAAACAGCAAAGCACAGACCCGGCCGCGAGGAGTTTTATGACGTGGCATGTCAGCACAGGTGTGCAGAGGTCAGAGGCTCCTGGTCCCTGTAGTCTCCTGTTGTCTCCGGCATTCAAAAGGGCGTCCAAACAGCAAAGCACAGACCCTCCTACGATCGGCACTAAGGTATTTAAAATGCTGTGTGGCCACCTTCAATGGTAATGACATGGCTCAGCTAGGTTCCTAATTGCCTAGCAGGAAGATCTGGGATTTCCCCCAGTTTATTCCCAGGCCAGATTATTTTCCATAGACTGCAAAGATCTCTTTAAGACATATAAGGGAGGTCTCCAGTACCACTAGATATAGCAGGAGATACTTAACCTACAATGATATACGTTCTTGTCCGGTGTCTCCCTAGCGGCAACCCTACACCTGAGCATCTACTAGGATCCATTCTGCCAGGGCCTTTACTGCCAAGGCGAATAGCATTGGTGACAGGGGGCTTCCGTGGCTTGTGCCCCTCTGAATAGGAAACTGTCTAGAGACGACTCGATCTACCTTAATTCTGGCTCTGGGATTTATGCAGAGGAGCCTGATGTGTTTTAAGAATTTGGGTCCATGTCCCATTTTCTCCATGATGGCGAACATGAAGGGCTGGCCTATTGAATCGAATGCCTTATGAGCATTCAACAACACCACTGTCTATGGTGTCTTGAGTCTTTCTGCCACCGTGATATTATTATAAAGGTGTCACAGGTTTAGCCTAGTCAACCTTTGGGGTATGAATCAGTTCGGGTCTGGGTGGACCAGGTCCAGAATCATGCCACGAAGATTGTTTGCTAATGCTTTGGCAATATTTTAGTGTCCACATTTAGGAGCGAAATTGCCCAGTATGAATCCCACCTATCTTTGGGCATACCTACTTTGGGAATAATGATCACTGTCGCTGTTCCCAAAAGAGCTTCCCACCTTGGTACCCTCCCAAATACATCTCGTGCAGTGTGGTTGCAACCCTGCCTGCCATCCATTTGAAAAATTCTTCCAGTAGCCCATTCAGGTCTGGAGTTTTCCCACAGTGGATATGTGTAAGGGCTATGAGTTTTTCCTCCTTCGTCAGGTCCTCTTCTAACTCTAGGGCTTTATCTCTGTCCAAACGCCTGCAGGGGCAGTCACAGCCAAAGGTTTGCAATTCCTGCCTGGGGATACCGAGTGTTCGGCATAGAATCCCTGTATGTGATCAGCCATTACAGCCGCTATTCCTATGCTACACACAATTTTCGAGCCATTCGGAGCTATGATGTCCCTGATATGGCTCCTGTCTGACTCTTTACTGCTGAGCCATGCAGGAAGCTTCCCCGCCTTGTCACCAGCTCCGTATAGTCGTTTCTGCCTAACTATGTATGTTGTTTTTCGCTTAGTCTGTGGCCACTGTATGGTACTCCTCTGTTCCAAGGAGAATGTGAGGCCACAGTTTGTCTGGTGGATGCAGGTATAGAATTCTCAAAGTCACTCATTTCCTTTTCTAATGCAAGGCATTGTTTGGTGCTCTCTCGTTTGTCCCCTGTGTCATCTGACATAATCACTCTCTGTATTGTGGCTTTATAGGCCTCCCATAAATTTATAGCGCCTGTTTCTGCGGTGCTATTCTCTTTGAAGTAGTGTTCCATGGGCTTGTTAAGGTGTGTTCGTTAGTCTCCAGACTGCCATTCTCCATTCCGTTCTCCCCCTTCTCTGTGTCATATTCAGGTTGGGGCTTGGTGGCGAGTAATCTGAAATTCGCCTTGCTCTATATTGAGCTTCTGTGAATCTGCAGACCATTGCTAGTGGTGTAAAGAAGTAATCTATCCTAGAGGAGGGATGGCAAGGTCCTTATGAATAGTCTTTGCGTGCCCCATGTTGTTCTCCAGATGTCACCCGTTCCCAGTGCTCGTGGCAGGCTTTCTAGTTTCCCGGTCAGTTGACTGCACGCCTGTGATATTTTAGATATGTCCATGAGTCGGTGCATTTTCATGTTGAAGTCTCCACCTAGTATAGTTGCAGCTTGAGGCAGATCCAGGAGTAAGTGTCCCAAGCGCTACAGGGTATCAGCCTGTAGTCCCAGTGGGGCATACACATTTACTAACGCTAGCGCTTCCCCCTCCAAGCTCTTCAAGACCACCGTATATCGTCCTAGGCCATCTGATCTGCCCTGTGTTATGTGAAATGCTACTGTTTTCTCCACTAGAATTGCAACCCCTTTGGAACCTGTGGTATAACTGGAGTGGTTAGCTACTGTATAGTTTCTCTCTTTCCAGGAATCCACAATTGGAGCCCTTTAGGTGTGTTTCTTGCAGAAACACCACATCTGATGAATATTCTGTCCGTGCTTTAGTCACCAAGCCTTGCATAATTTGGCCCACCCATCAACTGACATTACGTGATAATAGTTTAGGAGCGTGTGTCCTTGTATTTGCCATGTCTGGTCCTCCCGCTGTGTGAAATCCTCCCTCCCAGGGGTGCCCCCCTCACAAGTTCCTTGTGCCCCTGTGCCATTGCTGCCTTCTTAACTCTATCCCAACCTGAAAAATAGTGGCAGCTAGGAAATCTCAGTCACCGCACCACCTAACGCAGTCCAGTCACAGGTATGAAACTAGCAACAGTCTTGCCCACCTCAAATGACCAGCTACCAAATGGTAAAAAATGTAACGATTAAGAACACAGCAATGAGAGGCTAAACAAGAAAACATAAGGCAGAGTCCAAAGTTGCTTTCTGAAGTACACAAGTCTCTTGGTGCTTGTATGTTCTTTTATTTCTTTTCGTTCAGCTTAAGGATAGAGACACCAAATGCAGCTAACGTATTTCACCCAAAGATGGTCTTTTTCAGGGTAGTATTGTTCTTATAGCATTAGTGATACAAATGGTAAGTGTCACTGTCCTAACGTCGTTTGTTCCACACTCATTAGATACACATAGAGTTTTAAGAGTTCAGCAGCATTCTATAATCTTGCAAGTCCTGGTTCACATAGGGTAGTCCTTAATTCAAGAATGGTAATTCCAAGGCATAAAGTACATTGTTCAGCATAGCCTCCGGCCAGCCGCGTCAGATTTTTTTTTCAACTTGCAAAATCTTGAAGCATATCAAGCAAACTGTAGACCACTCCACCAGTTCCCACTGGGCCATAGGCCCAGAGATTGCTACTGATTCGGCGGTGTGTTATTCATTTCTAGGGATAGTATAGGAGAGCAGATTTGCAGGCAAAGCCATTGCTACCAGGCTCAGCTTCGTATCCTCAAATAATTGAAGAACAATCTCTGCCCCTAGGCATGTCCTTTCCAGATCTTTCCCATGTTTATCTTTTGTCTGGGATAGCTCCAGATGACACGTTGCAGCAGTCACAGTGCGGTAATTGCGGCGGGATTGAGGTCCTCTTTGTGTTGGATCGAACAAGCCCCACTGCACATAGACAGATCCCCAGGCTCTTTGCAGGGTTAAGCTCCAGTGTCGTGGAGACCAGTGACCCGGCCTCAGTCCTGAAATTTTGCCAGCCGGGTGGAACGGTCTGATCAAAATCGGAGTACATGAAGTATACAGGGAAGGGAAGAGGTGTGGCGCAGCGATCAGGGCAACTGACATTGGACGCTGGTGATCACGGTTCGATCCCCGGCACCGGCGGCAGGTCAGCCCAGCACCATGTGACTCTGGGCAATAGCTTGCTTAATCTTCCCGACGGCCCCCAGCGCTGGGATGCCTATGGGTAGCTGTGCGCTTTACAAATACTGGATTTTTATACAGCCAGCATGGGCGCAGCTCATGTTTTGGGTTAGGGACACTAGCATAAAGCTCTGACCAAAGAGTCATAGCTCCTTTGACATTCGTGTCCCCAATCAACCACAGCTGTGGTCACATTTATACGGTTCAGCTCGTCTTTCTACTTGGAGGTGGACGGCAGGCAGGATACAACAAGCCAGAGATGGCACGATGTGTATTTGGTATCCTGAGTAAGATAGTTGTAAGGCCCACATACACTGTCAAGGGCTGGTATATTAAGAGGGTCAAATTTGAAGTAACTGATCGTTGTATAGGTAAGCACGGTCTTCAGGGTAGAGCTACCGTGACCCATACAGACAAATGTACACGCACTATACACTTGGATGGGCTTTACTTTTAAGTGACGTGAAGGCCTTTACACAGAGCATAAGGAAAGTCTCACCCAGGGGCTCTTTCAACAGTAAAATTTCACAAGTGATGTTGAGTTTTTAAGAGTACCAGGTGGTGCATACAGTGTTGATGGAGAGCGTTATGTTGCCTTCTTTTATAGAACGATTGCTTTCTATTGTTATTGTCTTTCATTAGGTTCTGGTCATTAGCGCGTATGCTATAAGGTAAACAAAAATATAATGGCAGCAATTACCAGGGAGTACAGGGTTTCCGTGCTTACCATATGAGGTGGTTCTCAGTGAGGTAAGTCCTGCATCTTTTCCTGATGTACCAGTGGCGGCTGGCACTGATCGGGGGTGGCAGGCAGGAAGGAGGTGGTCGCGGAGGGGAGTAAATAAAACTTTTTTTAACGTACTTCCTGTCCGCGTCTTGTGTCATCCTGTCTCTCCACTCCTTCCTCCGGCTGCAACAAGAAGGACACCAGAATCACACAGGCTCCCCTGAGTCAATCACAATGATGCAGAGTTGTGATTGGTCGGAGTGCTGTGATTTGGCGCTCAGACGGGGAATGGGGGCCTGAGCATGTTCTCCACCCAGGCTTAATGCAACCTGGGTGGAGAGCATGCTATGTGCGCATGAATGATTGGCCGGCCCGGGACGGCTGGCCCGAGATGGCTGGCCAGACATTCATATAAATATAGGAAGTGAAAACCACTAATCCCCTGCTCCTTCAGCATAGCAGACCCGCCCAACCCGCTTCCAAAAAACTGCAGTTTGAGCAAAAATATAAAATAAAATGATAATAACATTGAGTTATTATCATTTTATTTTTGCTGACACTGATGAATAGCAGTAAGGCGATGCTCCTCCGCCTTAGTGGAGGAGCCGCCACTGCGATTTCTAAAATCTTTATGCACTATTTGGAATATCAAGCACACAAGTTGACTTCAAAGGTAATCCTTTAAAATATTATTAAAATGACTTCCGTACCAAGTTGTAGTAAAGAATGTCAATGTATTCTTTTTCACTGATAAATCACATTTTGTATAATTGTTGAGAAAAAGAATTTAACAGAGGTCTGCGCTGGGTTTTCCAAAAACCCTGTTTCAATTTATCAACAAACAAGTAATAACACAGCAGGTAAGGAGACAATATGGAAAACACAAGTAACAGTGTTTAACAGGAAATATTGTAGTGTCTTGCTAAATATGTATCTTCATTTTTATCTCATCCGGTGTTTTTAAACAATTCTGAGAACCCAACTATGTTTACTCAGGTGACAACACAAAAACGTAATGTTTCGATCTATGGTACAGGAAAAGAAACATATCATCAGGGCCACTGCATACATACAAAATAACTGTTTGAGAAAGAAATATAACAATAAAGTACTAATGACACATGAACCTACAGTGCAGAGAGATAACCGCTGACAGCCAAGATTGACCTTGGACTGAAAAAGAATGAGCGCATTGGTCAAAAGATGGGGATCGCTACCATAAAGAAAAGGTTTCCTGTTGACAAGGGAACAAGAAGTTTTTTCGTAAACGAGTGGTATAAAGACAGATTTGCCTATTATATATACAAAAAAAAAAGTTATAGGAGTATTGGACATATACCTTGTGAAAAAAGCAAACAATGGCAAAGCCATCACGTCTTGCCTAAGCAAGGTATTGGCTTTGAGTTTTTTTTTTGTTCAAATAATTTTTATTGGTTTTTCCAAAACAAGAACAGCAATGAAACAAAAAGACAAAGACTAAGAAGCTATAATGAATAAGAGAGACTAATTACAAATAAAATGAAAGTATGAAAAGGTTCCCTGTTACAGACAAGCTTATGTTTGTGATACATACGAGTACAGGGTGAAGGACATCATTTTGTTCGACATACAGGTTGGTACCAGAAACATCAGTTAAAGTAAAAATCATAACATCCTACGGAGTATTATGGTATATGTAGGAGCGTATGGCATATATATTCTATGTATTGTCTTAGCATACAAAATTGTCATATTTCACCCATATCCCAACATTATTACATCTTGAGTATTATTTTGAAGACTTATGGAGGTAATGTGAGATATGTCCAGTTTGATACAACCTCTGTGTAAAGGAACGAAGAAATGGAAGCATGTTCTCAGCATAATCCTAAAGGAAGAATTGTCAGCATTACATTGGAATTGTAGTCTAATTACCAACAGGAAGACTGATAATATGTATGTGTCCCCTGTGATTTGTTCTTGCGTTGAACAGCCATGCGGGATTAGAGAGAAATACCAGTGGAGTTCATGGTGGTTCATATTTAAAGGAGAAGGCATCAAGAGATTTCCATAGTTTTCTATGGGAAGAGCTCCAGGGAGAAGAGTGTAGGGAGATATTATCCACCCCTCTTTTGAGTTCTTCCAATTAGTAAGAATTAGTTTGCAAGCGAGTGTAAGCATTACGTCTAAAACAAACCGGTCATTTTCCTCTTTCGGATGGGGGTCTAAGAAGCCCAAGAGGATATAGGAGAATTCCTTGGGAGGTTGAATATTGAAAGTGCTTTTCATACAGTTGAATATTTTATCACAGTAGGTTTGCAAAGTAGGGAAATGGAATAGCATATGGGCTAAATCACCTTCCTGTGCATTACAATTCCAGCATATAGGGCTTTGACTGAGGTTGAGCTTAAAAATTCTTGCTGGAGTCCAATGTGTTCTATTATTAACATGAATGTTGTTTGGGATAGTACAGGGGAGATTTTATTTGAGAAAGGGGTTTTATGTATCCTATTTCAATCGAAGGAAATATTCTTAGTGTTAGGTTCTGACTCCCATTTCAGTTTGTTACGTGAGTGAGATTTGCGTGGTTTTGGAAGCAGTAATTTGCAGATTTTAGATACGATGTGTCCTGATTTTAGGAGTTGAATCATAAGTGTAAGGATCGATGGGTTGATAGGCAGTATTGAGTGTAACATGAGTTGTGCTTTTAGTTTCAAAAACTTATCAAAATTCAAGGTGTCCAGGTCAAAACGAGCTTGAAGGTTGGAGATGGGGGAGGGGAGGTTTCCCACAAAGAGGTCTTTGACTAGGTTTATGCCATTGTGTGACCATTTTTGCCAGTGTATCATTTCCCTGTCTATCTTTAGGCATGGGTTGTGCCATAGAGAAGACAGATTGGACTTGTTGATTTTCATAGTCGAAAGGTGATTTAGACGTAGGAGGGCTTGTCTCGTGTTCTGAATGATATATTTAGAGTGCTGGAGGTTAGAGATGTTCATTGTTAGAAGAGCAGGCCGAGGGATGTCATTGATGAGTGCTTTCTCTATGTCCACCCAGACTATGAGATTCTTTGGGTTGTTTATGAGCCAACTGAATCCTTGTTTATAAAGGTAATCAGTTTCATAGTTCCTGAAGTTGGGGAGACCCAAGCCCCCTTTGTCTTTGGTTAGTTGGTTTTTTTTTATAAGGGAGTTTCTGGGTTTCTTCCGTTGCCATAGAAAAGAGTTGAAGCTATTATATATCTTGGTTAAGAACTCGTAAGAAAAGGTCATGGGTAGCATGCTAGACAGGTAGTTGACTAATGGAGTAATCATCATTTTTAATGTTTCTGCCCTTCCCCAACAGGATAAAAATTTGGTGACCAGTCTTCTAAAAGCATGGTGATTTGTTTTGAGAAGGGCATTTTCGTTGGTCTGGAGGGTGGTGATTAGGTCCTTGGTAAAATCCAAGCCACGGTATTTGATGCAGTTTAGCTGCCATGTCAGACCCGAACTACCAATTATTTCTTCATTCACGATATTATTGAGCATTGTGTTTTTAACCACGTTGTACAGCAGTGCTGCTTTATCTTCCCATTCTTGGTCCTGTAAAGTTTCAGTCATCCTTGAGTGATCACATTACATCTTCATGTTACAGTATTCCAAAGGCAACAGTAAATTTTCTTTGAACAATAAGAAGCATATTTCCGTTAGATAACCATTAAAAATTCAAATATTTTCTATGCTACTTCTAAATGCACGTGCCTGCCAGAAAACCCCCACACTGTTTTCCATTTTCAGATTGTTTTTATATTGTGGTATTGCTTACATAAAAATTACAAAAATAGGCATCACACTAGGATGCAAAGACCAAACCCGTTGGCTATATATAAGTGCAGTTTGCTAAACCACAGCATACGCTGATATAATCTACTTCCATGTAGACAAGAAAGCCTTCTGATGAAGCTCAAGGTGTAGTACTCCATTCAAAGAATACAAGGAAATTCTTTCTTTCCCACGCTCATGTTATGACTGGCTGCGTTCATCTGATAGATATCAGTGCACACTGAATCAAGGAATGGTTTTAAAGCTGCATGGTAGTTCCTGTTTACTGATGGATTCGTTACTAATAAGTGCTGTTCGGAGCAGGATCAAGATGTAAAATGATAGTATAGTTGAACGTGGGCATCTCGTCAGGCTGGTGTTCTTAATGTGCAGCAGCTACCAGGCGGAGACTCCTGCTATAGTCTTCGACATTCAGGGAAAAAGCCCTGGAGAGGATGGGCAGGGGATATCATGCCTGGATTTCAGTACTTCTGAACTATCAATGGCCCTTTGATGGCACACAACAGAAAAGATCTCAATAAAAAATTACCATCTGCTGCCCAGTGTCTAGAGGGGCTGACCTCACACTGATCTCCAAAGAAGTCATTGGATAGGTGTCATGCCACTCAACGCCGCAAGACCTGCAACAGGCCACTCAAGCACTGGTGCTCTCCAGAATGGACTATGGAATCGCAGCCCAGACCAGATCAGCTAAATCGCACCTAGGTCCTTTCAAAACCACCCTCTAGGCCGCAGCTAGAATGGTCTCAGGAACCAAGAAATTCGATCACATTTCTCCCACTATCAAGAAACTGATATGGCTCCCAATTGAACAACGAGCAAACTTCCGAACAGCATGTCTTACACACAAAGCCCTGCACACAGGCAAACCAGAATACCTGCCGCGAAACTCAAAAGGGCCGGCAAGTCCAGGAATCTCTGAAGCTCCAACACGTTCCTTCTCATTCCATTGAAATCACGGAAACGCAAAACCACAAGTAAATCCTTTGCGGGAAATGCACCCAAGATCTGGAACTCCATCCCCCCCACATTAGAATAACCTCCTATTTCCCGAAATTCAAGACTTTACTCAAAACCCTCTTCCTTGAGTGCACCTGAACTTAACGTGAAGAACATAGCACCCTCCTGTGGACCCAATGATCTGTATGGTAATGTTATTTGCAATACTCATAAGTTGACCAGATGTGGATTCTGCCTTCCCCGTTAAGGCATATTGTTGTACCCGATGTGAAGCGCTCTGATACCCTTGGGTCCAGCCAGCGCTATACAAAACTTATAATAAATGAATAAATAAATAAATACATACCAAAACAGCTGGCCTAGTTTTCACTACTGAGCTGAAAGTTAGAACAAATTCTGGGGCTGATGTATATGTTGGCGGAAAAGGTACTCCGTCGCAGAGTACGGGGACCCTTTCCGCCAACATAATAGTCCGCCCGCCTTATTTAAATGCAGCTGAAACTTTGGTGTAACGACCACGGAGACTTTTCTGTCTCCACTGTTTACATCCCTCTGACAGCCCGATAGAGTAAGGGCCATTGGAGGTTGGCCTGTATGTCCACCCACCTAATTTAGATGGGCAGACATAAAGGTCAGTTTTTACTGCTGGTCACCACCAGGAAACCCCTAGCAGTAAGGGGCAGTGAAAACTGCAAAATGCCTCTCTCGTCAAGGGAGATAACTCCTATGGAGCAGGATTGTGTTTTTTTAATTTTCAAAACCAAGATCCCACTATGAAGTTTTGTTCTTGAAAATAAAAAAATGTGTAACTGTCGTATGGCTCTGTTATGTTTGATGGAGCCTTACGGCAAAGATATATTACATTGCAGGAACCGTCTTGATGTTTTGATAATTCCAGTGACCCTGTTTATATTATGCACTTAATGCTGTGAAGAAGGATCAGATATGACCACATAGAGTTTCCAAAGGGACCACACCACTTTCTGAATATAATGACATTTGAGGTGAAGTTTGGGAGGATATAAAAGGAGGAGCGCTCCAATGAGCAATGTCACAGCTCCATGACAGAATGGAATTCATTATAATTATGTAACCTTTCTATTTGTATTGCGATACATTGTCCCCTTTTCCCTCCAATATCTCAATGAATGCAATCCTAGCCTTTACGATCACGTACTTCTTGGACCTTTTTGTAACATCTTAGCGGGTAAGACTCTTAATTTTAGTTGCAGACTACCGATTTTGTTTTTTTTAAATATGAGATTATTGTACCTCTCAGTCAGATATTTTGTTCTGTTTGTGTAAAGCACACTGGAAAGAAAACTTTTTTAACAGCATGGCATTGTTAGCAAAGTAGTGTTGTTTGTTAAACATGGGCTCTGTTGTGCTTCTCTATTCTCCTAGTGTGATGGCACCATCAAGGCAATGGAGAAATAGCTCAGTAAGATGAACTCTCCCTCATTGGCCAGAGCGTCAAGCAGCAGGTCCTGAATCTGAATCCTAGCCCAGCCCAATCAGTTCTCCCAAAGGTGGCAAAATGTGTACCGTAAATTGGGAAACAGTAAGATCTATTATCTACAGTGTATCAAGAATGGTATGCTGGGTGGGATCAAGGTGTACCCATCAGCGACAAGGCTGAAAAAGGCTGAGTTGAAAAGTATGCTGATAATATTCATACACAGTTCCCTGTAATGGTGCAGCAATTTAAAAACCCACCCAAGATGTCTTAGAAAACCTAAATGGACCTTTAAGGGTGGTGACTGAAGGTTGTCTACAATAGCGAATAACAGTTGGAAACTCCAAATATATTGTCCATGGGGTGCAACTTCTGTTCTTTTTAGTCAACACAAAACAGTGACCAAAGAATGCTTTCTTTTTTTGTAGGTCCCTGGTCGAATCATTATATGGCTTTTTTAGAATTATTCATGGGGTAGGAAAATGCCTACTCAGGCTCATTTCTCTGAAGACATCAACCATGACTGTTTTTTCTTCTAAAAAATTCGATTCCTTTAAGTGCATGTAATGGCCCAGATTTCAATTTATTTTCATGCATTCATATCCTTTTCAAGATCGGGGTGGGTAACGGATGAAAGCAGTGTGTGTCTGCTGCCTGAAAGAAAGACCCCTCCAGCATTCATGTTCTTCTCTCTTAGGTTTGGGAGGTGCTGGGAAGCGTTGAAAGTTTAGGCTCTCTTGAATGCCTTCCGCAACCTGCAGACCGGACTGTGGTATGTTATGGGATAGCTACGGCCGACTTTAGGCTGGTGTGACCAGTGCAGACACAACTGGCGCTGCCCTCAGGGGGGAGGCAGGGGGCTCTCTATTATGAATTAACTTATGGGTTTAAAAGCACCCGCTGCAGAGTTCCTTGGACACCAAATACACTTTGCCAGATGGCTACAAAGAAATCTGTCTAAGCCAGGGATACTCAAAGTACCGCCCGGGGGCCTCATGTAAATGTAAATGTGTTGTATTTGTATAGCGCGAACAGTAACCCGTAAGCATCCCGGCGCTTGTACTCCTACCACAAGGGAACCCCTCCTGGCTTTTCCTTGAGAGGTGTCCACTCCTGGGCATCCCATGGTGAAACCAGGCATCCCTTGTGTATCGGGGGCCGTTGTGGAGAGTAAGCAAGCTATTGCCCAGAGTTGCAGCGTGGGGCCCATGCTTAGATTCGGCACTGAGGCGAGAATATCCGGTCAGAGGAATTTACGCCTGATCCCGCCGAGGCGGGAATCGAACCCTGGTCCCTGGCCAGCGCTCTGCATCAAGGTCTGCCGCTCTAACCATTGAGCCACACTTCTCCACTCATGCGGCCCTCCTGACCTTTAATTGCGGCCCCCTGGTGAACAGCAGCACTGGACTGCTGGTCACTTGACAGAGCAGGAACGTTGAGAAAGCTGTGAAACAAATGGGCATTCTGTATTTACACGTTAACAAAAGTAACGGTAAATAAGAAAATAAGGTGTTCTTGATAACGTAACTTTAGGAACACATTGTGCTAAACATGTAAACACATGATAAACTCTGCAAACTTCAAAAAAGTCTAATAAAATGCATGAGCGTTTACCTTAACAAATTAGATGATATCACTGCATTGAGAGGCATTTATTAACAGTAACAGTTTTCAAACATGCTCTTGGAAACTTTCATGACACCCTCATTCTGAAAACAATGCCATTAGTGATCCAAGAGGCAAGTCATTTGTCAAGTGCACCTTGTGTGTAGCCTTGTTTGTTATATTATTGGAACAACATTACAGTTTCCTAAATAAAACACAAGAGAAGGTTTTGCACAGCACGCATCCTGACCTCGGATAGTTTAAGGGGCGCTCATAAGTGGTAATGAAAAAATAGGAGGCAAAGTGAAATGAACCAATTGCCTGGGATCACACAATTTGATCATGGGGGGAAGCCAGGACTGATGCCAGGTTTTCTGGTTTGACATTTTGCAAGTCAGCTGCCTGGTGAGTATTTCTTTCCCTCTTGCGTTTTACATTAGAAGTTAATGCTTTGACTTTCATTATTAGTGAATGAGAATTGAGTGTAGATGGTAGGCAGCAGTCAGGTGAAGGCTTGGTTTGTTCTCCACACCATGCATCTGCTTCGGGTCCCCCTACGCCCACCTTTCATCACCCCGACCCTCGCATTGCTGACATCGGTGCGGCCCTCTGGCATACCCAGACAGTGCTTTGCGGCCCCTGGGGAAATGTTTGCGAGTACCCATGCTCTAGGTACTTACTATTCCAAAATGCTGGCACTCTGACTACTTGTTTGGTGGCAGCGATAAGCAACGGTCGGAGCATGAGCACAGCCTGCATAAGGATCTTGCTAGGAGGGTTCACCGCATTAAAGCTCTGTTTACAGCCGCATTATTTCAGTTAATGTCGGATGTTGTGGGAGGTGAGCCAGTTTTCTGGGTTAATGCCAAGGTAGCTGTTGGTGAGCATCGCCTCCAGCCTGATACAGACAAGAGACAGACGCCACGTGCTCTTCTGAAACACAAAAGAGAGAGCTGTTTTCTCAGAAAAAAAGAAACCATTCTAAGTACTACAATGAACCACAGACTGCTGAGATGAGATGGTTTCCTGCCCCGTCCCGGTGCAATTTGCGGCAATAACACGGATGCTGGCCAGTGTGAAGTTCTAGGAAAGACCTCCCAAGACAAATTCATTTAATTATTGTACGGATTAAGAACCAACTTCCTAACCACTGCGTTTGAGGTGTTATTATTGATGATTTTAATTCCTTGTAGGTCTACCTTTCTGGAAACAAAGGGCCATAACGTCGACATTTGGAGACGATCCAGAAAGAGTTTGTATTTAACCTCTTCGATGCTCATGACGGCTCCCGGCCGTCATGAGTCACGGTGGGCGTGTGCTGATGACAGCCGGGAGCCGTCATGACCACACCCCCGCGATTGGAATGTTCAGCACTGCGGAGGAATTCGCGCCGCAGTGATGAGGCTAAAGCCAGGTGCTCGCTGGGTTATCTTGAAAAAACTCTTACCACCCTTGCACTCAAAAGCAAGTTGTAATAGCGAGTGCACATCGCCTCTCGTACACAATTTGAGCTCCACTGGAATTATGCGGCATGGGAGGGTCAAAAAATGCAGCAGGGTTGAGTAAATTATGTGGCAAGAAAAGGCAACTTATGCAGTACATTTTGTGACAGTAATACTCCATTATTTTGTCATTTGTAAACGTGTTAACACTGTCTGGGCATTAGTTGCACCTAATTAGTATTAGTTTAACACCCTAAATATAGCAATATTATATATATTATATAATATAGCACCAATTAAACGTTGTGATGCGCCATCACAAACATACAAATGTGCAGTACAAAGAACCACATTGTTTTACCAAAATGGGATAAAACAGCTAACTAAGTGGGAAACAAACACCCATAGCATTGAAAGGGACTAAAATGATAACTATGTGCTGCAGGTTAAACATATAAAGAAAGGGGTGGAGGGTCTATTGGGCCAGGAGTGCTCCCTTCAGGGTAAACGGTGCATACCGTGCCATGAACGCCTGACTCCAATAGAAACTGGTATACAGTCTTTTATTTTGACCCGAGAGTCATGCTAATCTCTTCACAGACCTAGGCCCGTCCCTGAAAATGTGAGGTCCAGAACCTGTTCTGTGGCCTGAAGGGGTGTTCCAAGCATTCCCTCATTGTAGGCAGTGCACTACTGCCCCTGTCCTGTCTACATAATGTAAAGCATGAAGTATTAAAGTGTGTTTTGTGGACTTGTAGTGTGACCATATCTTTTTCTCTGTGTTAGTGAGAGTGTGGTGTACACACCCCTTTCTTGTCCAATGCAGCTATTATGTTAAACCCAGAACCTTACACTGTGTGCATGTGAGTGTGTGTGTGGGTGGGTGAGTAGCGCATGTGTATTACTTGCATGGTAGAAGGGCTGAGTGAGTATAATTTAACCCCTCCCATGCTCGTGACTGAACCGTTCCGTCACGAGCCTCGGGTGGGCAGTGCTTGTGACGGAACGGTTCCGTCACGACCCGCTCGCCGCGCCTGCGCTGCGCGAATTCCGCGGCTGCGCTGATGTTCTGAAGCGCGGGCGGGGCCGTGATGGAACCGTTCCGTCACAAGCACAGCTCACCCGCGTGCCGTGACGGAGCGGTTCCGTCTCGAGCACGGGACCACCGCGCGGCCCCGCCTCCCTCTTAGCACTGCGGCGGAATAGCCGCCGCAGTGAAGGGGTTAAAGTACTTGTGACAGTGGGATCCATTTGGAAAGCCCCTGATTTCGCAATGCACAGCATGTCAGTTGAGGATGGCTTCCCCAGACATTGGAAGTGTGCTACCTGCAACCCTTTGGCTTGAGGGTAGAGACCCACACAATGAAGTGAGGAATTTAAAGTTAGGCTCCATTTTGAAATTTCATGAGGTCCTTGTTAGCAAAGGACAGCTGATTTGCTTTTCCTGAACACTTCCATTTGGTAGTAGAATAGGGGGGCGGCTAACATTTCTGTTGTTCAAGGTGAGGAAGTCTTTAGGCAGGGTTTGCCCTTTTGTTGTACCGTATCACTGCTTCAGAAAGGCTTATGACAGTCAGGTACAGGAACACACATTCCACTGGGCCCATATTTTGGGTACTTCTGCTTCTGTGTTTAATTTGTAAAACAATAAGTGCCAGTGCCCTCGTCAGGCGTCCATTGAAGCTTGTACCAACATTGCCTATGTCAGCACTGGCAATGTAAGTACCAACACAACTATGACCTACACACAACTACAAGTGGGACAATTCACACTATTACAGACCCCGATAGCTATAAAAATGGGTTGGGTAGTAGGTATTAGTCATTTTATTGTATGTTGAATTAATAAACATCTGTTCTGTTCATCTCTAAAACAGTCCTACCATGTGGCAGACTGTCAGAACTGCCTGTGTTCACAAATAAGGGCTTGTGCGGAGCACCAGACACCACCGGCTCAAATTAAGCACTGTTCTGCTTGAAGCCAGACCCACTGCACTTTACACAAAAGCTATGTCTGGATTGCAGCTTGGAAATGACATTTGAAAGAAAGTCATTCCAAAGCGGTTCTGAGATCACAGACAAAGGATCCACATCCTTATCTGGAAAATGTTTATAAAAGTGGGATACAAACCACCCTACTTGGTCCCAATCTCAAGACCTACTTGACAAGGAAGGGAGTGCGCGGGACAGTACTCAAATTGCAGCTGTGTAACCACGGCTGGTGTCTGCCTGACAGCCAGTTTACCAGAGGCGAGGGGACATTTTTTGAAGCCTGCACTTTCTGTTGAAAGAGTTGAGGTTCTACCTAGAGAACCTTGAAGCCAGGATGCCTTTTGTGAGAAGGAGGAATGTACCTGATCTTGCAGAAGGAGAGACCGCCCAGGTGCCTCAGCATGTGGAGCACCCAGAGGAGGCTAAGTGACAAAGATGGCAAGTCAGGACTGAGAATGCAACAAAAAGGGGGTTGCTGGACTGTTCCAATGGAAGATTGAGGGAGATTTAACTGGCGTGACCAAAGGTGTAGGAGTAACACCCTGGGGCATCCATTTTGTTGGATGGATTTGCCTCACACACCCAGAAGGGTGTCATGCTTCATCATCGGCGGTTGCTCCTCGTCGGGGAGGCGGTGCAATCCCCGACGGGCTCACCTCAAAGAGGGGCTCTTTGGCGGAGATCTTTTTATCCAACAGCCTTATGGTGAGGTGTGGGTGTGTGGGCGGGGATGGTGTGTGGTAGTGAATGGGATATTAAAATGTAGCTAGGGGTACCGGAATTCACTTTATTCTGGGGGTCCCCTGGCTGCAATTAAAAATAAGGGGCTAGTTCACTAGGTGTCAACAAGTTAGGTCAGGTGACTCTAGATGAGACTAGGGGTGAAGGTGGTCGACATGTTTCTCGCAATGGGTAATTGCCCGCGATTCATCAGGACCTTAAGAAGGTGAAAAACAACATGCTAGTGTCATGTGTATACTGGTGTATGTTACCTCTGTGGGTTGTCCTATGCCCAATGGTCTAAAAGCCACATGAGGGGTCGGCGGGGCGAGACATCAGGGATGAGCCCTTGGGTTTTAGCTCGAATCTCCTGTGTCCGTGCTCTGTGACCTACCCTTCTCCGCCGAGCTCGAGAGGACTGACCAATACTTCAAATGGTCCCTCAGTCTCTCTACACAGTTCCTGAAGGAACATGTATCACAATTGCACCAGAGCAAAGATTACTGCATTAACTGGCAACCTGCTGCAGTCTTGAGATGTTGGTACTGCCACTGCCGACAGATGAAATGAAAGCTGCATTGCTGCCGAAGTGGAAAGCCTGAAAAGGCCTGGGAGGCCACAAATGCCCAGGCATCATCGTAACGAATTTGATCAGTATTCTGCAACTGCCAGATCAAGTCACTGGCCTGCAGCAAGCCACGAGGACAGCTGCAACCAAAGACTGGAGTGACCACACCGACCTGCCCAGCGAGTGCGTTCTGCAAAATCTGACTTCCAACAAGGCTGCTGCTGTGGCTCCCCAAAGCTCTAGCATCTTAAGTGTGAGAGTGCATCCAGCAGCCTGGACTGAAACACAACCAAGAGCAGGCCTGAATATGGCGACAGGGAATGATACGCACAGGTAAGAACACACTTTGCCACCAAGAAATTGAACTGGGTTGTTCCGTTAATGAGTGAGACTGCTTACTGTAAAATGAAACAGATTACAACCCTGTATAAAGCATGTTATGCTATGCAGTACTTAGTTCTGAAGTATGATTAAAGCTCTTTCTTTTTTAGAAGAAGATAAGCACTGGGCTGGACACTACATTATGTCAGTTGGCTGGCTGTTAAGTTCTGAGCTCCTGACCACTCCCTACTAACCCCCCCCCCCCGATACTGCCTCCCTGAGAAATCTGACTGCTTGCCCTCAGTACTCTGACAGTCAAATCCAGAAAGGGTTCTACGGGCACAGTTTGTAGAGCCATAGTAGTGTGGACCCCAAGACGCCATCAGCAAATGAAATTACCACTATGGTGGGGACCCAGCAGCCCCTGGGGCTCACAGATCGGCTTTGACAAGGTTCAATGTGTGTCTGGTATGTCCAGAGTCAAGCCAGATTTTAGGGGGAAATGCAGAAATGTAATATACATACAACAGAACTCTTATCACTACACTTTGAAAATGTAAGGCAAGCTGGTCAGTGGCGGTCAGTATCTAGGAAGAGTGGTAGGCGGTGGGGACACGGGGGGGGGGATGGACGATACAAATAAACAATAAAAAAGACAACTTACCTGCTGCAAAGCACTCTACCAGGCTCTTCTTCTCTCCAAGCACAGGCTCCGCTGGCCAATCCTGAAGCTGCTCTCATGCTGCTGGTCCAGGGAAGGCTTGGCTTGGCAGTTCGGGCTGGACTGTTCCCATGAGGCACAGGGTCAGACTGATTTGCATATGGCCATGTCTGAACTGGGGTGGCAGAGTAGGCTAAAGAACGGTGATGGATTAAACCCAGTTCTTTTGACTGGGTGTGAGTATTTGATTGATTCAGATGCTCCGTCCATCACCACCCCCTTTAGTACCACCCCCTTTTGTACCGCTCATGCTGCTGGTGGCAACACGAAAGCAGTGTCAGAATTAGCCTGAGCGCCCATGATTTGCGCTCCCAGAGAGACTGGAAGCCTGTGCTTGCTCTCTCCAACCCAGTTACGTGGCTGGGTTGGAGAGAGCTTTAAGGCGCATGACGGTTAGGCCGGGCTATAACGGCCAGCCAAACCGTCATGCGCACTGAATAGCAGTGCTAAACACCTCCTCTTGTGCCTTCCCCCCACTCTGCCCGCCCCCAAAACTCGACGGTAGAAGAAAAAAAAACAATAATAAACAGTTATTATTGTTTTAATTTTTGTATTTAAGGCTCCTGGTGAGGGGGCGAGGCTCCTCTTCCGTAGCAGAGGAGCCACCACTGGTCAGAGCTCTATCGCTCACGGACGCCTGTCCATTGTCCGTCACTCGTCCTCAAACAAGGCGATGAGAGGGCGCAAAACTACAGCCAAAACTAAGCTGTCCACTTTGGAACAGGGGAACCATATTCTAGTCTGGGTGTAGGTGTAACATCCTGTGGTTCCGGGTAAATCACCTCAATTTCTCCTGCATAAAAAAAAGGAAAAAAATGAATGTGAACTTGTGTAATGTAACTAGCGACCTTGTCTAATGTAACCAGTGCTCATGTAAAGAGTTCCAATACATTCGGGTCGAGCTTACGCTATAAGAAAATTGCAAAAAAAGGCAGGCGAAAAGACCCCTTGGGCGATGATAGCCATGCTTACATTCAATCTAAAATCACATTTACATAATCACTCGTTATGCCGAAAATCTGGCATGGATCCAGGAACTAAGAACCCTTGTGATTATATTCAGTGGTCTTCCTTTAGTGCTTGCTGTCTGTGCACTGAGAGGTTGGAGCGCGAGCTGGAAATTAGAAATGACTCCTCTGGCTCGCCCTCAGCAGAGTCTGAATAAACAGTGTGGGTGGTGACCGTTCTGTGAGGCCCTGTTAAGGATGCAATCACTTTCTTACCCTGTGCAGAGCCGTAAATCATGCGACGAGCGCCTGATTGCTGCGCGCGCGGTGCCCCTCTGTAATGGCGGCTCGCACTGCGCAGAAGAAAATCCCTCTCTGGGCCTTCTCAAGCGAGAAGAAAAATCATCCATTTACCCGGCCCCTGAGTGTTTAATTAATGTAGCAAGTTCGGCGACTCCCGGGGCTCTTGTCAGATGATCTTGGGAAGGCCTGTGAGAAGTATGCCAGGAATGCAGTGATGTGGGAAGAAACGACGCGAGTTCACGCCACAAAAAGCTTTCAGCGGCCACAATCCCCGAGTGTGCAGAAAGCGCCAGAAAAAAAACACAAGCTGCTTGCGGGATATGGACCCCGCCATTCTCTTCACTCGGCTTATTTACAAGCCCCTTGCGCCGCCGTTACGTCACTTGTTCCCATTTTAAAAGTGACGCACCGGGGAGAGCAAGGGGCTTGACAATATGCCCCTCAAAAAGAGATCCGGCCCATGCAAGCTAAAAAGAAGCGTCTCTTAGGAATTACAAACGGCAAAACGGCAATGACGCATTCCATTCACCCAATAATGCAAGTCAGTTGTTCGTTGCAGGTCAAGCGTTTTTATTCTTTATTTTCTTTTCATTTTTATGCTGAATGCAGCTCATTGCTAAAGGTAATTACTAAGCTATTGACTGCCGGATAGCTTACAAAATGCGCATGCTTTGTAATTCAAACTGTTCATTTCTCATGGCTGCTGCCAGTAGCATGTAAACAGCCAAGCCAGCAGCACGCTTGGCAACATTATCCAGCCCGGCAGAAAAAAACGAAAGCATTTAGCCATTCCTCAAAAAGTAAAAAAAGGAAAACATATTCTTCATTGCTCAGTCAAACTGGGGATGAATTGCTCACACTGCGACGCTTGTGCTCAACGTATGTATAAGATGGCGAAAAGGCACAATGCCCCATGGACGTCATTTAGGCGTGGTCAGGGTCGCAGAGCTGCGACCCCTGGCTTGACCTCTCCTACCCCTAGCACTGCCTTTGCGACTCCTGGCCTCAGAGGTGGCAAATTCAGTGCCAGCAACTCTGAGGCAGCTGGGGCACCACTCTCTTTATTTTCTGTCAATTTTTGATTACACTAATAGTGAACAAATAAAATATATCATTCACTAATAGTGAAATAAAAATGGAGGTAAATAAGCTGCAATATGCCCTTCCATGGCAGCTGAGGTAAGTAAAAAATGCTTTAAAATATATGTTGTGTGCGTGCTTGTAGGGAAGAGTGTGTTAATGTGGAAGAGAATGCATATGCGTAAATTTGCCTGTATACATAGGTATGTGTGCGCGAGTGAAAGTGGAGGTCAAAGGGCATGTGATGTCACTTCTGATACCCCTGGCATTTCGGTGAAATGGCATTCATGCAATGCTTCGAGAGAAACTACCTCGGGCTTAGAAATCAATGTTGCCTTCTCACCATCTGCACGGCCAACTTCATCATTGAGCAAATCTCATTACCTTCGGTCCTCATAGTCGGCAGCCTGAATGGACGACAAAGACTCAGTGAAACACTGACAGGGGACCACAGACTCTAACTGACCCCTGCAATGGCTGCATCCTAAATCAGGAGCACCCAGTGTAACAAAGAGTTGGAAGTCAGTCTGAGAACCACACATCAACTTCATGGACCAGGGTTCGATTCCCGACGCGGCAGGTTTCTGGACCAGGGTCAGCGGACTCGATAATTCTCTCGCCTCGGTGCCCACTCTGATCAGCGATCACACTCGGCAACTCTGGGCATTAGCTTGCCTCATCTTCACTAACGGCCCCACCAGACCGCCGGGGATGCCTGGTCTCACCCTGGAGATACCCATTAAGGGACCATCTCTCAGGGAAGCCAGGAAGGGTTTCGCAGCGGTCGAAGCGCGGAGGTACCCCTTCGGGAGTGATTCCAGCGCTATATAAGCACAGAATTAATTAATTAATTAATGGTTGATGTCACAGAAGCTAACTGAGCCAGCCACACCTCGCTTTTAGGCAACTCATGGTGACTGGTCCTCACCAGGGGCGTAACACAGGCCCCCGCAGCCCACGCGGTGCGGGGGGGCCCGAAGCTCCAGGGGGCCCCCTCGGCACTGCACTCCGACCGGAGAGCTCCTAATTGAGCCCGGAGGGGGCCCCTCTACATACCTTGCAGGGAGGCCCCCTCAATTTTTGTTACACCAGTGGTCCTCACCCGCACCACCTTGGATCTTCCCATCTTCAAGCCTCGATTAGGCTGTGCGTCCCATCGAGCCATCCCAAACATCTGCAAGCAAACTCGCAGTGTTATGGTAATCTCACCCATGTCTCGCCGCCCAACATGTGGTAGAACTTTACTGAATACATCATCAGCCAAGGTCACATTCGAATCTCCCTTGATTAGCCTGCCTCTTGGCCAGACTTCTTCTCCCTAAGCTTGGAGCAGCTATATTCCATTGCACCACCTCTCCCTGTGTCCTCTTTTACTGCAGAGACAGACAGACCATAGGCGTGTGCCACCTCACTGGAAAATAACTTTTAAAGTGAATCAACAACCCACAATCCCTCTCCTGAGTTAGGGCCACACACACCTCCCAATTGCCCCATTGCTTCTTCACTCTAGCCTCCATAACAAGAACCTGCAGCACAGCTCGCTGCACCCACAGTAGTCCCCAGTCAGCTGTCTCAGACCCTACCCCATTTTCTTGCTACCTCCCATTCTCATCTTCTACACTTATACGCATCCCTGGAACATTTACCTGTGGTTTGGTCCTACAAATGCTGTGATGATTTGGCGTATTTCTCATACAATGAGAAACAAATATGCACCTTGCAGTGATTTGATGCCAGCAATAGAGGGCGCACTAAAGCTGCAGCCTTACCCCACCTTATGGAAGCGCCCGCCCTGCATGGAGCAGTAAGGATAAGTAGGCCCTAACAAGAAATGGGACAATAGTGCAAAATAAAAAACAAATAAAAAAACGAAAATAAAATAATTAATTTGTTTTAGCCCAGCCAAAAATACACTACTACTATGTAGCCTTAGAGTTGTCAGGGGATCAATGGAAATGTTGTCAAATACCTACGTTTTTTACTTTGCAGCCTAAAGACATCAGGTTTGATACATACTTTAAATCTTTCCCAACGATCCTGTGATTCTTGTAATTCTGGGAAATTCCTTAATCTCTATTTATATAAACATTAGCAAAGCTCTTAGGCCCAGCATTGGATGTCAGTCTTTTGGCATTGTCAATGTTTGCTTTGTTTTATCCTTTTTTTAAAAAAACTTTATATTTGAGGAAGCTGCCGTGCTCTTGTCAATCAAAAAAAAAAAATTGTCTTAAAGCAAAATAATTTTTTTAGTCCCAAGAAACACACATTGCCATAGTAGTTTCTGTGAAAGAGCAGAATTCAATCGCTTATAGTTAAGTTAGTCAGTGGCTGAAGTTGGTTGACCAATGACCCCAACCTGTGCACTGTAGGGGGGGGGGGAGAAAAATGTGAATGACAAACTATATATATATGTATATATATATATATTAAAAAAGCATAACTTACCCGAACAATGCCACCGCCTGCCACACTGCACTCTTCTGCTCTTTTTCTGGCCACAGGCTCTTAGACTGCACTGTGACCAATGCTGACGCTACATGAAAGCAGCGTCAGGATTATCCGGAGCCTGTGCCTGTCCTTTCCAGCCTCAGCAACTTAGCTGGGGCTGGAGAGATCTTCAGTGCGCTGGAAGGTTTGGTCAGCCTGAGACAGGTGGCCAAACCGTCATGCGCACTTTACAGTGTCCACCACTCTCCCACCAGCAGAGTCATACCTCTAGACCCGCCCCAAAGACTCGTCAGAGTCCTGGTGGTGGGTCCAGGGAGATCTCGTCAGAGTCCTGACAGTGGGTGCTTGTATTTGGTACCCAGGTCATTGTCCTGCAGTTTCCTGATTCAGCAAAGAACATTTCTACTGGCAGTAACCTGCAACATAGTGATCAACACTTAACTATCCTCTTCTTTTGTAGGAAACTGGAGCAAATCTGAGGCTAAAACATACCTCAATCTCTCCAACCTGCAGCTAGTTGAGTGTTTCCTTGCCTTTGACCCACAATAACACTCTGATGCCTTTTGGCTAAACAAATAACACATAAATACATACACATTTTGGCTAAGCGCACTTGCCGTTAAGAACAATTGGGTAGGTCTTGCATGTCCAACAGCAGCACATCTCATAATAAGCCAGATACCTTCTGTAACCCACAAGCAAAGCATCACCACACATTTGCAGTTAAGTGCACATTGCTAAAAAAAGTTTTGCAAACATTTCATACAACTGCCCTCATATGCACAATTGCCTTTGATGGCATAAGCAATCGTATAGATCCTATTTCTGCTATTGTACAGATACTATTTCTGCTGAAACAGCAGGAATAGCACTGCCTACGGTTTCACCCCAACTGCCTCCATTATTTCAATCACGAAGTTGTGCCTGTTTTTTTAAACCTCCCTGGCAGGTGCTCGAAATACAGGGTCATATCAGGGTCTGCAAGACTAGCCTTTTCATTTGCATAGCTCAGCAGTCGACTTTGGGGTTTTATAGCCCATACAAAACTAGGTAGCAACTCATCAAAGTCCTGATGGAAGATACACTGTATGTGAGAAATAATGGGGCTTATTTACAATCCCTTGCGCCACTTTTGCGTAATTTTTAACATGGGAAAAGGGACGTACGGGTGGTGCAAGGGGCTTGTAAATAAGCCTGACTATTTTGAATACGTAAAGGAATTTAGGCAGGTTCACCATTTTAATTACTGCTTTTCAAACTATCAATGACAGCCAGGTGAGGCGCTCGAGAAACAACATTGTTTAATTAAAGATTGTCGCATGCCTAGGACAGCGCTTCACCAGTTGTGACAAACACACCTAAGTACCCAAAGTACCCATGTCTTTATGGTGCCCGGCTTTGCAGTGTTGTGAGATCCGCCCTAACCACGCTGTCAGTCAAAGGATAGAGTCTCATTCAGTCCAACTCATTTTTACACCTCATGCAGGTCTAAATTCATCAGTCGTGTAAATATCTCAGATTGCACTGAGAGTGTGGGGCGTAAATGCATGAGAAGCCTGTTGATGGTATAACAGGCAATTAACCCATTAAAACCGCATATCCTGTTGGCTTGTATTCTTTTGTATTGTCTGGCTATCCTCCTTAACCCCTTCAATGCTGATGACGAGCTCAGCTCGTCATCAGCTACGGCGCTCGTATGCTGATGACGAGCTGAGCTTGTCATGTAACGCAGTATTTTAAAAAACGCCGCACACAGCAGGAAAAGCCGCCGCAGCGATGCGGTTAAGGTTCAATTCCTAAAACACACAATTTGTGCGACATTGAACATTCCTGTTCCGTACCACTGTGGAGTTGACAGTTAAGCAGAAATTACAACATTTGCTTCAACCCTCACAGTCAAATAATTAAACAGCAGTTTCATCCTTTATACGAGTCCACCCTTAAATAGCAAACAATGCATGACATAGCTAAGGAAGTCAAAAGCCTGCTCTGGATCATGTAAAAACTCCTTTCCCACTTCAATTCGTCTTCCGTCATCCAGCGTTACGGGCTCTAGGTGGAGTTTCAAGCTAATACAAACCTTGCCCCAGAGGAGGGTTCCAACAGATTGACATTTTCCTACTGTAGTATCGGGTTCCCAAGGCCTACATGCTCCGAAGATAACCCACTTACATTCAAGAACTGTTGGCACGGAAACTGAAAAATTCAAAGAACAAGTTTATTAAGACCCCATGGGGTGGTGGTACATTCCTACAGCACCCTTCGGTAATGCAAGAAGTATCACACCGAACATCGGTGTGAACCGTTCTTTTATACAGTTTGTAGGTAATAAAAAGATAGGCGGCACAAAGTTACAGAGCGTTATGTACATATAAGGTCATCTTTTGGAACACAGCCAGCTCATTGGAGGGTTACAACCCCGCTGGTCAGTTTGGCGGCACATTCCTAAGGGGTGACTGGTCAGTGGGGACTGCGCATGTACGGGTTGACCAGTACTAAAAATAGCCTGTTGCTGGGCAGACTCAAGTGGTCAGTGGAACGGACAACGGACAAAAGGGTACGCTGGCCACGAGGCCGCTTATGCTCTAAGATGGCCGCCGTAACTACAAAATGGCGTTTTCAAGTATAGCCAATTTAAGCGGGAAAAACGTGTAGCACAGCTAAGCGCTAACTCGGCCATTGTCAAATTACGACAGACGACCCTTTTAGCGTTTAGTTGAAGCTACCTCATAGTGGACATAATCAGGGTGCTCATCTTCTATATCGATGAGCATTATTTGGGCTACTTCTTTATGAAGCATCATTTTGTCATGAGCAAGAGCTCGTCTTGATGGTATACAAGCTGATAAGCACATAGAACACAAAGCTGGGCCACATTGAATACATAAGCATACAGAGAACAGTATCCCTACAATGATACAGAGAATCGTTAACAGTTTCCAACCCCAGGCAGTAAGCATCGACCAAAACCACCCTGAAAAAGTCCACGTTCCATTGTCCGGGTGTATTTCAGCAGCTATCTTATGCAGTTTAGAGATTGCATCATAAACGGATGGTGAATTGTCAGGTACATAAACACAGCAGCTACTTCCGATAATTCTACATGCCCCCCCACGATCAGCTAGAACTACATCTAACACCATTCTATTTTGGAGTGTAACAATTCTAGAAATCTGGAGTTCTTCCGTAATGTTCCCCAGTGCGATGGCAGTGTCATTAGCTACAGCTTCAACAACACGGGTCAATCGTCGTATTTTCCGACTATTCAGTGCGGCCCCCACAAAGGAAAACAGTCCCAAATTAAAGTCCACATATTGCTGTAAGGCAGTATCAGTCTGGTCAATGTCGTCCAGAACAACAGTCCGTTTGACACGATTCAAAACAAAGTCATGGTACAAGATATAGTCATTATGGTACATTGGTGGGGCGATAAATACTGGGGGTAGCACAAAAGATACGTAACAAGTGCCTAACCATCCCAACGGAAGCTGATGATAACCTTTCGTTCCACAAATGAAATAAGTATTTCGAGATGCCACAAATGAGATGCCATTCGGACTATCAAAGGTAAGTGTGGTGTTGCATTCACTTTTCCCCACCGGAATTGACCCTTTATTTCGTATACACAAATCAGCTTTGGTAGCAATGACATTAATAACATGTGAGCTGGATACATTGATATTCCGTTGATTGCTGTACACACGCGGAGCAGACACATTATCGGGGCGGTACTCCTCCCATTCAAATCGAGTACCCTCAGCCCGTGGAAACCCATCCCTGTCATGATAACAAATTTTATTCAAACGGAAAAGCACCCCCCCTTTCGTTGGCCATCTCAGAGTGAAGAGGAGAGTGTACCAGGCATTACAGGATCCATTATGTGAAAACGGGAGAGGAATGAGTGGAGTTCCCCCTTTCTTCTGGTGCCCAGGCAACATCCCACACACCCAGCAATTAGACGTATTTCTCATGTTATGCGTATGATGCAGTATCTGAATAAAGCTATTATTCAAATAAGTCTGTCGGTGCCGTTCCTCATGATAGGGCAATGTAAAGTGAAAATGTTCAGATGGAGCCGGGGTAGTCGGCAGTAAATGTTCACGTACAGGCACCACAAGTTCAACTACCTAGGCTATCACAGCTATTACCACAATTGTCAAAACGAAAAGGATGGCACCAAGTATTCTTTTATCTCTTGATGCAGAAGACGCCATTGTTCAAGAAGTTCTCAATGTCTCAAATAGTTCAAATTGTTCACAAAGTCTCAAATATACATATGTATATACCTAAAAAAGAAAAATACGGTGCTGAGCTCCGAGGTAGCCGTTGTTTTCTTCTCCGGGGTCAAGACGGGTGTCGCTACACTTGGCAGAACTGATCCCCCCCCTTGAGATTCCCGGTTTCCGTTTCACAAACCCCAGAGCGGTAACCAACCAGTCTCGAAAAAAACAAAAATGTTCTTCTTTATCGTGGCCGCAGATTATAGCGCTCTCGTCCAGAAACAGTGTGGTCCGGGAAGGCTCCCTCAACTTCGGCCGATGTCGCAGCTGGGCTCTTTTCTTTCTCCAAAATTTCCTTGTAGTCTGTTAGCACAGCAGGATTCACCAGATCAGGAGAGACACGACGGCAGTGAGTTGAATGCACCCACCGCTTCCTACTGGTCACTCGTACTGCTGTCCGGGTCGCCAGAAGGACCTGTTCAGGGCCCCGCCACCTCGGTTCCAAGCTGCTCGCCCTTTCAGAACGATCTGATCATGACATGATCACCAGGGCGAAGATCATGGCCTTCTCCAGTAGAGTTGTCAGGGAGCGCTTCTCGAACCTGTTGATGAATAGAAAGCAAATCATTTGTTAATCGTGCCAAATAATCGTTCATCATTATACAAGGCACATCATGTATCAATCGCGGCTTGGGCACCCCCCAAATATTCATAGGCCTTCCAAACACCACCTCATACGGTGTGAGGCCCGTTCGCGAGTGGGGCACTGATCTGAGAGAGAGTAATGCTAACGGCAAAGCATCCGGCCACTTCAACGATGTGGATGCCACAATCTTAGCCAGTTTAAGTTTCAACGTGGCATTGTACCGCTCAACAAGACCCGCCGACTGGGGGTGGAACACAGCGTGAAACTTCTGCTGAATCCCTAGCCCCTTCAGCACGTACTCCACAATTTTCCCAACGAAATGAGGCCCATTATCGCTCCACAAAAATTTGCAAACTCCGAATCGAGGGAAAAACTCCTTAAGCAACACCTTAGCTGTTGTCAGAGCTGTATTGTCTTTCGTGGGGAAAGCCTCTACCCATTTACTAAAAGCACATACCACCACTAAGACATACTTCAGGTTGTTGCAACGCTCAAGCTGGATATAATCCATTTGGAGTACCTCGAATGGTGCAGAAGGTGGAACGAACCCTCCTTTCGGAGTATGGGTCCCCTTTGCAGGATTGTGCTGCAAACAAACCAGGCAGGTCTGCACTAGTCTCTTGGCGGTATTAGCAATCTCGGGATGTTCCCAAACTCGTGTTAACAGTCGAGTGATTGCAAGAGCTCCCACATGCGCCAACCCATGTGTCATCTGGACCATCGCTTGCAAGTAAGCCGCAGGCAACTTCCATTTCTCCATGTCCTTGCTTCTCCAACACCCTTCATCATCTAGCACCCCATCTGCTGCCCATGCCGCAAGTTCTGATTCAGTAGCTGATTTCTGAATATCTAAGATCTCTGCTCTAGCATCGCTCCATCGCTCAGCCTGTGATTGCGTCACATACATGGGGGAGTCAGTTCGGGACATAGCCGTTTGTCTCGCTATGCTGTCCGCAAAGGCATTTCCCTGACCCACTTTATCAGTGATCTTTTTATGGGCACTACATTTTATTATCGCTACTTTCTTAGGACAAAGCAACGCATTTAGGAGGTCACGCACTAGTTCTCCGTGCATAATGTGTACTCCATGTGAAGTCAAAAACCCGCGTTCTCTCCAGAGTAGCCCGAAATCATGTGCTACTCCGAAGGCGTACCGGCTGTCTGTGTATATGTTCACACATAGGCCAGCACTCAATTCGCAGGCTCTTGTCAAGGCTATCAGCTCCGCTGCTTGAGCCGATTTTTGTGGTATTCTAGCTGTTTCCACCACTGTCTTAAGCGTCGTGATCGCATAGGCTGCAGAAGTCGTACCATCTGGCAGCCTCAAACACGATCCATCGACCCACAGTTCCCCATCCACATCTGGAAGTGGCATATCCTGTAAGTCAACACGACCCTTTGTCTGTTCCTCGGTCAGAAAAACACAGTCGTGTTGTTTGTCTTCCTGACCCTCCTCGACCGGATAGGGCAATAAATTGGCAGGGTTCAGGGTAGCGCATCTTTTTAGTGTGATATGTGGCGCCAAAAGTGTAAGCTCATATCCTGTTAACCGTGCACTCGTAAGGTACTGAGTCTTTGTTTGATTTAGCAGGGCGTCTACTGCGTGGGGAACTAGCACCAACAATTTGTGCGATAACACTATTCCCTCACTCTGCCTTATGGCTACTGCTGTTGCTGCCACCGCTCGAAAACACCCAGGCAACCCTCGTGCTACAGGATCAAGAAGGGCAGAGAAATACGCACATGGCCTCTGCTTATCCCCGTGTGCTTGCACTAACACTGATAACGCGCACCCATCTTTCTCGTGCACGTACAATGTGAAAATCTTCGTGTAATCTGGTGTGCCTAATACAGGGGCAGCGCAAAGGGCCTGTCTCAATTGTTCAAAAGCATTTTGACATTCATCTGTCCATTCAAGGGGCATTGGTGTAGCTTTGGACAATAACGCTAGCAAGGGTTTTATAATGTTCAAAAACCCCATGATCCACTGCCTACAAAAGGACGTTAACCCTATGAAGGCGCGTACATCTCTCTGTGTGCGGGGGACTGGTGTGTCTAAAATCGCCTGAATTCGGTCTGATGTTAATGCACGCCCCTCCTTAGACAAAAGATGACCGAGGTAGGTCACCTTGGGTCTACAGTATTGAAGCTTTTTCTTAGAAACCTTGTGATTGTTCTGTGCCAGAAAAGAAAGCAAAGCAACCGTACTCTCCTCACATTGTGCATAAGAATCTGCAGCAAGCAGAAGGTCATCCACGTATTGGATAAGGACAACCCCGGACTGTAACTTAAAGGAATCAAGCTGTCTTTTCAGAGCCTGGCTGTAGATACTCGGGCTCTCAGTGTAACCTTGAGGAACACGACAAAATCTATACGATTTATTATTTAACGTGAAGCCAAACAAATATCTGCTATCAGGATGGACAGGGATGGAAAAGAATGCGTTTTTCAAGTCAATTACACTAAAGGTCGTGGCCGTTGGTGGCACCAACGTAAGCAAGGTCGTAATGTCGGACACCACCAGATATTGGGGAATGACAATTTTGTTAATCTCTCTCAAGTCAATAATAAACCGATAGACTTTGTCGTCAGTATCTCTCTTAAGAATCGGAAGAATAGGACTGTTACAAACATTGTAAGGAACCTCCTCCACCACTCCTGCCGTTATCAAATCTTGAACAATATGTGTCAGGGCAATTTCACCTTCCCTCGAAATCTTATACTGTGGTACCCGTGGCAGATGGGCCCCCTCCTTAACAGTAATGTGAATAGGTGGAATACGCATCTCCCCGACATCCGTGTCTGAGGTCGCCCATAACGTATGCGGGAGAGAGGCCAAAGCTGGAAAGTCTAATATAGTGCAAAACCTGTCTGCATCAGGATAATTGTCATTCAGGATGACCCGCACTCCCTCAGGAGCGCACCGTATCGTTGCTCGAAAATATTTAAGCAAATCAATGCCCAAGATATTATCTGGTGTATGGGGCGATAGCAAAAATTGACCAAAACTAAAAAATTTGTCAATACAAAGTGCAAGGGGTTTTGACAATGGGCTAGGGGAGGGTGTGCCATCGAACCCTACACATGTTATCATTTCGCCAGACAGGGGAGCCCTCGGAACCAAGTTTTTTGACAAAGCGCTACGAGTAGCTCCTGTGTCGACTAGAAATTGATCAGTAAACCCCAAAATGCCCGCTGTTACATATGGACCCTTCTGATCTACCGGCACTTCAATTGATTCCGCACCCCATCCTACGCAGTCCTATGCATGCACATAATCCTGGTGCTCCACATTCTCTCCCTCCGATATCTGATACTGGTTTCGTCTATCAAAAGCATTTCGTTCATCCTGGCCACGGCCCCTCTCCTCAGCCCTTCCACGATCACCTCCGCCACCTCTTGCTCCCGTATAACTTCCTCTCGACCTACCACCTCCACGACCACGCTGACTACGTTGTTCACGAAGTACCGGACAATCGTCAGCCCAATGCCCAAACTCTTTACAGTACGCACATTGATCCTCCGCTATATCCGTACGACCATACGACGTAGTGCCTCCACCTCGTCTACCTCTATCGTACCCTCTACCCTGTGTTCCACGAACCTGTGCCAACATCACCTTCGTTTTCAATTCTTTCGCTTTTTTATCAATACTTTCTTTAGCCTCCAACTCCTGCCGCTCATAATACTGAGCCATAGTTAACAAAGACGCAGGGGTAGCCGTGGCCCAGGAACTTTCACTCGATTTCAATCGCTTCGCAATCTCCGGTAGGAGATTAGCTACATACTTATCGACAAACAAATGCCTACCCGTATCCTCTGTTAAAGATTGACCACTGTAATCATGAAACGCCTCTTCGAAGCGTGTAAAGAAATCTGAAACCGTTTCATCTGGCTTTTGTTTGCACGAAGCTAACATAGTCCAATCGATCTTTTTAGAAGGCACGAGCGTTTTTAATTTATTCAAGATAGCCGCCGGGAGGTCCAAAATCAACTGGCAAGGCTTACATGCCGGTTCCCTGTCTAAATCGGCTGCCGTTATCTCTTTCCAAGTTCCCCCAAGTATCGTTTCATCATTATTTTTACGAATCTGTCTCCACATATCAGGCGGAAGAATTAACCCAAAAAACAGGTCTATGTCAACAAGAGTCATCACACAAGACGAAATAGCCCCCTCCACCCCTTCATAGAATGCCGCTGGATTTTTACGAAGATCAGGTAAAGAATTTTTCAACGCCATAACATCTGCTCTGTTCCAAGGCGTATACATCCAGTTATATACAAAATATCCCTTGGCATCCTTTGATAACTTATCATCATCTGTACCTTCCCCTTTAGGAGGAACATACAAGGGTGCGGCTTCACGCATAGGCATAACATGCAATGCAGAACTCTTATCTGAACCCCGGAGAGAACACTCCTTAGACTGCCCATTAGACTCCGGCCCGGACTCCTTATTCTTTTTCCGCTCGTCCCGCAATCTGGTAGTCTCATCTCGCAGCTGGATCAGTTGCTTGTAAAGGGCATCAACATCTGCAAGATCAAATAAACCTTTATCCAGATTCTCATGGTGAACTGACACAGCTTTATGTTCTAACGTATCTGAAAATTGACGATATGCAGACACAACTTCATCTGCCAAATTAGCCAGAAAATACAATAATTCTTGATTTGTCCAATTACCCCTTTCCGCAACAACGTCAGATTGAGAAACAAAATTCGTATTCACTTTACGAGCCCAACTACGTAAATGTGCGGATCTCTCCGCAGAAAACCTGAGACCAGATACACCCTTCTTTCCCGGCTTATCCTGTCCTTCATCCTCCGAATCTGCAGCTGGAGCCGTAGGCGAAACGTACGGAGGCGGCGACCGATCTAGCAATGAAAAATCATCAATTTCATTATTAAGGACAGGATAAAGCGGTCGACGAATAGGGAATTGACCAGTCGTTTGCAATTTACGTTCCCGTTCCTCTCTCTCTTTTTTCTCCTGAGCCTCCTTTTCCTCAAGCTGTAAAGCCTTATCTCGAGCAGCCTTGCGCTGCTCTTTGTCCGCCAAGGCAACTTCACGTTTCATTCGTTCACGCACCGCTTTCTCCCACATTCGTACACAATCAAACATATTTTGTCTAGACCTTCGTTGAAACAAACATTGCTCTACAAACTGTACTTTACGCAAATCGAACGACCCATGTAGAGGCCATTGCAATTCAGGATCTGATTTAGTATACTTATTCCATAATTTGCTGTACATTATAGGGGGAAGGCCAAATTTGACATACATTTCCCGATTTGGTGTACCTTCTGGGGGAGCCGGCTGTGCTTCCGCTAACCTAATAGTGGTACCATTTCCAAGACAGCACATCCCTCGGAGTGTGCTTAAAACAGGCATGTTCAAAAAGTATCACGAAAGCGCGATACCATATAAAATGGCACTTACAGTACTTCACACAAGCGTGCCGCTCAAAGGGAAAAAAACAAAATTAGAGAAACATCTCTACATGCCTGCCTATGTGAAGTGCACTACACATATAATTCAAAGTTCACAAATTCACAAATGTTAGCTAACTCAAATCAAAGTCATAAGTCATAGAACTTCGGCAAGCGTCCGAGGACTACCTTACCGATCACAAATCACAGAACTTCAGTAAGCGTCCGTAGACTACCTTACCGATCACAAATCTTACCCAAAGTCTCAAAGGTCCAGATTCCAACTGCCAAGGTCTTTTAATCGAATCAGCCAAACGGCACTTTATCCAGCAACGCAGACGATCAAGATCTCAGTCGGAGACAGGCGCCACCTGGAAGGTCAGATCAGAAGGAAAGGAAGAAACACCGCGGGTGCCAAGACTCGGGCCACTCAGTGGCAGCGTACGCGTCCATGGCGAGTTTCCAAACCTTCGTCACGACCTCTCTTTCGGGCATCCGAGTCGCCGATGAGTCCCTTCGTGGTCGCCAATTTGTAGTATCGGGTTCCCAAGGCCTACATGCTCCGAAGATAACCCACTTACATTCAAGAACTGTTGGCACGGAAACTGAAAAATTCAAAGAACAAGTTTATTAAGACCCCATGGGGTGGTGGTACATTCCTACAGCACCCTTCGGTAATGCAAGAAGTATCACACCGAACATCGGTGTGAACCATTCTTTTATACAGTTTGTAGGTAATAAAAAGATAGGCGGCACAAAGTTACAGAGCGTTATGTACATATAAGGTCATCTTTTGGAACACAGCCAGCTCATTGGAGGGTTACAACCCCGCTGGTCAGTTTGGCGGCACATTCCTAAGGGGTGACTGGTCAGTGGGGACTGCGCATGTACGGGTTGACCAGTACTAAAAATAGCCTGTTGCTGGGCAGACTCAAGTGGTCAGTGGAACGGACAACGGACAAAAGGGTACGCTGGCCACGAGGCCGCTTATGCTCTAAGATGGCCGCCGTAACTACAAAATGGCGTTTTCAAGTATAGCCAATTTAAGCGGGAAAAACGTGTAGCACAGCTAAGCGCTAACTCGGCCATTGTCAAATTACGACACTACCTGCTAGATACTAATACCCCTGTCAATTTTTCTACGGCGCTTCAGCACTGAGAGTAGTCAGCATGGTCTGTACTTGGAATGGTCGTTGTTCCATTTGGGTACGTTTGCAATCTTGCATTCTTCTTTTCTCTTAAACAACTGACCAGGTCTCCCTCACTGACCCACTCCCTGTCTTTGGATTGTAGTGAAAAAATGGGCAGAGCAAAGTCCTCCTCGTGTCCGAATCGGGATTTGCGGGGCACTCTTAATGATGAGATAAGCAGTCAATCCTGGTCTACGAATTGCGTCATATAATAATGTGGGGTTTATGAAGGTAGGCTTCAGTAGATCCCATTTGCCACACTCGTCCAGTACAAGCTGAGTACATCTGGCATTTATACCACCTACAGACGATGACCGATGCCCACATGTATCGAATATAAAATTAAAGTTGCTGACCCATAGAACGAAGGAGTCAAATACATGTTATGTAGCCGTACAGTTTTCCTAAACTTTATGGACTTTAAAATGTGTGCCATAGTTGTTAGGCATATAAATTGATGTACTTCCGGCATAATGACTGTATAGGAGATACCCACCTCTCTTTGCCATCATTGTTTAATGAGTTTGAAGACATAATGCACCGGACACTGGACAACTTGCGATCCCCAGGCCCGGGTATCAGTCTGAGGTCACTGCTATGTGCTATAGATTGTGCCTTGAATCGCTATTTAGGCAAAGGTACCTCCTAAAGAATTACTTCAAAGGTCAGAGAGCTAGAGGGAAAGAACAACAAATACAAAATAATGCTCCCTCATGACCTGCATTGCTTCCTGAGAGGGTAACTAGAGCTCTGAGGGCAATCATTTGTATATTTTGATTGTGTTTTTATACAAAAATAATTGTTGACATAATTTTTTTAAATTTCAGATTCACGTTAATGCAAAAGATTTTTTTCTTCGAATTATACATAGTTAAAACCATTTTTATGAATCCCAAGTAATTCATGGTTGCAAATATACTCATTACTTTACATTGTAATACATAAAATATGGCTTGCATCTCAAGTTAGGATCCTTTTTGGAACTATATATACAACCATAGAACAACAGTGGTACTAACATGACATATACCCCTATATGTTTACCGACACAACCATTCTGACCTCATACATGTTATGAATTACTGTGTCTACCTACATAACTCAATTAGCTCCATGATGGATAGCCCTTAGAGCTCTAGTTAGCCTCTAAGGAAGCAATGCAGGTCATAAGGGAGCATTATTTAGTAATTTTTTAATGATTGTGTTGTGAATCCCTCAATCCCTCTTTTGTATCATACATGTTTACTTTTATTTGGAATTGTACTTCAAAGTGCTGGGTGATACCCAGGGCACACTCAACCTGCCTGGGCTGATTGAGATTTTTACACGTTGGCCCCCCCTAAAGGCTTCACTGAACACGGCGGCTCGATTGATTACGGGCACCTAGCGAAATGCACACATCCCCGGTTTTAAAATCTCTAAACTGGCTGCCCTACGAGGCTAGAATTCAACTGAAGATTGCCTGCCTATCGCACAAAGCCCGCCACTTCAAAACCCCCATCTACATTGTACAAAAGCTAGAACTATCCTGACGGGTTAGACTGTGAAAGAGTGCTAATTCCCTCCTCTTGAAACCACATATCTTCCTCTAAAGAGAACAGGCCAACAAGCTTTCTCTGGCTCAGCTCCAAATATCTGGAACTCTTTTCCACTGGAAATTCGGAGGATCTCTTCCGAGGCTGCTTTCAAACTGGAAGCGAAAAAATTCCTCATGAATAATTCTTACCTTAATATGAGGGGCAATTGTTAGCTCTAATCGCATCGGACATAATATAGTATCAGTTATTATTCCGGTATATGATTATTGTTTTTGGTTTGGTTGTTATTCCTGTACATGATTATTGTATTTACTCCCCTTGTCATTATGCTCCATCGTCTAGCCCATTCTTCGTTCTCCCAGATGTATAAATGATCTGTTAGGTGTTCACTATTTGATTTAATGCCTATTAGATTCCCAATTTGACTTATGTTTTGATTATTGTTTTGGTATTGGTTATTATTCCTGTATATGATTACTGTATTGAACCCCTTCCATGCTGATGACGAACCCCAGCCGTCATGCACTACGGTGCTCGTGTGCTGATGACGGCTGGGGTTCGTCACGGCCCGCCCCTGTTCGTGTTGTTTACAGCACACCAGGGGAATCGCGGCCGCATGGAAAGGGTTAATCCCCTTATGTCATTATGCTCCATCGTCTAGCCCATTCCTCGTTCACCCAGGTCTTAAAATGATCTGTTATGTGTGCACTATTTGACTCAATGCCTATTAGATTCCTCATGTTAGACTCATGTTTTGATTTGTTACCTTCCTTTCCCTCAAATTGTAAAGCGCTCTGTTATCCTTCGGGATCAAGTTTGCACTACATAAAACTTTATAAATAAATAAATAAAAAATAAAATAGAGATGCAGGATCCTTTTTAACAGCAGTGCAGCTTGTTCTGCAAGCACAACAACCTCAGTGAAACCACAAAGTTCAATCAGAACAGTGTTCCCTTTCTATTCCATCTTAATTTTAGCTGGACCGGATTTCCTTAAAACAGCAAATATTTGCTTTTCCAGAAGAGTCTGTCACGCCGCCACAACCGGCCTGTCAGTCTGTGCAGCTTTCAATTCCCTTTCCATGCTTTGCTTTTAGTCATGTGCCGTCTGGTGGGTGGGGGTGGAGGAGAGGAGTTTGGAGATGTCGACTGTCCAGAGTTATTATTGTAGCAGTAAAAATGTAAGGCGACCAGATACGTTTGCAGTAACTGACTGTTTTGTTAACAGTTTAATAAACTGTAACTGCGTTAATATAGCATTTCACACCCCCAGGCAAGGCACTGATGCACTTTGGCAGACGGTAGTATGTAAGTCGTGCTTGGTTGGAAGGGTGCAGGTTTGTACTGTTTTCTGTCCTGCATGATGACCAGACCTGTGCTCTTAATTTGTCACTAAATTTGGGAGTCGAGCAGTCACTGGCTGTCACCCCCACTTACTCCATTTTCAACTTTGACTTCATCTAGCGAGGTTGTATGACAGAGGTGCACATGGTTCAACCACACGTGCCTTTACAACGCGGACCCAACCACGAATGTGTCTGAAAAGTGTGTTCCTTTACCATACATGTCTTTACCACACAATTTCGTTGTAAAGGCCTAATTGGTAAAGGGCTATGCGTGGTAAAGTTCACCACTACCCCAACCTCTCCACCGCGCACTAAGCCCTAAAATATTATCCCCTACCTCACTCCCCGCCCTGTGGCCCAATATCTACCCTGCCCTTCCCTTAAAACTACTCCTTCCCCTCATTAAGGCCTAAACCCTGCCCCTAACCCAATAACTACCCAGACTCCATTCCCCCACCCTGAGCCCTAAAACATACTTCTCGCTGCCCTTAAAACCACCCACCCCCCATCCTGAGGCTGAAAACCCTGCCCACTTTAAAAAACGACCCAAACCCCCATACTGAGCCCTAATTCCGACACCCACCCCTAAAAACTACCTCCAAAAATCCAGCCCCAGTCCTCAAAACTACCCATATCCCCCGCCCTGAGCCCTAAAACCCTGCTCTCTTTTAAAGACTGGCTGACCCCTCCTGCCCTAAACCTGACCCCTCCCCTTAAAACTACCCCCCACCAAATCTGGCCCCAGCCCTTAAAACTGACCCGATCACCCCCCCCCCGCCTTCAGCCCTAAAACCCTGCCCTCTTCCAAAAACTACTCTGACCTCCCTGAGCACTAAAACCTGACCCCCCCACCCCTGAAAAAGACCCCTTCCAAAGCCGGCCCCACTTACCTGTCCGCGTCCTGATCTTCCTATTCCCCCTCCTGCCCATCCTGACACCAGAGTGCTATTCGCCATACCCATAATGCGTAGTTCAGGTAAGCGTGGTTACACTTGCGGGGAAGCGGCACACATGGCTCAGCCCACGCTGTAAAGGCCGTTTCCCATCTGGTGACCTTGCCACAGTATCCAACTTGACTCATTCATTGGTTTGAGAAACCATGATAGAAGTCAAGTCGGCTTAACTGATTCATGACAGGAGACTCAGGCGTAACTTAAGGCAGCTCTTCACAGAAATTGTGGTAACTGTATGTACCACCTTCCAATATGAGGTGTGGAGGCACACTCAGAAACAGGATTGAAAGAGGAATGGAGCAGCCGTATGAGAATAATCATAGAACAAGAGCAAAGACAGAGCTAGAAACCAAGCAGAGTTTATACAGCGTTATTACAAGAGACCAGAAATCCAGAAGAGTGCATTGGCACATGGCTATCTGTTGTGACTATCCATCTTTGTATTTTTCTGAAAATGCACAGCAAATGCAATTCTCCCCACCCCCTAATTTTTTCTACTTACACACTGAAGGCCACATTCAGTAGAAACCTAATGAGAATCAGAGTTTTCTGCATCTCCGTCGACACTGTCTATCTGGATGTTGTTCTGCAATCCAATTTCCGGTACATCCTGGCAAGCCATATATTTCTTTGTAAGGAAGGTGCTGAGACAAGCTTTCAAATTTAAGGCTATTAACCATGCACATGACACCCATGGTTACTTCATGCTTTAAAATGGCCCTAGTGCCTCTAATAAGATTTAATATGTTGACATCATGGTTTCTCAATCTCTTCTCGATCAATGATTCAACGTTTATGTCACTGCAGCATGACATTCCCTCAAGGCAGCAACAGGGAGCAAGGCTCACGATAACACGCGGGAAAGAAAACATATTATGGTCAATAAAAGCCAATAAAAAGACAGTTATGAAGCAATAGAACAGGATACGGATGCTCCACAAACATTTCTTTATTCAATATAGAACTATGAAAGGCGGCTAGCACAGCAGTCACAATGAAAACAAACAGTTACAGCACATGAGAAGGTTTTGTGGAGGTATGGTGGTTTCCTAAGGCCAAGTAAGTCACCAGCCTTAGGTCCCCACCTACTAGTGACTCTAATTTACAACAAAAGGGCCAAGAAAGGATTTGCCTCAGTAGGCGTCTCTAAATCCTCGCACTCTTTCTGGTCAACTGATGCGATTTATTTTCAAGGAGAGTGGGAAGGTGGAGGTTGTAAGCCATTACCTGCAACTATAGGCCTCCTCAGAGCCCTCTGCGAGTGCTACCAGTCTTCAGGGCACTACCGACAGAAGATATTGGCTGGAAGATTGCAAATTACTCGCAGCTACATGAAGGGAGGGTCGTACTTGACAGGCAGCCAGGGATATATTGGTGAAGACACCTACATTAACAGAGGTATAGTCTTAAAACACAACCTATCCCTCAGAGCCACAAGTAGTTGGCCATGAGAATTATGATCATGGTGCTTAGATGCCATTGCAAGCAGGCCTGTAGCACTTGAAAATCAATTAGTTGATCAATACAGCAGCAGTACCTGCATAAAGAGAAAATAGATGACCCACGGGCATTCATTCAGAGACCTGGCAACAGTGCCTCGAAGGTTTTCGGAAAAAGGCTGCATTTTCTAGAGCAGCTATTGATAACATTTACAGTTTAGGTTTTTAGGGACCTTCTGGTGTCTTGAAGGACCTTTAAATTCGTAACCTGGAATCTGGGGGCAAGAAGTTTAAAATAGGAAAGTGACAATGTTATACTCTGAAATCAGAGACCATGCAGGAACCTGGGCTTCATCTTGGCAAAATGAAGTGGGGCCCACCGGTTTTTCATCCCAACATACATTGGGATATCGAAATACAGATTACATGATAACTATAATCTTCCAGAGTGACTACCTTAAAACGGAAACACATTATGACTGAAAGGAATTCCTTAGTTCAAAAACAAACTACTTAAACACCTTCAGCAAGCTATTCAATTCAACTGTGTAGGTAGCTCTAGAGAAATGAGTTAAAAGCCAAGTGACTTATTTATGTAGAACTCCATCCAAATAAAGATTGGGCTTCTGGGTACCATGGTTTCCCTCAAACCAAGAATACAAATATGTTGATTATGTCAGGCCTTTCGAGCTTTAATACATGTTGGACATCATAAACCCAAATTGAGTTCCCTATAATTATCGGAAAATTGTTTCACTCTCTGAATGGGCAAATCTCGTTAATACTACAGTTTTATTTTCTACAAAATCAGCAATTAATAAACATGTTAAAAAGCCTTGCACAATTTTTATTTTACTTAAGTTTGTTCTTAACTCCATCAATAACGGTCCATCATCAGGTATTTCAAGAGGTTTTTCGTCCAGTAGGGGCTTACCTTGTCATCATTATTTCTTTTGAGCCTCTTCCTGGCATGACAATTGACCAATAGGAAGCCATTCTAGTGCTTTAACATCTAATACTGTCAATGTGATGGATTTGAAAAACAAGCACTGGCAAAACCAAAAAGGTCTGACTTGTGGGCGGGGTTTTGAACTAGACAGTCCAGATGGAGTTGAAAGTCACACTCCTTCACATTACGGATACATTGGGAGGTAAGTGATATAGGCTGTCCTCATTGCTCTTGCGTCTGACTGGCAAAACAAGATATAGCTATAGAGTGTAAGGAATGGAAAAGTGGCCTTGATTACTGTATGGGGTTGGAGGTGGTGGTGTATAAGGCTTGGACTGTCCACAAAAACACCCAAAGATATGGCAGGCATGGGCAGATTACAGAGGCATTGTACTTGGACCTGTCTGCTCTATGGGACGATTGGGGAATGATGAGGTTTGTAAGTTTATGGGATAAGATGAGGTCGGAAGGGAGTGATTGAGGAACTCTCGTTACTGACATACTTGGAATTATACTGCAGGAATCTGTGTGTGGGTGGGTCGCAATGTGCAGGTATTGTTTTTTTTTTCATTTTGCATTTCTTCTTGATGCGTTCGGTTTCCATTTTCTTTGTCGGCCTTTTGGGCTGTATATATCTTGTAAAATCAATAAAAATGTATTTCAGTAAAGAGGTCTGGCTTGTATTTTGAGTCCTCACTAAAATATTTTAAAAGGGTTTGGCAGCAAAAAAGATGATTACTATCTGTTTTCGGTGCATTGATGAGGTAAGGAATTGAATGTGCAATGATTAAGGGCAAGTCTGAGGAGTAAAATAGCCCCTTATGCATTGCAATGCAAGCATTCCATAGAGGTCGGAATGAAAGACCAATCAGACAACTGTATGAGGTGAGAGAGAAATACTCCCCTGGGCGGAGCCAAAGTTCACACTACGTATATTTCATGGAGTTTGAACAGTTCTTGAAGATAGCTGTGCTGTCAAGCGAGACATAAAAGAATGAGAAGGACCACCCCACTGTTCTGGGCGCTAACAATCATAAGCACACTCTCGCTCATAAACACATCAGCTAATGTATTCACACAAAAGCAAGAAGAGAACAGGAAGAAAGGTTTTGTCACATATAGTGCCACTGGTAGGAATGGACAGAAATGGCAGAATCCTAGTAGTCATCTGGAAGCTTTCAGGATTTTAAAAAGTGACACGTCTCAAAAAATAGTATTTGCTGTTAGTACATTTTTACAAGCGATGTGGTACAAGAGACAAATTTTTTTTTTTTTTTTAAAACCTTGATTATATCGTTCAACACAAGATACAAAAGCAACCCTGCAGCCGCAGGGGCCGGTACCACATGTATGTAACACGGATCAGTAATGCCAATCACACAGCTCTTCAGCCGACAACCCATGGGTCCGGCAGCAGTAAAGAACAGACGATATATCGGAAACATTTCGAATCAAGGATATGAGTAAGGTTTCATTTTATATTTAAACCCCCCCCCCCCTCAGAACGAGATAAAGAAGAAGATACAGGATAGCCGGAGCTACACATTCGGAAGTATAAGATATGCTGGTAGGTGGTAAAAGCAGTCGTGGATCAAAATAGGCCAACAGTAGAAACGCAAGCGCCAGTAAGGTCACAAAGGGTAAAGAACTAAGCTACCTATCTATCATCACAGCCACCCACTCCATACCCCGCCCACTCATATACATCAGGATGAAACCGAAAGTTATCGCGACCGGACCCTGCGAGAAAAAGAAAAAGAAAAGGAGCCATAGAACACAACAAAGGCAAAATAACAAACCCCCCTCACACCCCCCACCCTGCTGCCCCGCAATGGCTATGGCCTACCCCACTAGCAGCGTGCCTGTCGCCCAGAGGAATACCAGAAAGAGAGAAGAGAAGAAAAAAGGGGCCATAGAACAAAACAAAGCCAAAATAACAAACCCTCCCCACCACCCTGCACCCCTGCAATGGCTACGGCCTAACCCACTAGCAGCGTGCCTGTCGCCCAGAAGCACCCCCAAAAGAAGGAAGCAGCGGAGGAGGAGAAACAAAAACACACGCTCCCGGACTCCCCTCCCCCCACCAGATGCGACCCCCCGGTATCAAATGCAAAAGAAAGGGCAGCAAAATACACAAACAATCCGGGGAAGTACCAAACATACCACCCGACTACCGCAGTTTACAGGTCACAATCCCAGCAACCGATTACATTATTGTCCCGTGTCCTGAAAAGCCCCACCAATTAACCCTGGCTAGTACGAGTGTTCACTGGAGCAATTGTAACCCAGGCCACAGCAGCAATAAGAGCGGTAAAGCTTTCATGGAAATTCAAGTCAGTATGAACAAGCCAATTAAAGGATAAAAGTTCACAGTCTACACAAAGCAAGCGAGGAAAAGCGTGGCAGGATGATAAAACTCTCCAATAGTCACAGGTGATCTTGTTGAGGCAGTCAAGGTTGTCCATAGTGATGTTCGGCGAGATAGGGCTCAAGCAGGGAACGCTGACAATGTTCACGGGCGTGCGATCTGTATTATAGAAATCCGCAGCGCCAAAGAAATCCGGCTCCTGCACAGGGACCTCGAAGTCGGATATACGATGTTCCGTTGGTAGCACCGCTGGCTGCGATGATGGCAAAAAGCCACTGTCCGGTCTCCGGCAAAGATCGTCCATCGTTTCCGAAAGTGCCCGGTAGTTGACGATGATCTGTGAGTGGAGTGCTCTAATGGCCGCCATTACGGCGTGCAGCGGTGGCGTGTCTTTTTTCCCCTTCATCTCCTCTCGCAAGCAACAGATCAGGATGCAGACCCCCGGAGGCCGGCTTCTCCGGGGTAGCAGGCAAATCTGGAGCGGACACCAACAACGGGCGCTCTCACCTCACGATGTTACTCCTGAGACTAACATTTTTTATTGTAATAGATTCCCATGGTTATAAGCTGATTGCTTTACTTTTTGTACTGTAACCAAATTATTCATTTGCACTATGCATGGTCACTTTATGCAATTGTTGCACAGTCTCTAGGGCACATCCGAGGCTAACGCTGTAATGTACAGGTGGTTTTTAGCTATTTGTTTTGTTTGTCCCCTAAGTAACACATATTTCTATATTATCTTACACATTATTATGTCGCATTTTGTATGGTCAAGTTGTTAAATTGAATTACCTGAAGGAATACTACGATGTATAACGAACTTAAAAAAAATTGTAATGTTGATTTCCTTGATTGCATTTTTAACCAAGACATTGTGATTATGCTGAATGTGGGTGCATATAGGATCCCCTTTCTTAGAAAATGAATTACAAGTACCATTCTCCTTGTCTCTTACTTATTAGAGCTCCTGTTTTATTTGTTGCTGTGTGTACTTTGATGGCTATCTAACCGAATAAAGTTATTACTACTACTACAGAATAATATTATGCAAGGAAAAAGAGGTCATTTTGTAGGGTTAAAAACATGTTCCCACCAGCATACACAGGTTAAGGAAATGTCAGTACAGTTCAAACATAAACTTGTTCTCAACTCAACAATATGACTCACCATACTCTATCAGCAGAACTCCCTGAAAACAAACCAGTGGATCACATAACGTAAGTATGTGATTCGTCACTATGGACAGTTCTAGATACTTAGGGGCATGGAGATGGCATTCCTCCCCAAACAACACTCTCAAGAATCCTCAAGCCGTGTTAGTTTGTGATGCATATTTTTTTCATTGGAGCTAAAACAGTTTCATTTTGTTTACTTTTGTGTTTCTATTCTGAAAAAAAGATTAATGTGAATTGAACTCTAAGACAAAACCTTGCAACGTCAGCCACTAAGAGTTGTTTATTTGTTTCAAGCTAAAGATTAGCTGAGAGAATAGCTGCCTGGCATTTCTTTGTTCATTTGGGTTTATTTCGCGAGAGATCATTTTTGTAACAAATTCTTTCTTCATAATAACATTTGGAAGTTTTGTCATCTGACCTCAAAAGAGATTTATGTGATGATCCCCGTGGCTGCAAATGAAAAAAATTAGAGGGGCCAGGGAGCCACCTTCCTTTCAACTTTTTTATTTGGTAAACTATATTGTTTACCACCGCTACCGCCGCTTCCTCCAACATACCAGCAGGGTAAAGTGTCATACTTTTGGAGATGTTGATAACTTCAGGTAGACAAAAGCAAGAAATATGGCACTGTTATAGATGTTCGTATAAGCTTTAGGACAAAGAGGACCCTTCTTCAGATACAAATCATCTGAGTTAGAAAAAATAATCTTTCTTTCCTGGATAATTTATCTGTATTAAAGTTAAAAGTTTTTTATCAAATTCTTTTGAATCAAGTTTCTTCCATGCATTACTCATTGAAATTGTGGAATATCTGCATCCTCTAGTGAAGGATTCAGCGTGGACTCATAATCTAATGTACTATTCATCAACTCTTACTATGGAATTAACATATAGTAGTGCTTCATATGTACACTCCCCCAGATACATTCTTGAATAACAAATTTTGATGTCATTATTGATTTGTGACATGTTCTAATTCTGCAATACTTTCTGCTAGTTTTATTAAAAACGAACTCCATAAAATACAAAACATTAAAATGTAATCGGGATATGGGTCTATAACATTCATTTCCGAGCTCATAAAGTGTGCTATTATTTACCCACTTTTCCAAGATTCAGTGACTTCCTAAGAGACAAGAACACTTTTATCATAAATATCATTGCCTTTCCCCACCAGTAGGGAACTAGGGAACATATCAGCATTCATTGCTTCCTGAAGTATAGCATTCCTTTTTAATTTCTAAAACTTTACTAAGTGCAAAAAAATCAGATTCCACTGGATACATCTTCATGTCAGCTCAATATCTTTTTTATAAAGATTTTCATTTAAGATAGGCTGAAGCACAGTTGTTGAGGTGGGATTGTTAAATTTTGTAAAATACAACCTTAACACTGCTGTGGGCAATACGTCTCCAAAGGATTGCCTGATCTATATTAATCACAGTTTTAACTAACTACTGTTCTATAAAGCTTTCCGCAGAGAAATTATTATTTGTAACTTTCTGACCCTATATTTAAGAAGTTATATGTACAAGTTAATCCATTGAGTAACAAAGTATTAAGTATAGCTTTGAATCAGTCACCACTGAATCAGTTTGTAGAGACACATTCCTTCACCAAAAAATGAATAGGATAGAAAAAGATTGGGCTGTGGGCCTCTGTTTTCTATTTATACTGCAACCCAAGAAACAAAAAATAAAGAGACACAAAGTAGACTAATTCAAGGAGAAAACAGGCAGGAAATAAATGGAGCACTCCTGGGGTGAACTAGTGGGGTTGCAAGGGAAAACTGTGGAGAAAATAAATAATCCCCCAAAAATGTAATAACAAAAAAATCCCTGAATATTATATTAGTCTGATGGACACACCAGTCTGACGGAATACCTCTATTACCATGTCACAGAAAATATCTCTTACACTAATGATTTTTCACAAGCCGAGAATCAAAAATCAAATCCTGAAATTAAATCCTCTGCCGTTCCGATAATCTGATAAAAATGCCACAAAAGCTACATTTATTGGCTCAACCAGAGATTCCTTAATAGTTCTGAGCAACACAATTATACAGGAATTCGATTTACATGAAAAAAAGCTTAATATCAAATTTCGTTTCCTTCATGTATCCAATCTGTCAAGAGGTTTTATGGCCAATTTTAATTTCTGACACCATATTCGAGGTTTACATTTCAGACTGCTTTTCTGCAGTAGTATTTATCGATTGAGCACTAATGCCAGGTAATAGTCATACTAGTCATGCTTTCATTTCAGCCTCATTTCCAGAAAAAAATCCCTCTTAGTCAGACATATATGTCCATTCAAAGAGACACGCACTTATTATTTTTTTATGGTTTCTGTTTGACTTTCTCATTTCTATTGCACGCTTATTTGATGTTTCTTGTTCTTTAGTTGTTTTTGTGCAATATGAATGGTGGATTCCGTAAAGGTTTTGCCATTACTAAATGTGTTAGGTGCCTGTTCAACAGCGTTTTCTTCTAATAATGTTTGACATATACATATTGCTGGTTTATTAAACAATTTCAAAACAACCATGCTGTCAAGCTGTAGTTTGAGATCATCTCACCCACTGAGTGTGAGCCTTAACTTAACTCATGTGTATGACTTGGTTTAATGGTTGCTAGCACAGAGGAGCTGGCTTGTTGTGTTGAAATATTATTTAACCGTCCAGAAATACTTTTAGAACTATTAAAAAAGTCAGTATAGCTAGACTTACAATGTATATTTGCTACCAAATCTTTTACCATTATTTTGAAGTTTTGGAAATTCTTAACTTCCCATTACCAGTGGATCTTAGCATATTTACCTCTCTGGTGTTTGAATCAATTTTCCCTTCATGTGACATTCATCGGCAATAAATGATCCAACATTCTCTTTGTACATGCGCATCTCAATACCACTCTCAATGTCCAGAGTCGGTTCACACCAGCAAACCACGTATTGGCGTTTCCACAAACATGATGCTATGTGGATGTCTTGGGCAGCAGCCATGTGAGCCAGGGCGGCTACTGTAAAAGGTAGCTGTTTGCCGCAATCAGCTATTTCAACTCACTTGGCCAGCAGGGGGTGTGGCAAAGGTTTTGTCTTCAATGGGGACTTTAAAATTGTTATTGGCAGCTGCCTGGTCACCTAGACATACTCACTTTCACATTCCATGGCTACACAGAAGAGAGTGCATTCTTTCTTACATCAACTTGCAGGTAGGGGTTTGCATGGTCCACCATTACATGCCTACTCCAAAGGCTAAGACATTGTTATTATTCATTTTTGCCAAGGATCCTACGATTTAACGAGTGTGACGTAGGATATCTTTATTCACTGTTATTAAACAACAGTATCTGCCAAAGTTCATTCCTGCTTATTGAACAACATATTATCCCATCTCCTCTATTTATATAAACAGCTTTCTTGCAGGTGTGCAGGCAGTTCAAAACACCTTGCCAACTTTGTGTTGTGCACAAAAAGTCTCCAACTCTCAGCATAAAAGCAGTATTATCCTGGCAAGTGTCGTCCACTGGACTGCTTGTAGGATCTATTTTTAAAGAGGCGTTGTTCCTATCTAATATTAACAAACCCCATCACACACAGTCATGTCCTGCGCAAGTCCCATTTGGACTCGAGAAGCTTGGTCTTTGTATTTGTTGCTATCATGTAAAGACATGCTAACAGTTTTCAAAACTCAAAAGGAGAAAAACAGCCGTAAATGGCATAAAATAGGTGCAGTTTCTCGAAATAACTTCATTTGAAGTGCAGTTCATCTTACCAATATGGAGTAGGGCGATAGGCTTATTTATAATTACAATAATCAAGTATTTTTTAATAAGTAGCAGGAAATCACAAAAGCAATGAGCACAGGAGTGTACAGGGGTGTGCCATAGGGTATGCACAGAATACAGTAGACCTAATTGGAAGCCAGAGAATAACATATTAAAGCTCTTTCAAAAAGAGAAACAACTGCAGATAGAAGCTTCACTTTTACAGGTCATTTATATAGATTTTCATAAGGTTTATTCTGAAGAATACACAATATATGAAGCGATATGGGGGGCTCATTAAACCCAAAGAATATCTGTGAGATATGAGAGACTAATTGGCTCTTCTCCAGATTCTGAGGTGGGGGGGGGGGGTTATTTTGTGTTACGTCACTGATTCTGGGCTACCACCATCCTTAGTGTAGTGGAAAAGCTCAGACCTGAGTCTTTCTAATTTGCTGAAACATAAGCTAATTATCACACAGCACAATGTGATGTGATCCCACTAGAGCCCTGCATATGTAAATGTTTGAAATCACTGCAGAAAAGAGCAAATACAGGCCGTGATATGTGAAAGAGTCAAAATAACTCAATTTTGACCGGGTTAAAAAAATAAAATGGTATTTAGAAGGATTTTTTATTTACGTCTGGTGTTAACAAAAGACCGTTTGATTTTGCGAAAAGTATATTATACCTATAGGAGGAGCTTTTGGGCAGCACTCTTCGTTAATTGGTCCGTTGTTGTGTCCTTCATATTTTAATTACGCCCGCCACAGCATGGGACTTGTGGGGCACCCCACTTCAGCCAATGGTTAACTTCACTGTTGGTGATGACATTTTGCTCTTTTTACAAGAGGCACATTCACATTCAAAGTAGTTCCATTCAGTGCCCGGACTACTATGGCAATGGGTGCTTTACTAGACCAAAAAATACCTTTGCTTTTGCCCATTTATTTTATATTGTCAGGTGTATAGCAGTCCCACCAACAATAAAGTGGTACAAAAACTATAGCAAATCAAAACAAACCTGGACAAAGTCAGAGGCTGGTAGTCAATGTCACACCTATTGGCTTTGCCAATGCTTGTTTTAATTGCTTTGTCCTTTCCTTCTCTTTTTCAACTTCCCATCCCCTTCATCTCAGTAATGAGTAACTTCCCATCCCCTTCAATTATAGTAAATGAGTCAACATCAAATGTGAATCGCTATTGTGTGAAGAAATTCAGTTCTGGAAGTCAAGCCTCCTTTGCATGTTAGCGTGAGTGAAGTGTAGAGGTGACTCTTCTGTTATGGCTTACACAGGATTTGAGAACTAGTCATAATTTATTTATCAAATAAATTATGATATAACATTTCTAAACAGCACGCACATTAAAATGAATTAAACGAACGCATGTGATTTATCAAATGTATCATTTAGTATTCCCAACATAGGCCTTTATCGAGACCAGTCGCTACTTTTCAAACGTGCACTCCTATGGCCTCCGAAAATTGGTCAACCCACCTACCAAAAATTTGGCACACAGAAATACTCTGGATATGAAAACAGAATATGTACCAAATTAAGATTGCATACATTTTGCTAAACTTAATCAGAACTATGTGATGAAAATACAGCAAATGAGATGGCAATATTTTGCCTTATGTTGGTGTCCTCTGACCTTTTTATATGTAACAAGCAAATTTTGGCTTTAGTTCTCTTTTTTTTTTTAGGGAAGGGATTGAGTTTACTATAAAGATCTTAGGGTGTACCCTCAGCATTACCAAGCTCTGAAGGTTGCAACGGTATCAAGTAAACAAGCATTTGCAATGCAATAGGTCTCTCATTTAAGAGAGTTTGAGCTATCAGCATTGTAAATGACAATGCCTTTTATTTATGTGTTGTTTTTAAAACAGATAAATGAAAAAGGCATTGACATTTACAATGCCGATAGCTTAAACTCTCGCAAATGAGAGACCTATTGCATTGCAAATGCATGCTATACATTTTTTTAGAAAGCGTTAGGTGAGAACGTGTCCAGTCTGCAACAGCAGGCAAGACAATGCTATTTGAGAAAATAGTACTCGGAGGCTGTAATTAAAGCCTACCAAGTAACAACACGCATAACAAGTGGTGTCACCATGGTTACAAAATGAGACAAGGCGGTACTAAGGAGGGACTACTAAACCTATTGACCAATGAAGAGCCACAGTTACAGTGGACAATGACACAAGCCAATGAAAAATATGGGCGGAGCTTCAAGTCCCACCCTGAATACAGCATGCCTCGCAGAGCAGTGCATGTGCTGCACAGGCTTTGCCTAAAAATTTAACTGCAAACGGCATTCCTGCCAAATCTTACTTCCCAGCCTGACAAGTTTCTGGGTAGCCCGATTTCTGCCATTAGTCAAAACTAATCTTTCTTTGGCAGGTGACACATGCCCTTGTGGTGGTGTTAAATCCGCCAGCCTGCCCTTTTCACCTGCCTTTGTCGACTTCTGCAGTGTTCTACAGAATCTTGTTGCAGTTCTGAGTCTTGGACATGGAGGACCAGGCTGTCTACTGGTAGTTAACAGCAGAGCGTTAAGTGCAGCAGAAAGAAGTCATGGACAAGACAGCAACTCCCAAAATTAAGTAACTTAGAAATGTTTGTAAAAACAAGCACTGGCAAAGACAAGAGGTCTGGCTTCATTGTTGTTATGTGTGCACGCCCGTGAGTTCTGGTTTGGAAATGACAACAGAAACTGATGTTGTTAAAAATAAAAGAAAAAAGGATTGCTTTGTGTTTTCAATGCATTTATACGACCTAAAGAACTTGAAGAACACTGAGTGTGCTTTTTAGATGGACAAACAGCCTATCATGCATTGCAAAAGAAGGGGGGAAAGATGCACCCAAAAAGCCAACAACATGAGCCTAAGACCACTCTAGGTATATGGTCAAGCATTGGTAACAATAGGGTGAGCAGAGAGTCACACTGTCAAGCCATGCTTTAGCAAAGCATAGTATAATTTAAACACAGGGTTTCAACTATGCTCAGAAAGGTAAAATAATGTAATTTTGGTGTTTCAAAAATTGGGACTAATCTCCCAAACGAGTTGTGGCATTGTTAATAGCATATGCTGACACCTCACCAGCAAAGCTGCTGCAAATGTTTGAGAGGTATGTTTCTGCTCAAAAGTTGATTAAAAACCACAGGGATGGCCAGCGACAAGGGTTTGCCCACACTGCAGTTGTGCACAAATGATTCCATGTTGGGCCTGATTCTGGGTCCAGTGCAAATCACCATGCAGGTGCAAATGAAAATTTGCCCTTCAATCGAGATCACAGCTGGGGTGGTAATATATCCTGCCCCTCCTCCGCCCTCACACATTTCAGCAGGTAAAACCCGAAGGACATTTTGGAAGGAAAATGCTGTCCATTCTGACATTTGAAATTCCAAATGGAGGAAAACATACAATACTACTGTCTTTTCGATCAACGAGAAGTGGAGAATGTGACTGTTGCAGTTTCCATAGTGTGCTCCTGGCATCCTGAGAGGATTCCAGGCATATTTATTTATTTTATTTATAAAGTTTTATATAGCGCGAACGAAAATCTTCACCCAAATGTAAGTGGGAAATTTGAAAATTCTTTGTGAATCGTATCAAGAGTATTTAACTTATCACTTAAAGGAGACAGGAGTAAACTTGATTATCATTGGGAGTAAAAAAAAATATATATATTGTTTTAAAGTCTAGTATTTAAGCAGAAAAAATGCAATAAAAAATATATTATTTTAAACAATAAATAAATCGTGCTATAAGTAATGCATTATTTATAACTGTATAGGTAACCCATTAAAAGCTGTATTTTCACTATAAAGTGCACCTTCACACCAGACATAAGTGCAGTGCCTTCTTTTGGCACATCAACGCTAATGCCAATGATGTGGACATATCAATAGAATAGAGCGAATGGATAGTTGTAGAGACTCCTACATATCTGTCACTCCCTATTTTGTCTTTTGTGGGTATTTTCCATATCAAAGGAAGGAAAACTGGCCAGAAGGCTTATTCTCTGGTGGACTGCTCCCTCGCTCCAGTTTTCCGATAACTATACATGTCCTCTGAACTAGCCCAAAGCTATGAGGTTATGGCACTCCTTCCATACCAGTGCCCATGGATCTAGTTTAAAACAGTAGGCCTGATTCACAAAGGTAGCTGACACTTTGAGTACATTTACACATTGTAGTAAGTTTGCTGCTTTCAGTATTGACAAACTTCGAGTGTAAACTAACTATAAGAGAGTTAAATGTCTCTACCCCCAGAGTAAAGAATTTGGCTTGCTCTTGTATGAATGAGTGACATCCCTCCCTAAGCCACTCCCTGACCCTTCTGAAAACGTATCTTACACCTTCCTACTCCCATCCCTTTTAGGAGTAAGTCTATCCCTGTGTCCCTACCCAATTTGCTGCTAAACCTATACTTATGTGTGCTATGACTCTGCAGTCTAGGCTTAGAACTAAACACATATTAGAATATGCAAAACAAACATTTTGTAGTATGTTTTGTTGTGCTACATATCATACTACAATGTGCAGTTTGTTAATCAGGCCCAAAGAGTCTTGTGTACAAAATCATCATCACCCAAAAACTACTCTACCTGCCAGAAAACGTCTCGATGACCAACGGGTGACCAAGAGCCTGCAGACCTGCAGACGTACGAATGATCACCCACTGACCATCTGACTAGCCCAGTCACTTCCCATTGCAGGAACATCATCAACCCAACATCAGACAATACAATGTCCTGAGCTGTCGCTTTCGAATTGTCCCCCTCTCAGGTGCAACTGATTCTCTATGTCCCACTCATTCGACTGCAACTGTGATTCATAACCACTTGCACCTCTTCCGCCTGAATTCCATCCCGCCGCCTGACATTCCGAAAGTGGGCCTGTGCTTAGTTACAGCTTCCCACACACTGACTTTCTGCTTAGCTTGGTGACCTTCTTCTCAGAAAACATTTTCATTTCCCTCTGGAGATACGAATAAATGGAGATCAGAGACTCCTTTTTTGGTTGGGTAATATTACCCTGACACTTCTTTCAAGTCTCCAGAACTTGTCTTGTTTAGTTTAAGCCTTTTAATTAAAGCTTCTAATATTGTTTAGATCAACAAAGGAAGTCAACATACTGTACGCCTTATGTTTTTGGAACACTATCATAAACATCCATGTTTTCTGGAAATGTATAGGTAGGTTTGTCTGGTACGCCTCCCGGTTTCTCGTCCTGTTCCCTAGCAACATTTCGATAAACATGGAAACACAGATAAAAATATATATATTGCATTACTTTGCTTTGTACCTTATTGGAACCAGTGATTGTGACAAACCCACATTTGAATACCAGTTTGTTGTAAGTGTTACTGCTCTATTGAGAAAGGGTTTCATCTTGATGCCAAGAACAAGGTCTTCCAGGAGGCACTGCTTCAAAGCTTCAAGAGGAAGATCTTATCCTCTTGCAAAATTAAAATAAAACAAAGTTTCAAATAAGATGGAGGATACTGAACGAGTGCCTTCCAAAGAGAAACACTGCATATGCACTTAGTCGCTCAACTTTTAAGGCAAGGTCAGCTTGAGGAGAAAATAAACTAATTTTAGAAGAGTCAAAAAATACTGCTACACTTCCTTTGAACACCAATCACTTAATAAGTTAATGCATTTCGAGAAGGAGTGTAAGAAAGTAAAGTTTTTGAAGTTGTTGGAGACCATAAATCTACTTTTTGAGGGCAAAGAGCATACAGTAAGAGCTCACTAAAAATGGCTAAGGCTGTTTCTATTCAAAATGGTAGCAGGCTCGGCTGCTTTTCAGCTCTGTGTGGATTCCTGTTGATATTTCTTCATAATACAGAACACACAAACATGAGAATATAGGGAGGCTGGCTTGCAAACTTTCACAAATAAACGTAATTGTAAGTAAGAGGTATTTATATAGCACTTACTACCCCCGACCAGGTGTTGCACAATACTTTGGAACACAAGGTTAGAGTTAAATATTTAGATTACTAATATGTAGTTGTGGTAAATTTGTGCTCTCTTGGTCTTATGCTTTTTGTAATGTTTTGAGTAGGGATAGAATAATGGAAAGGAAACTTGTGAGTTTTTATTGAGAATAGCGGTCATGTGCACCTGTTAGTTGGGTGAATTGGATAAAAAGTAGGGACAAGTTTGAAAAGGATGTTCGGGAGTTCATAGTAGTCAGAAAAGTTTGTGATGAGTCAGAGAGGATGTATGACGTTACAATGCATACTTATACCACGCATACCTTTACAACGCGGTTTTTACAACGCATGCCTTTACAACGCATAGCGCTTTGGGGTGCTGGATAGTGAAAAGTTTAATTTACTATTCCAACTCCAGTCCCCGTGGACACTAGGGAAGGTGTTGGATAGTAAATTAAACGTATTCCCTATCCTAGAGCGCCCCCCAGCGCAATGCGTTGTAATGGTTTGTGTTGTAATGACTGCGTTGTAATGGTAGTGCGTGGTAAAACATTCGTTGTAAAGGTTGTATACCGTCATAGAGGACGGATGGGATAAGGTTGAAGGAAACTATTGTTGTTTCACAAAGTTACAATTTTATGTGTCTGCTGTAAGCAGTGACAAAAGCACGGAACTTAGCCCCGCTGTCCATCAAGCACATAATTTGAAAGCACCTTTGGATTGTAATATTTTTTTGAATGGGAGGAGGAAGCCTGCACTTCCTCTCTGTAAAATACAACCTAAAGTTTGCTGAGGAGTAACTGGTATATTGTATTATAGTGTATTTTAATATTTACAAAACACTTACTACCTCTATGTAGGACGCTGGAGCGTTTGCCTACGATGGTCGCACGCTATATGTAGCAGATAGCGTGGTTAAAAGTGTGTTGTCTTCGTTTTAATCCTGTGTGAGAAGTGTTTCAGTGGCGTGCGTTAGGCCCACTGAGATGCAATTATCGTGTTATGGGACACAGTGTGATGGATGAAGAACTGTGAGAAATAGGGATGTTGTTTACGGTTTTCAGTAAGCTAGCAGCTTTGAACAGCTCTGCAGGTCACTTTATGGTATTTCTAATGTTCATATCCACTTAGTTGGGTAGTGCACTAGGTTGTCTATTCTGAGATATTTTGTTTAAAGTTTATGGTCCTGAGCAGTCATAGGTAAATAAAGTAGCCAATGCAATATGTTCAATGACTGCTGAAACATCCAAGGCTTAATCAATATACCCATCCAGATACAGGCTCTTCCAATACCAGGATCCCATGAAAAAGAAATGAAAGTGTGAAAGGTCTGTAGACAACTGCAAGTCATGGCATAACAATATGTGCAGAATTCAAACATCTGATGATTAGTCGCTTTGGTTATTTTTGAGTCTTGCAGAGTACAGTATGTCTCATTACGGTGGTTTCTGGTTTTTTTTGTTTGCTTGTTTGTAATGGGGTGGATTGGCAGTATCAGACAAGCTCGCTATCCCGATGTTATCACATAAGGTTGATTAAAAACCAGCAGTTAATGTTGACCGGTACTTAAATTGAGTGATACAGATGGTGTGTCAGATATGTCAATAAAAATGTAGTTTGTGACAAAGCCTGCAACCGGGAGGGATTTGTGAAGCTTAGGGAAGGCCTTCGATTGTATCGCTAACTGTATCACTGGCTGTTGGATGCTTGTTTGAAAAGGACAGATTTAAGTCTTCCCTGAACAAATGTTAGTGCGCTTGTGATCTGATTGTGATAGGAAATTATTCCCGTTAATAGTCCTTAGAACACTTTTTTTATTTTTTCTACATACACAGACTAGGGGCCCCATTACGATGGCACCGTAACCGAAAATGGGACCGACCGCCAGAGGTGCGACGTTCCACGAGGCCATTAGGATGCGCCGGCCACACTGTTGGGCGCATTCTGACCTTTAACATTGCAGACGGTGCTGCTGGGTGCAGCTCCGCCAGCAATGTTAAAAGTGCATGGTTTGCATTACCATGCACAACGTAACAGGCCCCGCGCGGTGCCTGCCACCTTGTGTATGGCAATGTACCCCTCAAGTTCAGCCCGCCACCCCTTCACCACCCGGGGCCCTGTAATGGACCCCCAAAGCAATTTCCGCAGGTCTTTCCATGGCGGCATCGCCGCCGTGGAAAGGCCTTTAAATTTACATATCATAATATGGATGGCTGTGCCTGCTTGGCACCGCCACCATATTATGCCCCAGATCCTCACGGCAGGCAATCGAAACGATTGCCAGCCGGCAGTAGACTGTCTTTCCGTCCGCCGCGGTACTCCTGCTATACTTATATGGTGGGGATACATCAGGTACAGATGGTGGGAGGTTTGCCACGGCCGGCCCGGCAGTGGCGATCCGCCCGCCATTATAATAGGCCCCTTAGTGTTCTTGCTCACTCTGTGTTTTTTCTTTCGAGACTACAATGTATGTGATTGTATGTGACCATGTTTTGAACATGGGTGTTTTAGGGTGCCTGTCAAGGTGTTTTTTTATATAACGGGTAAAGTAACAGTAGTCCGTTCTACCTTATTACTGATGTATGCAAAGTTTTGCAAACAGCATCATGTCCTTGTTCTGCTCTCTAATGTATTGCTCTGTTCAGATTGCATTTGGTCAGTGCTGTATGCTTGCTTTATTGATTTCCGAGTTGCCGTTGATGGCGTGGTCAGGGACCTATTGCAGGTAACGATACCCAATTGGGAGTGCCTCCCCTGTGAGCCAGGTATTTTATACCAACATATGGGTTTAAGTCAAACTAGATCAAAATGATACCCTACCTCAAAAGATAACCACCAACCAAGGGTAAAATAGGGGTGTGTGTTGGGCCCGTTAATTAAACTATATGTGGCAGAACTGGGCAGTTCCCTTTATTCAATCAATAGGCCCCAACCCAATGGGGAGCATGGATGGTCCAATGCTCAAATACCTTTGTGATATTTCAGTATAACACTGATTGGGCTTGAAAGGTTGCTCCTGTCACTCAAGACCTTTGGAAAACATAAGAGGTTGAAAGTAAACACTGCCAAAACAATAATAATAATAATAAGACAATTGAGAAATGTAACATCTTTGAAGTTAAGAAAAAAGTTGATAAGGAGTCAAAAGACATAAAAATGACAACAAAGAAAAGATGTATGCCTGCTTAGTAGACAACATTTACACTGGTATTGGGTCATTTGACGGTCAGGTAAACCTGATAACTCAGATAAGGCGGAAGTTCTATTCTTTGGTCCTAAAACCATACCGACTTCAACCTCTGGTGGCCACTTGAGATTGGCAATCTGCTTTGTCCTGCTCCTGTGGTCAGAAACTTGGGGGTTAAATTTGATGCAGAGCTTACCTCTGAACCTCAAAAAAAATCTCTGTCTAGTTTCTGTTTCCTGACTCTTAAATCTCTGAGAAGTATGATGCATTGTATTCCTGTGGAGCAGCAGAAGACTATTGCGCATGCCTTGATCGTTTCTAAACTGAACTAATCCTATAGGCTATATCTTGGAATCTCTTCCTTTCTTACACAGCGGCTGCAGATTATTCAAAACGCTGCTGCCCAACTGATCCTGAAACTTCCTCCCTGGTGTTCTATCTCTAAACACCTGCGTCAGTTCACTGGTTGATGATTGGCAAAAGGATTCAGTTTAAGGCCTTCATTTTTGCTTTTAAGATCTTTAACTCCAGGGGCCCGTTATATCTTAAGCATCAGTTCAAACTCTCATCCCAGGTATGATCCCTTCGCTCTAATAATCTTAGTCGTTTCAAACCCCTCGTATTTTTAAATACAGAAGAGGTGGTTGTTCCTTTGCATATCTGACAGCCAGACTGTGGAATGCCTTACCTGTGGCTTTAAGAAGCTGCCCATCTGAAACAGTCTTCAGGAAAAGGATTAAAGTGTTTCTCTTCGACTCAGTAATAATCCCCTCCTGAGCTGGTTTCTGCCCTTGAACTCAGTGGACACTCTCACAGTTAGCGCCAGTACACCTTTTTAGGTAGCTGTGCGCTCTATAAAATGTATTGTTGTTCTTGGTAATGAGGACAGCAAACAATCAAAAAAAATTTGATCACCCGTTCTAAATTGGGATGGCTAAACTCCGACGGCACACACTCCGTAGAGCCATCAGAGGAGTATTTCAGCAATTGAGCCGAAGTAGGCTCCACCATAGACATACTTAACCCCTTCCACGCTGATGACGAGCTGGGCTCGTCATGGCGTAGCCTCCTCGCACGCTGATGACAAGCCCAGCTCGTCACGTAACATGCGATTTAAGAAATCTCAGCGCAGGAGCGGAATTCCGCTAGCGCGCATGCGATCCGCAAGCCTCTAAATCTGGAATAAAGACTACATAATCCCCCCTCTTCCACACTCTAAATCAGCCTCTTAGTATGCTGCAACCACAACATTTGGTAGCACTGGCAAAGAGCTCCTAAGAAAGCTTTAGGGCCCAGCAATTTATTTTTAACAAATGAAGCAATACTTATCATAAGAATTGCCTAGGTCCATTTGAGTACCAAAAGTTCTGAAGAGCTAACCTAACCGTGATGATTTTATGGATCATTAAACTTAAATAAAACTATGTTAAACTCTAAAAAAAATTGGTAGTAGCTCTACTGTTAAAAAAAATGTTCTGTGTGATGCAGACAATATAAAATGCAAAGGGCCTCATTGTGATTGTCCTTGATCCTCCCGAAAGGGGTGAAAAAATGAGTTTGCTTCCAAATCAGAAATTCCAGTACCAGTTTAAAGCACTCTGGGATTGTTATGGTGCACATTTTGTCATGAAAAACTGGAAAGAAGAGAAATATGCAGAAATCGGGTTTGTAAACTACAATAGAGTATGTTATGCCTCATTCAGGCCTCCCCAGCTGATATCCAACCGGTAATTCCGATCCGTGGAAGTCTTACCGCGCAAAAATACCAGGGCACCTGTAATGAAGCTCAGTGATGGCGGCTTACTTCCTGCATCTGGTTCAATCCGTTTAAAATGGCGCGGATTTCAAACTGCACCATCACACGCACAAACTCTAAATGATGTTAGTGCACACACGTATGATGTTAATGACTTATTTGTGCTAAGAACGTCATTTGAAAATCTTATTCGGCTAGGTAAGATCAGATTTAACCGAATAAATATGATCTTACCTGGCTACCTTTCTCTACCTTCTTATCCTCTTATCCCCCTCCCTAACCTTTCCCTCCTTTTTCTCTCTCTTCCCCTTTTTCTCTTTTCTTTTCTTATCTTTCTTTCTCTCTACTATTTTCTTCCATTTCATATTTTATCTGAACCTTTTTTCATCTCCACTTATCTTTCATGATTATCTCATATTGGTTCTGTTCTATGTCATGCTGTTATATTATGCTGTACTATTTTTCTTAAACAAAATAAAAACCTTATTAAACTGAAAATCTTATTCGGCTGAAAGGACATAAGAATGTGCACAGACTGAAGTCTTGACTTTGTTTGCCAAGGGTACATAATCAGAAATGACCCATGGTTTGTGAGAAAGGGCATGCCATACTGCGAGGCCAAGACTGAGCGGCAGAGCGCTGTCTTTGGCATTCAGAATGACTAACGCGATTATTACTGCAACAATACGAGTATTTTAAGAGTGTATAAATGTGTACTGCACACAGAGACCGGAAGTGATGGAACACTTCTTTCCACATAATCTTCTTGGCTTCGAATTGCAGCCGTGCATGTGGGAAACAGCAAATCTACTGGTGGGAAGTTTACGTACTTGTAGGAGAGGGAAACCACCGACCTGTAAACGCTCCGGGCTGCCAGTGAGCATGTTTTGAATACAATAACTTAAAGGTCACGGTACATACACTCCATTGTGATGGAATGAAAAGAGCGACGCATGCTTAACCTCCGGGCTGCACCTCCCAGGCTTAGCCTGTGCAACGCTCTTTTATCACTTGAGAATGTTCTGCCTTGAAAACGTCACTCTTCAGACTGATAAACACAAGGGTGCCCGTGCCCCAAGGATTAACACTTTCAGAATAAGTCACGCTGCGCTGGGGTTCTTCTCAAGCCGAGTTGAAGGAGACGTCAGGTGTTTAAGAGGGGGATCCCATTAAGGTCAATGGGGAATTAACACTTTTTTGGAGGGTTCTAAAAGTGGGTGACTCTATTAATGTCTATGGAGGCATTTTGTTTGTCATGGAGATGAATAGAAGTGAAAAGTGGGTGACACCTGCCAGGCAACAGGTGCGTTGACAGGTATGTGTTGAAGTAAAGGATTGTATGACGGAACAACACAGAGTAATACTCTGCAAGCCTTTACCATGCATTTTTTTTTTAGATCGCATATGCTTTTACATTTGCCTTTGCCACACATTATGTATATATAATGTGTGCAACGCACCACCACAAGAGCGCCATCACTCTCCAACCTTGAATTACTGTGCAACTCGGTAAAACGAAAAAGGAGAATGCTGTGCCGCCGAGGACTGGCCTCGGTATTGGGCCCGAGTCAGCTTTGAAAGTGGGCTGACATGGGGAAACTTTTGCCGGTGAATGTTGGAAAATTGTAATATCAATGAGTATTGTCGCAACAGTATGTAAAATGCACCGCCAACTGGAGGGATGTAAATGTGATAACAGCCGTCTGAACCACAGGCCCCATAATGCAATGACAAAAGGAAATGAATTCAAAAGGAGAACACCATCAGAGGAAATGAATTCAATTTGAAAACATCGGACTGTGAAACAAACGGCGTGTTTAGGTGCAAGGCTCACCTTAGAAAAAGTTCAATGTGGAACGAAACGCGTCAGGACTATGCCTAATCCTGTTGTAATTCATCATTAAAATCGGCAAATGTAAAGTTTCGTGTGCAGCTCAAATTTCTTTCCAGCTGGGGAGAAAATGTGGAATATATATATATATATATATATATATATATATATATATATATATATATATATATATATATATATATATATATATATATATCTATGTGTGAACAAGAGCACTTGATGCTCGAAACGCGTCGCTGTTGAAAGGTCATTAATAAATCTTACCTTGCCATGAGCCGTGGGGTCCGTTTCTTCATTTCGCCGCTGTGGTGGAGGTTTTGAAGATTGCTGCTATATATATATATATATATATATATATATATAGCAATGGCTTTTATTTGCGTTACAACAAAAAATGTTAAACTGTTTAAGTACTGGTATTTATACTATTTATCCAGCTTGTTTTCCATATGTCGCAGTATGAAGTGTGTCTACCATGTTTATGATCACATGATGTGTGGGAGGGGCGTGCACCAGCTTTTCACTTGGCATTATAAAAAGCAAAATTGTAACAGAAAGTCTTATGCATGTGAACAAGGGCTTGCAGCCCGAAACGCGTTATGCATTTCCTGCATTAACTTCTTACCTGGATTAAAGACCTGTCATCCATTTTGTGGTCCGTCTCCTGCTTTGCGCTTCGCCGATCTGTGTGGTTGGAAGATATATATATATATATATATATATATATATATATATATACATACACATATATATATATATATTCACAAACGTGCTTCAGCAGCAGTATGCAGATCCCGCCCTGCCTCAAAAAACTCTCGGACACGGACCTTTAAGTTAGTGCTGGTATTTATTTTTCTGTAGCAGAATTATGCCGCATGACGTTTCGGCTCCGTGGAGCCTTGCTCATATGATAACGTTCATCTGTAACACACTCAAATTTAAAGTGACAGTGCCCATTTCGTATACACCACGTGACGGTGACAAAAATAGAAATAGAAGACAAAATGACCATCAGCCGAATACAATTGCATGATAATCCATTATTCCATAGCAAGAAAGAGTGCATAGGTCGTACCAATCCATTATTAATCCTGTCGGGTACTGCATATCAATATTATAGCTGTAAAATACCCGTTTTATGTTAGCTAATCAAATGATGTAATATGAGACATCTGTTTGTTAATAGTTACAACCAATAGTAATACAAGAAATATAGTAATTCAAAACTTCAAAAATTCAGAAGTTGTCTGCAACACAAACTAATTAATATACAACCGTATTTGTTATAGGTAAAATACTGGTCATTCATATGGGTCATATTATCATAGTTTGCAAAATATCCCTTTTGCGGAAAATAATGGCTTAATATCAGATGTCATCCATTAATAAAGTGCATAAACGTGCTAAAATGTGTAAATACGCAATGTAAACAATGTTTTTCTGTCATCATGACATTTATGAGTGCATGTAATACAAGCCTAATACTTTTTCTCCGTTTAGACGATAACCATCCTACATTTGCCAATTGAATGGCTATATATTGATAAAACAATGTCATTAAAAAAAATATACCTTCTGATGTGCAAAAATGCAAAATAGTGCAACATAGCAAATCTTGTGCAAATATATGGCTTGCATCCAGTTGCAGATAGAATCGATATACCATACATCGGAACCAGATATTATAGATAACTACGGTTGACCAATTTCATCTTGGGTTAATACGAAATGCAAATGTGTCTCTGTTAAAGCATCCCTATGAAAGCTGATAAATAGTAACATCTTATATCATATCTTTTGCTCTATTGGGTCACGTCTTCTAAAACCAAGATTAAACATTTAATAAGAAAACTAATAAGAACTGTGCTGGACACCAAGTGAAAAATGTGTAATTGAGGTAACAGGTGTGGTCCACCTTATGAACATACACCTAAAAAACAAGCCCAAAAGTATACTAATGTTTAAAAACAGTACATTTTCATTTTCTGGCAGCAACTGTATATGATTCCTCTTTTAAAGAGGATATGATGACTTGCTGAAATATATATACATTACATAGGTTATGCAAAAAGTATCAGGGGGTCACTGGAGCCCTCCAAATAAAGCAATATTAGACCATCGATAGTTTATGTGGACTAATAATATCCCCGGCTGGGGATAATCGATACCACCACAAGGGTGAGTCAGTAGTAGAATGACAGGTGGCATAAATACTGAGGGATAAGAGCTCAAGTCTAGTCAGTTACCTCATCTGGTTGCCTTACGATTCCTGAAACTAATATAGTGCCCAACTACTGCCTGGCGGTACTGAAGATTTAAGGTAAACACTTGCACATGTCTTCAGTTACATTGAGACCTCCTGGAGACTTATTATCTAACTGTAATATGTATCGAGTCTCCAATTTTCGATGTTTGGCCTCCCTGTCCCTTCCTCGTCTGCTGGCTTTGACACCGTCAATAACAAAATATTTGAGGCTGGTATTGTCACCCTGATGTACATCGCGGAAGTGTCTAGCCACCGGATCCATGTTATCCTGGTTGGCTATTGCCCTTAGATGCTGAAGTATGCGTTTGTGCACAGCCAGCTTTGTACTCCTGACATACTTCAACAAACAAGGGCATTGCAATACATAGATGGCGTATTCCGTCTTGCACGTTAAAACTTGGGTGATTGGATGTTCCTGACTACTGAACCCTTCGGTGTCAGTTTTCTTATTGATCCCGTGTACACAGGATTTGCTGATTTTACATCTGAAAAAGGTACTGTTATTTTGCAGCCACGTTGTTTTTTCAATATATATATATATATATATATATATATATGTACAATGTTTTTGTGGGGGGAGACCCCCAAACCTCCGAACTTACATTAAATGTGTAATAAAGGCATATGCTGTAAAAGCATATGCATTCTAAATATGCCTAGTAAACAATGCGCGGTAAAGGTACAACGAGGTAAAAACTTCGTTGTGAAGGCTGTTTCCTGAAGTACAGGCAAACATGAAAGGGGAACAACTTGCAAGACTGTGGCACATGTCCGAGCATTTAGTGGCACTAGTAGCAATGCGGACTGAAGAACTTGTGGTGCATCGCAGTGCTGGCTCTCTTCAGGTTAGACCAGGGGTCTCCAACCTTTTCTGTAACAACAGCCACTTATGTGCAGTAAAAATCACCTCGAGCTACTAATAATATTAGCGTTGTATTAGTGACCACACCAGACAATATTCCATGAGTGGTTCCATATGTAAGATTACCAGCTGTGATCACCTCAGGATTGCCAGCAGCATTATAAAAAAAGGCTTGACCAGTTTTAAATGCCTAAAACAAAGTATGACATAGCAGTGATAGCTGCAATGCCCCTGGAACCAAGGTTCGGATATTACTAATATGTCTATCCAAAGCCATATTATTTATCACTCAAATATCAGCTTTAAATATATTTTGAAAATGTAGCCATTTTTCTTGAAACATCAGCTAATGAGTTCTGAAAATACACACATTTTAATCTCAAATACGCTCTCTTAATTTTGGTATATATATATATATATTAATTCAATCAAGTTAAAGTGTCTAATTGAGGAAGCGGGGTGGCACACAAGAGAGCTACTTATAAGCAGGTGAAGAGCTACCAGTAGTTCACAAGCTACTTGTTGCAAAAGCCTGGGTTAGACTAACACAAATTGATTAAAGTAGTACATTACTGCACTGAAATATTTTTCATATTATTATTATCATCTCAGTTATAAGTCTATAGTGAGATCTGTCTGTTCGTGCCCTATCGTCTTGTCCCTCAAGAACGAGACGTTTAGCGTGTGATCATGACCAGAGCCACCAGAAGCAAAAAGGCAGATAAAACTACTGATATAACTGGACCCATTGACTTATTCCTAAATAAGGCCAATGCCGTCATTGATAATACCATCCAATTAATAGATCGACGGGTGTCCCACGAACTGGAGATGGCCAGGAAAAGATCATCAATGGGCCCGTTGGCCTCAGCACAAACCCCAATGCAAAAGGGTCCGATCATGCCCCTGTTGAACCAAGCAAGTGCACTAGTTCACACAGTTCCAAATACTGTGGACCTGTCAGCAACACAGTTATCACTAGGTCCAGATTCTGATTCTGTGGAGGATCTGGAAAAAACACCAGATTTACAACTCCTACACAATCATGAAATGGCTTTAGAACCCAACTCCATGGGGGATAGGGAGGGTGCCATACCTAAGAGGTTAAACAAGGGGTTGAATTCATATGAGCTTACATCAGCTCCACCTAACGGTGTGAACCCCTGCAACCCGAATAAGAATAGTAACAACATCGTAGTGCTGCAAACCCCACCACCAACCAATAGTGTGATCACTAACACGCCCCCACAGAATATCACGCCACTGGGGAACCTAGAGACACTAGGCGCAGTAGGTGGTATACAAAAACCATGCACCACATGTGTGACACTACATGACTTTCTTACAAATAGTATGGGGGAACTGTTAAAATACCATCTGAAACCCCTGGAGAAAAGTATAAGGATAATCGAAAAACAACTCGCTAAACTAAATACTCCTGCATTTACCCAGAAGTCACTGAGTACCCTAGATATGGGGGAGGGGAAAACCAAACAGCCAAGTAAACCGGTTAAACCGGCCAAACCAACTCAACCACCCACTTTACCAGCTGTGTGCCCAAAGCCCCGTGGACAAGACAAAGAAGGAAACACCCAGACTACTAAAAGTGTCAAACAAAACCCACAAAACACCCCCAAACCCCAAACTGTAGAGGGGAAGGGCCAACCCGTTACCACCAGTGATAACGTACAACCCACCCCAGCCCTAGTGGCTCTAAATACTCAGTTAGCCAACCTAAAGGAGACCTCACATAAATCACAAAAAACTCAGCCCCTCCAAGCTCAGGGGAAACAGAGGACGGGTTCTAGATTCAGGCGGCCGTACCACCTTCCACCTGAGGCTACCCCGTTCACTGTTGTCCTAACAGGGGTCTCAGAATTGCCAGAGGGCTCGGACGAGCCCCCGTGGTCACTGAGAAATAAAGTTCTGCAATGGCTTAGCCAAAACAGACCTATACAGCCATCGCATCTTAGCAGAATCAACTCAGTTAGAAGAGTGTTTTGGATTGGGGACACGAAAAAAAGCCTACAGGGTGACTGTGTTATTGTCAATTGTGACGATCCTGCCATGGTTGACTATATCTCTTCTTGGCCAGCGCTTGAAAAAAGGGGGGGGGGGGGTGGACGTACAGCGTCTTTCCTTCTTCTACCCACCGTTAAACATTCCCAATTACGAGAATACAACTGGTTGGGATGACGTCCAAGACTGGCCTTGGACACAGGTGGGGTACACCAATAGAAGCAGAAATAGGAACAACAATAGCCGTTGGAACAGAGGCTGGGATTCTCGCCCCTGGTACCATAGTAGAGGCAACCCAAATTTTGATTATTGGGGGGGGTTCCCACAAGGAACAGATATGACTGCTTAGACATGGTCGATTGACCAACAAAGGTTACAACAGGGGTATCAGAAGTCACGGCCGCCCAATTAAAGACCTATGATGTCCCCCCCCAGGTAGAAAGCACAAATCCTGTGACGACAGAGAGCACACTAGTGAAAGACACGGGTGGTGGAAACTGGTCAGGCCAGCAGCTAATAGAAAAACCCAGTATGCCAAGGAGGGAGAGAGGACTTGGGCCCACAACTGAAATTACCAGCACAATCCCATACTTGAGCACAGTAGATAGGACTAAGACCCAAATTGATAACGAGATTGAAGCCCCGCCCGTGGGCATTGTCTCACTAATTAGGCAGGAAGAACCCCGTCCAACCAATGAGGGGAAATGTTCGCTAAAAATAACATCATGGAACATTGCTGGGCTCGCGAAAAAAGTGCGGGACCAGCCATTCCTAACTTTTATGGAGAGGCAGGACATAATCTGCCTACAGGAGTGCTGGGACCCAGATGAGACCCATATTGAGGGTTTTAGCACTTTCTACGTTCCTTCAATCCAGGGTAACCGAGGCAGAGGCTCTGGGGGACTGTGCATTTTTACTTCTAACCTCTGTAACTTAGAACAGAATATATATGAGGCAGGTGGGCCAAAAACAGGTGTAGGGAGCTCATTACAAGGCCTGTTTATCAAATCAAAGGGGCGATCCTATTTCCTGATAAACCTCTATAATAACGTGCCAAAAGTTGAGGTTAAAACTCTAATAGCGGAACTGGATTCACTGCTAAAGAGAGGCGGCCAGGCGGCAGACTGCTTACTCATAGCAGGGGATTTCAATTGTCACCTATGTCCCTATAGTCAAACAAAAAACTGTGGCATTTTTGATTTAAAAGGGGATCCCACTACGCACTTTGAACATTCCTTAGGAGGAAATTTGTTAAACCAATTCATGCATGAATGGGATTTGGCCTTTGCAAATGAACTCTGCCAGCCACCCGTAGCGTTTCAAACAACCTTTTTTGGCCATGGGGCAGGCACTGTAATTGACTTTATCCTAGTTTCCAACAGGAATCAAGGCTGGGTGGGGGGCTTTGACACGGAGGGTTTAGCAATAAGCGACCATTTTCCTATCAGTACCTCCCTTAAACTAGGGAAACCTGGTACCCAAAAAATAAGTACCACGAATATACTGCATGGTCGTTCAGTGGCGTTGGCCAGGAAAAATAGCTACGCTATTAAATGGGCAAAAATTGAACCCATAAACTTTCTAAAAGATTTACTACAGAAAGAATTTAGACAATTTACCACCTGTCTGGAACTAAGTACCAACCCCGAGCAAATTATACAGGTATATGATGAGATTAAAGCTACAATAAACACTAAGCTAACTAAAAAATTAAAGGTAGGGGATGAAACGAGAATACATGGCTGGTTTAATCGAGCCTGTACTAATGCACACAAAGCACTGTTACAGGCTCTAAAGACCGTACCTAGGGATAGCGGCCGAGTCAAGGAGGCCAGACAAGCTTATAAGCTGACCCTCCTAACTAGGAAGAAAGAACTTAAAAACGCAGCTTGGGAAGCCCTGATAAAGGCAAGCGCATTAAGGGACAACACGTCTTTCTGGAAAGAAATCAATGCCCCCTTCTTTCTGGATAGGAAGGTAGACTCCCTGGAAATAGGCATATCGGAAGATGTCTGGGTCAATCATTTTACTTCCCTCTATAAGAAAGAATCACTTGATTTGATCCCACAAGAGGAGATGGACGCGGGGAGAGAGCTTCTTTCACAGTCACAGGGAAATTTTCCACTAAAAGTAATGTTCACCCCTGCAGACCTGGAACAAGCGATCTCCCAGAGCGCAAGTTTAAAGGCCCCGGGGCCTGATGGAGTCCCTATTGATCTGTTTAAAGGGAACGTAGACCTCTGGGCCCCCTTACTAGCAAATGTCCTCAATGCTTACACCAAACTAGGCTTTCCCAACACATGGAATGAAGCGATAGTCATCCCAATATTTAAAAAAGGGGACAGACAAGACCCAAAATGTTATCGCCCCATTTCCCTGTTAGATAATTTAATGAAGGTAGCAGGCAGGGTGTTGCTAACCAAACTACAAACCTGGTCCAAGAGCAACGGGATACTATCAAAATTCCAATACGGTTTTAAGTCGGGCGTGGGAACCATAGAGCAGGGTTTAAACCTGTCCCTTATAATAAATAAATACATTGGATCAAAAAAAGGGAACCTGTTCCTAACATTCGTCGACTTAACCTCGGCATTCGATTGTTTGGATCATGGAATCTTGTGGAAAACCCTGACCAAAATGGGGATAGATAAAAACATTTTAAGTTTTATCCAGGAACTGTACAGAGACGCAGGCGCCACGGTGAGATTTGGCAAAAATGGCGAGCAAACCAGAAAATTTCCAATAGCAAAGGGTGTTCGCCAGGGTTGCATTCTCGCACCATTTTTATTTAATTTGTACATAAACGAGGTGGCAGTTTCCATGAATAATCTGGAGGTTGATTACCCTAAGATAAACGGACTCGCAGTCCCTCTACTGTTATACGCTGATGATGCGGTGATTATGGCCCGCACTCAACGGGGACTCCAAAAGGCACTAACGGGCTTCGCAACCTTCATGAGCTCTAGAGGCCTAAAAATAAACGTGGGGAAAACTTTCACGATGTCATGCACCACCAGAAAAAAAGTACCAGACTGCAAAACCTATGTTAATGATTCAAAGATAGCAATGTCCAAAACCTTTTCTTACTTGGGTATTATTTTTAACAATAGAGGGACATGGTCTGCAGCGATTACCTCCCAAAATTTGGCCTTTGCCCGCGCAATAGGGGCGGTTAAGCAATTTGCCAAAAAACTTGGCGGGAAACCGGTAGACACACTACTTAAGATTTATGCAGCAAAATGTGTATCTACAGCTGTCTATGGGGCGGGGATTTGGGGACTCGCAGATAGCTCTGAAATCCAAAGGGTGGAGAATGCTTTCCTGAGGTATCTCCTAGGAGTTCCGCGCTCCACATCCACTACTATTTGCCACAACGAACTTGACAGATCCCATATTAGTGATCTGATAAAGATAGCGCCAGTCATGTTGTGGCACAAGATCTGGACATGTGAGGACACGACCTTTAATAGGGAAGTAATTCATGATTGTCTGCAGCAAGTGAATGGCGCTAAACAGCCATGGCTGGCCTATGTTAAAAAATTCCTGAACTCCATAGGCCAACCAGAATTCTTTTTAGACCCAACCTCATGTGCCCAAATCTCAAAAAAAGTATTAAAAGAGACATGTCTTGGTCTACTGGAGGAGAGGAGATATTATCTGGATGGGAATAAGTCTACTATTATAGCCCATCGTCAGATCCTCCATGATCATGGTCTTCATCCTTATTTGGCGCCAAATTTCTCTTGTTATCACAGAATGCTTTTAGCACGTTTGAGGACAGATTCCTTTTTCAGGCTAACGTTCCCTGCCCCAAATGATTGGTCAGTGAAACTGATAAAATGCCCGTGTGATGGAGTAGCTACCCAGACTAACATACATTGTATCCTATTCTGCAAGTATTATCAGTGGGGGAGAAAAAAACACCTGTTGCCTCTACTAAAGCTGTGGGGCGTGAGAAGTTGTAAAGCAGCCCTCCATAGATTGTATTTGCTTCATGATGAGCTTACTATTGGAGTGATGATAAAATTTTTGTCGTTCATTATAAAATGTAGAGGGTCTATGAGAAGCGAGTAGAAGGCTGAGGGTTTGTAGGAGTATTATTCTGTGCCTAATAACACCATATAATACATAAATATGTTATATTTACCTCAACCTCCTATCAAGTTAATGAATTAATTTTTGTACCAAACGTTTTAGAAATTTTTTTTATGGTTTTTAATACTAGACTAATTGAATGACTAGCGTAACGAATAGGAATTTTTTTGTACTTAAATGTTTAATGTTGGTGTTTTAATTGTATTTTGTAATGTTTGCTTATATGGTGTTTGTCAAATACCGAATAAAGCTATCTTTGAACTTTGAACTTTGACTGAAGAACTTGTGGTGCATCGCAGTGCTGGCTCTCTTCAGGTTAGACCAGGGGTCTCCAACCTTTTCTGTAACAACAGCCACTTATGTGCAGTAAAAATCACCTCGAGCTACTAATAATATTAGTGTTGTATTAGTGACCACACCAGACAATATTCCATGAGTGGTTCCATATGTAAGATTACCAGCTGTGATCACCTCAGGATTGCCAGCAGCATTATAAAAAAAGGCTTGACCAGTTTTAAATGCCTAAAACAAAGTATGACATAGCAGTGATAGCTGCAATGCCCCTGGAACCAAGGTTCGGATATTACTAATATGTCTATCCAAAGCCATATTATTTATCACTCAAATATCAGCTTTAAATATATTTTGAAAATGTAGCCATTTTTCTTGAAACATCAGCTAATGAGTTCTGAAAATACACACATTTTAATCTCAAATACGCTCTCTTAATTTTGGTATATATATATATATATTAATTCAATCAAGTTAAAGTGTCTAATTGAGGAAGCGGGGTGGCACACAAGAGAGCTACTTATAAGCAGGTGAAGAGCTACCAGTAGTTCACAAGCTACTTGTTGCAAAAGCCTGGGTTAGACTAACACAAATTGATTAAAGTAGTACATTACTGCACTGAAATATTTTTCCATGCAGCGCAGAGCTCCACCATTTTCTGTTGAATAAAGCGCAAATAACAAGTGTAAATTAATTGTCAGGGCCGACTAGGCATAAGATTTAACAGTGCAACATTTCTCTGCTGCTGCTGCTCTGAGACCATGTCCGGGTCAAAGAGAGGTCACATGGTTGTCAGGGTAATGGCTCAGACATGTTGGCAGCAGCCTCCTCCTGATTTCTGCCAAGTGGCCGCACACACAGTTATGATGGTTGTTCTTGCACCGTGAGCGAATGAAGTCAAGATATGCTCTCTTCCTTTCAGATAAGTCCTTCAAATCCCCCCACTATTACTGGCACTGACCGACTGCGCCCCACAATGGAGAGAGAAATTTGAGTCCCATCAAGCTTCATAGGGACCAACCATGATCTGTAATACAGTGTACCCGGCCACGTACATTGAAGTCGGTTGGACTCAAAAGCAAAAAAAAGGAGGAGGGAAAACAAGCATTGGCAAAGCCAAAAGGTTTCTAAGTCTCACCTATACAACAGCCTTTGGCTTTGCCAAGGTTTTTAGCCATGTTGTAGAGTGGAAAAGATTGGCATAGAGTGCTGTACAGTGGAATATCGTAAAGTAGAGTACAGTGGAGTGCCGTAGATTAGAGTGAAGTGTCATAGAGTGAAGTGTCGTAGAGTAGAATCTAGTGGAGCAGAGTGGAGTGGTGTAGGATAGAGTGATGTAGAGTGGGTTAGAGAGGACGGGTGAAGAGTGGAGGTGCATATGTTGTAACTGTTATTTATATTGCATACAACTCATCCGAGAAGCAGCAGTCACAAATAATCAGCTAAAACAATTCCGTTTTAAGTGGCGTTATGAATTTAAAATGATTATAACACTGAGATATTTGAACGGGTAGAGCATTCCAGAAAGAAGGGGCTAGGTAAGAGAAAGATCTGTCCCAGACCAAGACTTTTTCATCCGAGGAACTGTCAACAACATTTTAGCACACAATCTTAGGGCTTTTCCTGGACAGTAAAGAGTAAGCTTCGAAGATAGATAACAAGGCCCCTTTCCCAATAGCGCTTTGTGAGTGAAATAAAAGATTTTGAAAATTATCCTTTTAGGAACAGATAACCAATGTAGAGAGGGTAAAATGGGGGCAGATGTCGAACTTGCAGAGACGTTACAGATTAAGCGGGCTGCCGTATATTGCACCTCCTGTAATTTAGTTGATAGAGACTCACTGATAGAGGCAAGTAAAGCATTAAAGTAGTCCAGGCGACTCACACCTAAGGCCTGGACTAAGGATACGCTTGTAAAAAGCGGAAGAGGAAAAGCCCTCCAGTTAGCGTAACAAAAGAAAGCACAAACCTGGCAAACCTTTTCTTTCATATTTAATGGTAATGAATTAATAAAGCGCACTTACACCAAAATATGCGTCTTGGCACTATTGGCAAGAACCCTAAGCATTGTCAATAATTAAATACAAAAGCAATCCAAACTTAAGGAGTACAGGCCCGTTGGTCTAAAGAGAAAAGTCAGGTTTTAAAATCTTTTTGAAATTGCAAGACATTAGGTTTTGCCAGTAAATTACACCATTTTGCTGCCAAGTAGGTAAAGCTGCTCCCACCCCAAGCAGCTTTTCTTATTCTGTGTACTTGGACTATATTGGCAGTAATACATTGTAAGTACGGAGGTGTGGGAGTGCAGGACGGATATACAGACGTGGAGGCTGGATATGTTTTCGAACAGATAGGCTTTTATTATCAATAGACACAGTTTCCTGTTTAATATGGCTATCACGAGTCTTTTTTCCAATATCAAGGTGGCTTGTCGCAGTGGCCTCGACTGTTCCTCCCTCCTCAGGTGATAGATGGATGGGGTGGTCTTCGTAGTCGTCCGTGGTGTCACTTACCCGGAGGCTCGCCCAAGAGAAAAGAAAAAAGGAAGCCTGTCAGGTCACTGTGCTATAGAATTATGCCCGTCACCTACACCCAGTAGTGCTCAAGGACTATGGACTGTGAGGGAAGGAAGGGGTTATGGAAATGGCGGGTATAGAATGAGACCTTGTTGGGGTTGGGTTGTCAGGAATTCGAATACCGAGATAGGGTTGGAAGACAGGTGGGGTAATGTAGTGCGCAAGATAAACAAACGTGTTTCCCCTTTTCCATGCACCAGCGGTCTTCCTCTCCTCCCCCTACTGCTTCCCTTAACAACACTCTCCCCGGTATAGAGCACTTACATGGCTCTGCCGTAACTCTCCTGAGTTACGGCCGCTCTCCAGCGTCCTCTGTTGGAATCCACCACTCCTCCGTCCAGTGGTCGTCGGGTTCCTGCTTCTCCTGGTGGCGCTGGCTGGTTTCCGTCTCCTGGTCGCGCTGGCTGGTTTCTCTCCTCTCTCTCTCTCTCTCTCTCTCGGTTCTTCGTCCCGCTCTTCGGTCTCGGCGTCCTGCTCCACACTTCGCGTTCTCGGCCCCTCCTTCCAGCCAGTCAAAGACGCCTCTTCCTGTCCTGACCTCCTCTTTATTGGCTGAACTCGAGCGTTTCCGGGGTCAGCTCCATCTCCTTGTGATACTGAGTCGCTCTGCAAGGAGAGAGGAAAGGTACGCGTTGGCTGCCAGGTACGTGTCTTTCCCGTTTCCGCCTGTGTCCCTCTCCTCCGCGCGAAGGATCCTGGTTGCTTTAGTCCCGATCTCCCGTGGCTCCCCTTCTCACAGGAGGGATACTGGTTAAAGATTTCCTGAAAGAAAAAGGGCCACCTTGATACAATCCTGAGTGACCCCAACCTAGTGAGGGATTGATCCAAGTACATCCCTAGGTTTTTTATGCTCATTTGTGGATGGGGAGCTTGACCAAGTTCAGATGGCCACCAGCCAGGAGCCCATATACAGGGGGCCCTCTCGAACAACATACTTTCTGTTTTGATAGCAATAAGCTGGAGACAGTTCTTTGTCATCCAGGCAACAACTGCTCTCAAGCCACTGCCATAGCATTCTTTCACTGCACTTGACTCACAGTCAAGAGAAAGCAGTAGCTGTGTGTCATCCACATAGGAGTACAGTTCCAACCCATAGAGTGGAGTAGTGTGTCGTAGAGTAGAGGGGCTTAGAGTGGTGTAGCACAGTGTATCATAGAGTGCAGCAGAGTGTTAGAGTGGAGTGTCATAGAGTGGGGTGGTGTAGAGTGGAGTAAAGTAGAGTGGCATAGAGTGTCATGGAATACAGTGTCATGGAGTGTTGTAGAGTAGAGTGTCATAGATTGGAGTGGTGTGGAGTTGCTTGGAGTGTTGTGGAGTGTCATAGAGTGGAGAGGCACAGAGTGAAGTGTCCTAGATGTCAATGAGGGGTGTAGAGTGGAGTAGAGTGTTGTGGAGCAGAGTGTAATGGATTAGAGGATCATAGAGTGGAGTATATTGGAGTTAAGTGCCTAAAGGTGAGTAGAGTGGCCTAATGCGTCATAGAATGGCACAGAGTAGAGCAGAGTGGAGTGAGGTACATGGAGTATTGTGGCATAGTGTAGCGTGGAGTGGCAATACATGAAGTGTCATAGATTGGAGTGGCATAGAGTGTCATGGAGAGTTGTAGAGTGGACTTGCATAGAGTGTTGTGTAGTGTCATAGTGTAGTTGGTTATACAGTGGAGTAGAAGGTTGTGGAGGGTTGTAAAGTGGGGGGTCATATAGTGGAGTGTCGTAGAGTAGAGTGGAGTAGAGTGTCATGGAGAGGAATGGAGTAGAGTGTCATAGAGTGGAGTATCATGGAGTGGAGTGGCCTAGAGGGAAGTAGCATATAGTAGCATTGAGTTGAGTGGCATAGAGTGGAGAAGAGTGTCGTGTGTCAGAGTAGAGTGTTGTGGAGTGTCGTAGAGTGGAGTGGAGTAGAATGGAGTAGGGCGTCGTCGAGCGGAGTAGGTGTAGAGTGGCATAGCATAGAGTGGAGTAAAGTGTTGCAGAGTGGAGAGGAGTGCCGTATTGTGGAGTGGCATCTTTTACAATGGATTAAAGTATCATAGAGTGGAGTTGCTTAGTGTGGGATGCGTAGAGTGGAGTAAAATTACGTAGTGAGTCCTAGAGTGGAGTAGAATAGAGTGTTATAGAGAGTCATAGAGTGGAGTGTTGTACATTGGAGTGTTGTGGAGAATTGTAGAGTGTTGTGGAGTGGCATAAAGTGACGTAGAGGGGCATGGAGTGTCAGAGTGTGGTAGAGTGGTGCAGAGAGGCATAGCTTAGAGGGGAGCAGAATGTCGTAGTAAGTCATGGAGTACAGTGTTGTAGAGTGGAGTAGCAACAAGTGGAATATGCATGGTGTAGTAGCGCACTTTTACAGACAACACATTTTCCATTGAAATTATCATTACATTTGCACCCACATTTTTACTGATAAACTATACAGTGCACAAACGATAATGTGTGGTAATGGCATCAGCAAGAGAATTAATTTGTTTTTACTGTAGGCTGGACAGTCTAATGCAAATAAAGCCAGCAAATAGAAAGCAAGTAAATTTGAGTTACGAACCACAAAGCCAATGGTAAGCATTAGGTAGAAGGCATTCACAGAGACTCTTTCAGAATGTCCACAAGATGGCTTTGCAAACCAGATAGCTGTGTTGTCTGGTAAGCTTCGATCTATAAATGAGTTTCAAAAGATCCACTGTCAGGAGGAGGCAGGTAGGGGCCAGGTTCGTGAACACCTCGCTGGCTTCGAGAAGGTCGGCAGTTACTTAGCATCTGGCACCCTTGCTTGGTTACATCTTTTGGAGTAAAAATCTTCTAAGTGTATAGTGTTAGTGTCACAGTATGGCTTGTTCAAATGCTCTGTTGTGGCGACAAGTAACCAAAGTCTCTTACAATATATCAACATTGAAATGTAGACACTTCCTCTGTTTCTCAATATTTCTTATCTGGCTACCTGAAAATGAAAACAGGGTGGTTGCTGCTAAAGGACAGTAAAATGTTATTTGATTTGGAAACACCAAAATTATTACAGAGGGGCTCCATTTAATGAGATGCCAATACCAACTAAAAGTGCTACAACTTTTAGTTTAATAATTTCCATTATAATTGCAGGTTTAATTCTCATATGACCTGACACTCCATAGGCAACAAGCCAAGAGGATAATAGGAATGGGCAAGCTAATCCATTTGAAATGTGTTATCAATGGGGGGTGAAGGCATTGCAGTGAAAATACAGAAAGGTAAATCCGCCCACTAGTTAACTCAAGCAGTTTGAGACATTTCTACTTACTTCTAAAGGAATGATTGCAATCTGCTCCCAAACGCCTTAAACATTTACTTGTCCACTTTGTCTATTAGCGAGTGATGAAACAGCGCCACAGTTCAACTGATTCATCTCTATATGTGGATCCAGTAGACCACCCTCACTACTCAATCACGATAACAAGATCTTAAGTAGGTTCCTGACATTATACATTCTCATTGATCGGTATTTCTCTCTGGACACTGTGGTCAACTCAGCTTGACTAGATTGTTCAGTGTAAATGTACACTTGTGTAATTGCGCACTTTAACCATGTCCTTATAAGTGGGTGCAGCTAATGAGGTGTTGTTAAACTTAGTGGGAATGTTTGTTTGAAGTGATTCAACAGTTGATGTGAGACAGCACATAGTGGGTTTGATATATTCGCCCTATAGCCAACATGTGTACAACTGGAATATGAAAGTAATTTCTACTGTTGGATCGAAGACATCTCCAAGGCCCAATCCCTATCACTGGTTCTGCATCCTCCTAGCGCTAGATCTTTTGGCAGTGGTTGCACCAGTACAGGAGCGGCTCCTCCACTAGGGCAGAGGAGCGTCGCCGCACTGCTTTCTGCGAGAAACAGAAACAGAAAATGGTTAAACTACCATTTTATGTTTCTGCTTCTCGCACTGCGAGAAAGAAGAAGTGTTTGGTTGGAGGCAGGCAGGTGGGTGGGACTGCTCTATGGCAGGGGAGGAGTGGCTTTCCCACTGCTGAGGGCACTGACTGTTTGGTCGGCCCTCTAGGGGCCGACTAAACCAGTCATGCAGATTCTGCCTTTTCTCCATGTAGGCGCCTGGCTGGTCAGTGTCCCTACCATTCACGCTGCCATTGCAGTGTAGTGATTGGCTGGGGGGAGGGAGGCTGCCTACTTCCTGTTCCTACCGGAGGCAGGAGAGGAGCAGACACAACATGGGACCGGGCCAGCGAAAATAAGTTAACTTAAAAAAAAATGTAAGTAAAGGAACCCCCGTGCTCGGCCCCGTCCCTGCGCGACCCTCGCCTCCCCATTTGTGAGTCATGTTGTCCGCAACTGATCCAGTAGACATATACAGTGAGGCATTAAACGCCTGAGGTACCAATGTTGCTACAGGCAGAAGATATGTTGCTCTTCGAATGGATGAGATCACAATGCTACTGTTTAATTTATTGCAAACAATGTAATCATATTTGAAGTGCACTCTGGCCTGAAAATTATTGGGAAATATCAGAGAGAGAGCCAACAATGAAAGCATCAGCTAATGCGACGTGGCTCTCCTTTTTAGATAAACCCAGACACTATCAGAATTTGTTTGGTTTCTGGTTGCTGGGATCAAGGAAAAAAGTCTGCTGTCCATAACCTTTCTGTGGGAGCCTCCATAGGTAAGCTTCTGAGATTGGTTCACCTTCAGCTCTCCCACTGACAGTGTATCATCATGAAATCACTGTGATCCACACACTGCTCTGCTGCTTCTGACTATTTCAATATTTCTGTCAAAATCATAATTTACACAACTAGAATTACTGATGTTCAAGCTTGTTAAGGGTGCATGTGATGCTGAAGAGTTATTTTTAATTCTCGGTATGTAACAACCTCCAGGTTATACATTTTTCTTTACAATTAGGATATGGTGCAGACGAGGTTAGATGATGGAACTAGTTGGTGGATCTTCCATTTGGGAAGCGTTTTGTTGAGATAACTAGAGGAAATACCAAACTTCTTCTCCAGTATTACCATGTGAGAAGTAAACTGAAGATGATGCAGTTGCCATTCCCTACCTCACACAAGATTTCCAAGGATGAGAAATACATTACACATGCAGTGAGTAGCCAATCAGATCAATATTGTATGCCATAGTGAAAAATTAGGTCTTTGGTGATGCCTGTCCACCGAGAACCCATTGGGATTTGGAGATGGATCATCCACCCACTTACATCCAGAAGTCCGTGCCTTATTCACCATTAAAAGATGAAACATCGGCTTACTCGCTGTGTTTGCTACTCGTTTCTTCGATAAATACACAATGCTTATGTACTTTATGAAACCATTACAGCGATTGTACACACTCCTTAAACGCATCGAAACTATTCACAGTGACTCTTTACCGCAACTTGGATATACTCTCATATGATGGCTATTTGAGCAGACGGAAAAACTTCTTGAGGCCTCTATTGTTCTAAACAGCCCTGAAGAAGTTGAGGTATCATTTACTGAATGACGAAACGCGTGTTGGCTGTATCAAGTAACAGAAACTGAAGAAATATATGCTGATTTCGTGAAATGGATTCATTTTGACCTCTGTAATGAATCTGGATTGACATTGGCTGTAAAAGAATTGGATATTATTATTGTGTCTCCTGAGGCGGAAGCCGGGAGCTGTGAAAGCGCGATTTTTTTAAAATTTGAATATTTGCACTGTTTCTTTGATTTTAATAAAGAACACCTCCTCACCTGTATCCCAGGCATTCCTCACCACCGTACAGCGGTTTCTAGCGCTGAAACGAGACCCAAACACCCAGGATCTTTGACGCCATTGTAGCGAGGAGCACGGACACGCCCCTTCGCTTAGGCCACGCCCACTGCAAACCGACTATATAAGCGCCACGAGCAAAGCGACGCTTGTAAGTTATTGTGTCTCCTGAGGCGGAAGCCGGGAGCTGTGAAAGCGCGATTTTTTAAAATTTGAATATTTGCACTGTTTCTTTGATTTTAATAAAGAACACCTCCTCACCTGTATCCCAGGCATTCCTCACCACCGTACAGCGGTTTCTAGCGCTGAAACGGGACCCAAACACCCAGGATCTTTGACGCCATTGTAGCGAGGAGCACGGACACGCCCCTTCGCTTAGGCCACGCCCACTGCAAACCGACTATATAAGCGCCACGAGCAAAGCGACGCTTGTAAGTTATTGTGTCTCCTGAGGCGGAAGCCGGGAGCTGTGAAAGCGCGATTTTTTAAAAATTTGAATATTTGCACTGTTTCTTTGATTTTAATAAAGAACACCTCCTCACCTGTTTCCCAGGCATTCCTCACCACCGTACAGCGGTTTCTAGCGCTGAAACGGGACCCAAACACCCAGGATCTTTGACGCCATTGTAGCGAGGAGCACGGACACGCCCCTTCGCTTAGGCCACGCCCACTGCAAACCGACTATATAAGCGCCACGAGCAAAGCGACGCTTGTAAGTTATTGTGTCTCCTGAGACGGAAGCCGGGAGCTGTGAAAGCGCGATTTTTTAAAATTTGAATATTTGCACTGTTTCTTTGATTTTAATAAAGAACACCTCCTCACCTGTATCCCAGGCATTCCTCACCACCGTACAGCGGTTTCTAGCGCTGAAACGGGACCCAAACACCCAGGATCTTTGACGCCATTGTAGCGAGGAGCACGGACACGCCCCTTCGCTTAGGCCACGCCCACTGCAAACCGACTATATAAGCGCCACGAGCAAAGCGACGCTTGTAAGTTATTGTGTCTCCTGAGGCGGAAGCCGGGAGCTGTGAAAGCGCGATTTTTTTAAAATTTGAATATTTGCACTGTTTCTTTGATTTTAATAAAGAACACCTCCTCACCTGTATCCCAGGCATTCCTCACCACCGTACAGTGGTTTCTAGCGCTGAAACGGGACCCAAACACCCAGGATCTTTGACGCCATTGTAGCGAGGAGCACGGACATGCCCCTTCGCTTAGGCCACGCCCACACCAGACACCTCCCCTTTCCCATAAATATGTGCCATCACAGAACGCGCAGCGGGCAAGCGCAGCGGGCGCGCCGTTTGCGCGCCGAAGGCGCGCCTAAGGCAAGCCCGTCTGTGCCCGTCCGTGCCACGACCTGGACCAGGGCATGTTACGCCGTCCAACCTAAGGTATGTACCAGCCCAATGCCTACTCTCACTAGAAATAAAATCCTCTCCCTAAACCAGAACAGCAAAAACTGTCACAATGTGATCAATGTTGATAAATGGTTAGGGCCTTTATGCTGCCACTCCTGCAAAATCTCTCTCACCTCGGCGAAACCGTCACCCGCTACGGAAGACTCGACTCCTGTCCGAGGAGCCCTAATTAATGCCAGGTCAATATGCAAAAATGGAGCTCATATCTATGACCTAATCACAGAAAACGATTTTGACTTGCTATTTGTAACAGAAACCTGGCTAAAATCATGGTGCAACCCGGTTATAGCCCAGGCTGTCCCCCAGGGATACCTCATTCAACGAACCGATAGACAGGAACAAAGAGGTGGTGGCCTAGCCATTATCCACCGTGACTCCATGAAATGCTCGACGTTCGAACTTTCAGACATAAAGGGAGCAGAAAGCATGGGTTTCCGCATTCAGATAAATGACGAGAACACCTTTGCCGGCGCCCTCATTTACCGCCCGCCAGGACCACAGAACGGTTTCTCACAAAGCTTCGAAGAGGCACTCAGCACTCTCACCATGAAATACGCCAACTTTACAGTACTAGGCGACTTAAATTTCCATCTGGACAAACTTAACGACCCTAACACAATATGGCTCAATGAACTAACCGATATCTTGGGGCTGGAAATACTGACCAAAAAGCCTACACACAAAGCAGGTCACATCTTGGATTGCATTTGCACCAATCTTACTACCCTAACCGTAGCAACTCCCCTGCCTCAAACGTGGACCGACCACTGGCTGATCCCTTTTAAACTGATCTCTCTTAAAAAAAGGTCCAACACTCTCAATCCAAAAGTCGACACCCAGGCACAGACAGACTGGAAGAAACTAGTAAACTCCCCCAATCTGCACCTCGTCGCTGAGAACTCGAAGCCCCCCCCCCACTGGCTGTACTGAAACAGACTACAGCAATTTCTGTAAATGGATCACAGATCTCGGCGGACCCCCCAACCCGCAAAAAGCGAGAAAAAAGCAAAACAAAAAACGTGCCCCATGGTTCTCCCCCCGCCTTAAAGACAAGCGCTCAGAGGTCAGAACCCTTGAAAAGAAATGGCGCCGCACCTATTGTGATACTGAACTCCTAGACTACAAAACGGCTAGGAAACACTATCACGCAATGATAAAAACCGCTAAAAAAGATCATTTCCTTGAGGTCATCACTAGGTCCAACAATAATCAGAAGCAAATCTTCAAAATAGTTGATGACTTCATGAACCCCAGAATCCTCAGACAAGAGATTCCACCCTCACCTACCCTGTGCAATTCGATAGCAGACTATTTCGAACATAAAATCCAAAACCTCATTAAAGACTTTCCAGACCCCCCAGAATCCCTTTTCCAGGAAAATCTACCACTCACCAACAAAAACCCTCAGTTAAGCAAATTTGCCCCGGTCAGTCTTGACGAAACTCGTCAAGCTATCCTCTCCATCAAGTCAGGCTCCCCTTTTGATCCGTGTCCCCCTCTGCTGCTCCACACCCTAGTGGACACAGTTAACCCTACTATAAATACCATCATCAACTCTTCTCTTGCCACTGCTGCCATTCCATCTGAATGGAAACTCGCTGCCGTGAAACCCCTTCAAAAAAAAACCCTAGCTGACCCTACCATACTTTCCAACCTCCGCCCAATATCACTGCTTCCACTACTGTTCAAACTCACAGAGGCAGCGGTAAACAAACAGCTGACCAGATTTCTGGAGGATAATAACCTACTACACCCGAGCCAGGCAGGTTTCAGAGCAAAACACTCCACGGAGTCAGCCCTCTTACATACGGTGGAGACTCTCAAGACAGCAATGGATCAAGGAAAAAAAGCCGTCCTGATCCTGCTCGACCTGTCGGCGGCCTTTGATACGATCTCACATCCCGTATTAATTGGCCGCCTGGCAGATTCGGGACTAACAGGAACTGCCCTAAACTGGCTGAAAAATGTCCTTAGCCATAGGAAGCAAGTCACCATACTGGGGAACTATCGGTCAGACGAGAAAGCACTCAATACAGGGGTGCCACAGGGCTCTAGCCTAAGCCCAATTCTTTTCAACCTGTATATGACCCCCCTGATAGAGCTCATCACCTCCTTCAACATCAGCACAATATCATACGCTGATGACACTCAGCTCATCCTTGTTCAAGACAAAACTACTACAGCTGAAGAAAATCTGAGAGACTGTCTCACCGCAACTTTTGAATGGATGAGAACTCACCACCTCAAGTGTAACTCAGGGAAAACGGAAATCCTCCCCTTTGGTCAGGACAACCTCTTTTGCCCGAAACAGTGGTGGCCCCAAGATGCTGAGGTCCCGCCAAACACAATCAAATCAGCCCGCAACCTCGGGATTAGGTTTGATGAAGCTCTCTCCTTCAAGCAACAAGCAGGTACCGTGGCAGGGTCCTGCTTTAACATCATCAAGGGCCTGAGAAGGTTTTTTGACCTCCTCCCCCTGACGGCCAGGAAGACAATAGCAGTGGCCCTCATCACATCCAGGCTGGATTACTGCAATAGCATCTACGCAGGTTCCAATAAAAGTGTTCTGCACAAACTGCAGATGGTCCAGAACACCGCAGCCCGCCTAGTACTGAGGCTGCCCAGGAAGTCATCTGCCTCAGCAGCACTCAGAACCCTACACTGGCTGCCTATTCACAAGAGAGTGCTATTTAAAATCCTACTTATCACTTTCAGAGCCTACCACCAGTCGGGTCCCACCTATCTGTCCCAAAGGTTTGGAAGATACACCCCCTCTCGATCACTCAGGTCCTCCAACCTGAACCTACTGGTGGTCCCTAGATTCAGACTCTCAACCAAAGGTGGAAAATCACTAGGTTTTTTGGGAGCTAGAGCCTGGAACAAGCTCCCCACCCAGATGCGTCTGATCCCTTCAGAAAACCTGTTTCGTAAGGCTCTCAAAACCTGGATTTTTAATGCATCTGACACCCTCGTCCTAACACTAATTTAATTTAACTTAACCTAGTTCAGGTCCTTCTCTCCCTCCTCCCCTTACTGGTCGCCCGTACATTTCCTTCCTCCCTTCCTCTGTGACACTTTACCACTAGCGCCAAGATGCTCCTTGGAGTGTAAGTCGCGCTCTATAAAAACCGTATCATATCATATCGATTCACCCAAACTTAATTCCCTGGATTAAAAGTGGACATCGATACCACTTGTGTTGAATTACATTATTGACTTAGGACTTCTTAGTGTGCTCGGATTGGAGTTTTGATGACCATTAATAGATAAATGGCTCTCCATTCGATACACTATACACTTTTTGTGTAGGATTTATCGCTCTTAACGTTGTATAAGTAACTCCACCCAAAGAATTTCAGAATTCTGCATCAGATGTCCAACCCCAATGAAAGACCTCTCACAGATGGGACCACACTGTCCAGTGACTGCCAACGCTTGATAGAAGTTTATGCCACATTTTATGAAGTTTTATGTATCCAGATGACACCTATTCCAACTGCTGTCTCCTTGGCATTGTTAAAACTCCTATATCTACTAAACTGAAGTAATTCCATATTGCTGTATTGATGGCTTGTAGGAAGCTTGTTGTCTGTTTCTTGCCAAAGGGTTATTGTGAGTTGCATGCCAAACGCGTGTTGTCTTTTGCTTGTAGAAGGCTTGTTTCCAAACCAATGGTCATGTAGGAGCGATTTAAGGCATATCTAGCAAGCCTGGCGCAACATAAAACAACAGTTTCATATAACCTTAATGGAATGTTCTTCGGTCACTAAATTGACAATTGACCAAAGTGCTGCAAGTACCTATAAGTAGCATTCATTCTTTGTTCACTTGAACCTTGGTATACAATATGCATGTGAAGTTCTCTTATTAGGGAGCGGTAAGCAGAAAGGCACCCCCCCCCCCATCTGAAACTTCTATAATAATGCAACATCTTTCAGTTTAATCCTCAAAAGCTGTTATTGGCACTACGTAATATGTATTTAAAATCTAATAACATATATTTAGAAGATGACCAGGGTACATTAGAAGAGACAATCTAAAGAGATAATAAGTGGGAGGTCAACCATTTTTTAATAAAATACAAGCAACCTTTTTGTCTAAGATAACAGGGAGCAACCTGTTGACTGTAACTGTAATAAGACATGATTGCTCCATTTACGTCAGATTGTTAAATTGGGATTTCAATTGAAAATGAGACTCCTTTATATGAAACTGAAGGAGCACAGTAGCAGTTCTTACTCTGAAAAAATAACCACCTTGGTTTACAGCATATATGTAGAGCATGTATGTCTGATTTTAAACAGCCGACTTGTTAATCACCTTTGGAGTGATGTAGCTCAAGTCTAATCGGAGTAGAGCCGATAATGCTGGAGTTCCTTGACAAAGAGTAGGAATCAAGAGGCTGTTTGTAGCCAGAAAACGGAGGGATATGTGACATAAATAACACCCAAAAAGCACAGCGCCACACAAAAATTGTCAAGTGACACCCCTTTTTTCGAGTGCCCAAGAAACAAGAGTTACAATAACACTCAAGGACTGAATTAGGACTGCGACATCCTCAATTTGAATGAATGGTTTAGAAACATAGTAGATTTCAAAGTCTTCTGTAAGATTGTTCGCAACCAGGCTATAGGAGGGCAAGCACTGCTAGCCCTCTGCATTCCGGAGGGATGAAACATCGAAAGTAGATGACCATGTAGATGGAAAGCCTATTATGTGACTGGCCACTCAAGCAAGCCCGCCAATGATTATGTCAATTCCTGCCAAACTGTGATGGTGAATTTTGGGCATGACGACAGAACGTCCCCAAACAGAGCCAAGAATTAGATCAACTACCTTGTCCTGAGAACAGCAGGCGAACTGCATGTGTTAAGTAATGGTATTTATTCACACTTCTAGAAGAACACTGTAGACTGTGGAAGCTGTAGTACCTGTCAAATGGTGATTTACATCTTTGTATTACACAATTCCTTATATTTACAATTCCATTTCATATATTTACATTTTCAGGCACAGGCACATTTAGCTATTTGCACAGAACCAGCAGATTTGTGGTTACGTGCCAAGGCCGAATTCAAACCTAGGACTCCACTTTCTAAGGCCACCACACCACAAATACTTCCCCAGCTGCCTCATCAGCTCATCAATAGCTCTTCGGTCACTAATCACATAATACAGATATGGACTGGTGATCTAGAGGTGAAAAGAACCCCATAGCTGGTCACCATTTGAGATATCTAGCCTCAGCTGGAAGCCATTTCAGATATCTAGCCTCAATTGGACACCATTTCAGATATCTAGCCTCAGTTTGACCCCATTTGAGGTATCTAGCCTCAATTGAACCCTATTTGAGATATTGAGCCTCAGCTGGACACCATTTCAGATATCTAGCCTCAGCTGCACCCCATTTGAGATATCCAGCCTCCGCTGGACACCATTTCAGATATCTAGCCTCAATGGAACACCATTTGAGATATCAAGCTTCAGCTGGACACCATTTGAGATATCAAGCTTCAGCTGGACATCATTTGAGATATCTAGCCTCAATTGGACACCATTTGAGAAATCTAGCCTCCGCTGGACACCATTTGAGATGTCTAGCCTCAATTGGACACCATTTGAGACATCTAGCCCCCACTGGACACCATTTCAGATATCTAGATTCAGCTGGACACCATTTGAGAAATCTAGCCTCCGCTGGACACCATTTGAGATGTCTAGCCTCAATTTATGGATTGTAAAAACAGTCTTTACAGTGTTAAATAATTGAATTTTGGGATACATTGACACAAAGTACCTATGTATATTTGAGACATCTAGCCTCAGCTGGACACCATTTGATACATCTAGCCTCAATTGGACACCATTTGAGACATCTAGCTTCAGCTGGACACCATTTGAGATATCTAGCCTCAGCTGGACACCATTTGAGATATAAAGCCTCAGCTGGACACCATTTGAGATATCAAGCCTCAATTAGACACCATTTAAGACATCTAGCCCCCGCTGGACTCCACTTGAGATATCTAGCCTCAGCTGCACCCCATTTGGGATATCCAGCTTCCACTGGACACCATTTCAGATATCTAGCCTCAATTAGACACCATTTCAGATATCTAGCTTCAGCTGGACATCATTTGAGATATCTAGCCTCAGCTGGACCCCATTTGAGATATCCAGCCTCAGCTGCACCCCATTTGAGATATCCAGCCTCCACTGGACACCATTTCAGATATCTAGCCTCAATTACACACCATTTCAGATATCTAGATTCAGCTGGACGCCATTTGAGAAATCTAGCCTCCGCTGGACACCATTTGAGATGTCTAGCCTCAATTTATGGATTGTGAAAACAGTCTTTACAGTGTTTAATAATTGAATTTTGGGATACATTGACACAAAGTACCTATGTATATTTGACACTGTAAAATTAAAGGCATCACAGCATGAGTAAAATAATGTTTACATTTCCTTCCTTCCTCTGATATGCAACATTTGTATCCTAGAAGCCTCAAATAATTGTCATACTTCCACCTACAAGGAACACATTTATTTCCAAAAGATGCCACTCCCTAATCCAGTAATATGTTAGAAAAAGATTATTGTATATAAAATACAAAGAGAGGGGCCCCTCAAACCAAAGGGACAGAGCACTGAATAAGACTTAAATTTCAAATGTTTAATTCCCTTTATGTTCACCTATCTTTCAACCACTCCACATATATTTACATGCATGAAAACAGTCCTGAAGGGAGCACACATTGACAGGATATTGAAGTACTTATGAATTCAGTTTAATAAAAACATTCAATAAAGTCTGCATCAAGTTACAAATTAAAGACAAAAATCTTAAAAGCATAAATCTAACAACGTTTGTGATACATAAATTGGAAAAGACACTAAAAAGACGATCACATTTGTCATAGACACGTTATTTGTGAAAATGCATAGAAACAACACATAGCAAAAATACAGATTCATTGTCAGAATGTGGATCTATGTTACATAAATTTAGCAACAAACAAAGCGTTGACGCATTTGGGCGAGTTAAAGAGAATAGAACCACCTTCTTCAGGACGATAAACATATCTCTTCTCCCCTTCTAAATATTTTCATTAAATCCGCTACGTGATACTCTATGAGACATTGTTCTGATTAAAATAAATACCGGCAAAGCAAACATTAACCTAGTCCATATATTGAATTTATTGTGTCTTCATATACCGGATTTCAGAGGTACATCTGATCCTTCATAAAGTTAGTGAGTGGGCTGGCTATGCTCCACCCATTGTGCAAAACTCCCCGACTATCTGTGAACGGGATCCGAGCAGTGAATGAATATCAGTAAAACCCCATGTAGAGAGTTAAAAAACTTCCCTCTGTTGTTTAAAATTTGGCGGAGACTTCTCAATCTACTTCCATTGTTTAAGATTTGGACGGAAACTTCTCACTATGCTTCCGTTTGCATAACGTCAGGAAGGAGAAGAGACTCTTCTAATTAAAAGTCCTCACGCGACACGCGGGGAGCAACATGCTTTTCTAATCTAATTTTGAAAAGTATTAATCCCAGAACGCATCACAGTTCTATTATCTGAGTAAAGCTCAAGATAATGATATATATTTTGCATATATGGCCTAGTTAGGACAGAGCATGCAGCACTGTTGATGACACCCCCCCCCCGCAAGAAAAAAGCAGTAACAAGTATCTAATGAAAATACAACAATTGTGAAGTGTATGGTGCTGTAGTTGGTGACAGGGACAGCTGAAGGCAACACGGGCTAGCTACTTTGAAACCGGAAGTGCAGAACTCTATCCTACCATGTCCAAAGCGAAAATGGAGGTTCATTCACTTCATTCACTTCAATAAAAACATAGTTAACATTGACATTAAATAAAACAATATGTCAGGTATCTTGCATCTATTGGCCAGAAGGATTAGTGATGAGGCAGCTCAGAAATACTAACAAGCACTGAAAATACCAATAGTCTGGCTTTAAAAGAATGTTGTATAGTAATATAGAGTATTACATGTAGATAGTGTGGGAATGGATATGTATTTGTGTAGAAGCAAAGAACTGTAGAATAATATTGGTGTAGGTTAAAAGGTCAAGTGACAGAAAAACACCATAAATTATCTAGGTATACAATTCAATTTAATGGCACCTAGGCCATTGAAAGGTCTACCTCAAGCAACTGGGTTAGTAAACAAAATGATCACAGCTGTGTCACGAGTATGCACTTTTTTGTGGAAGTACACACATTATGCCCAATCAAAACTTGTGGGCAGAGCCAAAGCCCCTCTCCTGGTGTTCTCACATACTGTGCTGTCAAGCCAGACCATAATAAAAAGTGGGATCTCAAGTGGTGCATCTAAATGTTTAGAGGGTTATTTTCCAGAGTGGGAAAGAATTCCATCTTGGATGGTTAGAGTTTGTGTAAGAAGCAGGACATGCTGTTCATAAAGTTTTGTTTTTTGAGGTTTGGATCTCATAAGCTTTGATGTTTAACTGGGTGGCTTTCTAGGCTGGAGAAGCCCCAAATCTATCTAAAAGGTTTATTAAGAGAAACAGAGAAGGAAATTACATAGGAATGCATTACAAATGGTGAGTGGCAATCAACATGGTAGGGTTGGAATGTTGGCTACAGTGAGAGAGTGTCTTGCCCTGATGAGGAGAGGATTAACAGCAGATGTAATGTAAATGTAAATGTACAGGAATTTATGTAGCACAAATCACTGAGCAGTTTCTAAGCGCTTGCTTAGGGAACCCGTCCTGGTATTCCCCTGTGAGATAACCCCGGCAGGGTATCCGCAAGGTGAAAGCCAGGCATCCCACCGCGAGGGGCCGTTGTGGAGATTAAGCAAGCTATTGCCCGGAGTCGCAGAGTGTGAACCCGTGAATCGAGTAGGCACCGGAGCGAGAATTGTCGAGTCCATGGACATTTCAGGACTCAAGACCCTGCCGAGCCGGGAATTGAACCCTGGTCCCGGCTGACCTCTGCTTCCAGGTCTGCCTCCTCTAACCAGTGAGCCACACTTCTCCACTGAGAAGAGGAAGAGGAAGAGGACCGTAGCCTTTTAAGTATAGGGAAAGGAGAAAATTTGACCTGCAGGATGAAGAGGGGTAATAAAGAGTAAAGTAACACTTCTCAAGTGGTGGTAGGTTGATGGCTTTGAACTCTGCATTTAGAAGAATGTAGGATACAGCATAAAGCGGCCTTAATAGTATTTAAAATAAAAGCAGTGGCAGCAGTGATCTGTAAAGCAAGGACCATGGGCGTGTAAACTTCCTGACGGAAGGGGAGGTTGCAAAAGAACCAGGCTTTACACAGAACTACGCCTCATACGAGAAGCCAGTGCTTAACATTCCAGTGATTGCAGAAGGTAGGCACTGGTAATTTTTTTCTGAACCAAAAGGTATTTTTCATTGTCATATTTTGATCCGTGAGGATATTGGAATGCTTTACAAGATGGGGAAGTAAGAGTCAAGTGCAAATGGACACATATACATGAAGGCTGCAAACAAAGAAGATTAACAACATGATAAACTAGACCTCCATAGTAAGCTAGCAAAATAGTAGTCATGATCAATAAATGAGGATAATCATGGATAAGATCAAGGGACAAAAGGAGTGATCTTAAGGCAAAATTGTGTTCATCATCAGTGTTTTCACGGCGGTAAACGAAATCAAGTGGATTTCCGGAGGCACAGAGTTCCACATTTTTGAGGTGATGGGAAATCTGAGGTTTCAACAGCAGAGAGCAGGTTGGGAAAAAAAACCAGACGGTGGTAAAAGACAAGAAGTGTAGGCTGCAGGAAGGACAAGGCATGAGGTGGAATGAAAACTAAACAGCATAAGTATTTTGAAACCACGAGGACTCCTAAGAAAAAGCTTTGGGCCCCAATACTTTTTTTTTAGGATTAACTATGTTTTCTTTATTTCCGGTTTCTTTAGAACGCATACCATTGCCTACATCCTTTCGGCTGGAGAGGTGGCAATGAATATCAAACAAACCTTACTTCCCCCACTTCCTGCTCCTGCCACATGCATTTTAAACCATTTACATGATTGTGGGTAAGATGTGTGATGGTGCAGATGGTCAGAGAAAGAGGTGGGTTATGGTTATCCCTCATTACATGAGTTCTATTTCATGCACAGGTCGTTGTGACATCTCATGAGGAATTATGTTCATAAACCTTCCAAGTATCTAGGACAAGACCCCTTCCTGTACTCTTTTGCAGGGCATTTCTTTGGATTGGTGGCCAGTCTACGTCAAGCACTTTGATTTTATTTTTTACAAACATCATCAGTCTTTTCATCATTAACAGTGTCCAAGTACGTGATATGCAATCACTCCATGTCGGTTTTCCCACCTTGTCCCATTTTGCCAGTATTGACAGCGACATGTATTTGTTTCCGCTTGCGTGTTCAAATGGTGGCTGAATCAGAAAGCCCCAGTACTATCAGTCCTGTTTTAGTAGGGGATGGTCACTTGATTATTGCATTCAGTACTTCATCCCAGAATCTACGCAGTTTTGTGCAATCCCATAGAGGGTGAGAAAGTATAGGGTAGGGTAGTTAAGGGAGAGGGTGTAGCCTTACGGCGAGAGGGGTCGATCTCGAAGCTGGGGAACCGTGTTCGAGTCTCGGCAACAACGCTCGACATCCTGTGATTCTGGGCAAATTACTTAATCTCCCTATGCCTAACAAAAATAAATGTGGCCACCTGTAACAAAACTGGTGCTCGTGTAAAGCGATCTGATACCTGATATCTTCGGGTCTCGTTCGGGCTATATAAAACTCTAAAAAACAAAAGTATGTCCGCAGCGCCACAGTTTCCTCCAGCATCTATCAGAAGAATTCCCTTACCGTTTAGCCAATATCAGGTGTAAGGGACCACTATAGAGTCAACTTACAAAAACTCTCTGCTACCAGCATTTTTTGCAGCTGTCAGAAAAGCAGATTCCCTTTCTTTATCTTTACAGCTCCACATAGCTATCTTTCACATCAGTAGCGTCATCTGATCTGTTAAACAGGACGGACCTATAGATTGTTTAGATAACTATCTTCTCAAGCTCTCCACCATTTCTCGAAAATCATGAGCCTTCTGGAAGCCCCTGGCATGGTTGATGGATGCATGGTTCAGCAGCTAATTTGCATGAAATGGAAGAATTGAAGCTCAGATAAAAAATTCAGTCTTCAGGTCCTAAAACTTATGTTTTTAAAACACTAGTAGAGCAGACCTGGCTATCAGACACATCTGATTTAGGAGCAAGTGTCTGTAATGAGAAATGTCTATAGGCAGGGCCACTGGCGGGGGAGGACTAAATCAAGAAGCAGGGTTGACTTTATTGTATGGCAGGAAAAGGCAAATTATGCGGCACATTTTGTGATAGCATTACTTCCTTATTTTTATATTTTACTCAAGATTAGCACTGTCTGAGCAAACGTTTCCACTCATTAGAACCAGGTTAGCACCCAAATACACAATAAAGCAACTTATGGCAAGGGCCTTTCACGGCACCGCTACACGTGTTATCATGCGTTTAGTAACTTTTGATCAGGTTGAGCTAGAAGCAAAACTTTTTCTGTTCAAATCTGCAGATTATCCAGCAGAGGATGCATTATGTGGCAAATGCAGCAAATCCATACCTATGCGGAAAGCGCAGTAGCCGCATAAATGCATAATTCCATTCGCCCTGTCTACAGGTGAAGCTTACTTCGATTACTGTTGTCAAAGAGTTGAAGACAAATCGAGCTGTCTGTAATCTGCAGTTCCAATAAGCACAGAACTGAGCCACTGGCATCTGTGATCCTGCCATGGCGGCTGTGTAAAGCCTGAAGGGCCAAACGACAACATGTAGCTATTAGTCAAGTGCAGAAGAAAGTACTGCAGCGAGAAGTTTAGTTTTCCTTGGCGCCAAGCGACAAGGGAATGTTCTGTGCAGTGGCACATTTCGTAAGTGGGGCATGGTTAATGCGAGAAAAAAAAACATAAGAACTCCTGGCACATATAAAGATGTGTTAATAGAAAGAAAAACGTCTCAGGGTATAGGAGTCCTTGATTTACTCCGGCAAGGACACGATTTAATGAAATGAATTATAATAAGCATGCGGTCATCCACAGCACCTCATTAATCAGATGCACATGTTTATTATCTGCAGTGTAGGATGTACAGGAATACAGTAAGGAGGCACTGAGCTCTGCGGTCTGTCATCCGTGCCTAAGAATGGCAGGTCCCACATTCGAGGAACCAGGATCTGGAAATATCTAGGGATGGAGATTATACTATGCAAAAATCCAGTTTATGGGAAGATTTTCTGACAGGGAGGAGAGAGAAGAGAGGAGTAAGAAGAGAAGAGAGGAGATAAAAGAGAGAAGAGAGAGGAGAGAGGGGAGAGATGAGAGGAGGAAGCTGAGAGGAGACAGGAGAGAGGAGACAGGAGAGGGGGAGAGAAGAGAGAAGATTGGAGACAGGAGAGATAAGAGAGGAGAGAGGACAGAGGCGAGAGAAGAGAACAGAGAGAAGGGAGGAGAGAAAAGAGAGAGGAGAGCAGGAAGAAGAGAAGAGAGAGAAAAGAAAAGAGAAACGAGAGAGGGGAGAGATGAGAGATGAGAGGAGGAAGCTGAGAGGAGACAGGAGAGGGGAGAGAAGAGAGAATTTGGAGACAGGAGAGATAAGAGAGGAGAGAGGACAGAGGGGAGAGAAGAGAGCAGAGAGAAGGGAGGAGATAAAAGAGAGAGGAGAGGAGGAAGGAGAGAGAAGAGGAGAGAGAAGAGGAGAGAGAAGATAGGAGAGAGAAGAGAAAAGAGGAGACAAGAGAGGGGGAGAGAAGAGAGAAGATTGGAGACAGGAGAGATAAGAGAGGAGAGAGGACAGAGGGGAGAGAAGAGAGAAGAGAGCAGAGAGAAGAGAGGAGAGAGAAGAGAAAAGAGAGAAGAGAGGAGGGAGAAGAGGAGAGAGAAGAGAGGAGGAAGAATAGAGGAGAGAGAAGAGGAGAGAGGAGGAAGGAGAGAGGAGAGAGAAGTGAAAAGAGAGGAGGGAGATGAAAGGAGGGAAATGTGAGGAGGAAGCTGAGAGGGAAGAGGAGAGAGAAGAGAGAAGACAAGAGAAAAGAGGAGAGATGAGAAAGGAGAGGGGAGAGAGAAGAGAGAATATTGGAGAAAGGAGACAGGAGAGATAAGAGAGGAGAGAGGACAGAGGACAGAGGCGAGAGAAGAGAACAGAGAGAAGGGAGGAGGGAGAAGAGAAGAGAAGGGAGGAGGGAGAAGAGAAAAGAGAGAGGAGAGGAGGAAGAAGAGTGGAGAGAGAAGAGGAGAGAGGAGACAGGAGAGAGAAGAGAGGAGAAGAGATGAGGGAGAAGAGAGAAGAGGAGACAGGAGAGAGAAGAGAGGAGAGAGAGAAGAGAAAACAGGAGACAAGAGAGACGAGAGAGGAGACAGACGAGAGAAGAGAGGTGAGAGAGGAACGAGGAGAGAGAAGAGAGGAGGAGAGAGAAGAGAGGAGGAGAGAGGATAGAGGCGAGAGAGAACAGAGGTTTGTGTGAATGTGTATAGATAGATAGATCCACAGCCACAAATAAGCCACGTTACTGGTATTTGGGATGTATTTCTCATCCTATCTGCCACGTAGTTACAATCCAAAAAGGTGGGCATATGGGGCGCAATTAGGGTGGGAAAGGGCATGAACACCACCATATTTTGCGGGGATGAAGGAGAAACAGTTTATCCACACGGAAAGATGTTTGCATCTGGCGAACGAAGGAGAAACACATGCACTGACGCTCCCTGTAGGACAGGGGATTCTCAGCCACGTGGGGTCACAGCCATCATCGGTTAGGACTAAGTGCATGCCTGCAAAACCACGAAAGGCCCAGTATCCTCAAACACAAGCTGTCAGTCTCCTGAATTAAAAATAAGTAATGGCCCGCAAATCAAAGACGTGAGGCATCGATTTTGTGGTATTCCTCCCCTTTTTGTGAAGCTGGCCCTTTTTAACTAGGCAACCTTGGGCTTTCATCACTCCCTCATGTAGTCATTATCCGCTAAATAAGGTTAATGGGCATAATTCGTCTCCGAGAAGATATCTGCAATGAATTCCTGAAATGACTGTTACAACAAGCGCTCATAAATCAGACTCATTAGGAAGCCTCTCTGACAGGCACTGTAGTGTAGGGCAGGGTGTGCTAAGGGAGGCAGGTCGCATTATTTACCTCCCGCCACACTTCCGGTCGTCTTCCGCCTCTTCCATTATTAAGTTAAGCAACACAAACGGGTCTGTGTGTCTGGTATAAGAAGAAAAGCAAACCTTGGTACGGTAAAACATACAACTGCACCTAATCAAACAAAGCCATTAAACATCTTTTCATCACCCACAATGAATCGATCCCATCTGATGAACACCTTACATCTACATTTAAAAAAAGCAAATAAAAATGTCACTGAACAAAATGTCAATGATAAACCAGGGTGAACTGGCAGCCATTAAATTCAACAGCCTGCAATAATTCACAAATTCATTAATAACAATAACATTTATTTAATATGCTGAAATGCTATTTTACTAGACCCAGTTCCTACTTATTTTTTCTGTATTTTCCAGTTTACTGTAAATCCATCAATCTTGCAAAAACATTGTCTCGAACTAAAGAAATTCAATAAATGCAAAGGGAAACGTTGAGGTCTACGGTCCCTTGGCCAACAATGACCATCTGAACTACAATCCTAGAGAAAGAGCCATGAAGACAGCACCCCCTTTTTTAGTCACAGCCGCGAAGACCGTTCAGTATTAGTCATTGGTGTAACTAATGGTTCAATGTCATATTTCTCATAGCCCAGAGTGCATGCTGGGGTTTCTGCACCAGCTGCCTGGTATTTCTCGCACACATATTCCCGACAAGCTGATAAGGCTGTGGCCATCCTGAGGGCCCGTTGGAATCTGGGCTTTGATCTCTTGTCGATGCAACCTCAAGGAGATACTGGAGTCTGTTATCTGCCTCTGGTCTTATCCCATTCCTCTGCCCCACAAAGCATGCATGACCTGTTTCCACCAGTACAAGACTTTCCGTAACATGTCGGCTTCCGAACGTTGCACAGAAACATACAATCCCTGGGATTCCCGGAAGTAGGTTTCAAATAAGCTCTCTCAGTCCTATGGTAAGTGGCAATTTAAATATTCTGTTGAGGATCACTTGCTAGGTTCTCATTTTCCACGCCTTCTGGTGTAGGGTCAGCGAAACAATGGCAGAAGCCTTGAGGTTGCCACATTCCAAGACTGATCATCAGCGGCTGTGTTGGAAGCAGCATGTTGCCAAATAGAAACAACTTACCTATACGTTCTTAGCATATTGAACCCTACGCAAGGAGCTACTTACATGCAGTTACCAATCTTTTTGATCTGTAAAAGCATGAATCATCGATCAAGCTTTCCTAAAGTGCTCAAATGCCTTTTTTTAATTTCGGTGACTCTGAACCTTGAATCTAATTTAGATCAATATTGCAGGAAACATTCAATATGTCTACAGTCCAATGTTAAGTGAGATATTCCTTACATGTTTCACAAGATATTTTATTCACCTTGAATCCCTTTGCTTGAGATATTGTAAAACTATTGACCACCAGGCTGCTTGAGACGTGTGCTGTTCAGTGTTTCTGAAGATATTCCAAAGATTTGACTTCCTTATGTGCCATAGGTTTCCATCTTACTAAAAAATTTCAGTCCAGTTCTCTGAAATATTTCATAGGCGTTCAGTCCTAGGATTGCTGAGTTATTTAGTAAATATGAAGTCCAGATATTAAGAGAGCTTGCATTCATACATTTGCAGAGAGGTCCTTCAGACATTCAGTCTGGCTTTTCGTAAGACTTCCTGTTTCTGAAGTTATTGCATAGGGCAGCACTCCAATGTCGAAGACATTCTGAAGATGTGCAATCCCATGTTTCCAGACATATACCATGGGCTTACAATCCTATCCTCCGGGCATATCCTGCAGACTTGCAGTCTACTGTCTTCCTAAGATACTCCAAAGCCTACTATTCTTCCTTTTTAGGTCGAGCCTACTAGGCGGTGTAGCAAACCAAGAACTTACAGTCGGCTTAGAGCTTGCCCATTGCTGGCCTCTGGTTGGCTTCATTGCCACTCTCAGTCTCCCGCTTCTTAATCAATGACTTGCCTTGTCCATCTAGTTCTATCTTGTGTTTGCCCCTCCCCTAAATCATAGCCTCTTTACCATCCTCTTGATTTGACTGACTTGTGTCCTTTAATTGTTCATTTTTAGAGAATTTTGCGAAAACCCGCGGTTCATGACGAGCTCAGCTTGTCATGAGCGTACGACAGGCGTAACTCATGACGAGCTCAGCTCGTCATGAGCGTCGAAGGGGTTAAGGACTATACGAGTACATGTGTTTTACAGACCGCTCCCTCACGTGCTCCCTTAAATGCCACCATGGTCTGTGTTTCTCTCTCGTGTACTTCTCCTTCTGCTCCCAGGCACTCCACAATGTCATATCCCTTATAAGCTTCTCCGCCCACTCCCCGTGTTGCGTCACCCTTGAGTGCTTCTCCCTCCATCCCCATGCTCTGTTCTTATCCCTCTGTCCCCAACTCCATTGTGTGCTTCTCTCTCCTCATTGCTCTCTCTTCTATCCTCTGCATTGCTCTCCTCTCCTATGCTGCTATTCCTTATTTCCCCCCACCACCCGCTACTCCATTGCCCTCCTGATGGTCCTTTTTTTAAAAACGTTTGCATTTTCGAGATAAACAATCTTCATTTTTTTTTCAATGGGCAAATAAAAAATAAAGAAAATGGCGCCTTTGTCGCCCTGCAGGTGCGCTCATGTGTTGTGATGCATTCATGCGTCAGCTGAATTACACGACTAGTCTTGTCCTCGCTTCTTTTTTTCCTCATCTTTTTTTTCACATAATTGAGGGGAAGCATTGTGTTACCGTGTCCATCCCGCGAAGCTATACAGCATCGCAAATAGCCATTGGCTAAGCCGATTGGTACCAGAGCCAACACTTACCAGCTTTGCAAACGCCTGTTCTAATAGATGCCATAGCACTGCAGTCAAGTGTTCCCAGTGTTTTTTCCTGGGCCTCTAGCCCATAACACATTATGTAGGCCTGCAGTGTGGTGTTTCGTGATGTACTGAGTAGGCTCGCAGTACCTGATATATTCCATAGTCTGTCCTCTTTCTATAGATACTCCATATACTCGTGATTCAGTGCTTTCTGTGATGCTCTTCAGATATTTAGATGCCCTGTCCTGTATCTTTAGAGATGTTTCATAGACTTTCAGTCTGGCTGTTCCAGAGATATTTCAAAGACTTGCTGTACAATATTTTGTGAGGCATTGCACAGAGTTGTGCAAGTTCTATGTTTCCACAGACTTCCCATTTTTTGCCAATTGAAATTCTGAACAAATTATTTTATTGCATCGTTTACTTTTCACATGAAAATTGATATTTCTTGTGGCAATATCACATCTCCGAAGAAGATCTCCTGATGCTTCACCTTTACAAACTTGCTTACAAGTACCCCAATTAACCATCTTTGAAAAGACTAACCTGCTGTCAACAAGCGGTGCAATCAACCCAAGGCCGCCCAATAGCAGTCAGCACCCAAGAACTCGCAATCCGACTTAAGGAAGAGACTCAAAGGCAAACCCATTAATCTTTGGTTTACTCCCGAACTAATGAAGCAAAAAAAGACTTGTGCAATCTTGAAGGAAATGACCTGGTAACATTAATGAAGCAAACAACCCTTAAAATTCCACCAGAAACTGTACAAAATAAATGTCTTAGCAGTTAAAGGTCATTTCTTCAAACCCAATTAGACAAGTAAGGAAACCTCTGATGTTTCTGATTAAATTGCATGCAGATTCTCTGCTTCCAAATCCAGAGGTTCCTTTTTGACCCTTGACCAATATTTTACATTTTGAAAGAAAATGTACCCTCCATAACTTTATTTATGAAATTCATTTTCTTAGCACCACTTGCACCACCATCTCCTGTGGGATGTTGTCTAGACTACTTCTTTGCATACTTGTTAAGCAACACTCCCCGACTCACACTACAAAAGTTAATATTAAGAAACAACAGCTTGGGCCTTCTGCAATGAATGTGTGTCTCTTTTCAATGAAAATTGGGTTCTGTCCTTAACCCCCTTCTATACAGGGAATTCTCTTCAGTGCGCAGAGGGACGCCTAGGAGCTACTTACAGGACTTAAAATGCACTGGTCATTTGTTTTCAATTTTCATGCATTAGGTTTATGGGTGCATATTTCACAAGTGGAGATAATGTTAACCAATGTTCGCTTGTCATATGTCATTTGTCATGTTGACACGTACAGGCATTTAATTTTCCGGTTTTTGTTGTAAAAGCGAATGGCAGCTCTGCGGAACACATGTTCTGGTCACTCAACATCTGTCGATGGGAACCAGGCGACTGTTCTCACTAATAATGCTCTATAACTCCAATGAGATCAATGTAAGAGCAATTGTACCACCCAGTTCTATACTTCCAACTGCCTCTTCCTCCCTTACACTTAAGAGGTTAGTTCTCACCAGGGGAAAGGACCAAAGTAAGGAAGGCAATAGAAATGGACAGGTAAGTGGGGCTGGGTTTGAGGGGGGTGGTATAGGGGTGTGGGTCAGTTTTAAGGCTCGTGGGTCGGGATAGTCTTTTTGGAAGGGGTTTAGGGATTTTTGGCTCACGGCTGGGGGGAGGGTCGGGGTAGTTTTAAGGGCTGGGGCAGTTTTTAAGGGGGGGGGGTTGGATTTAGGGCTCAGGGCAGGGGGTCAGGGAAGCTTGTTTTAAAGAGGGGCACGGTTTTAGGTCTCGGGGTAGGGGTAGTTTTAAGGGCAGCATGGGGTAAGTTTTAGGGCTCAGGACAGGGAGGCTGGGGTCTGGATAGTTTTTGGGAGGGGCAAGACTTTGGGCTACAGGGTGGGGGGTTTTAAGGGCAGGCAGGTAGGTTTTAGGCCTCAGGGCAGGGGGGCGAGGTAGGGGGATAGGATTTTAGGGCTTAGGGTGTGGATGGGGGGGTCGGGGTAGTGGTTGTGGTGAACTTTACCACGCATATCTCTTTACCAATGATTATGCCTTTACTACAAAATTTCGTAGTAAAGGCATGCATGGTAATTCGTTGTTGGGACCGCGTTGTAGAGGCACGCGTGGCTCAGCCAAGCGTGCCTCTATCATACAACCTTGAGGGGGAGGCAGCAAATATCAAATCTCATAAGGGTTCTACTGGCCCTAGAGCTAACATCCAAACACACAAATGTGAATTGAAAGTTACTGATATTGCCTTGCCCATGACCGTAGCTGTACATATTGATTGCTTTACGAGAAGAAGTCTCTAAATAGAACAGCATTCAGGAATTCTACACTATAAGCAATGATGACTTTGAAATTCATTGTCAGAGTTCGGGATTAATAGGCGACAAAATACCTGTCAGAGGAAAGATTCTCTCTTTCTCTTTTCTCTTTAGATTTACACAGATAACTTTTCAAATGTCAAGATTGCGAAGGGATTGGTGAAAATAACAGAAGGAAAATCTCTTAATCGATACTAGTGTCCGATCAATTTATTTGTGAAACCCTTCCGATGAGTCTAAAAGGTGCAACTTGAACCGGTTTTCTTCATCAACAATATATACAGCTTGGTAACTCAACCAGCAGACTTAACACCTGAAAAAAACATTTTTCATGTCAAAACTATGTCACTAGAGGAATAGGTTCAAATGTTTTGCGACTTAACAACAAAATAATTGTTTCAAAACCGAAATGGATTAGGACTAAATCTGAGGCATGGAGTTATAGTAGTCCATTAAAATGCCCTTTCATTAGTTCTACATCAACAGAATAAAACATTTTTGAGTTCCTTTAAAGACTAATCAAAAACAGGTAAAGCCTAAATAATTCAATTAAAAAGTCAGAACCAGACAGGCGAGACTTTCCAGACATTGAGGGGCCTTTCCTCAAACTGCATTTTGTAGTACACAAAGTAGTTCTACTCATGTACAGCAAAATGCTATTTGCAAAACTATTTCTGGAAACCTCCGCCTTTCCTACTATTTCTATATGGAGATCCCTGCCAACGTGGCAGAGGTTTCTACATATGTAGATATATGTTTTGTTTTAGTAAATGTGGGCGGGACCATGCAGACTGGCTGGAAAATGGGTAGTACTACTAAATGGGATAGATTTAGGTAATTTTAAGGAGGGGATTAAAGAGGGAGATGCTAATTCAAAAGTTATCTTACAAAATAATAAGACTTCTGCTATTCATAAACTACACTTCTAAAGGTACTACAGCCGAAAAGGTCACAAACAGTAGTAAACGTATACCAGCTCAGCTTTGAAAGCAAGCATAGCCTCATACATTGCCACTCACATGTACTGCAACAGACTCCCATTGGAAATATTAGAGGCAGGGACTTAATATAATGCCACATAAGAAAATAGAAAATAATGGAGGCAGGGACTTATTATACCATCAGATTGTAAATCATCTTAAAATGGTGTAATTATTTCCCCTTTTAAATTATATATCTGATATATATTTATATATGTATCAGTTCTATATAATTTCTATAATATATGTATATAAACAGACAGACTTAACCTTTTCGCCGCAGCGCGAATTTGGCCGCGGCGCGGGTGGGACTAGTGGGTGGGCGTGGCACTCCCGTACTTATGACGGCACCAGGCCGTCATGAGTCACGGGCGGCGTGTGCTCATGTCGGCGAGGAGCCGTCATGACCCCGCCCACTCCCTAATTCGCCCGCACTGGGGAATTAGTGCCGCGCAGGCAGAGCGGCAGTTGCATGACGGCTCCACGCCGTCATGAGCACACGCCGCCCATGACTCATGACGGTGTGGACCCATCATGAGCACGGAAAGGGTTAAAAAACCAAAAGTTATAACGGGGTGAAAATGCCAGTTTAAACTCAAAGTTTTAAACATCAAAAACATCACCGAAATTGAACAGTTAAAGTTATTTCATGGGACATTGTCTCATTTCCAACAGTTTGTCGGCCACACTGATTAGGGCTCAGGGGAGCAAAGTTATGCCCCTGGATCCGATCAAAGTAAAAGCAATCAGACACTAATGGTGCTGACTGTTTTCCATTTCTGTTGTGTGACGTCTGTGTGCTGTTCACATTGATAGTCATAAAAACAAAAAAACTAAATTAACTCGAGAAGTGATAAAAGCTCTTCCCTCTCTTCCAGACACTCTCTTTAAAATAATAAAATCCTTCTGGTGCTTCCACAGGGAGAACTTCGTCCTACAGTGCGGTGGATGAACCATATACATCTACCGCACTACAGAGGTAACGCAGTGGATGTGCATGGTGTGTCCACCTCCTTTTAGAGGTTAATATCATTAGTATTGCACCTAGGGGGACAAACAATATCACCCCCTCTTGTAATAGAAGGAGAATTATGTCCTCATGGAACAGCATGCGCGAGGACAGTTTCCTCCAACAACTGGTAAAGCTGGAAAAGAAAATTCGGAACCACAAAGGTAATGGAGACCAGATAATCCCAAAAATTCCCAACTGGGTTCCAAACAAAGCTAAACCTCACTCTGGAGCCCCACATGGGGCATTACCTAAATAGAGGAGGTCAACAGGCCAGTGGCTCTAGAAAGCCACTGTGTTGTGGGTTTCACTCAACTTCAAGCGATATGCTGTTTAATTCCATTCATCATGAAGACAGAATCTGACACGCGTGGTTGCCTGAAATGGTCAATCTGTTTAGTATTGATGCTATGTGCTCATGATTGATTAATCAACAAAGGCTCAATAGTGAATGAATTAGTCAGTGATTTAAGTATGGAAAGTCATGTTCAGAGCTCAGTGGCCGACGGGCCCCTACTACTACCATTCAATCATTGCCCTTTGAACTGCGGCTCACATTGATAACACATACCAACTTAGATATAAACCGGAGTAAGTGGATTTGTATGTCCAGATACCAAAATGAACGTAGGCATTATGTAATCACATATGCATCAAACACTGAATGAGTACCAAAGTTAGAATCTTATTTTTTTTTTTGATAGATGGAAATTCAGTAGATGCAGATTATGTAATTTGCCCTCTCCAATCTGTGGAGACGGATTAAAACCACAGTTTTATCTCTGGGAATGCACTGCGACCGAGCCCGATAGCGTGGGAAGGCAATAGTAGGCGCTGAGGGTCCACCCAGTAAGCCTGCTGGCCTCACCATTTGCCCCTCAATATGAGTGAGCATAGTGCAGCGCTGACCCCCTACTATGCTGAGTAGAACACATCCCATCTTTCTTTTGACCAGTTCCCGCCAGGCGAATGGATAGTGGCCTGGTGCTCCAGGGAGTGAACAGAGGTTCAAGGGGATTCCTTAAGGGAGGTACGGAAGGCGGGTTGCCTTTTAAATACCTAAGCAGTGCCCAGTGCTCCCCCTTTGTTCCAGCCATCGGCTGAATCGCCTTCTCTGAGATCAACAATTTCCCATCCACCAAGCCCCAGATACATGATCCTCAGGGGGTTCCTTTAAGTTTCGGGTGAAAGAAGACAGTAAAACCCTAATTAATATCTAGGATAGACAAATATATGACGCCATACATGGATCGAAAACAGGGTCCTAATTACCGTTGATGTGGGTTTGGGTCTGGCTTAAAGGCTAAGTTGGTCTAAAGGCAGCCTGGCATTCTAGCCCCAACCTGGGGTTGCTCACAGCTGGATTTCACTTTTTGGCCTGACTTGCCGTCCCTGTAATTATGTATTATCACATGATATTTAAAGTCCTTTGACTTTTAAAATGTGAAATGACAAACTGTTTACTTTGTTGTGTAAAAAGTAAAAAGAGCTACGGCCAACTGATAATGCAAACACAAGTCCGTTCATTTTGTGATGCGGAATATTGGGTGGGGTACCGGAGTACACTTCCTATTAAACTGGGTATGGCACCTCCAGTGACAGAGGTGGAGTGTTTAATATGTTAATCATACACACAGGACCCCAAAGATGTTCTTAGGAGCCCAACACCAGTGCTGCCTCATGAAGAGGTTGATGAATAGTTAGGCACCCTTCTCTTCATTGCACCTCAAGTCTCTTTGTTCCACCACCCTTCGCTTTCAATCGGAGTTGTTCCGATGGGGTTTTCTTAAAGAGGATATTTCAATCCAAAAGTGAGGGCAAAGAGGTGACTCTAAGGATTTCCTGGATTTTAATAAATCATTTTCCAGTGCCATTTGTAGAAGTGGAGAGTACCCCATGGAGGACCCAGGACATGGAGAGATTGACCTCCCTTTTAACATGTATCTAGAAGTTAGGGTTAGCATAAGGCACAAGGTGGCAGAGATGAGGCTTGCGGTTGCTTGTCATTGGATATACCGTTTTGCAAAGGAGTTCAGTGAGCGACCATGATGTGTCTTGTGTATGAGGCAGTGTGTTTTAAAGATTTGGACTTCAGAGCCAGTTTGATGATATTATTTTATTTAAGACCAAGCAACTGGCCGGATGCATAGTTTTGAACTCTCTGGAGTTTTGACAGCGATGGACTTAGGAGACCAGTGCTTAAACTATTGCAATAATCTAAGTGCTACATGACCATAGCAAGTGCTTGCTATGGTCAAGTAGCACTTAGGTTATTGCAATTTCCTTGCGCGATTCTGTGAGAATAGATGAGCATCGGCAGAACCCCTTTTAGCAGGAGATAATGGTAGTGTGCTGTTTTCGAGACCCTGGCTGGTGAATGCCTCATCGCTATTAAAGAGCACTCCCAGATTAAGGGCTTTACCAATGTAGACTTGAGAAGTGTCCAGAACCTATGCTCAAGGTAGAGGAAAGATGGGCTGGATTGACAGAGCTTATAAACAGGATTTTATGACTTAGGCATAGCCAATTATACTGCAGCCACTGATGAATCTGCTTAGAGTGCGCCGGCAGAGCCTAGGTTTTCATTTGAGTTTATCAACACCAAGCTTTGTAAAGCATCATGCTATTTAGCATGTGTTCCTTGCTTTACATGGGACATCATAGCAGTGACATTCAGACTGTTCCTAAATAGAATCATCAACCTTCTAGCAGCAAGATTTAGACATTTAATTGAGATTGTAAATTATTTTTAAACAGTTTTCGGGAAGGTTACACAAGCAAAATTGTGCTGGATCAGCTTTGCCTATGCTAAAATTTATGAGAAAGAGTTACTTTCACAATAAGCACGTAAAGTAGCTTTGGACTACAGGAAGAAATGAATTCCTCCCATCTTCTAGTCTAAACTCTGAATATCTTCAAACTATGAAGAAATACATACAAATACAATTTTCAATTTAAGTTAAAAATCAATTTACAAGTACACAGTAAAAGGTAGAAAATTGAGGAGATCATACAGAGCAAATAATGGTCTTCAACAAAAGCAGAAAAGGAGCAAAAACTCGAAATGTGTAAGGAAGATCACTAAAGAGCTCTTGAGTAGTAGACTGCCTGGAAAACTCCTTGTATTGTATGTTCTCTGATGGAAATGTAGAATGCAAGAATATAGGTAAGGAAAAGGCGTTTCTCAACAGACACTAGTAGATGCTTTGCAGCTGTGAGGAAAGACGTTTTCCCATTTGTTCCCACTACAATCCCATCAAGTGGGCCTCTTTCATGCAATCTAACCCTTCACACAGTCCTCTACAGAAAGATTTCTTCATAACATATTTTTGTTTTCCTTGCCAGCATCCTTACTATGATAGGATGAAATCGAAGAGGGTTGGCGCCGTATTCTAAAACACAGATGTTGGTTAAATCGTACAAAATAATTGTCTTATAGGGTGCCATGAATACGTAAATCGGATGCTCAAAGTGAGCTGAGTTCAGGGGTTTAATCAGTTCCCCATACAGTGGAACTTTGAGATTTATACCTCATGGTGTGAGCATATTTGAGTCTAGTGGCCTAGTATTAAAGCTCTTTTGTGAGGGCAAAGCTTGTGAATCATGCTTGTGAACTGTACACAAATTTTAAAAGCTATCTGAAAATCGGAAACGGGGGACATGAAAGAGGCGTTCCCCTCCAATTTGAGAGTCGCAAAGTAAGATAACTATTTTTTTATTTTTTTTATTTAAGATGATACATAAATAACTCACATTTGTATGCAAGAGACAATCAGCATTTTGTAAAGGACCAATTCACAACAAATCATACGTACAGTATTACATAACAGTTTCATGCACTACCCCATTCCCTTTCTCGTCAGTACTGGCCGTGCATACATCATTGTATAGTGTGTGACAGAAATTACATATCATTTATATATGTCCCTGGGGGCGAGCCAACCACAAGGGGTGGGGGTCTGCTGCTTCATGGGTTACACAGAAGCTTCCTGTTCACCAGCATCTGGGTGTGCCAACAAGTATGACTGGAATGGGCCCCATATATCTCTTGGGCGTGAAACAGTCAAGAGTAGTTCGGCATATAATCTTGTCTGATCCTGCCATAAAATCATATCTCCAATCCATTCCTTGAATTTAGGTGTCCTCCCTCAACCCCATCAACAGGCCACCCGACGTTTAGCCAACATAAGACCAAAGGACACAAATTTGCAGTGCTTTGCCGGGATTTGCTCAATAAAGCCAAGCAGCGCCACCAAGGGAGACCTCGGGATGTGTATGGAAACCATGTGGTCTTTTGCAGTGAAGACCATAGTCCAATATTCGCACACACCTGGACAAGTCCAAGCTAGGTGTAGGAAGTCAGCAGATTCCGCTGTGCATCTGTCGCATCTACTCGTGTCTCGCAGCCCAAATTTGTAGTGAGTGATGCGTAGGTGGCTATTCGAGGAAATTTGTTCAGTTTGTTTACAACAAAATACACATTGCGTGTCAGTGAGAGGGTGTTCCAGTTCGGCTGACCATTTTTCCCAGGCGCTAAAAAAGGGGGTGGTGTTCCCATGAGGCACAGGGTCAGACTGATTTGCATATAGCCATGTCTGAACTGGGGTGGCAGAGTGGGCAAAAGAACGGTGATACATTAAACCCAGATCTTTTGACAGGGTGTGAGTGTTTGATTGATTCAGATGCTCCGTCCATCACCACCCCCTTTTGTACCGCATTTTTCCCAGGCAGCACCTGTGGAATATGTAGCATCCATATACATGGCGCAGTATAGTGCGGACATTAGATGTGAGGCTGTGGGTGTGCGTAATACATGGTGTAATGGTGCCAGCATCCAAGGTTCTGCTGGATACTCCGGTGTGCAATCTTTCAACCCATTCCGTAAGCGAGTATATAGAAATGTTTCTATTGTAGTGGGGGGGAGGGGGGGGGGGTCTGAGAAGAGTTGGTGTAACGGGAGGAATTTACCATTTAAATATAAATCGCCCCATTGGCAAATATTCTGGGTTCGGGCCATCTTTCTAAACACCCCTTCCTGCAGCAAGGGCATCTGTGGATGATATGCAAATGGAAGCAGTGGCGAGTATAAACATTAGGTTTGTGCTCTATTAGCTATGTGTTGCCAGGCCTTGAGCGTGCACTCCACGGAGGTGGGACGTGGTTCCTGAGGCTTGAGATTATTACCCCCTCTAACGGTATAGGGTGTGCGATCCAGTGTTCAGTTGCTACATGAGGTGTGTACCGAGAGGGGCTGAACCAAAAACGGGCAAAGTGTGCCTGAGCGCACAAGTGGTATAGTTCGAAATTGGGAATATCAAATCCCCCCATGTGCTTATGGACGCATTAGTGTGTGCCATTTTATCCGGGGTTTTTTCCCTCCCTATACCAGCCTGATCAGTTCTGCACGGAGGCTAGAGAAAAAATGTCTCCCCGGGTCATATGGGATATTTAAGAACAAATATAAAAATGTAGGTAAGATTACCATTTTTATTATGGAGATGCGCCCGCCATGTTCAATGGAAGTGCATTCCAGTGAGTCACACATCCGATGATATGGTCCATTGTACACCCGTAATTCAGCCGCATCAGCTCCTCCCGCTCTGCCGTAAACGTGATCCCTCAGTATCGCACCTCGTCAGTACACCATGCTATGGGATAATCTATATCAAAGGGTGTAGCAGCTGCAGTCAGTGGGAAAATCTGGGATTTAGCCCAGTTTATATGGATACCTGATATGCCACCAAACTTAAACTCCCTGAGTAGTGGATTCAGGTTGTGGCGCGGTTCTTTGACATAGAGTGTGACATAATCTGCGTATAAGGATATCAGTATGGGGCGCAAGAAACATCGTAGCCCTTTCTCATGATGGTGTTGTCTAATTTTGGCTGCTAGGGGTTCCATTGCAAGGGCGAATAATAAGGGGGATAATGCGCACCCCTGGCGAGTGCCCCTCGAAAGTGCGATTTGGGACGAGACAAGTCCATTTATTTGGACCTTGGCAGTCAATGCTGTGTATAGGAGTATGATATAGGTCATGAAACTGTTGGGGATCCCCATGCATTGAAGTATAATGAAAAGGTAGCCCCATTCAACTGAATTAAAGGCTTTCGTGGCATCTAGAAAGACCACCACGAGTGACAATTTGAGGTCTACATTTTGAAATATGGAAAACAATGTCCACAAATTATGAGTGGTAGCCCTGCCAGGGATGAAGCCGGCCTGGTCTGGTAAGACTAAATTCTCCATAAGGAGCTTGAGCCGGTTGGGGAATAACTTGTTGAGTATCTTGGCATCTGTATTAATTAGCGAGAGGGGGGGGGCGATACGACTCGCAACGATCTGCAGGTTTACCGGGTTAAAGTAAGATATCTATGTTTGGTGACCTCATATTGAAAATCTGTCACCTCTCAAGTTGAGGTGGTCACCAATTTACAAAGAAGAAGTTGCCCCAGGCACAGCTTCTCCTTTGGTTAATTGCGTCAGATGGCCTCAGGGGGTGCTAGCAGTATAGTCCATGGGCCCGCTGCCTGCTTGCCCTCAATGTCTTTCATGCAGGAAATCTTTTTTTTTAAAGCACCATGTCTCTTTAATGGACAAGGGCTGTTTTTAAGAAAAAAAATCCCATTTGAAAGAGCAAATGCATGGATGATGTTCTACTCTCCCTTGCAGGCCACCATCCGAGCACTGGCATCCATTCACAGGGGTTTGGAAAATGCGACCTTCCTAATTAACATTCATTAGAAATGTTGTTTGATTCCTCATGAAAATGATCAATGTGCAATGTGACATACCGGCCCATAGGTTTCATCTCCAATTGTATCCATGGTTCACAACCTAATCCGTGTGCAATTCACAAATCCATTGTTTGCAACCAGGAGGAATATCAGGCCTTAGTATTTTCTGAGCAGGTACATCAAGCCTTAAAATATTTAATTTAAAATAATGTTTCACAAACATAGACAGCAAGCTACAGCAGCAGTGGGCAGAACCAGCACATCATCCAATAGGTTTAAATACCCACGGTAGAGAATACTCCAAAAACGTATGTAGCTTAAAATCCTTGTCCTCATCAAAAGCAGTTTTTAAAATATATTATTTGTAGGAAAAAGGGAACTTTGTAACATTTTTCTATTTCACATTATACTTTAAATGCTGTAAATATCCGGGGATACTACTCCCCAATTTACAGCTTCTCACTTTACTGACTTCTGCAAGGGGCATTGGCCTAGCAAGGGGTTAAATGTGATTACTTAGAGATCACAGCACGCCATTGGTGACTCACTGAACCATCTTCCCTGCAGAAACGTTGTCAATAAGGACATGCAAATTCACTGTGTCAGTCTATGTCATGTATATATAAAATATGGCATTTGATCATTTATACATTTATAACAGGACACAGAAATTTCTGTAAGAAAATTAAGCTTATTAGCTCAATCTTTAGTTTGCACCCATGTCCTGTCTGATCATTCAAATGCCAGTTGTTAATGAAATGGGATAGATTTAAGCTTTCCTTATGTCAACAAGTATGACAGTCTATTGAAAAATGTACCCAAAGGCCTAGCTGGCTTTATTTTCAGTGATTTAGCCTCTGGTTTTGTTATACATCTCTCTTCTGGCACGAGCTCTAAGGAGATGATGCAACATACCTCGAGATACTCCGATGAGAGCACCCAAATGTTACCCTAGGCTATTCCACCCTCTGATATTCCCAGTTTCCACTCTACCCAGTGCTTTAAATGGAAAAATAGAAGTGCAGGTACCCTGATCTAGATTACCTGCTTGTTTCTGAGAAGTTACAGTACTCTCCAATTAAAAGTGTAACGTCACTCTTGAGAAGTGTCGGTACTCCCCCTCTCGAAATAAAAAAGTGCCGGTACTCAGTACCAGACCATTTAAAGCACTGACTCTACCACTGCACCGATTGCAAGGTATTTTAAAATGGAGGTTCTGACAAGTTTAATCATCCATTAAGGCACATCCCGACAGTTTATCTGGGTGGGGAACACACAGTGGCGTAACCAAAGCCCCCGCAGCCCCCACGATGCAGGGGAGCCCCGAGCTGCAGGATTCCCTCTTCGGCACAGTGCACAGGCAGCGTGTCACTTGTCTGAAAGCTCCTGATTGGGTCCGGAGAGTGGGGGCCTGCCTCCATGTAGTTTGCAGGGCGAGCCATCAAGTTTTGCTACGCCACTGAGAACACACAAGCACTTACAGACAGTGCTTTAAATGGGAAAAAATAAGTGCAGGTACTCATTAATATCAGCTAGAGGCGTGGCGAGTGGGCGTGTCTAGGGGCGGGGCTTAGGACAACATATGATGATACATAATGACTTCTATTTCAATTGCAGCAACTATGAAAAATACATAAACGAAACAGGTTAACTCTTTACACAAAATGAAACCCAAAAAGGATGACATGTGAACAGTTGCTCGTTTTGTAATATTTGCTGCTTCTTAATGCCATACTGTTATTTGTTTGGCACACTACTATATACTCTCAAGCGTACACACACACACACGCACGCACGCACATGCACACACTCTACACATTCCCTCTAAAATCTACTGAATGTTCTGATTCTCTCCCTTTTCTCTCACAGAAAAACAGGCGCACACACACACATGTTATTATTAAGTAACAATGTTCTGAAGCTACATGAACAGATTTGTTGCACGCACAGAATACAACCCTCAACTTTTTTTTAGCTGTGCATCATTTATGCCTGGGCTCGGGATAGGATTTTACTCCAAAATTGTCATGATTAGACTAGAAAACATTAGTGTAACTGTAAGTATGTCTTTTTGGGTAGCTCTTCTTCACTACTTGAGTTTGAACCTAGGGGCATGAAAGGGTTTTTCTTTTTCTAGAAAAAGATAAATGCAACCTCTGTGCATGTTTTTTTTGCCAACTGTGTACTCTTTCACCAGGCGAGAATCTAACATTTGCAGGATTTGTCTGGAAATTATTAGTGTAACCTACATGTAAGTAGTTTTGGCTAGCTGTTCCTCAAGAAATCCTCAGTTTGCACTTCTGGTCATATCATGTGATGGTAAGCCTAATATTCTCAGATTCTGTCCACAAAAGATGAATTGTAGCCTACTCGTGTGTAGCCTTGACTATAAAACTTTGCATTATACGCCTAGGGAGGAGAGCCTAAGATTTTCAGCGTTTGTCTAGAATCGATTAATATAACCTGTATGGATGTAGTCCCGCCTCATCGGAGGTTCAAGCATGTGATGTGGTGTTTACCATCAACATTTCAGGCCTATTTATGTGGGAGATTGCACCCAACCTTTGGTGGAGTGTGTGGGATGCACTGTTAAAACCCCATGGCCAGGGAATTGGGGTGGATAGAAGGCTCGGCTCCCGCTGAACCACAAAGTTAATTGCCACATTACTCAAGCGTTTGGCACTTCCTGATTCTTCTTGGACAAGTTGGTAAAGTAACATGTTTGCCTTTGTGGCTGTGAGGAAGCAGGGCATGTCTTGACTCCGCACCATCCCTACTCTTTCCTTCCACAAAGAGAAGCAGCTCCTGTCCTGAATAAAAAGATGAGGGGAAAAAACGGCTTTTGCGAAGGCAGATGATTTTGTTGGGCTGTCACTCAATATCCTAAATAAAACTGGATTACTGACTGACTGCCTATCCCAACCAATTTACATACCTGATGGAGAGGGGCGGGGTGAGACTAAAGGACTTTCAGACGAATAGTCCTCTGGCACCTGATCGACAGTGAAGGGTCTGTCTAGACTCTGCACTGTTAATCACAGCGTGACGCACAGCAAGCCCTCTTAGACCCCTGGAGTCTCAGGCCATTCACATGAGCGCTGCTGGAATCTCCAGCAGCGACTCGGCAAAGAGGCTTGGCGGCTTACACGCCTTTGAAAAGCAGAGCGGCATCTACGCTGTGCTATAGGAGATACATAACCGGAGCCTGAGGTGCCATCTATTAGGGTACCGGTACTCTTCCCTGCCTAATAACAAGTGCCGGTACTGAGGGCCAGAAAATTCTGAAGTGCCGGTACTCAGTACCGGTGAGTACCGGCCCATTTAAAGCACTGCTTACAGAACCTGGAGAAAATGAGCTGGAATAAACCGGATGCTTAAGTCTGCCACTGGGGAAGCTGCAACATGCTGGCCTCTAGTTGGAGGAATAGAATAGTGCTGGGCACAGATCTTACCCTGTTTGTGTGAAGCATGGGGTAAAACAACACTTTCTAACTATATAAGTACTGTTTAGTCATGTCAAAGTGGATATTAAAACAACGTAGTGTTCTTTTCACAACCGGAAATGTTATCAGATTTGAAGGGAAGAGCAAGTATAGTAGCCCTCTGTAAATTTGATAAGATTGACTAATCAATACCAGCTGTGGAGGGGAGAATGAAAATGATGTGTGCCAGGATCTTATGAGGGGAAAGTATAATAGGAAAAGGTAGTATGGTAGGAACAGAGGTGAGACATCCTTAGATAATTGCCTTCCAATAAAGGCTTGTCTCGATAATGAATAAATGGAAGAGGGACAATAGATGAGGCTTTAAAAACAAAGTATGCCACCCCTATTGAATACGAAGCACCTATGCTGGAACAATAAAACAGTTAGGCTCCTCTCAAGTGGGAGGGGATCCTTGCGGGCAGTGCTTGATTTGAGCCGGTGGTTTCCAGTGCTCAGCACATGTCAACATCTGAACTTATGGCCGCTGCCACATGGTGGCGCTGTTTGTGTAATTTCGAGATGTGCAGAACAACAGTTCTTTAGTAATTTAATATCCATTAAAAACAAATAATACCTGTCACCCAAGCCATTCTTATGGCTTTGGGGGTGTTGAACAGTCTAAATTGTCACACTTGTAGCAGTGTGATGGCTAGTCGTTCTGTAGGTACTGCCATCGGCAGTCCTGGCAGTGGCAATTGGTGGTGCAAGCTGAGGTTGCCTCCTGGCGAGGGCCCTGGCACTTATTGTTTTTTTTTTACAAATTAGGCACTGCTTGTGGGACACATACTGTCATAGTTAGACACATATGGAGAGACGTGCAGATTTTTCAGGAACTCATTCATCAGAAGTCCCTGCTTGTGGTGCAGACTGAAACATCAAGCTGCAAACAAAGGATACTAGACCGCATACAGATTTAAAGAGGGGAGGCTGTACAGTGATTTTCAGACAGACTTGGTAATCAAAATGTGCGATTCAAAATATTGTATATTTTTCTTAGAAATTATGGGAGCCCCCAATGCACTATTTACTCCTACGTGTTCGTGCCTACTACTCCATTCCTGGAGGTGTTCATATACGTTGGATTTATGGACATGGTTTGCAAGTAATCTGTATTCTCTCAAGACACAAGCATTGCTGATAAATGAGATTTCTGAACTGATGTGATATGAATACTTCAAACTGCCGTGAAAAAAAGTGAATAATCCTGACCTCCCCAATTCCCAAACGCGATTTGGGGCATCTTCCCTTAAAAGTAAACAAGCCTTATCCTCCCTGGGGCTACATTATGTATTAGGGCACACTTTTCCTGTTTATGCCTGGCACACCTTAAAACAGGTGCACCCGGCGCAAACAGAGACCGTGCACCGTATTACATAGAATGGCGGACGCATTCTGCCCTGGGGGCAGCGTATTCAAGTGAAAAACTGAGCTGATTTGAAGCAGCCGCTCTGTGTTTCGCTGTGCAGGCGTGAACCTATCTGCACCAACCTTGGTGAAACACTCACGAACTTTGTTCCAACTCTTCAAGTTATACGCACTGCATATACCAGAGTGCAAAGGGGCGATCCGGAGCAGAGGCTAGCAGTGTTCTCCCATCGATGATTCCTGTGAACCTACCTGCACTTTGTAGGGGGATTAGAGATCCCCTTGTAGGCAGGTGCAGTCAGTGACCCACCTTCAAGGGGATGTATGGGGGGTCCTCCAGAGGGCTGCCCTCAGGAGGCACGCAAAGCGGTTGCAAACGCCCGTTGCGCCCTGGGGGAAACTTCTGTAATACTGCCCCTAGTGTTGAAGGGGTTTGCTTTCTCCTAAATAACTTTCGAAATAAATGTTGCAAATGCATTTTAAAGCACAATTAGCACAGAATATTTTCTCAAATGCTTTATCTAGATCAAATAATATGAGTATGCCATTTCATATCGTCTACCATTTTCAAATTATAGAGACAAATCCCCCTTCACTTCTAAATCGCCCTTACTTTAATTTTCTTATCCTGTCCATTTCAAGGCGATCCTCAGTCAGTTGTAACTAAGAATATGCCAGGAAGGACGCAGAAGGTAAAGAAAATACGAGTTAAAAAAATCTGCTTGTTTCAGGTGTCATGTAGGAGCTATACATCAGGTTAGAGAAATCTCCAGTTTTCGACAGCAACATATAAATCACAAAGTAAGTTCTCATGTCTCACGCAAATGGGCCACAGCAGCAAGAGGAGCCCTTTAGTACAATAGTATTGGTAGCATAATATCAGCAGTAGGTGTCCCAAAATGTACTTGAAATTATCATCAACCATAACAAAAATATTTTAGAAATGCACTAATTCTGTCACAAACTATCAGCTTGAAATTTTTGGTAAGTGCACATATCTTGCACCCCCCCAAAATACCAACTTTAACATTTTATTAACCTACCTTTGTTCCCAAATATCAGCTTTGTATTTTAATTTAGAAAGCACAGACACTACTATTCTCTTGTAGTAAATAAACTCACTTTCGTCCCAAAACATCACCAACATTTTTCAAAAATAAGCTTTTGTCCCCCAACTACCAGTTTTTAATTTTTAGTACAAAAAAGAAAAAAAGCTCATAATTTTATAAAAACAAACTTTTATTATCGAATATTATTTATTCATTTATTTTGAAGCTATACATAGAGCCATCTTGTATCTATGACACTCGGAGAGCTGGAAAAGAAATAAATAAAGTAAGACTGATATGTAGCGTAGGGCAAGATCTGGCATTCTTTGGTCATTTTCCTGAACTGAAGGTAAGCTGCTTCCTTTCCGGGTAGAGGCCTAAGACTGTTCTACAGACAAAAACATTAGGGGGTAAGAATAAGTGAATTCACTAAATTAGTCTGCAATAAAGAACATTTATGTTTCATTAAAAACTCCAATTTGTTCTCAACTAACTGCTTGTTATTGTCCTTAATATTCTTATGTTGCACCATTGTTTTTTGATAACACACCAAATATCAACTTTTCGAGAACAGTAAATGTATATATTTTGTTCTCAAATATTAGCTTGTCATTTTCATTGAATACATTAATTCTGTTCATACATACCAGATTTTTATTTAAGTAACTAAGGGCCAAATTTAGGAATATCTGGTTGCCATATATTGGCTGTATATTGCAATCAGTATTTTTGCACCATGTAAAGATTTTAAAGCAACTTAGGTACTAATAGGTCAGTTCGTAAAATTCCAAATCTTAATGGGTGGCAATCCGACCTACCCCATGAATATTAATGAGGTAGGTAGAAAATTGCGATTCACTAAGATTGGAGACAATCATTGGTATATTGGTATGCAAGGGTCAGCAGACCTCCATGTTTGTAAATGTCTTTCAATAAAGTCAACTTTTTTTAAAATACAGCCAGTTTTCCTAAAGGAAATACACTGCCTTTTAAAAGAAAAGTTTGCTTCTTTTTTTCTATAAGCGTTGGCAGTTATTCCACACATTCACAAATTCCCTTTTACGACTACATTACCACCACCTTTGAGAGGTTGGTAAAATATTTTTTTTTTCAACCGGATTTTGGTCATAAAGCACTGACACATTAGACACCTTTTCAGTATTTGAAAGGGATGCCTACAACACATCTTTCCAGCTACAGAATCTGTATCAATTTTGAATCCCATTTTAGGAATTGGAAAAACTTTACAGACTCCAAAAATGGGATTAGCCGACTAAGAAACATCGTTTTGTCGAACTGCAGCGTTTGCGACTGTTAAAATGTGTAGGACACCCGGCATTAAACGTTTGTCGTCAATCATCATTAGCAAGTATTGTCCCAAGCCCTAATATGCATACTATTACCATCACAAACTACAGACCACTCATCAGATTCACCCATGGCTCATGCAGTTCGAACAGAGCTGAAGAAAGATCTCTTCACACAATGATTATTCCCTTGAGCACATGCATGCTCTCTCGCTCTCTCTCATTCTACTAAGGTAGAAATAAATTACGGTAAAACAAACACTGGCAAAGACAAAAGGTCTGGCATTGGCTTCCAGCCCTTTGGTTTTGTTAATCCTTATTTTGCCATGGGTTTTGCAATTTTTTTATCTTGGGGACTTTGATGGCCTATATCAATCTAATAAACTATGGCTGAAAGCAAAATTATTCTTTGGTCTCAAAATCTAACTAATGCCATAGGAGTCGCTAGTACGGAAGGGAACTACTTTGTGTGTGAATGTGATCCTTGTCAAAGAGTAGAACGCAGTTACTCCCATTGAAGATGGCTAATGGCAGAAGCAGGCTGATTCATTGCCCCATGCTGTCTGTTGCAGTGGGTTAAAGGAAAATATGAATGACACAACACCCGACAACTGAATGAAGAGGGCTGATAAAAGTACGTTTGTCATACTTATCTTTTTAGTAAAATAAAAAGATCTAGACTAATTCCAGCCCTAAACAGAGATTGACTTTAACCCCTTAGCTGCGGCGGCTATTCCGCCGCAGTGCTAAGGGGAAGGGGGGCAGCGTGTCGCTTCCGTGCTCGTGACGGAACCGCTCCGTCATGAGCCTCGGGTGGGCTGTGCTTGTGACAGAACGGTTCCGTCACGGCCCCGCCCGCTTAATAGAACGCGCCGCGCAGGAGCAAAATTAGCGCCCCACACGCGCGGCGAGCGGGCCGTGACGGAACCGTTCCGTCACCAGCACAGCCCACCCGAGGCTCGTGACGGAACGGTTCCGTCATGAGCACGGAACGAGTTAATATGTGGTGATTGTTTTCAAGCAGACTTCTATGTATACACGCACCTCAAAATCTCTATTAAAATGTAATAGATAACATTATGTGTACAATGGTAACTGTGTGTAACGTCGTTTGCCCTGAAGAAGAAAAACATTCAAATGACGTCTCACTCTGGACCAAAACAAACAGTGCAGCTGCTTTAATTATATCGTTGTGGGAGAATAATATTAGATGGCTGCCAAGAACTCACAACAACAATGGACCAAGGAAAATAATGAGGTTGTTCCTCAATGAAGTCAACATCAAAGACAAGAATTAACACCAGTGAACATAATGAAGCAGGTTACTAAGTAGCAGCTCCTCTGTTAACCCACTAGCTAGATAACTATTAGCATTTACCCGTTCTCGAACGTCTAAGAACAATTTACCTTCAGCTTAAAAAAACAGATTTTTGATAACAAAATATAGTTACATTTAATTTATACTATGTCCAGAGTCAAATTCTAAAACGCTAGCAGTGAAATGTGAAAATATGGAAACAAAATGAGCAATATTTTTGTATTTTGGTATTTCCCTTTCAAGGAAAATGGAGTGGATAATGAGAGTCCCGAAGCAGTTCAGGAGCAATGTTGGTGAGGAGAACAAATGACCAAGGAGGAAGGAGAAGGGCAAAAGCGAAAAATTTGACAAACAAGACACTATGAAACACCACACAGTGACACCGCTGATCTGTACTACATAGGAAGGAAGGGTGAGCGAGTGCAAGGAATCTGGGGGGAAAGGAGTGAGTAATGGTGAGCTTGCCCTGTATTCCGTGGAATATGAAGTTAAAATAGCATGCGGTACAGAGGTCTTGCCCGCTGTATATCAACTAACATGATTTAGATCAAAACCCTTCAAGAAATAGTCTTTTCAGCCAGCTACTTTTAAACAATTCAGTGTTTAGGGCTTCCACCACAAATTCAGAGGATTTTCTATTATCACTCAAATCTGAATCAGGCCATTAAATATGGGCTGAAGCCCATTGCCTCATTTATTATGTAAGATCTACTAAAAATCCTTAATATGGCCTAATGACTAACAGAAAAATATCAGATTTCTGTGTTGCCAGTAACCGGACATGGCAAACATGAACTGCCCTGAAACCTAGTGCCCACCCATCACAAATCTCTAAGCACTTTAATTCACAAAGCACAGGCGTTTCATACATATATGCTAGCCAAGTGTTGATGGTTATAGATGAAAAAAGACATCTATTTCTCAGTAATGTCATGGTTGATTTAAGAGGCTAGCATAACAGATTTGAGTTCAACATATTTTTCTATCAGGCAGGCATCTGATTGTGCTGTTTCTTATTTTTACAAGGTAATAGGAACTAAGATTTTGCTTTGGCTTCTAGATACTCTGGGCAACCAGTTTCTATCGCTTAGAACAGAGTTCAACCGCAAACGTTTTGTGTATTCTTAGGCTAGGCAAATAAACCACAAATTACAGTAAGCTGCTTCAAACTGCACTCTTCCACTATTGAAATGGAAATTAAATGCTCAAATACAAAACCGATCCACTCTCAATAAGGAATATTCCACAGTTCCATTATATACAGGCCAGTTGTAAACACACACTTCTTTGTGTCCATGTATATTTATTTCCTCATATTGTTCCTCAAGACTAGGGGTCAAATGTATGAATATCTGGTCATGAAACACTGGTCGCAGACTGTGATAAATATTTTTATGAGCAGTAAATGTTTTAAGGACAAATTTAGTGAGTAGAAATACAATCTACCTCCTGTGGTAGGTTGAAAATTGAGACTCAGTACGACTGGATGCCGTCACAGGGATGGTAGCCTGCTCTAATGAGCAACCACCATGTCTGTGATCACATTTCGGTAACCTAAAGATTTTTTCAATGCAGCCCCTTTTACCTTAATTGGGAGTCGTATTAGAAATATCACACTCCAGTGTACCAATAGGCTATCACCAATGGAAAAAAATCAAACAGAATAGGAGTCAATCTTTAGAAGGAGAGGAATACACGGAGAAAGTTAAAAGTATGTTGTTCAAAAAAAATTTTTTTATATGGATTCAATAAAGTAAATTGCAATTCGAGATGTAGGGAGACAAAAATAAAAAGCAAAAAAGTAGTGAACAGAGGTATAAATAACATTAACACATCAGTTCAAAACTTAAACATCAACTCCAATAGATTAGAGCAAGACAACCAAAAAAATTAATTGATAATGGTTGTGTGCTTATGCACATGCAGCGTAGATGGAGATGATGTCAATGTCATTGACATCATCTCCATCTACGCTGCATAATCTATTGGAGTTGATGTTTAAGTTTTGAACTGATGTGTTAATGTTATTTATACCTCTGTTCACTACTTTTTTGCTTTTTACAATTGGGGGTCAGTAACTTGTCAATGGTTTACAACGCTATTGTGGTCCTCAAACATTATTGCTTACAGATAGGAACCAATATTTGGAAGGGGCACCTACAACACACCCCTTCCAAGTACCCATTCTTTATCCATTTATAAGCCCACTTTAGAAGATGGAAAAAAGTAACAGATTACTAAAATAGGTTTAGTACATTGCTTAAAGCAGGCATTTAGTCAGAACCTTTTGAGACTGAAAAACTGCTTTGTATATCTGGCCCAGAGTTCCACATACTTGCACCCCTAGACAAGATTTGTGCATGCAGATGTTATAGTAGTGGATTTCAATTGAAAGTCAGTTGGGTCTCCCTTCCTTGTAGACGCAAGACCAGGCCTGCAAGAGATATCAAATTGGAAGCTGATTTAGTTTTCACTTTGCACAACATTAGTAGGAGGAGTAAAACAAATTCCACAAACCATTAGAATCCTAGTTCTGATGATGAATCAGTATTGAATAATTACCCTCCTTGAATATTTATAGTAGAAAGTCTCAACTTCTCATTAAACTCAGTAACTAATAAAACAACTAATTTCTAGCCTGTAGATCATGTCAGCCTACAATATCAAACCTTATTTCATCTATCAATTAACATGGTTTATGGGAAAAGCAACATATGAAAAGAAGGGGATATCAATTCTACTCAGGGAAATATAAACATTTAATAATGGATTATAGTATAGTGGGGGGCGTGGCTTAGCACGCGAAGCAAATGGTCGCCTGCGGGTAGAGCTCCGTGCCGAGTTCCCCTTCCCGACGCTGTTCTCCGGGACAGTTCTATCTTGAGGCCGCCGAAAACCACCGGCGAGTGCCCCAACAGACCCGACGCGGCGCCTGGCCGACTTTGGCGCGGATCGGACCCGCGAAACCGCACCGGGAGGTGCTGACCGCTCGTGGCCGCGAAAGTTGCAGCCGGCCCGGGCGCGGACCCAGGAAACACCGGGGATCCAACAGCTGCGGTAGGCCCAGAACCGAGGCCGACACCAAAAGATAGCGGACCACGCGCCAAGGCACGGGAGGCCGCCCACCCCCCATGGCGGTGAGGAACTGGGGCGAGATGACCTCAGGAACCCGGATGGGCTTCCCGAATACACATTGAGGCGGACCGGCGGGAGTGCCCTGACCGCCGGGCCTGGACGCGTCGCCCCTGCATCGGGGGCTGCACCAGCCCTGCATCATAGCGGTGAGGAGGGGAGAACGGCTGGGCTTTGGCTGCCTGAGGAGCTAGAGAGCGGTGGAGGCTGGGGCACGCAACACGACACTCGCCGGCAGCCACACACGCCGCGACACACGGGACCCCGGTCGCAAGCAGCGCCCATTGACTCCGCAGCACAACGAGGTCAGCGGCCCACCGGCGCTACCACAGGCGCACACCGAGGACATAGCGACGGCTTGAGGGGACGGAGGCCTGCACCACCCGCGATCAGGGCGAAGCTCGACACCGAGCGGCTGCCACACGAGCGGAATCAGCCGCCGTGACAGCGCAATATCCGACTCACTGGGTTCCACACAGACCTTGAACCCCTTGCCATAAACGGGCTCACAACACAAAGGGGGCACACCTCGGAGCCGTGCCATACACCCAGATATATCGCGCAGTACCGAAGCACGAGGCGCCCAGCAGCTGTCTGCCCTCTCAGGAGCGACTGAGAGCACCACGCAGATAGGACCTGGCGACACCAGCAGCCGGGCCCGGACCAGCAGCAGACGACCCTCACCCTCCTCCCCGCCGCTGGCCAGGCGGGACTGAACCGTGCCGGGACGAGAAGAGCGGACTCCCCATAGGACGCTGATGTCTGGCGGGACCAGGGCGCGGACTGGCACTGGGGGCACGAGGCCTAAAGGCGACATGAACAAAACTAGCAAAACCACGGACCAGGATCAGACGGCGGCGAAGCTCGACGTCATGCTGGCAGCCATGGAGCGGCTAGAGGAATCAATTCAACTCACGCGCACCTCCTTAGCCACTAAGATCGACAGTGTGGCCATAGACCTCACGCATCTCCGCGAAGACCACAAAAAACTCGCTGATCGCACCTCGACGCTGGAGGGAACCGTGAAGGAGCTCCAACCCCAAGCCAGCCAGTCGCATACCCAAATACAAGACTTACTGAACCGAGTGGAGTTCCTTGAAGACCGGGCTGAGGATGCGGAAGGCAGGGCGCGGAGGAACAACGTACGCTTGGTCGGCGTCCCGGAGAAATGGGAAGGGAGAACACCGGAGGAGCACATGGAAAAATGGCTGACATCCATCCTGCCAGAGGGCTCACTTTCGCCTCAATTCGTGGTGGAACGCGCCCATAGAGTACCGACTACGCCCCTGGCTGCGGGCTCCAACCCTAGACCCATGCTCCTCCGCATCCTGAATTATAGAGACCGAGACTCCATACTGAGAGAAACACGCAAGCTAGAGGAGGTGAGAATCGAAAACTCCAAAGTAATGTTCTTCCCGGACTACACCATTCATGTACAAAGGCAGAGACAATCCTTTTTAGCCGCGAAGACGCGCCTGCGCCAACAGGGCCTACAGTACTCCTTACTATTCCCTGCGAAACTCAGAGTGATAGCCGGGGAGAAAACCCATTTCTTCACAGACCCAGATGAAGTGGAAGCGTGGCTGGACAGTGGCACAGATACAGCCCCCAGGACCACGGCGACCCGCGCGAACAGATACCAACCCGGCGGGAACAGGAGACGACGGCGCCCGAGGCAGCGAGCGCAGGGGCGCGCGGCCAGGCCGGGGGGGATGTCACCCCCTGCCGACGCCACGCAGCAGGAAAAACAAGACGTCCTCCGCCTTGTGCGGGAACTCAGCAACTCCCCAGCGCCCAGTGACCCAATTGGCAGCGGCACACAGGACCCTCCAAGCGACGACGAAGCGATCTACGGGAGGTCGGACTCTCCAGAGACAGATCCCGGACCGGACGTCACCCCCCAGACCTCGGAATACATTGGCTAACTGTCTCCTAGAGCATGCACACTGAGCCCCCCACAGGAACGCTCGGAGGGCCACTCACATGGAGATTGCGGACTCAGAACTGAGCACGAATGGCCCGACGAGATCTCCGGACAACTGAGAGCTGCAACTCGTCCTGGCGATGGCCCAGCGGACGCCGGACGGCTGGCCCCCCACTCCTGTGGCCTGCCACCCTGCTGCACATGAGCCAAGACACGTAACGTATGGCATTAAATGTTGGTTTTATACCTATGACTTTTACAGTTGGGGCCGACTAGGGCCTTCACATACCCACCGGGAAGGGGAACGACCCCCCTTCGATGTCACTACGAACACTTGGTCAGCTGCTACTGCTAGCACTGCACGGCCGCCCCCAGAACTGAACTAAACTTTGTTACTCTCCTTGAGAGCATGGACGGGAGCACGTTTGCCCACCGACCTCTTGGTATTTCGCATGTTTGCGATGTTCATTGGCTACCTGTTTTATTGGCCATGTTACCTACCCGTTTTCCCCCTTCACAAGACTGCAATGGCGTGCGGACCAATCACTATTCCTTACGAACTGCGGGCGGGCGGGGGGGGGGACGGGGTGGACACCCTGGGGAGACCGTCAATACAAAGCAATGTCCGTGATCACTATATGCACATGGAACGTGAGAGGGATGCACACGCCGTCTAGACGGTATCAAATATTCTCATACCTCAAACGCCATAATGTACATGTTGCTCTCTTACAAGAGACGCATCTCTGTGCGAAGGAAGTCGCCACCCTACGCCGCAGATGGCGTGGCCACCTATACGCCACGCACCACTCTTCTTACGCTAAGGGGGCGCTGGTATGGATACGACCGGGCACCCCGTGGATAATGCAGGACGCCCTGGTGGACCCCGGGGGGAGGCATGCAGCAGTCAGGGGCAGGATAGATGGGAACCCGATAGTGCTAGCCTCGATATATGCACCCAACACAGGGATACAGGACTTCTTAACACAACTGTCCAACACCCTGGCGCCGTGGCACGGCACACAATGGATACTGGGCGGGGACTATAACTGCACGCTAGACCCTTCTCTGGACCGTTCCCGTCCCCCGCGCCCTAACTCCCCAGCTCTTCACGCAGCGCGAGCCCTCCTAGATTGGTCCGCGCAATGGGACCTGCTAGATGCATGGCGCAGCCACAACCCAGACACCAGGGCCTACTCCTTCCACTCAGGGGCGCATAATCTGCATGTACGCCTAGACAGATACATGGTGTCCAGAGACTTACTACCGGCGATACGAGACACGCAATACATGGGCCGCACGCACTCGGACCACAACCCTCATTTCATGACACTCGCCTGGGAGCAGCCGCGACCACCAATCCCCACCTGGCGACTGCAACCAGACCTCCTGCTTGACGGCACATTCAGATCCTCGATAGGGGCGCAAACAGCACAACACTTCGAGGAGAACAATAACACTGCCTCCACACCCCAGATAGAGTGGGACGCGTTCAAAGTGGTCTTGAGGGGGCTATGCCTAGGAACCCAGGCACACACCCGCCGACAGCTGGAAGCAGACCTGAAAAAGATAGAGAGGGATTTATTGCGCAAGGAGCAAGAGGCGACGGGAGGGGATGATACAGAACTGCTCGAGGCTAGGGCAGAACACGACAGGCTAATAGGAAGGCTAAAACAAGTCAACTACACAGCGCACTCAGCACGCACACACCGCTACGGCGACAAGCCGGGCAAACTCCTAGCCTGGCTGATAAGACGAGAAGACCGCTCCGCCCCGGTAACGGCCATAAGCCCAACCGCGGATACCGTGGTGTACACCCAGGCGGGCATACACGCAGCCTTCGTAGCGCACTACAAGACACTATACCAGTCGCAAATGGCTAATCCGCAGCCGGACATCCAGGCATACCTGGAGGAACTCACACTTCCCGCCCCGACTGATGACCAACGAGATGAGCTCGGAGCCCCGTTGGTAGCGGAGGAATTACGTGAGGCCATATTCGCCCTCTCTAACGGGAAGACCCCAGGTCCGGACGGACTGCCTGCAGAATACTACAAAGCATATCATGACATCCTGATTCCCGAGCTGCTCAGAACATACTCGGCAGCCCTAGACGACTCATCCTTACCAACATCCATGAATGACGCCTTACTGGTATCGCTTCTCAAACCAAATAGGGACGGGATGCTCCTCGGGTCATATAGGCCGTTAGCCCTGCTCAATACGGACTACAAAATCCTGGCATCAGCACTGGCCCGTAGACTAGCGACCCTGGTACCGGCCCTGGTACACAAGGACCAGAATGGGTTTGTCCCAACAAGATGCACCTCCCAGAACATCCGGAGGCTGTTCCGGGTGCAGGAATACGCAGCCCAGACATGGCCAAGATCGGGTTGCCTGGTGTTGGACCTAGAGAAAGCGTTCGACTCTGTCGAATGGCCCTACTTATCGGCAGTGCTACGCAAGTTTGACCTGGGTGATGACTTTCTGGAGTTGGTCGGCCTGCTATATGGGAAACCTGAGGTGAGGGTACGCACTGGCAAGTTGGTCTCGGAGCCCATAAAGGTTAGAAGAGGCACCAGACAAGGCTGCCCACTTTCCCCACTACTATTCTCCTTGGCGATTGAACCACTGGCTGAACGGCTGCGCACCAGCGGAGCACTGTGGGGTATCCCGCTAGCAGATGGCACACATGCAGTGTCGCTATACGCAGACGATTTACTCTTATATATCAAAGACCTTGCGAATGTGCCGCAGGAACTGTCAGACATCTTCCGCACATTCGAACTGATGTCAGGCCTCAAAGTTAACTGGGCCAAGTCAGGGGCATATTCGTTCACCCCCGACGCTCCGGACCCGGCACTTCACATTAATAACGAACGACTGACGTGGTACCAGACCACGTTCAAGTACCTGGGCATCCATGTATACAGGACGCCCCCAGACATCTTAGACGGCAACCTGACACGGGCCATAACATCTGTTCGCACACAGGTCGCCTTCTGGAAAACTCTCCCCATCAACGTACCTAGCAGGGTAACCCTAACGAAAATGATAATACTCCCCAGGCTCCTATACTACTTTGCCAATCTCCCACTCTACATCCCGGTCCGCATATTTAGAGAACTAGAATCTATGCTCAGAGACCTGATCTGGAACACAGGCAGGCCGAGAGTAGCACTGACGAAACTCTACAACCCGGTCACTGAGGGCGGCGCAGCAGTCCCGAACCTAGAGCTCTATTACCTAGCAGCACAAGTGCAATGGGCAGTGGCCTGGATTTCGGGCAGGAATCTCGAGGACACGGCTACGGCCACAGACGTCCTTTCCCAACTGCAGGTACTCACCCTATTTCATCCGCTAACAAGCCCCAGGAAGCACCCGCAGCTACACGTGGCTGTAGCCACGAAATGTTATGACAGATGCTTGCGTCTCACCAGACCCACCATACCGTATGCGCCAGCGCTACCGCTTCTGGGCACCCCCAAAGCCACGTCAGTCGTGACAGAGGCGACACTGACACAGTGGACCCAAGCAGGCATAGAGACCATGGCAGATTTGTACGCAGATGGCGCTTTGCTCTCCTTCGAGGCACTGACTGCTGACACGGGACTACCCGCGGGACAATTCCTGCAACATGCTGCAATACTGCGGACGCTTACACGGAAATGGGGGAGCATCACTGACGAACCGCCCACGCACCAGCTAGTGCAGTGCATGCACATGATGGGCAACGGGACGCACGTGGTACGCTGGCTGACACAGGCGCTACTCTCGCACACCCAACACACATTGCAGCCTCTCCGGGACAAATGGGCGGAGGACAGAGGGAAGGCATGGACGGACAAGGAATGGGCGGCGATACTCTCAGGCCCCCGCAACATTCCCCGCAATGCACGTTTCAAGCAGATCCAATTTTACGTTCTACACCGCGCATATCTATCCCCGGACAAGATAAACTTGTACTTCCCGGGCACGGGAGCCAAATGCCCGAGGTGTGACACGGAGGGAGCAGATCTCCTCCACATGCTGTGGCAATGTCCCCAACTTCGGGCATATTGGCACTCGATACTCACGACACTGAAACGATGCACGGCAGTGTCGATCCCGCTCTCGTGGGAGGCGTGCCTCCTCGGCCTCTTTCATAGGACCAAACTGAACAGAGTGACTTCCCGCTTCTGGGACCTTGGCCTCATCACAGCCAAAAGACTCATTACGAAGCACTGGAAGCGGGCGGCACCACCAGCGGCGGAGCACTGGCGCGCATCGCTAGATAACTGGGCGAAAGCGGAAAGTATATCATTACATAATGAGGAGACAGCGGGACTGCGTAAATACCCCATAGCGGCGCCTTGGGACGATATGATCCGCTCTTTTCATAATGGACCCCAGGCACAGGGTACTCCTGAGAGACAAACACCCCCAGATGGGGAGCGCAGCGATGACCACCACACCCCAGGTACCACAGACAGCGGACACAACGCTAGCACACCTGACCCCTAGGCACCCCCCCCTCTGCTCCCCCCTCCCGGCTCAGCTGCCACGCCAGGAATGCCGTCACCCTTCTGCATCGCCAACGTATTTCCCACACATGCAAGATCAGACACGAGACTGCTGCAGCATTGTCCTTAGGTCCTCCCCCCCTCATTTTCATCGCCCCCCCCCCACCGTAGGCCCCACCAGCTGCTGCACCGCACGCCCCACGACTCCAAGTTTGACACCCCCACCCCGTTACGTTTTAATTGAAGTAGCTTGATTGACAGGATACAACAACTAAGACAGCATGATCACGCACTATTTGAACGCTGAAATTCTCGGCGAACTGTTGCGATATACTCTGCAGACTGCTCCATGATCCATGTATGCATTACCTTGATACTGAATCTTCATATATTGAGACTCTGTATGGAAAATGTTTGTATCCTTCTTTTCTCCTCTGCATTGAATAAAGGACATATTTAAAAAAAAAAAATGGATTATAGTATAGTGGAAAAAGTTATAGTCATAGATTTAGTATGTTGATCATGAGCCTAGAACTCACTCTAACCATTCGACATTAAAGATGTTTTAGAAATTGGAGGCTACCTCTCGCGTGACAGCATGATGGACATCTGACAGATGATATCATGATTTGAAAGAAATATCTACTCAAAATGAAAGTACAGCAAATGCCCAAATAATATTGGACTCTTTTAAGGATTGCATAAGAGTTTATTTACTAATCGCTCAATTGGAAAACCAAGACCCCACATTCAGAAAGCAATGAAAGCCAAATGTCTTGATAAGGATTTAGAAGAAAAGAAAAGTCAATAAACCTTCAGTTTTCCTAAGTACCTGAGAAAAAAATAACTACAATGTAGAGAAAGAGTTCAAAGAAATAATGGGAGATCTTTCATACAACAGTAGCATTCACATTGCAGAAAAAATAGGTTAGAGTATTTTATTTCAGTGAAAGAGCAGTGATAGCTTAGGGGAAACTGAAAATAAAGTTACAAGTTAGTGGGTGATTATAGTTTGCCAGAGCAGGAACCACACTATAAATGAACAGGTCTCCCGCCAGCCAAACTTATGGTTCTCTTGCCTCCGTTAGTGGTGTGGAACGGCTATATATCTGATGATGGAGCCTAAACTGACTCTACCATCAGAACCATATGACACAGCAGCCCATCCACCACAGAACTGATAAGTTGAAGCATCTGAAGGCTTGTTCTGCAAAAAGCGAGACTGCCTATTTATATTTTTCCTCCCCGGGACTGTGATGAAATGCATGGAATACCCTAGCAAGAAGCAGGGCTAAAATTCCCTGCACATCGGGTCATTATTTCTTTTTAGATATATATCCAAGCCCCTTTTTTATGCAATCGGCTATGGCAGCTCACAATCTTCCAGTTTTTACCAAAGTACTCCCACGTAGCTGATAAGAGTACAAAGGTAACTCAGGCAACCAAATGGGGATATCTAGATTCAGCAGGCGGCCCTCCCTCCACTGGTATAGCAGAAGAAAGGATTTTTGCCAAACTGGCAGCTTGCCTGCAGAAGTCTAAATGATCCTGTACGTTGGAAAAATGATAGATTAGTGAAACAGAAAGTGAACAATATTGCAAATATTACAAGAATCAGTGCAGATAAAATGAGCAACAAAAAAAACTTTGAGATTAATGCTTTTTTTAAAACAATCAAGCTTCCTACGCTTACTAAGGAAGAATACATGTTGAGGCGAAAGATACTAAACATCTTATTATAGCTATTTCATATCAAGAATCTGAAAGAGCCTCAAGACTCAAGATTATTTGGAAAAAAGTAATATACAAATGTTTAGATCTCAATGTCAAAAAAGCTCTCAATGCTAGTCAACACACTACCAACATCAGCTATGACATCTTCCCACACAGTCAAGCTTCGATTATAATAATGTCAAAATCTGGTAAATATCCAACTTGATATGGCTAGAATTGCGTAATCTCTCTCCTAAATAACAATTATAAAATTATAACTAGGGCTCCCTGTTTTCCGTTTTTACGGATTTTTACATATAAATACAGACAGAAAACAATGTATTTTCTGTCTGCATTTATTTTTAAAAGTGGATAAATACAGAAAATTGTGCTCCTTTAAAGGGACTCTCAATGCTGTCTTTGATGAATTATAGGTCAGCAGCTGAGCCTATGGACAGCATGGTTAATTAAAAAACAGGACAAAATGTATTTAAATAACAGCATATGTCAACATACATGTATGGTATAATGCTAGTATTTACCAGTGGATGTATTGTGAAGTGATATTTGACAGCTTAAATAGCTAAAACCCGACAGGCATCAAAGTATGAGTGCGCCTCTCAGTTAAATAAATATGGAAATGTACAGTTTTTCAACTTCATTTATACGCAAAACACAAAATAAATATGGATAAATACAGATAAAAGGGCCACAAAATAAATATGGATAAATACAGACGGAAATGTTGAAAGAATAAATAACATAAAACTGGGAGCTCTAATTATAACCATGGTGTCACTGGCATGCTTAATAACTAACCCTGGGCGAAGCACTACGCTACGCTCGCGTAGTTTGCGAAGTTTGCGTAACTTCGCACTACGCGAGCTGCACGTAGCACAGTGCTAGCACGCGTAGCGGTCATTTTTTGCTTGTTCGCGGTCCTCAACGTCATGTTCGCGACCGCGAGCAAGCAAAATGACATCCCGGCGAGACTCTCAACGCGGGGAGGTCAGGTTTCTCATTGCAAGTGGTCATGCATGCTCGCGACAGCTCGCAATGAGAAACTACCAGTACGCGTTGAGAAAGCTGCCGCTCGAGTAAAAATCTACTCGAGCGGCAGAAAAGTACAGCTCGGACTGTGCAAGATGCCGTTTTCAATGATTGCACAGTGCCGGATGCTTGTTCACACTGTGCAATCATTGAAAATGCTTCTTGCACAGTGCGAACATGCTACTACGCAGCTCGCGTAGTGCTACGTGAAGTTCGCGTAGTGCACTTCGCGTAGCTTCGTGTAGCGCTACTTCGCGAACCCCTATTAATAACGTTATTGGCTCAGTGGTTGGTGATCAAAAGAAATGTGTGCCTGTTTATTAATGACAGATCTTACTGAATCGCTGGTAGCTACAGTGTAGAATACTCATCCCATAAGATCCCATAAGATCTCTTTATCTGAGACAGCTCTAGAAACTGAAAAGGAAATTTGCAAGGTGAGCTGGGTGTATACCCAGTCCTTATTAATGGGCTACGGCTTTGGTCAAACGTTTCTGGCTGTCACAACTGCCTCATTAGAAAAAGAGCGACACCAGGCAAGGGTGCCCACTCTCTTCCCTCTTGTTTGAGATCTCAGCTATGATGATTAGACAGCATGATTTTATTGTTCCATTAACCTTGAAATACTTCTCAAACCGATTACCTTGTTTGCAGACAATGCTGATCTAATCACCTCTAGTCTGTGTGGAACACATTTGTAAAGCATGCTGACCATTTTGCTGACATTTCAGGTTAGAAAAAGAAAAGGCAAAAGATTGAAATGATGATCTTGGACATCAATTCAATGTATTTAAAGTTACAAGCTGAATGAGAGATTATTGAATACACTTTAAAATGAGAATAGAAAATGTATATAAAGTAAACTCTGAGAGGCTTGTAAAAGAGGCCAAAATGGTGAATGCTCCCAATAACCTTAGTAGGCCCGACACGCAGCAATAATATTGATTCTCCTGTCCACATTCAATTTAATCTTTGACACAATACACTGTTACTGTCCAAACCCAATGGCTGCAGAGGCTCGATCAAGGCATTTAAACACAAATCCAAGTCAAAAAATATCTTGGAAAATGCTTCATGAATGAAAGTTAGGCTCTCCAAGATATACACAGGTAAATAATCTAACTCAAGGGAAAGAAACATGCTTGAAGAAAGACCTAAAAGGGCAGGGCTGATCATACACCTCTACTGTTATAGCGTACAAATACTCACATCCAATCCCTTACATGTAAAGAAATTTGAAGAAGGTGGAGGCATATGAGAGGAAACTCAGCGATATCATAAAATGTAGGAGATTGCCATATTATATTAGGGAAAAGGTTTTGCACTTTTCTCCAGCTAATCCTGCTTTTTTAAGTAATGTGTCTTTAGGACCAATATTGAAAGTTGGCATGACTCAAGTTAAAGATTTTGTATATTGAAAGGAGTAGTGAAATACAATAATCTTCACCTGAGTGGCTAAGTCTTAGATCATTCGCGTTCAGCTCGCTGGTTTAACCCCCAGCTCAAACACAAGAAACAGGCCAATCATTGAATGAAGTCTACCTGGAGAAAACAGAGTCAGGTAGTTGATAAAGAGACGTACCGCTCAATGATTATCTAATATAAATGGACTATAAAAAGTGTGTGGCAGCAGCTCAGTTTCAACCCAGTCTTTTTCAAACTAGTTAACAAAAATTCTGCCTCTTTGCTTATCCATTGCTGCTTAAGGATCCAGCTAAAGCGCCAACTCAATTAGGTTCTAAGCTCTTTTTTCAGTGAAAAAGTAATTCATTATGACAAGAGATGGCAGAGACTGTTAAACACTCCCCTCACTGCCCAATTACCTTTCTGGCCTCCCTCCGCCATTTACACTAGAGTGTACTACTAGAAAGAAAATAAACTCAATTCTGATCTCTCTTAAACATCTAGATTCCCCTATCGGCCCACACGATCACAGCTCCTTAGATGGTTTCCACTACACATTTCTCCCGCCATCTTTCACCTACTCGGTATCTCAGTACAACAAAGGCCTATCTCAGAACAATTAGAAAGAGGTCTATTGCACTCTGTATAAAAAAAGCCCAATCTAGGTCCTACTTCTTTGGTCAATTAAAACAAATAACATACACACTGGTCTTACCCAAGGTGTTCAAAAGTAGTTGTATCCATTATATATGCTTTTGCAGGACTTTAAGTGCCTTTCCTTCTTGCACTCTGGTTTCACACTAAGATATTTCCCAGAAAGTGTTCTGCTGGTATTCAAGGATGAATTGATGTTCACAGAAGAAGCTGTGGGCTGTCTATTGGTCATGCAGGAATTATCTACTGTCTTCAACCCAGTGGATCAACTTGTCTTGTTGAAGAGACTATTATTAGTGACAAACACTAATTGCACCATTCTTAAATTGTTCCAGTCATTTCGACATAGTCGCTCTTAGCGAGTATCTCTAGGCTCATTCCTTTCTCAGAAAGTCACAGTGTGCCCTGCAGTATCTCACTTATTTACTATGTACCTTGCCTGCCTTTTTAGTATCCTCAAGGACAGTGAAATGTATGCTGAAGCGACAAGTATATATCAAGTGGTCACATGACAAAAACTGTTTGACCTACCACCTCATGCTCCACTATATAAATGCCAACCTTTTGCACACATTTAATGAAGGGATATCTTATTACATCTTACGGCATATTCTGTCTCTGTCCTCTTAGAAGTTCTTCAAGATGCACTTGTTTTGTGTGGCTTACGTGAGGACGCAAGAAAAGAGATCGACCGTTGGTGGAGTATAAGACATGCTATAATGTATCCACTCATTCATAGTAATTCATCCAACAACTGTATGAACCACTGAGCAGATTCAAGTGTGTTCAAATGTTACATTTTCTTAACTAGGATACACAAAGGAATCCGGTCTCAGTCAGCTTCAGGAGAAGGATATTTGGATGTGGTACAAAAGATTAGGGGCCAGATGTAGGTGGCCAAATACCGGTCGGTAACGGCCGATTTCCGCCGTTACCGACCAGTATTTGGTTCTTGAGATGTAGGGGGCCCTAATTTTAACGATTCTGTAAAGTTACCGAATCGGTAAATCTGGATGTAGGTGGCGCTGAAAACAGTAACACAGGCCCTTTGGAATTCTTTATTTACCATCAAATGCTATTTGATGGTAAATAACGAATTCCTGTGTACATGCACATCTGTGCATGTACACCTGTGCCATGTGGCACACATACATGCCCTAAGGGCATGTATGTGTGTCACATGCCACACAAGCCTGAATCAGGGGTGCAACAGGGTGTCAAAGTGACACCCTGTCCCCCTTGTCAATTCGGTAATTTTACAGAATCGGTATTTACCGATTCGGTAATTGCCATTGGTTCCTATGGGCCTCAAGGCCCATAGGAATCAATGGCAATTACCAAATCGGTAAATACCGATTAGGTAATTACCAAATATTACCGATACGTTAAATTATTCGGTAAAAATACCTACATAGCATTTACCGATTTGTAAATACCAAATCGGTAAAATTCGGTATTTATGAATCGGTAAATGCCATTTACCTGCATCTGGCCCCTAGTGAGGTAGCCAAGAAATTGCAAGGAAACCTTGATTTTCTGATCTCCCGTTTCTTCGGATTCAACTCTTCACAATACTAGCAGTTTATTTGTGAAATATATGTCTTATGTATAAGCTGGAATTCTGGTGAATGTGGAAAGAGCGTCACTGCTTTGTTCTTATTAGACTACTAGCTGTACCCAGCCACGCGTTGCTGTGGCTCAGTCTGGTTAAATGGAAGAGAAAGAAAAGAGTACGCGCACGTTTCTAATATGTTTAATTTTGGGCAATGGCGTAGCAAGGGAAGGGAGGGAGTGCATCAGCCCTGGGCGGCATGAGTTTTGGGGGCAGCAGCGCCCCTCTCCTCCACCCCCGCTCTTACCTGCAGCCATTGCAGGAATCGCCAGCGACAAAACCCTCAAATGCAGGGACCGCCAAAGGCAGCACACAATCGAGCTTCGCCACTGATTTGAGGTGAGTCTTTCTTGCATACAGCTTCCGCACTTGGAGCAGATTAGAATACAGGGTGATTTTTTTATTTTTTAATGTCAGTAGTAAAAAATTTTATGAACTGAAGTCTTGTTCTCTTTCTGGTCTCACATGGGATCCTTGGATGTCACATTGTATGTTTTGGGGAAGAGTTAGAGGTACAGAGTAACTGATTCAACAGGAGAACTAGGTCCTGGGCAAGTCTGCTCTCATGCGTATATGAAATTTGAGAAAAAACAGCAAAACAAGGGAGGATATGTACAATGAATGGGCGGAGCGTGCCGTTAGCCGTCCTGGCTTAACGCTTCGCTCTGCCACTTCGGAAACTTAAGGCTACACCATATTTACAAGAATATGGTGCAGCCTTGCGTTTCTCCCTGCGATGGCGCTACGTTGGCCAACGCAGGTACCCTTGCCCCAGAGTGCAAGGGTGTCTGTGTGCAGAGGAGTCGTTTTTTGTGTAGGAAGGTGTCCCTTTCTGCACATAAGCAATCATAGAAATGCCATTCTGTCACTTTCATGCGAGCTGCTTCATGCAGCACAAATGAAAGTGACAAAATGGCTTTTTTTTTTTAAGTTAGTTTAAACCATAGCTTGAAAGGGGGCCTTATGTACAAGGCAGCGTTAAGCACGTTAAGTGGCTTAACCTTGCCTTGTACATAAGGCGCAGCCCCTATTGCCACCACAATGTCTCTATAGGTGACGTTGCGGTGACAATAGGGACTTGTATATATGCCCCAAGGTGCGATTATGAAAGATTATCGCTGAATAAGTATAAGGCCATCTATAATACACGAATCCCCTTCATTGCATAACATTATTCTATATGCAAAGAAACATTTGTGACACTAAAGTCCTTCCAAGCAGACGGAGAAGAGGCAGTTCTCAATTGATTTTACATTTCTACGGGTGTATTCGCAGTTTTCGGTGATTCCTACTTCATGTGGTAGGTTACCTGACCCTGTTGAAAACTTGCACCAGTCGAAATGCCTTTTTTAGAATTTGCTGAATGATTACGGCTTAATGTACTTACATGCGGCCAATTCAGAGAAGAGAAATACATACGACGTCCAGGAAAATTAACGCCGTAGCTGGGCCTAAAATACACAGCTGGAAAAAAAACATATTTCCATTGACCAACTGTGAAATTAAATATACGATCCCAGCTACCCACAGACCTAAGGACGACTTTTCAGGTGAATCATGTGATGTACAGTAAGTACAAGGGTATGCGTTATAATGTCAAGTAGTCTCACAAGAACATGAAAGACAGCAGTGTTAACTGAAAATCAGACTGACGTCACTGAGTAGCTGCTAACAAATAATAATCTTACAAATATTACTGGAAATATGTGTGCGCTTTTACAAATGTACTGAATGTACAGACTGACGGCGATTGTTCAGGAATTGGCATAAACGTGCTACATATTTTGCAAACAACGGCAGGTGGCATGTTGAATGAATACTTTCTTGTGCTAAGCAAGTTACAAGCCCCCCTCTCTCTTTTTATCCTACTTAGAAAATCCTTCACCTAACAAAGGTACTTTGAAAGAAGCATGAAAATACTTTCTCTCCATCAGAGTTCAACATGCAACATTTGAGAACAAGCCAGAGCTTAATTGGTGGCAGTGGTTGCAGGTGGTGTGCACTCGAACACAATTTTGAAGAACTTATTTTTATTGATCAGACATTGACCACGAGCAAGAGAGAGAAAGGCGGATAAAGGAGAAAAAAGAGAGAGAGAGATAAGAACACAGTGAAAATTAAAAAATAGAAAGGAGGTATACAAAAACAGATATAGAGTGAGGGCTTGTGGAGGGGGGCTGTTGAAGGCACATACATGACCCAATGAGCACAACTGCAATTTGAAAAGGGTAAACGCATGTGAGGAAGTACCACCAAGTCTCATGAAGGACTCCTAGCGTAGTGCGAGGCGTCAGACAAGTTCCCACCCGGTGTCAATGGTTCGCAGGGACGCAACAGGAAGGGTGGATGATACACGTGTGCTGGTCTAGTTTACTGGGCCGCTCAGGAGAGACGTGACCAGAGCTCATTTCTTAGAGCACTTGCATTCTTCAAAATGCAATACATGAAAAATATACCACATCATAAAGTGTGGCTTCTCAGGACATAAAAGTTTTTAGGAGGTGACCGAGTGACATATATGGGTTTATCTACAAAAATACCTTGCTCATATATGAATATCATTAACCCCTTTGCTGCAGGGGTTATTCCGCCACTGTGCTGGGGGGAGAGGGGGTGCGCACAGCGCCGGCATGCTCATGACGAGCTGAGCTGAGCTCGTCATGAGCTACAGTGCTCCTGTGCTCATGACGAGCTCAGCTCGTCACTGATGCATTGGCTCCCGTGGAACGCTCAGCACAGCAGGGGAATTCTCCCCACAACTGAGCGTTCCACAGGCCATGACGAGCTGAGCTCGTCATGAGCACCGGAGCCCCGTGGCTCATGACGAGCTCAGCTCGTCATGAGCACCGAAGGTGTTATAGTAATTGAGACGTGAAGGTATATCTTTGGGAGCAGAGCGTTCTAGACATTGGCACCCCCTGAATCCTAGTCAGAGACCAGAAACAAACAGCCCATATTTCTGAAAACAGAGGTGTTCAGGATGGCAATCAGTGTATGATCAGTAGCATTGCCATAGTGACCCCCACTGAAGCAGCTGGAGCTTGAGTGTGCGTGGAAAGATGACTTGTAGGCTGAGGCCACTTAAACATTGATTTGTTCTTTAAGGACCTAGTCTCTCTGAAGGTCTGCAGACAATAGTTCATACATATCCATGAAAGCAAATATCATGTCAGAAGTGAGGAGTGGGGGCCCCACAGGTGCCAAATGAACTAACTATGGGGAAGAAGAAGGAAAAAGAGAAATGGGGTAAGTGGAGAAAAAGACATTCAGGGAGAGAGGCAACGAGAAAGAGTAAGCAGGACATATGAAGGTTAGGAGGGGAAATGGTCTGAGACTGTCAACAGATACGGAAATACTGGCAAGGCATAGTTTAATAATGGCAGGCCTGAGTGGGCCAGTCAGCATATACCTGAAATAGGCCTCCTACGTCAACTACCCAGATCAAAGAGAAATACAATCACCTCTAAGTCCGCCAATCTAGGATTTGTACCAACCAAGAAAAGGATTTCCATGTCCTCTAAATCAACTGCAGAACCTAGACTGCCAACCTGGTTTATCAAAGAGGGCAGAAGCTGAAAATGAAAACCTCTCATGATGGATTCTAAGATATGTCAGACCTATCTCAAGAAACACATAGGACAGAATAGGATTTAGCAAACAAATCCAACACAATGCCACCATGAACAGGACTAGCGCCACGCCACACAGGGCCAATTGCAAAGCATAACTAACAAGAGAAAAATACATATATCAATATGAGTTGTGTTCCCTCACGTCTACGCCAATCAACACCTCAATAAACCTCACTCACGCATCAGAGTACAAAATGGCTGACACATCAAAGTACAAAATGGCTGAACACACTAGGCCATATTAAATAACATTACGACAGATTGTTTGGGGCAGATTTAGCCAGCAGCGCAACAGGTATCACCTAAAAGACCAACCCCCTATTATTTTACTATATAGATTTGCAGACGTCAAATCACACGACACTGCAATATGACAAATGTTAAGGAGTGTTACTGATCACCAAAGTTTATTTTGTATGTGTGGTTATATAGTCTACAGTTAAATAGTGCACGGATGTAATATGCAGAATATCCAGTGGAGGTTAATTTAATCAAATATGTGGAGGTTAATTTAATTAAATATAATGTCTTAAAGTGAACACTGCTCTGTACTTGTAAATGAAGCAATAAACATAAATTTAAACAAAGGTAAGAAGAGCAAAGTTAGACGGAGAGAAAAGAAAGAACGATTGGAGGTTGCGAGGGGGCAAAGGAAGGTAAGAAGGAAGACTGAAAAGAAGAAAAGTCAATAAGAAGAAAGGGTGACGAAGATAAAATGAAGGGTGAAAGAATGCAGGCATGTGAGGGTTAAATGAGGCAGATAGGGAAGGATGAATGGGTGGATGTCTCAAGGATGAATGGGTGGATGTCTCAAGAATGAATGGGTGGATGTCTCAAGAATGAAGATAAGGTGGATGGAAGGGTGAAAGATGGAAGGATGAGAGATGAAAGGAAGCTGAACAGGAGAAAAGGAATGGTGAAAGAACGGAAGGTAGTAAGGGTGAAACGAGGCAAACACTGACGGGTGAATGAACGGGCAGGTGATGGATGGATCAAAGAGTGAAAGAAGAGGTGGGTAAATGATGGATGAGTGGAAGGGTGAAAAGATGAACGGATGAAGGGATACTTGGGCAGAAAATGGATGGACGGAAGAGTAGGTGTACAGAAAATATAGATGGGTGAGTAGATAGGTTGACGTGAGGATGGATGGCAGGAAGGGTGAAAGGAGAAGGGTGAGGGTGGACGAAGGACGGAGAGTGGAAGGACTGAAGAGTGAAGAGTGAAAGGGAGGGTTGAGTTCTCTCAATTCTATCGCTCTGAACCATTATAGATATGGTTCACAGTGGGGTATATTTATTTACTGATTACACCTTTAATCAGGAGCTCTGTGAGCGATTTAGGAATTTCGTACTGAGGGGGCAACGCCTTTCATCTGGTTCAATGCTAACTTCCAGCAAAGTACTGCTCTGTACATTGGACTAGACTTTCAAGCGCCCATTAGTGGTAAGCAAAGGGAGGAGCTACACAAACTCTCTACATAAATCAAGGAACAATCAAATAACTACTGCTTCACAAGCCAAAACGAAAAATTAATTTTCATAAAATATAGAAATGTCCTACTTGTTTCAGCCTCCAGGACTGGTCATTCATATTAACCAAAGCAGTTCAGAAAAAAAACACTTCTGTGAGCATCATACCCGCATAATAGGGTCAGCTCCAACTAATGCACTCATAACATATTGTTGTTGAACTAGAGCTGCCTTCCAGCTACTGCCTTTCAGTGTATTCTATGCATAATTAATAAACTTTCAATTCATACGAGGATGTGCATTTGAAATAGAATTATTAAAACGAAGGGAATGCCAGAAAGGAGATGGGGGAAATGAAGTAGAATTTGTATATAAGATATTAAAACAAGAATATAGTGGCAGATAAATATTTCATCGTGAATAATGAGGCTACGGGAAAATGAAAGGAATGAGTAAAGGAAAGTAAAATCCAATAGACACTGGCTAAACAGAACGTATTAGGAGACCTTGCCTACAGACGTTATTATTAGCGGTAGTCCAAATCTTCAGAAAAATACGTGAAAACCTGTTGTAATATTTTTACATTTCTGGTGTGGGGTGGAAGAAAAAGAAAATTTGTGAGGTCACCCTTGGAAATCAGTGGACGCCACAATGAAAAACAAATAAAAGGTTCTATGCTCCCTTTCATGTCTTGTTCCAGTCACAGTGACTTGCCCCACAGAACACAGCCGTCCCGTCAAAATCACTCATGAAGGGTGAGATAGACCCTCCATGGGGGGCAATGAATCAGGCGTGTCTACTTCCGTCCCCCAAAATTTCACTTTGCAGGTGCATAGGCCTCTCAGCCCGGCTAACTGTTGTAGACGCTCCCCACGCCCTTCTTGGGCCCTTTCTTCACTTCTTCTTTTCTAACACTTTCCTACAACACTGGTACAGCACACGTACTATTTTATGCAGTACATGGGTGGAACTCAACTGTTTATAACCCAAATAACAACTTCTACAAATAGTTTAGCAATGGAATAAAATAGCATTGATGTATTCCCACTAACAATATTTGTCACTAGAGTAAGGTATTATTAAAAGGTAGAACATTTCACAGCTGAGCTGTTCCTCTACCTTGTTAAACTCTTTCAATGCTTACAGGAAGGTCATAGGTCATGAAGTAGATGACCCAACAAATATATTTGATGAACTGTAGAGATGTGGCTCAGTATTGTGGTTGGGGCACCCAATACTTAGAATGTGTGTAAGATTGAAACAGGAGTCTTGGACAAAAACTGTGTAATCAAATCCTGCAATATGAGCTCCAAGTAACAAGAACTTGAATTTGAAGTTGACTTCCAAAATTCCAGAAAAATAAATGTTGCCTGATATGAACATACTATGAATGATAAGTGCAGCAGTCAAAGGGAAGCCGCAAAAACCATGGTGATGAGCTATCCAGGTGGAACTTCACATGGGCGAAGTAACTCCTAACACAGTATATTCGGAAATTGTAATACGCAGGGACCCCATACAGTGTTGCATAAGGGAATATCAGCCTTTGGACCTTCCTCATATTAACCATTTTCAGGCAATCTTGCATACTTTTTAAATGCCTAGAAATTTAGTCACAGACAGAAAATCTTCATAAAATTTCCAAAATGTCCACAGCATGTAAAAAAAAATCAAAATCAGTGGAGAATTTAAAATTGCGTTTCCATAGAGAAATTACACTGCAGATTTAGATTGACCTTATATATTAGCTATGGCTAACTGAAAGCAGTAAAAACTTAATTGATCAACCAAAGTTAAAAAAGGCAGAAGCTGATGGGTAATATTAATGGCAGTCAAATGGATTTATCTTTTTTTATTTCTCAAAGTTAGTAACATAAACGTGTGTGGCCATTATACTTCCATATGTTTCAATCTTGGTTTTAAGAAAGTTGATGCTTTCGGGTGCAAAGGGTTTGACGCTCTACATTTATTTACTGTTGACTATTTAATCTGTGCATTCAATGCTCTTTGCATATATGGCCTAGGGCAGCTGAGAGACAAAAATGTGAGGACTTGCAGTATATTGTCCACTTTGGCTTCTGTGGCAAAACTTTGAGAGAAGAAGAGTCCGATGCTGGCAAGGCAGCAAAGAAGTCCAGGTATAGCAGGCATGTGGGGAGGAAACTGATGTTTCTTTTGTGCAAACTCATCAAGAGTTAACTAAGTCTGGGCAGTGAACTCCGCTCCACTCGCAGAGTTTTCCACTCTCCGCGTTACGTGGAGCTCGCGGAGTTCCGAAAAACTCCGCTCCGCGTAGCAGTGCAGAGTTTTGTTTCTCACTCGCGTTCGTCAACAGCAAGTTGGCAAGGGCGAGGAATGAAAATCCACCTCCCGGCGAGATTTTTCCTCATTTGGGATCGTCAATGTCAAGTTGGTGAGTGCAAGAATGGAAAATCAACTTTCCAGCAAGATTTCTCAACACTGGCAGTTGGATTTCTCATTGCGAGTGGTTGCGGATGCTTGCGACCACTCGCATTGAGAAACCATCCATTTGCGTTGAGAAAGCTGCCGCTCGAGTAAAAGATCTACTCAAGTTGTAAAAAGGAAGCAGCGCCTGTTTGCGCTGGGCATGGTGACGTTCGCGATGATTGCACAGTGCAGACAAACACCTGGCACTGAAAATCACAGTGAACAGCATTTATTTAAGACATACCGCCGCTTGCGGAGCTCTGAGTAGAGCGGCAGAGTTTTTTGTGCAATTCGCTGAGTTCCGCATCCGTGAACTCCACCCAGGCTTAGAGCTAACCTGAGGGAACTGGTTTGGATCTTGACTAGACATGGAGTGTCGCCATCTACAGATGCGTACACTTTCTAATAAGATGGTTGCAGACATTTATGCCCATATGTGAGAATTTAAATGATGGAATAGCTTTCATTGAGGTGGTGTAATGTATGGGCCAATGACAAAGGAGAAGAAACTCATTATGAGTTGACCAGAACATCTGCATGTTAAATCTAGGTCCAGAATTAAGAGATTTTCTGGCCATCACAATACCAAATTTAACAGCCCTGGAAAGCACCCACAAACCCTAGGTGGCATACTCGGTCCATAAACACTACTCTCATAAATGCCCCAGTGTTAGCGAACCCTGATTCACCAGGCAAGTGCCTTAAAGACACAGGAAAAGTAAATGTGTCATTTTAAAGTGACAAAAATACGTTCTGGACAGCCACTATTGTTGTCTCAGTAAAAGCTTCCAATCTCCTGAGCAGGTCAGCATCAACGAAGCCATTCAAATCCTTGTGGAAGCCATATGTGCCTTCGAAAGGACCACTGAGCATCTGCAAGAGAATTCATAGCCATTCAGGCACAAACAAGCAGTCACACCGACAAGATGACACCTATCAGGCAGCGTAAGGTAACATGTGCAGAACTGGAGCTCCAGGTCACTTCATGACTCTGATATGTGGAAAGGTGAAAGCAAAACTGTAACAGAATTTAAGTGACAATTTAAATGCAGACTCCATGGTCCTACAGATGGTTGGAGGCTACAAGAAGTCATTTTTTGCGCTAGGGAGACAGAGGGGGTCTTTTTTAAGCATAGTGATGAAACCCTGGCTACTAGAGGAAGTCTAGCATTAGAATGGAAACTGGAGCTTTGGAAGGAGCAGGTGGGGACAATAATTTACTCAAAAAGCCAGCAGGGACTTTCTCGTACCATGATAAAGGCTGAAGGGGACAGTGAACATGATAACCAGATACCACCATGTACCACCGACATTTATTTTAGACAGGGAAAGCATGTTTCCTCATTGAACATTCAGCCATCCCACATGCTTGCGGCCCCATATGATTTTATGAAAGTGGTGGGAATATCTTCTTAGGAAATTACTCAAAAGAAACCTCATGCAGTGGTTTTCTCAAGGGTACACACCACCATCCCTTTGGAAATTCTGACATAGGCCAAACATTCGCACATGTAATGTCACATTGCATGCACATTGACTCAACACACATTTTGATGATGGAGCGGAATGAATATACCGAAAATGCCTCATGCTGGCACAGTGCAAACACAACAGGTGATGGACCGAATGTGGATCAATGTCACACACTCACCCCAGTCCAAAGATCTGGGCCCAAATCCATCGTTTTTTTTGCACTCCACACCACCCTGGGTTAGACAATGGCGATATGCAAATCAGCTCTGACCCTGTGCCCCATGGGAACAGTCCAGTCCGAACTACAAAAGACATGTCCTTCCCAGAACGGAATCAAGCATCCGAGGACCGGACCGGTTTCGAGGTAACACCTCTCATCAGCCCGGCTAGCTTGACTCCAGTGGTGTGGAGTGCCTGGGACCCACGTCTGGGCATCCCCAGCGCACTTAGGGCGGAATATGCAAACACAACAGGTGATGGACCGAATGTGGATCAATGTCACACACTCACCCCAGTCCAAAGATCTGGGCCCAAATCCATTGTTTTTTTGCACTCCACACCACCCTGGGTTAGACAATGGCGATATACAAATCAGCTCTGACCCTGTGCCCCATGGGAACAGTCCAGTCCGAACTACAAAAGCAATGTCCTTCCCAGAACGGAATCAAGCATCCGAGGACCGGACCGGTTTAGAGGTAACACCTCTCATCAGCCCGGCTAGCTTGACTCCAGTGGTGTGGAGTGCCTGGGACCCACGTCTGGGCATCCCCAGCGCACTTAGGGCGGAATATGCAAACACAACAGGTGATGGACCGAATGTGGATCAATGTCACACACTCACCCCAGTCCAAAGATCTGGGCCCAAATCCATCGTTTTTTTGCACTCCACACCACCCTGGGTTAGACAATGGCGATATGCAAATCAGCTCTGACCCTGTGCCCCATGGGAACAGTCCAGTCCGAACTACAAAAGCCATGTCCTTCCCAGAACGGAATCAAGCATCCGAGGACCGGACCGGTTTCGAGGTAACACCTCTCATCAGCCCGGCTAGCTTGACTCCAGTGGTGTGGAGTGCCTGGGACCCACGTCTGGGCATCCCCAGCGCACTTAGGGCGGAATATGCAAACACAACAGGTGATGGACCGAATGTGGATCAATGTCACACACTCACCCCAGTCCAAAGATCTGGGCCCAAATCCATCGTTTTTTTGCACTCCACACCACCCTGGGTTAGACAACGGCGATATGCAAATCAGCTCTGACCCTGTGCCCCATGGGAACAGTCCAGTCCGAACTACAAAAGCCATGTCCTTCCCAGAACGGAATCAAGCATCCGAGGACCGGACCGGTTTCGAGGTAACACCTCTCATCAGCCCGGCTAGCTTGACTCCAGTGGTGTGGAGTGCCTGGGACCCACGTCTGGGCATCCCCAGCGCACTTAGGGCGGAATATGCAAACACAACAGGTGATGGACCGAATGTGGATCAATGTCACACACTCACCCCAGTCCAAAGATCTGGGCCCAAATCCATCGTTTTTTTGCACTCCACACCACCCTGGGTTAGACAACGGCGATATGCAAATCAGCTCTGACCCTGTGCCCCATGGGAACAGTCCAGTCCGAACTACAAAAGCCATGTCCTTCCCAGAACGGAATCAAGCATCCGAGGACCGGACCGGTTTCGAGGTAACACCTCTCATCAGCCCGGCTAGCTTGACTCCAGTGGTGTGGAGTGCCTGGGACCCACGTCTGGGCATCCCCAGCGCACTTAGGGCGGAATATGCAAACACAACAGGTGATGGACCGAATGTGGATCAATGTCACACACTCACCCCAGTCCAAAGATCTGGGCCCAAATCCATAGTTTTTTTGCACTCCACACCACCCTGGGTTAGACAATGGCGATATGCAAATCAGCTTTGACCCTGTGCCCCATGGGAACAGTCCAGTCCGAACTACAAAAGCCATGTCCTTCCCAGAACGGAATCAAGCATCCGAGGACCGGACCGGTTTCGAGGTAACACCTCTCATCAGCCCGGCTAGCTTGACTCCAGAGGTGTGGAGTGCCTGGGACCCACGTCTGGGCATCCCCAGCGCACTTAGGGCGGAATATGCAAACACAACAGGTGATGGACCGAATGTGGATCAATGTCACACACTCACCCCAGTCCAAAGATCTGGGCCCAAATCCGTCGTTTTTTTGCACTCCACACCACCCTGGGTTAGACAATGGCGATATGCAAATCAGCTCTGACCCTGTGCCCCATGGGAACAGTCCAGTCCGAACTACAAAAGCCATGTCCTTCCCAGAACGGAATCAAGCATCCGAGGACCGGACCGGTTTCGAGGTAACACCTCTCATCAGCCCGGCTAGCTTGACTCCAGTGGTGTGGAGTGCCTGGGACCCACGTCTGGGCATCCCCAGCGCACTTAGGGCGAAATATGCAAACACAACAGGTGATGGACCAAATGTGGATCAATGTCACACACTCACCCCAGTCCAAAGATCTGGGCCCAAATCCATCGTTTTTTTGCACTCCACACCACCCTGGGTTAGACAATGGCGATATGCAAATCAGCTCTGACCCTGTGCCCCATGGGAACAGTCCAGTCCGAACTACAAAAGCCAGTGCACACTGTGGCTATGCCCTTGCCCAGTCAGAGGACCTCTTGCACACATCTGTGAGACACGTATTCCATCATTTCATTGACAGCCTGGAGGTTTGCTATCCATCAAAGGGGTCTGTAAATGTCACTTCAACGGATATCCCGATGCCATGTCCACCCATGTTGTACATAATGGCCATGATTTTACACATGCATGTACCTTAAATATATGCCTTTTTTAAATGATATTGCCCAGAAGAGTGAGGGTCAGGAGGAGGAACACTCCCCCACCAGCCATGCCCTCCACCCAAAAGACTATTCAAAGAGAATGTCCCACTATCGAGGACAACATCTTCCACAGTAGCAACAGAATCCACTGACACTATCTCCTCTTCACAATGGTTGTCAGTCACAGTCAGTACCACTACTGCTGGCACCACTACTATGACCACAACAGTAGCCCTTGCAAGTATAGTTACCACCACCACAACTGTCGGCACTCCAGGCACAGCTGTTGCAACCATCTAGGAATCTATAGGTACTTATGCAACATTCCACCAATCTACCACTACTACACTAACTACCACCTCCAGATTGATGTCATGTCCCAGTACCATGCCAACAGAAATGTGTACCATACCAGAATGAAGAGGAGGCAGCCAAGTGGCTGAGGAATTGTAACTTCAGTCCTCTGTGGAGCAGGAAGCATGGGACAATGATTCTGGGGGAGATCTCAACACTCATTCTGCAGGCCCTCCTGAGTCACAGCACTCTGTAAGAAGCATGGCCATGGAGTTGAAGGGTATTGTTGAGAGGATAGTGGCCCTGCATGTGGGATGGCCATGTCAAACTTGCAGCTCTGAAGCCTGTCACTGCCCCAGTAGCACCCCTGAATATCCACTGTGGGAGCTGACAATGGTGTAACGCCAAGACTCTGGCATTCGATCACAGCAAACAAATGAGGAGGAGAGCCACAAGAGCAACAAAAGGTGTTTGATGGCGATGGACAGGGCGGTAGTGAGGGGGTCAACCAGGCAGATGACTCGTGCATGTGGCATTCAAGGGCATGTTGCAACAGTTGTCTAATCAAAGAGTACTAGTTGAACTGGACGTAATATAAGGTTCAAGATTGTATGGTTGATGATAAAAAGAGAAGTAAAATCGTATTTCTTTTTATAAAGCCCTCACCCACCAACCTAGTTGGTGGCATGCTTCATCATCGAGCTTACCCGGTGACACAGAGTGTGTCCCAGGTGTGCTACGCCTCCTGTATTACAGCAGAGCAGGTATATTACTGAGTGTGCATTGATGGTGTCGTGAGAGTGATAGTTTAAAAACTGTCCAGTGGTCCCATTACCCAAAGGGATTATCTTTAATGTTTAGGCCTCTGACTGCAGTAAAAATAAGGCGCTGGATGTAGGTGGAGTAGTATTAGGGTACTCCTGCATCTAGTGGGTGGTCTACATGTTTCAGCCAGGCTTTTTGGTATATTCCTCGGGTCCTTGGTGATATGTGAAATGTGGGATCTGTATTAACTTTCGTGTTAGACCAGAAAATGTGTTGCACTCGCTAAGATGCACAGTGTATGAGAGTAGAACCTGTGCTGCTGTGTCGGATCTCCGTCGATCCACGGAGATCCGACGCAGCAGCACAGGTTTCTACGAGGGTCCTGAGCTACAATGTAAGCTAGCACCCCTGCTGGAATCCCATGGGGCTCTCGCAGCAAATCACTAGTGAATGCCTTGAAAGGGAACCCCCTCTAACACACACAGCTAAGGATAGCCTTGACCGCCATATTATGGCAGAGGATAGCTCAATGGTATAGCAGTCATACTCTGCTCCCCTCTTGGCATCTTGGTGGTCCTGCTTGGGATAGCTGTAGCCATCCCTGGCATAATGGCCGTACTGGCATATGATGCCCACAGTGGCATTAGAATGCTCACCGCTGACATATGTCAGCACTTCTTGGCCTCTTATGGAAATACCTGGCTTCTGGTGGATACCACTTTATTACAGTAGACATTCTAAGAAATTGTTCATGATACATGTGCATGAGAGACAGAATATGTTGATATGGCATTTGTACAGGATTACACATTGAAAATGAAAAACCGACATTTGATGAACACATGGTAGGCTATATACTAACATTGAAAGCTGGAGTTTGAGGACAAAGGGTTAATTTTAGGGGGGAAAGTATGTTTTTTGACGACACTCAGTTTATTTCCACACAGCCCAATGCAAGTATTCAGGGGCAAAATATAAGTATTTTCAGAAAATCTCAAGCTAGTGTTTGAGAAAAAAATGTTATTTTGGAACAAATCGAAAAGTGACGTATAAGGCCAAAATGTGTGCATTTAAGAAAATGGCAAGCTGATGTTTGGAGACAAACTAACAGAATTTCCATACTGCATTGACCGCTGATGTTTAATGAAATTCTTGCAGATTTTGGTATTCTTACTGCTGAAACTTTTCCCTTGGTTGCTAGGACTGTTGTTTCGTGGCTCACAAGTAAACATTTCATCATCTCCATCAACAAAGTTTTTAAAGTATTTTATGTCAACATCATTACTATTGCAACCTCTAGCACGAGCCTCTAAAATCAGTGTAGCCTCAGGGATATGTCTGATGTTTAATTCCGTAGGGTCTTTGCAGCGAAGGCGTTTGTCCCTGAGCTTCTAAGAACTTTATAACCCGAAGGATATCTCTTCTGTTTACAACTTGGGACTGGGCCTGTGTAACATTTCATCTTTAGACCCTGCCAACTCCAGGTAGTTTTGCAGTCACAATAAACAGACAATCTATTTCGAACGGGTGGAATGTAGAAATGAAAAGAAGTGAAAGGCAGGAGTGGAAAAAATGATAAATAATGTTTGTAAGCTAAAAGGTCAAATTGTATACCCAGTGTATTTTAAGAAGGATTCAAAAGTATGACTCTTGGACCAATTTTCAGGGAACTCTGCTGAAAAATGCTTTGTTAAGCCAACAGGATTTCAAAAGTGAAGGCTCCCCTGATATCCTGTTGGGTGCTTGGCCTTGCTTGCACCTCCGTGAAAGCATTTAAATATTTCATATGTAAAACGTTGGTGCTCGAAAAAGCTTGAAAAACCGGTGTGTGTTGGCTGTCAATTTATTTTCCCTTCATATGCAGATCACCCTTTTCAACATAAGTATCCCTTTCATTAGAGGCTGTAAATTCTATTTCTTTTGAGACCGTTTATTTGAAAAGTGTGATGTAAAATGCAAATTTTTACCACATTTATCACAATTTTCTTTGAGGTGAACCCTGCCAAACCTCCCTTGAGTGATGTTGTGCTCTCTCACCTCCACCATTCATGCAATTTTATGCAGCTAATTACGACTACCCTAATTCCTATCCTTTCCCCCTTCACTCTTTCCTTTCCTCTTACTACGACAGTGGAGAGGGGGACAGCCAAGCAAATATAAGCTGTAACTGTAACACAACTATCACAGCCAGTTTGGGCTGCCACCCTGTAACGACAAAGCGATGACGATTACTTGTTATATGTTGTCAAAAACAATAAGAAATATATTGAAATAAAAAAACAACTTAAAAAGTTTGCCAGTCACCACTGCACTTCAAATCAGGTGTTACCACTTTTTCTAATCGTTATAAACTTTTCTTTGAATAATCGTCTTTGAAAATGTTTTTAAACTGTTCAAAGGAAATTAAAGTAAGCTGCAGTCCTCATCCTCCCAATTTTTTTTTATTTCCACCAAAGTTAATGGGCGCACCGTACAAAAACACTCGGTCTGAGCGTCCGACCAACATCGTAGTGGAAACGGACCTTCTGACATGGAGTCGGCAGGCCTGCGTTCAACAATTATGATGCGACCGTCTTCACGCCCACCGGAAAGTATATATTTTCTATTGAGGCTTCTGCTGCAGGTTGCAGCAACAGCCTCAATGAAAATATACACTTTAAAACATCCCTCCACTGTTTGGCAGGCACCATAAGGTGCCTGCCACATGGTGCAGGGATGTTTAGAGGGGCACCATGAGGAGCATCTAGGTCCCCCCTGATCCCATAGTGGAGGGCGAGAATGCCCTGCTAGGGGCCCCCAAAGTCATTTTCCAACAGCCTTTCCATGTCCATCATAATCCTGACGACGGTACCTGAACAGGTACAGCCGCCATTTGAGGATTATCTGTCCTTACAAGCCCGTCTGAAGCAGAGCAGAATTCCCCCATGGGGTTCCCTCCAACCGCCAATATCATAATACAGTAGTCGGACAAAAAACAATGATGCCGGGCAGAAAGCCTCCAACGAGCTGTCGGATGGCTTTCCGACCAATATAATCGGGCCCTCAGTCTCGTCATCCATGGCGACTGACAAGGTTGAGTGATATGCTGTGCAACTATCTGTCCAAATACAGTGGTAGCTAACCTTTCTGGTAATAGGAGCTACTTATATCCAATAAAAATCTACCACAGCAACTAATAGTGGCCACATATACAAGATTAACCCCTTCGATGCTCATGACGAGCTCAGCTCGTCATGAGGCACAGTGGAGCTGTGTTGATGACGAGCTGAGCTCGTCATGAACAATGGTAGTCATGAAATATCAGCACAGGAAAAAAATCTCCCTAGCAGCCAAGGTGTTAAAAGCAGTGATCCCCTCAGTTCATCAGGCCTGGTCGGCGGCACTAATGTAGAAAAGGCTTTGTCAATGTAGAATGTCTCTACATGATGTAATACATGACAGCACTCGGTTCGGTGTTCCTGCCTTCCAGGTAGTAATAATAGAAATGTCTCCCCACCGCTATAGGTTTTATTGCTCAAATAACAGCTTTTAAATATATTTTCGAAATTCACCTAGTGCTCCAATCAGCTTATGAGTTCAGAAGATACACACACATACATCTTGAATACATGCTTTTCAATTTTGGTATACATGTATTAATTAATACAACCAAGCAAAAGCTTCTTATATATTAGGCTGGACTGCGCAGAGGAGAGCTACATCTTGGCAGCTGGAGAGGTACCAGCAGCTCACGAGCTACTCGTCCGAGACGCTTCCTATAATACAAACTTCTTTCATTACCTTGGATCCCATGATCAAACCTATGATCAAGCTGGCATGGGTAATCCTGCGAGACCCTCATTCTACTGGTGTTGGCGTGGACAAAAAGCTCCCAGACGTCATCTGCTCTTCCATTCTTCTCAGAATGGATACAGACCACAGAAGTGCCTTCCATCACACTAAAAGCACTATCCCAAGTTCAGCGAACAGGATGGTGAAATCCTAGGTTTCGAAGGGCGGAAGTAAGAGTTTCACTTCTGACGAAGCATCATGCTACTTGTAGCCTGACTGGGACACTTCCTCATTCTACTAGAAGAGTAAATATTTCCAAGAGTTTATACATATCTTCCGAGAGATCATGTATCCTCAGGAATTTGAACGTTTGGAAATTGGAAGGACAAAAACAATGCCTCTGCAGCGTGATGTTTTCAACCAAAACGTGATGCCAGACTTTGTGTACAGTACAGGCTGTACACAGCCTCGGGCCAGTTCTTGTTTTATGGAGTGTTCTGTCGAGTAACTAACAGCCGATGTCACAAGGCAACTGCAATCACACTTGCTCTTCAAATCAAGCTTAAAATGAGGAGATACAAATAAATGCTTGGCAATGATTTTAATGTGGACCACCCACGGCGATGTCCAGGGGTCGCGGGTTGGGTGCCTGTGAGGGAGCAGGCAGGGAAGCGGTGATGCACCCACAAGGCTGTTAAAGTTTGGGGTGGGAGTGGGCTGAACAGATTCATGATTCACACGTTTCTTCATTTGTGCAGGTGACCCCAGGAACTGGGCAATGGTGTCAATTTTTGGGGGCCATTTCTTATTTTTCATCACCGAACTTTAAGTCACAGCAAGAGAGAGAAAGGCAAAAAAGGGTTAAAGATAGAGAAATGAAAACAACGACCAACGAAGAAAGCAGGTGCATAGCTTCCATTGGTGCAGCAGGTGCAGTGACACCAGGGCCCAGTAGGGCCAGCTGAACCCTGATTATTGCTGTATTTCACATTTGAAACAGCAGCTAGGGGGGCAATTCCTTCTTTGCCCTGGGCAATCAGATACTGACTACCCTACTGGGAGGAAGCAAGGATTAAAAGAATCTGCAGGGGTGAAATAAAGCGAGAAGTGTAGGATGCTGTGAGAAGTGTAAAGACTCCACACTAGGCAGCCTTGGTGTTTGTGCAACTCTAGCATTCAGCTACACCAGCGATGGGCTGCAAATAAAACTACTGGGCCCCTGCACTTATCTCTTTACAAAGTAAGCATTGGCTTCCAGGCCACAAGTCTCAGCCCTATTTGTGTCAACAAACTACCTGTACCAACCCCCCCCTTTCACACTATAAAGTTTATTCTGCTCCATCAAGCCAACGGTTTATTGGCTGCAGAAAAATGACAGTAATATACACAGAAGGAGGGCAGAAGGAAGCAATATATTAAAAAGACAGAACAGGAGGGTGAAAGGAATGGAAAAAGAAGGAGGAGGGCCCTGAAGTGAATTGGCATGTGAGGGAAGGAGATGGAGAAACAGGAGTGTGAGAGTGCCTATTGAGAATGAAATGATGATGTTGAACAGAGAAGGTGAGAACAATAGAGAAGGGTGTGAGCAGTGGCGGACAGTAATTTTAGGAGGGAGAGCGGCGGGCAGGACAGACACGCACACATATAGCCATGCATTCACACGTGCGCACACACACACAAACACATCCATTCACAACACTCATTACCAAACATTCACGCACACACGTGACAAACATTAATTTAAAAAAAAAAAACGACACACTCACTTTTAGCTCTGCATCGGAGGTCCTGGGAGGCTTGGGACTGCTGCCTTCCTCAGATCAGCCAATGAAGGAAGGCAGCAGTCCCAACGTCATCACAGAGTCGGATGGGGTCAGTAAGATTGCTGACCCCACCCCACTCTGCGATGAAGTGTCACTGATTGACACTCGACAATGGGCATTCAGAGCTTAAAACTGAAGCACTCAGGTGCGAGCCAATCAGTGACGCTACCCCTCATCACTGAGGGGAGGGCCTCAGGGACCTTTGCTGAGCTGAGGAGGTCATGCCCACAGGAGCTGTTACTTCCTCAGGCCAGGAGAGTTCAGCTCACGCAGCCAGGAGGGTGCGCATTTAGCTCATGTCTGGCTACTGGCTGCCTGACCTGAAAATGAACAGTGTCTGTCAGACTGACCTTTGTTCAGCCTGACAGACACTGTTCGTGAGGGTCAAAAGGTGGGTAGGCGTGAACCCCCAGCCCCAATGGACCGGCCGCCACTGGGTGTGAGGGAGGGAGAAGGGAGGATGTACAGAATGTGTAAGTGAAGAAGGTATGAAAGGTGAAATGAGAAGACATAGTATATATAAGAAATCATGTGATCAAGTAGTATACTAAAGAGTAAAGTGAGAGATGAGAGAGTGAGGGAGTGGCAGAGGTGTTTAGAGTTCACAACTTTGTGGAATTTAAAAAAAGGGAGAGTGTGAAAGGTAGTGGTGAGATAGAGTAAGATGTGAAAGAGAAGGGTTTAAAACATACAAAATGATGGAAAAAAGGAGGGAATGGTGGGCACGTGTGAAAGAACAGCTAGTGATAAAGGTGGGATATTGTCAGAAGTGACAGACAGAAGAGGGAGGAGAGTGGGGAAGAAGAGATTGTGATACAGAGGAAGGTGAGCGACAAGAAGGGATGAGGGCGCATGTGTGAGTGCGGATGATTAGAGGTGAATCGCGACAGGGAAAGTGCAACAGACATGGTGAGAGGAAAACAGCTGGGTGATTAAGAGACAGGTGGGTGTGTGAGGATGAAGTGCGTGAGAGGTCAAGAGAGACAGAATAGGGCGGGAAAGAAAATGGTGAGAGAGTGGAGTGAGGAAGAGGAGGAAGGTGAAAGAGGAGGTTGAAATAAGAGATGTAGGATGATGTCTGTGAGAAAGACAAGTGTGGGAGACAGGAAGGAAAATGGTGTGAGTGGGCTGGGTGAGAAGAGGTTGTAGTGGAGGATGGAAGAGACAGAGGAGGGTGACAGGAGAATAGGGCACGTATAGAGTGCGAACCAGGGAGGAATGACCCTGGCAGAAAGATGAGGAAATAATACTACCAGTTATTGTGAAATCCATATTTCAAGCTCATTAAACATTTCATGTTGACAGCTGTTCTCAATGATCTCATTGCTGATGTCATATGGGACGATGTCAGTGATGTTATCGACAAGGCCGCCGTGATTGTATCTGCGATGACAAGTGCAATGCAGGGTGAGGGCTGGGATTGACGTAAATGGAGAGTGGGGCGTTGAAGAAAAGCCCCTTCCGCAAATGTTTTTTACAGGATTTAAATTTTTTTTTTTATAACAGCCTTACTTATCTCTTTTGAAAAAGAACCATTACTTCCCTTTAACAGAGATGTCTGTAATGATATTCTTTTGCAACACACAACTTTTGACTATGCACAGCCGGTTTTTGGCACAGAGCATGATCTTTGGCCCTGTCCTGCACCAAATACCCATGGCCCACAGCCTGTAGTGCCAGGCCACATCGGATACTGGACCGCGTCGTGCCCTTCCAACTCATCCTGTGCCTTCTGTAGCATAGAGTATCTTGTGTTTGGCCTTCAGCCATCATCAGTAAATTCTTGGCTCAGTGTGTGACTTTCAGCCATGCCTACCACTGAGCCCTTGTGGCTCCAGCACCCACAGTACACAGTCTTCGACTTATGGTAAGTGGACTGTGGGTGCAGGCCATGGCAGCTGGCTACTCCCTGCGTACAGACATCGTGGGCTCAGAAGCCACCCGCTTCACTCAGCCTTCAACAACGCACAGCCGCCTTGATGCGCAGCGATTTTCCTTCAGTCAAGTTTTTTTTACCCACAGTCCGCAGTGCACACCATGACTAGCGGTTAGTAAGTACAGGGAGCGGCCATGCAGCGCACTCTACGCCTATGTTTCATTGGCTACAGAACCCAGTCCACATAGCCTTCTAGCTGTCAATACTGTATTCTGGGTGCAGGCTGAAATATACTAACAGGGTTGAGTAATTTCTACTGCTCGACACCCGGTACATATATTTTGGTGTTCCACGTCCCAATCGGACTACTCAGTCATCTTCGGACGCACAGAGCCCGGTCAACCAAACATTTAGATGTCAACGATGTACGAACAACACAACACAGTTTGGGATCAAGGACAACACCCTCCTGCACTATAAATACAAAGCAGCCAGTTTAATGTGCTACCACACAGCTATGTGAAAGAACAGCAGCTGTGGCTTAAGCAAGATAGAGAACCATACTTACAAGTTGTTCCTAATCGTATATGATTTGTAAATCAAGAATGTACATGGGGGGTATTTGTCGAAAGTAAACCTAGCCAATAGGCAGTAGAGATGTGCATGATAAAAGCCAAGGATTCAGTCACCAAGTGACTGGCAGGGTAGCTGTCTCCTGGGAACAGCTGTGTACTGTTACTGCCATGTAGTGGTCTTTAAAGAGGTGCGCCTTCAACTCTTTCCTCAAAAGGAGCAGGATTGGGGCAGTACTCATGGATACAAACAATACAGTTCCTGATTCTGGGTGCTTACATGTAAAAGGCCTGTTACCTTGTTTTTTTTTTACTTTGTTATACTTCTTTGCCGCCAGACTGATGGGATGTACAGAGAGCCACAAGAGATGGCCTGCTTGATAGGCAGATGGTTGCAAGGGCTTTGTAAAATGAGGCCCTTGAGGTTGGTTAGTACATAGGGTGAATTCAAAAGATTTGGCATTGTGTGAAAGTTGGGACTGACGCCTCGGGTCAATGAGCCAGGTTTAGACTCTTTCTTGCTTGTTTATCTTGGCAAATAACAGGAATTTAGTCTTGGCGAGGTTCAGCTTCGGGGAGGTGCTGGACATCCAGGTTGGAATGAGGTGCAGAAAGTGTTTGAAGCTCTGGATGTATGAAATGAAGGAGACTTTAAGCCCTTTGCTGCGGCGGCTATTCCGCCGCAGAGCTAAGGGGGAGGCGGGGCCGCGCGGCGCTCCCGTGCTCGTGACGGAACCTCGGGTGAGCTGTGCTTGTGACGGAACGGTTCCGTCACGGCCCCGCCCGCTCTTTAAAACGCCCAGCGCAGGCACGGAATTCGCGCCACGCAGCGAGCAGGCCGTGACGGAACCGTTCCGTCACCAGCACAGCCCACCGAAAGCTCGTGACGGAACGGTCCCGTCACGAGCATTGGAGGGGTTAAAGTGGGGTTTTGTATTGTCAGCATATTGGTGACATTTGACGCTCTTACCAGTGAATAGAGCACCAGGAAGAACCATGTAACTTGTTCACCTGGAGACATATTTGAGGCAGATGCTTAGTTTGGCCAGTGATTTTCGTGAAAACTGCTTGTTGAAGATCACTGGGAACAGGATGGAAACCCGAACAATTTTTCAGGATCTTCTGGTACTTGAAGATGCTCATGTGAATGAACTGCTGTCAGTCGGAAAAGTAGGAGGACGTTGCCAATAAATCTCATTGGAGACTTCAGGGTGTGAATGGGATGGTCAACTGTGTAGAAGGCGACTGAGAGGTTCAGCAATATCAGGAGAGAGGGGTCATCTTCATCTGTAGTCTGGGGGACATTGACTAAGATTTGCAGGGTAGCTGCCTCCATGCTAAATCACGATCTGAAGCCAGATCGGTAGTCGTGCAAGTGATGGTTGGGGCCGGTGTGAACTTTAATATAATTTCCATCTGGTTTAAGGACATACAGTAAGAAGTACAGTCAGCTTGAGTTATTGATAATGACTCTAAAACAAAAATGTGAACATGACTGCAAAACATAACAATCTGTCTCTACTTTTAAAACTCTCATGATGCTCCTTGAATCCATGCAAATACATGAAATACTTTTTTGTTAACTTTATTTTTCAATTTGCATTATACAAATACAGAAACAAATCGTCATCAATATAGCGTACATAGGCAAATTGTTGATATTATTAATGGCACGTAGAACAGATGGTCGCATCCGAAATACTTGTGTTGAAAAACTAAATGCAGGAATGGTCATTCTGGAAATTAAAACTGAAACGCCAGTGCTCTTTTTATCATCTTTGCAGAGATCAAAGGTGAGGCCTGGTTTCACCTGCTTGTTAAATTAGCAAACGTGTCTTTAAATGACTGAAAACACTGTTCAAACAATATATCAGTTTCTCCACAAAATTCTGCACATTTGCCAGAACCAAGAGCCAGTAGCAATTATTCTTTATGGAGGGCTGATAGTAAGTGTTTCAAGGAGCCTACCGAAATTTCTGAAAATTTGAAATAACAAACGTATTCTAGGAGACAGGGTAATCCACCACAAACGTGGCGGAGTACCTTGTCTGCCAAGCTGACAGTCTGTCTGCTCTCTTTAGAGTTGAGTGGACCATCATGTGTCAATGCTTGAAATCTTACACCTGTGGCCCAACAGAGTGAGTGCTGTCAATATGGCACCAGACCGTAATTTAGAGTGGATGGTCTGATGTACTTTTTTTCAGTGCAGGACTGCCAGGTAAACCCTGGTGGTCCCAAACACACACACAAAGAACCCCAAGCCCTCTGACAAAACTCGGGTGTCAGGTTCAGGATCCAAAAAAAGTTTATTTAGACAGTTGTCCATAAAACATTCTAAAAAGTACATATTAATTAAAACCTTTAAATGAACCCCCCTCCTCACTACCACATCCCCATTACATTTCATTTTTTTAAATTCTGTTTAACAGATTGTAGGAACCGCGCAATCCCAACTGCCACATCTAAATATCGCATCTCAGACAGTAACTCCAGCGCCTTGTTCCTATGAAGAGCATCATCTTTAAAAAAAAGAGGTCTTAAAAACCTGATCCGATTTGCAAGACAAAAAGCGCAGTCCATAAGAATATGCGTAATAGTGCATTTGGCTTTCAGAGGGCAGGGACAAAGACCACTATTATTTTGGGGTGTCAGGATAATTTGTTTTTGTTTTCAAAAAAATCCCCCCCCCTTTGGGATTAAAGCTTTTCCATGAATTGTATTTTGTAAAACTAATTTAAGGATTTCCATGCTCTTTATGGATCCCATATTCTTGTAAAACAGTTTGAGTAATATTTTCAAGTATTTTCATTTACTGTGCTCCAATGAAAGTTTTTGCTCCAGGACGCAGAGTCTTGTGCAATGAATCCATGTAATGGGACAAGTGATGACAGAGGATTGCTGAATGAACCATAATGCCAACAGGCAGTGCCCTGACTCAAAATATTTCTGTGAAGGTCAGATTTTGTTTCCATCTTTCCCAAACCAATGAAAAATGAAAAGCTGTTAAAGAATATAGTAATGAAGGAAAACTCCTTTCCTGAAGCATTTTTCTGGCAGCTGAATCAATCACAAAGCCAGCTATTCCACACATAATACCACACCACATATTAAACACCTTGATTAAGACTGCAAACTTGAATGGTTCACACCAATCGGAAAGCCAAATCTGTGACTAGTTCATAAACTGATATTTAATATCTTCAACTAGTCGCTGTATTTTATAGGATGTGTCCAAGTGGGACAGTAGTAATTTGGTGGATTTTACAAGAATTAATTGGGGAAAAAATACTCATTGTCGAGATGTTGAGACCACTTAGTCCACGGCTAGATCTTTGGGGTATTTCTGCCTCCCTTAGAAGTTGGGAAGTGTGAGGGAACCCTGGCTCACCTCCAACCTCAGTTTTTAATTCAGTCAATAAGATGAGTGTAGTTCTAGGAATTCAGCTGTGCCACAGATGTTTGGTAAGCGATGGCATTAGATGAGACCATGGTGGACTAAGAGCATTACACATAATCCAGATGAGAATCTTGCCATTGTTTTTGTTTGATCTGTTTTATTGGCTTTTTGAGAGATTATGCATATTACAGACTAGAGTGGTTTTCAAGAGAACATAATAGAAGCAAGAAACATTTTATACATGTCATTTTAGTTGTTGGTTAACACACAGCATTCACTGTGTGTTAACTTCACTATTGAACATCAAAGTGAATAAATCCTATACAATAAATCTGACATGTGACAATGACAGCAGACCATTCTATTTGTGAGGAAGTTGCCAGTCCGAATCTGTGAGTATTGGGTTCGGGCGCACTCGTGTCTGTGTTGTATCTCCGGTGGCCAATGACCAAACAACTGTGTCATAACAAAACACGTAGAACATAGAGAACAAAGGAGGAAAAGGGGTGAGCCTAACTGATGGAGGGCCATTAAAGTAATTACAAGCTATTACACTAAAATGTTGTGTACTTCGGACGGTACACGACTGAAGTCCCTTGTTGCTTTCGACCTTTTGCGAATGGCGTTTTAAATTCCATTTGACTTCAGGAGCTCGCGGTCCCGGAGAACTGTTGTGCCGACTGGTAGCTGTACATAACACGGTGAGCACTGTATAGAGAACCCGTTACTCTCCACTATACTTCCTTTTTACAAGAAGTATACGCTTTAGTTTTAAAATGCAATTTGAACATTCCCCCCTTTTTTGGTTTATAATATTTCAGCCTCCGGTTGTATTAAATTGGTTTTCAAATTACTACACGATACGCCAACTGAATAGGTACTGGTACCTTATTTTCTTCAGGAGCTCACGGTCCCTGAGAGCTGTTGTGCTGACTGATAGCCGGACAACATGGTGAGCACTAGACATGAATCTGTTACTCCCCACTATACTTCTTTGTAACAAAAATTACGCGTTTTGGTTCTAAAAGCGGATTTTGAATATTTCCTCCATTGTTCATAATATTCCAGCTTCCGGGTGTATAAAATTGATTCTGCTTACGCCTCCGTGGGATGGGATACAGACCATAAAATAGAGGAATTTCTAAACGATTGGACAAGTGAATAGGTAATAGTACCTTAATTTGTTTGATTCTGTCCCTCAACCATCAATTGTGATGTTATGGATCTTTACTTAGGTTCTCTGTCATTGCCTTTCAGACTCCTTAACTACCTAACATTGATGCCCACACACCTAGAAGAGGACTTAAGGTAACCAATTGCCATGCCCTATCGTTACTGACAGCCATTAAAAGTTTTTTGTTAGAAGTCTGATGAAATCCCGGTGCTCTTTGTTTTATAGGATTGGAACCATCCTTTTTATATGGAAATTATCACCACATTTACTCGTATATGGGTAAGCAATTTATATTCTTGGGCATTCAGTTGAGATATACATGCCCGGCAACAGCCCTAATCATAACTATCTATCTTCCCTGTAGGGTCATCTAAAAATCCCTCTCTGCCCCGTTTCTGATGTCCTGATGAAGACTCGCATGGCCCAGGCTCAAATAACCGCAAGGCCCTAAGACGAGTCGAAACGTCGACACCCTATACAATAAACCTGGACCACCCCTCTCTCTCTCTTCAATTATGTGCAGATATTAATGACATATAATTTATCTTAAATTAACCATGAGAGATTGTTTTCTGTACTAATTGAGTGGCTAGTTTATGCAGAACGGTTGATTGTGGATCCGTTACTGTCTTACAAGAAATTATTTTGAATTTTATGTCACGTCTTTTGAATTTCCTTTCTTCTTTTTCTAATCACTTCACACATCTTATGGCACCCTTTGCTATTCTGCACGCTCTGTTCGGGGCAACCAAGATTTTGTATTGACTTATAAAACTGCAATATGTATATAAAAAAAATTCTGTTTGACGCTGAGACAATAGATTAAAACATTGTATTTGAATTGGAAGTGGATGCTGTTGCCTTTATATGTTGTTATGAATACATGCATACAGTGGATGGAGCTGACTAAAGTGTATATGCTCTAAATTTATAGGATTAGAGATTGATTATTGATTGACTCAATTCTCTTTAACTATAGAGGTCTTGGACCATTGTTGTTTAATATTAACGGATATATGATGTTAGCACGCACACTTTTACCACGCATACCATTACCACGCATTTTTTACAACGCAATACCTTTACAACGCATAGTGCTTTGGGTGCTGGATAGTGAATAGTTAAAGTTACTATTCCAACACCAGTCCCCGTGGACACTAGGGAAGGTTATTGGATAGTAAATTAACCTATTCACTATCCATTCCCTATGTCAGATCGCCCCAAAGCGCTATGCGTTGTAATGGCATGCGTTGTAAAAGATGCGTGGTAATGGTAGTGCGTTGTAAAAAATGCGTGCTAAAGGTTGTATACCAATATTAACTGATGGAGGGGGCCTGTACTGGCTTCCGCCGTGCATCTCCCATGGCTTAGAGTAAACAACTGCATTACCTTAGACCTGCACTTAACCATGTTGTATGTGGTGTTTGATATGTGCACTTGACCAGACTTTGTGAAGACTTCAATGCTATTATGAACGTGAGTCGGCGCGCTTCTTTGGGAATGTCTATGGTAACCCCTGGGGTTTATTTCTAGTTGGAGCGTCGTTAATATTACATTCCAGGAGATTGAGATTGGGTATTTGCGTGGTCCTAGGGTATCTTCCCTGTGGGGGGTAGTTCCCTCCGCCCTGTTCAGTATGGATTGAGACCAGGCTTGTAAGGTCGGGGGTCCTCTGCTTTCCAGCGCCTCGTGATAAGCCTCTTGGCCACCAAAAGTCCTAGATCGAAAAATCTGGTAGTGGCTCTATGCTTTTTGTCCCTGATGGGACAAAGATGAAAAGAAACAATAAAACGTCAGAATGTTTAGCCTGCAACAGGTATGTGTTGCAGGCTCCACAGCAGGCCACAAACTTGGTCCAGCACCCTGCATCACTGGATTTTATAGATATCACGACTCAGCAGGGATAACATCTACGCCCTAAAAAGATTGATCCAACACTGTCAACTACCGCCATTCAATCTTCATGCATGGAGGTGTAGATGTCATAGACCCAGGTGCAGAACCCTGTGCTGCAGCTGTGACAGAAGGTTCTCCCAAAGTGATAGCCTGATCGGAGGACAGATACTCATGCCCAGAAATTCAAGGTACCATCCTCTCCTGACTCAATCTGGAGACACTGGGATGAGTTGGAGTGGGTTTCTCATGATCTTCTTCAGAACACAAGGAGAAGAGGCAGTGGCAGAAAGGCGTACAGGAGTCGTGTGCTCCACTCTAGCCTGAACGCATCGTCTAGAGACAGCTTTCTTCAAAACTCCAACTTGCGATAGTTGCAACACTGCGTGGGCTCAATGGTGGCTAAAGGATCTACCCAGGGTTTTCCCCATTGTTGGAAATTCCCTGCAACAAATCAGTATGCAGTCACCATTCGTGATCTGAGAGGAATTGTCAGCTGAGTTCACCCACTCCAAAAAAGATGACCTCCAATGGCTCTAGCTCACTAATGAAATCCCCAGTCGAAAATACGGGCACTCCAGCCTGGACCTAAGTGACTCTTTCTTCCTAGTACTCTTGTTCCTGCTATTTGTTCAGCACAGTTCCTGTGGGCTACCTCTCTCCACCACTATGTTGTACCCCTTTTCCGTGCCATCTATTAATCTCCCATCACTTTCTCTTATTCTACTGCTCACTCCTCATGACAAATTCTCCTTCTTGCTCCCTCATATGACCCTCACTCACCAGGCTGTTACTCTATTTTCTATGCACTGCCTCTATCTAAAGACTGTTCCTCTTCCTCTGCACTGTCTCTCTTCCTCTCATGTGCCTGCCAGTCCATCTGTTCTCCCTTTTTCACTTACACTTGAAAAGGAACTCCTGGAATCAGAAACATCGTTGTGAACCCACTTAATGTCACTTTACATCACACACCTTCAGTCAATCAAAACTCATCACCTATCATCCTCTGAACCAGCAGTCCAAAGAGGATGGCAAGCCTAAAAATCAAGTTTAGGCCCAATCTCATGTAGATAGTGCAACCACTGGTGTTGTAGGAAATCAGTATTGCACGATGTTGGACAAACGCGTTTTTTGGCTAGCACTAAATATGTAAATCCCTTGCTCCAAAGTCTCCCAAAAGTAGCTCTCCTCTGTACCAGGAATATTGCATGGCCAACTCATTTTGTGCTTCCAAGTTTGGTCATATAGTATCAATTCTTGAAAAAATCCACTTGTTTGCCACAAAGACACATACATTCTTGTGAAGCTGAACCATCATGCTGTTCGGAGATTAGATGATGATCGGACCACCCCTTCATATATATTTTCTCTATATATATTGCTATTCTCCATTGTTCATACTTGCTGTGACACTCTGTTTGAGCATTTTCCATGTCACAGTGCAGTTACTTTAGATTGGCATATGCCCCCTTTCCCTTTACACATACTACAAAAATACCACAACAATATCTGTATATATAAACAAATCAATAATTGATTAATACGTTCTACAGAATCTATCTCCAGGATAAGTATCATGTTTGATGAGTACATCATATCTCTTCAAAACCAAAATCTTTACAGTGGTTAGCAATAACAGAGAGATCTGAGGTTAAGTTTCCACTGTTATGTACAAGTCCCATGAGTCCTCTGAAATGGAAGTTTGACTGTTATGTTTTGGTTGTTCTTTCAGATACCAGTGGAGCAAATCTCCGATTGTTACCCTCTGGGAAATTCATGATAAGAGGTCTCTCAGGGCAAGCCTGTGGAATGAGAAACAAATACATTTTAAATTGAATGACGGGCTGTTTTTATTTAATTTCATCTTATTCTGTTCTGTGCTTTTCACAGCTGGACACCAAGATGACACCCAGCTGTTCATACAATTGTTTGTCCTCAAAATACAATTAGGACCTAGAAGAAATGCACATCAAGTAACTCTAGATAATCCACCCTAGGGGACCTCCAGAATTCCCGTACAACATACAGGTACAAATATAAAAATGTTATAGTGACTCCAAAATCAAATGTATCCATCCCTGTATTCGTGAGTGAAGAAATCATTTACATACAAGATTGTGGAACATGATCCCAGAAGGTCCCTCCTTCCAAGCACTGGCACCCAACCTCACGATGTAGTACTTGAAGATTGCATGCACAAAAATGTGCTGTTCAGATCTCAGTTAATCGTGGGGTTTTACCCTCCTTGCAGAGGTAGATATAAAGGGTCCAAAGGGAAGCTTTGTTATACTCTAGCTACTGATATAAGACGTTGTAAGATATTTGGTTATCGATTGGAGGAGGGGGGGGTAGCCCTAATTGAGCAATAACCACAATCCTTGTCAGGTTGAACCCCAAAAGCTACTAAATTTACCTGTGCTTACCATTTGGTAGCTTGGCACAAAAGCAGTCACGCAGACTTTAAAACTTTAGGATTTCACAGGGAGGGCTCTACTGATGCCATTCGAAGGCCCAGGACCTGGAGGGGGAGGGGCACCTCATTAAGAATCAGGAACTCACTCGAGCAGAGGGCAGGCTGGTCCAATAGCAGGTTCAAGCAGGGCCAGTTGCCGGTCCAAGCAGGGACAGTTGTAATAGGTCACATAGGCAGTTGCAGGGAGGCCTCTGGAGCTTGTTGTGTCCTTGTAGCTCAGAACAGGAGATCAGCCAATTGACCCTTGGAGTCACTCAGGTAGCATTGAATAAAGGGGGGCAGTCCAGTTTACATTCTCAGAGAGCAGGACAGGCCTCAAGCAGGAGACCAGTCCTCTGAAGAATAAGGTGGGCTTCAAGCAGCATGGCAGTGCTCTGAAGAACAAGGCAGGCCTCAACCAGCAAGGCAGTCCTCTGGGAAACAAGGCAGGCCTCAAACAGCGGGGAGGTCCTCTGGGGAACAAGGCAGGCCTTCTTCTATAATGTACACAAGTCCTGGAGTGTACTGATGAGTGGCTTAGGAGGTCCAATATTTATATCTGATACCACCCTTTGAAGTGGAGGAAACTTCCAGTCCACCCCTACGTCTGATTCTGGAAAAGTTGCTTCCTTCCCCTTTCTTCCCCTGCTCAGGCTCCAAGAGGTCTAGGGTGTCAAAAGGCTACGGTCAATTTCCATAATGAGCGTGCTGGAGGCAGCCCTTTGAAAGGTAAGTGGGCCAGGGAATAGCTCCACCTCTACCATCCTGTCAGGATGACCCACTTCCAGCTACTTTCCGGGCCTATTGTTTACTGTCTGGTCACAACACGCATTCCTATTTGGAAAGCATTTAAAAGACCCGGGCAGCTTGAAACTACAAGAAGGCATCAGAAAAAACAGGGCAGGAAAATGCCAACTTTCTAAAAGTGGCTTTATCAAAATTATGATCTAAAATCTGACTTCATAATTAAAGAGGATTTTAAATTACAATTCATTTGAGTCCCAACAAGACATGTGTACCTGTTCCCAATCAACTGTTTGCCCTTATTAAATGTAATAAAGTAACCCAATGTGATACTCTGGGAGGGGTAGGCCTCACAGTGGTGAAAAACTAGTTTGGGAGTTTTTCTCTACCTGGACATGTAAAACTTAAAGTCATGTCCTACATTTTAAATACAATGCACTCATCCCTATGGGCTGTTCTGATTTTGTCCTACTTTAGAGGTGGCTTATATGTATTTAAAAGGAAGGTTTCGGCCTGGCAAAAGGTTTATTTTGCCAGGTCAAATTTGCAGTTTAAAACTGCACTACAAGCTACAACGGCAAGCCTGAGACATGGTTTAAAAGGATACTTTTAGTGGGTGGCACAATGAATGCTGCTGCCAACTAATAGCATTCAATTTACAGGCCTTAGGTAACCGTGGTACCGCATATTCAGGTTCATGAAATCGTCTCAGGTGAATCTTTAGTTCACATCAGAATTGAGTACATTTCAATAACGTGATACGTGAAGCACAGTAGGCTGCACAAGGAAGACAGAAAGTTGTTACGTTTCAAACCTGGGACTCACATTATTATTATTTTTTTATTTTTTTTTATTTTTTTATTTTTTTATTTTTTTAAAGTTTTAGAGGACATTGCCATCTCAGCCACAGGATGTTCCTAAAGGGCTGATGCCACCCAGCAGCACTAATTAGAACGTCCTTTTCCTTCTATTAATAGCTCAGTTTAAGAAGGGACAACTATTTCCACAGTTAAATGGGGCGTGGAGTTGTTGCAAATAAACTAGAGCAGCACCACGTCTAATTCCCCGCTCCCCGATGATTGGAATAAAAAACCTTTTAGTAAAAACAATATATAATTGACAAATTAAGGTCAAATGACTATCTACATGAATAAATAAACTGTCTTTGTGTAAATGTGTAGCTTAGTAAATATAAGTATGATCAATTATTTGCATAAGTGAGTAGGATAACTTCATAAGTGGATATGATGTGGATATGATGTGAGCTGGTGTGTAATGTTGAGGTTGTTGTATAAGTAGAAGTGTGTCAATACTTTCAAAGTTCTGATTTGTTACCTTTGCCTCAATTGTAAAGCGCTCTGATATCCTTCGGGATCAAGTTCGCGCTATATAAAACTTTATAAATAAATATATACATGAGGCACTTACAAGTAAATTAAATGTACCAAATGGGTGTAAGCCAAATTACTATATAGTTTGTTCGGTACATCCACTTCATACCTTTCTAATTTTTATTTCATTGTTTTTAGGTATTTCTTGTTTGAAAAAAACGCAACACAATAACACATTTGACACTTTCTACATAAATTCACTATACAAATACATCAAAATTCCACAATATATATATATATATATATACACTACTCATTTCACAACGTCTTTTGTCCACAATAAATTTGTTTTCACAAGATGTTCTCTGATTAAATTTATACCCAAAGGACAAAGTAAACACAAAAGCATTTATCATTCAATGTACAGCAACTTAATGCATTTCTGTTTTAAATGCCGGCATTTAAAACAGAAATGCATTAAGTTGCTGTATATATTGTGGAATTTTGATGTATTTGTATAGTGAATTTATGTAGAAAGTGTCAAATGTGTTAATGTGTTGTGTTTTTTTTCAAAACAATTAAATAAAAATTAGAAAGGTATGAAGTGGATGTACCGAACAAACTATATAGTAATTTTGGTTTGTTTTCCTCAATTGTGAGAAGTGAAAGAAATGTGAGGTTGGCAATCTTTTTTTGTACAAGTGCAGCTTGTAAAGTCACCAGCGTTGGCCAACTTACAATGTTGGGAGGCTTGTGCCTTAGGGTCATACTCGCACACAAAGAAAAACAAAATGACCGCCCCATTTGTTGAAATGGCCAAGCACGCCATAACACATTGTTGGATGGAAGGTCTCCCTCCTGCAGTTACTGCATGGCAGAAATTGCTGCTGGCTTCGGCTGCCGCAGAGGGTACCACCCAGAGGACAGAAAACGCCGGAGGCTTCTGGAAGTATACTATTTCTATGCACTGGGAAGACTTGTTACTTTGTTTCCGAGTGGCGATCAAGGATGACCCCCTACCACCCTGAATTGCACACCATCCGTTTTGAACCCTGAGTTTACTGCTCCTGAAACCATGACAAGTTTGCATCACTTCAACTGCATCGCAGTATGCCATCCAGGGCCCTCAACCTTTCTTGCAGAGCTCTGTAGCTCTCCTCCCTAACCCCCCATCTCCCTGTGGCAAGCATCTGTTGAATGTCCTCCTGTTGAAATGTTCAACAGGGCCTGCGCACAAGTCTCCATTTTAGCTACATGTTTAAACTTGGCATCTAGGACAAACTATCTATTATAACAGAGGTTGTCTGAAGAAATGGGAAAAGATCTGGGGGCAGCAACAAGGATTTGAGACGCCCTCTGGGAGGGCAGTGTACTATGAGTTGGAAGCCGCTCCGGTAATAGAAAATTAATTGTAAACTACTTGGTCGAATTGTATGTAAAATGACGACATTGCTGATGTACTGCTATTATGTTGTTTGCAATTAAAAGATATATTTTTTTAACTTGACATCTTTTTCTGACAGTGACTTTTTACATGCTTTGTATTACACAATAGCATGCTTAGACATTATTCTGCATTCAGCACATTTCATCATGTTGTTCATATTCCCTACCCAAGGTTATGAACATTGAACGAGATGCCCTTGCATTCGGTGGAGGCAGCTCTGAGTCTCAAGCCAAACAATCACATCAGCCCTGCACCGTTGGCACATTGCGATTCGAACAGCTCTTTTATTGAATAAACAGTCTCTGTGCCACATTTCGGCATTTTTCCTCTTCGTCTACGAGGGAAACTCACCAAGTGGGACTCTCATGAGGGTGTAGCAACACAAAACATACCCCAGAGAGAATGGAAAGAATATCTTATTCCCCGTAGCAAGACGGTTTGTGTGCTCCATAAAACAGTAAAGTGTAAATAATCTTAGCACAGGCAGGCCGATGAATTGAAATACGGACTGGTGTAATTACAAAAAAGTTTCAAAAGGATAATGCATTGATATGGTTCATTGTATTGATATGTTTTTAACGGTTTAGTTATCACCTTTTGCACAAATGTATGCTTTTTTGACAAGAGAATTATGTTCTGAAAAATAGAATGAGTAACCTTGAATGCAACCAAAATGTATAACTGTTGCAGAAAGGTAAAATAGAGTACAATTGTTAGAGTATGATACAATAACTGAAGATATTGTATTTAAAATCTGCTGAATAAATAAGCAGTACTGTGAATTGGAGGCCATGTAATTCCTTTTTATAAAAAAACATTTCAGTAGTGGAGCACTTTTGCTGAGATTATTCTGGAACACTGAGCACTGTGACTGAGATGCAATCCTGCTGCTCCAACCTTTATCCTGCAAAGGACGATAGCCTGCTCTCCACAAGATCAGCTACCAGATACATCATACACAATTATGGGGGGTTGAATTGTTCCATGATCTCACTAGCATAGGTGAAATTAGGTAGTATGAATATAATTATATAATCACACAATAATGTTAGAATGGTTGAACTGTTTATCTTTTTCACCATTGTAATGCTGGTTACAATGCTATGTTTCATCCTACTAAAAATTACAGCTAAAACATTTGGCAGAAGAATACACTTTGTTTCAATAAATGTTTGAAAAGCCAGTTTGTGTCTGTGTCTCCCTTGGGCATGCTGAGTAGCAAACGAAAGGGTAGATTTCCACTACTTCCTTGGGAAATTAGAGTGGTCATGTTCTGAGCTTGCAGATACTATCTTGTACCTTGTTCAGGTTAGGGGTTTAGATGGGGCACTGTGAGCTAGCTAGGAATTAGTCCAACATATTCTGATTGATTCAATTACCAGACCCAACAACTCTGACAAATCTGCGACCCATCTCCCTGCTCCCAGCTCTCTGCAAACTAACAAAGAAATCCGTGAATAGGCAGCTCACCGCCTTTTTGGAGGCCAACAATATATGGCACCCTAACCAAGCTGGTTTTAGGTCTCAACATTTGACGGAATCAGCCCTGATTTTCACTTCTGAAACTCAAAGGGCTGCAATGGATCAGGGAAAGAAGGCTGTCCTGGTGCTTCTAGACCTGTCCGCGGCGTTCGATGCGGTCTCACATGTCATTTTGGTGGACCTTCTAGCCGTGGCAGGGATAGCTGGAAATGTGCTGGGCTGGCTAAAAAGCTTCTTAGCAAACAGGCGACAAGTGGTCACCTTAGGTCAGTTTAGGTCTGAAGAAAAACGGCTCACTTCGGGAGTGCCTCAGGGCTCCTGTCTGAGCCCGACACTCTTTAATGTATATATGGCCCCCCTGATTGCACTTATATCATCCTTTAATATTAACAGCCTTTTGGTATGCGGATGATACGCAGCTCATCCAGGTGATGGAGGATGACACCGGTGAGGCTGAAAGGAAGCTTAAAAACTGCCTATAAGCTAGATTCCAATGTATGTGCGCGAACCATCTTAAATGCAATTCAGGGAAAACAGAGATCGTGCCATATGGAAAGGGGAATCTGTTTAACCCCTCATTATGGTGGCCGGAGGATGCTACTGTCCCCCCAAACACTATTCTGTCAGCCCGAAATCTAGGGATCATATTTGATTCCTCTCTGACTTTTAAACAAAAAGCAGTGGCGGTGGCAGGAACATGTTTCGGCATCATAAAAGGGCTCAGAATATTCTTTGACCTAATACCACTCTGGGCACGTAAAATGGCTGCAGTAGCACTTATAACATCACGCCTTGACTACTGCAATAGCCTATATGCAGGGACAAACAGGATGGTCTGCCACAAACTGCAAATGGTACAACATGCAGCGGCAAGACTGGTGCTAGGATGGAACAGAAGAACTTCAGCTACAGCAGCAATGGACATACTACATTGGCTGCCGATCCATAAACGGGTCCTTTTCAAAGTCCTCCTAATCACCTTCAGGGCCTTCCATGTGAAAGGACCCAGCTACATTCAGAGTATGTTTAGACACTACATCCCCTCACGTAACCTGAGATCTCAAAAAGCTAACCTCCCCACCATCCCTAACTTCAAATTGAAAACGAGAGAAGGAAAGGCCCTGGCAGTCTTGGGTTCCAAGGCCTGGAACTTTCTCCCGTCGTCCCTTCCCCAAATTGGATTAGAAACAGATTTCAGAAAGACCCTAAAAACATGGATATACAATCTATCCGACACCATGTGCAAAAGCCTAATCTGAATACGCAGATTTCCTTCTACCATCAGCTAGACTCCCCACTTTCTGCCTATCCCGTCTAAAGCGCCATGGTGCTCCTTGGAGTGAAGGCCGCGCTATATAAGAACTTTTTACATTTACATTTACATTGTGTGTGTGGACCCAGGCCCCATAATTTATTGATTATATTGTCCGGAAACACAGTCCTACTAAATTCCTAGGCACCCTACAACACTCTCTTTTTCTGTTTATATAATATCTGTGACAGCACGGGTGTGCATCCTGTATAGCATTTACTTCTTACTATGACCAATGCAGTGACATTAGCCTAGTTCCTGCCTAACTTACAGGATGTAACTATCTAGAGCAACCTGCTGTTATAGTTCAATTATAGTTGTTATCCTGTTTATTCCCTTCCTAACTGCTGTGCTCCAGAAAGGCAGCAGCTACTAGATGCTCATGTTATATGATGTAATGTATAATCGTTTTTCCTGCATTAATATTGATATTCCGGAATGCTGTTATACTGTCAACTGTATGACAAAAGACACAATAAGACACAATAAGAAATGTAAAAATGGGGGCAGGAAGAGCACACCCTGACCTCCATAGGCATGTCTCAGAGGGAGCCCACCATGTATGGGTGGCTCCATATGGGCATTCCTTTAACTCTAAATCAGGGGTCTCCAAACCGGTCCTGGAGGGCCGGATCCATGCCAGATTTTTAAAATAACGACATGTATCTCAATGGGGATATCCAAAAAATCTGGCATGGATCCGGCCCTCCAGGACCGGTTTGGAGATCCCTGCTCTAAATAGTTGATGCATTATTCACATCTTACTCAAATAATGAGCTGAGTGTGTGCCATCTATGAGTCTTACTCAAAGGTAGAACGCCACGTTTCTGCTTCAAATATATGGGCATCTAGCTCTTCCCCAGGAGTATATTCATCCCACTGAAACAAAAATACTGTTAATTGACGATACTCAATGAAGGTCTTACAATTAATGAACATGATGTTCTAGGAATTACACTGCAGCCTTTACAAAGCTATGATGTCAGTAAGAAACATTTTATTAGTCTTTTTTAATGTTCTAAAAACAAAAAACATCCAATATTATACATGAAAAGATGTTTCTGCTGGGCCCACCAACAGAGCTAATTAAACTAAACTATTCAAAGCAAAGAAGAGAAAGGCAAAGGAGAAGGTGTCTGAGGGTTATGGTCACAGAGATCGAGCTTTTATCAACCTAACCAGTTCATTTGAGTGATGTCAAATGAAAAAATAACGTTAGTTATTTAGAGAGACTAATAATTTCAGGTAAGTTCACTTCATTTATCCACCACTAAAACAACAAGTACATTTAATGTGAATTATTTTCAGGGCGCGATTGGCTTTTCCTTAGGTAACCTCAATTTAATCATATGTATCATTAGTACCTTTGACGGTCTGGCAGATGGCTTCCAGTTTTGCATAATATATTAATTTGCCACCTTCAGTGCTAGTCTGATGATAATTTTAGTGCAACTCCCGGCAGTCTTGTCCTCTAAAAATCTCCCAATAGTTACAGTAATGAAGCTAAGCGCACTTATCCCCGATCCTAGGGTTCAATTTAGCTCCTTTCATATTGACGGCATCTATTACTTCAGAACTCCTCTTTTATTTAAGCCTTATGGTTGAGTTGAAGATTCTATGTTGAATCCTAAAGAATTCAGTTTAGACCCAGCATTAATAAATACTGTTCTTATATTCATCAAAATCTCTTCTTATTGATCATTTTCTAATAGGCCGTTGTCTCTTTTCTCTATTTTAGCTCACCAAAGGGATGTCTTTTTCAGGGCCTTGCTGCAGCACCATCTATAAGAAGCATTTGTCAAACAAATGCTTGTTTTTTCTGAAAGCCCCCATGCAGCGGTTCCACTTTAATAGCGGCCGTACACCTTTCCTTAGACACGGCTCTTCTAAAGATAGGGGCGCGGCCTTCATGCACGTGAAAGTGCGGCCTGGGGGCTTTGACAAATGCTTGTTATAGATGTTATAAACTCTCCTAAATGTGAGACACATGGCATTGCAAAGAAGTGGCCGCCATTGTCCCAGCTGCTTGGAAAGAGAAAGTGTGCATGGCGCGCTGAATGTAAGGAAAGCACGTTGTGCCTGCAGTAGGGCAAAACCCATTAACCCCTTGGCTGCTGGGGTGATTCCCCTGCTGTGCTGGGGGGCGGGGGCACGCACAGCGCCCCCATGCTCATGACGAGCTCAGCTCGTCATGAGCTGCGGTGCTGCGGTGCTCATGGCGAGATGAGCTCGTCAGGACCACGCCCGTTTATTGGAACGCTCAGCACAGCAGGGGAATTAGCCCAGCATGCGAGCGTTCCCCGGGCCATGACGAGCTGAGCGTCATGAGCACCGGAGCAACGTGGCTCATGACGAGCTGAGCTCGTCATGAGCATGGGAGGGGTTAAAGAAAATAGTCCTTACAGACGAAATAAAACATACCATGCTGCAACAGAAGTAAAAGGGCCAGTCCTCATGCCAGGTTTCAAATAAAGACAAGGCAGTACTAAGGAGGGACTAACCATATGATTAAGGCATCAGAAGCTAGCTAGCATTCACAAGGTCAACGACACAAGCCAATGATTAATATGGGCGGCCCTTCAAATCCCTAACTCAATATGGCATACCTCGCAGAGCAGTGCATGCGCTGCCCAGTCTCAACCTAAGAAATGCCTATGTTAGTGCTATTTTCAATCTGAAATGAATCCTTATCAACAACTTCTGTCAATGGATTAAGGACCTTTACTGGTAAACTCCTACATGACTAGAGCAGAATTATCAACGCAGAAGCTAAAGAACAGTCTAACATGTATACTTGTTAATGGAATAAGGTGGCCCATCAGCAATAGTGGGCACCTTCCACTAAGGCCAATATAGAGTTTTATGTGGTGTCCATTAACAATGGTGTCTAGGGTCTGTGTGTGCCTATACTCATCGATAATTGAAGGAGAGGAAAGATTAGGATATTGAAGACGTATGCATGTCAGATCTTGGTCTAAATTTGTTGTATTTGTTGATGAGCCCTGGGAGTCACCAAATAGTCCCATTGCATTTATAATACCTAATATTGCCTTCTGCGGGTTACATACAGATTTTGGGATATCACGATCAAACAGGTATACCCATGATGCACTTGAATTGGACACTATTTTGCATGTCTCTAGTAAAAAGTATAGAATAAATACAGATTCCCCAATAATTTCTTCACTGATTTTATAATGGTTCCAACAAACCATACTTTGTAAGCACACATGTTCCATTTTAAGTGTACAATGTGTTTTAATCTTGATGCATTTAGGAGTCAAATGCATTCTCTGAACCACAGCAAACATATCTCTATAGGACGCAAACAAAAGCCCCTTTTGAGACCGAGTCAGTTATCAGTCCTGCATGCAGAAAGCCCGTCGTTAGGTTCTCTTTCACTCTTCCTATTATTTAGCCATCTTTATGGATTTGTAGGTGTGTTAGTCAGTCCTCCAGGGAGTCCCCATTTAGACAAAACCCAAATGTCCGTGAAATACAGGAGACTTTGGGCCCCCCATTACATTCTGCATGGGGGCCCCTTCATTTCACGTTACGCCACTGGCCTCGGCGTGCATATCAGTCTGGGGGTGCATTCAGGATTACGGCCTGCTCAGGGGCAGCCTTAGGGATGTGCAAGCTGTGCACCTGCACAGGGCCACCAAATCCCAGGGGCCACCAAGCCAATATATATCCTTAATATAATAATCCTCTGAGGATGGATACATATTTGCGAGGCGGCCCTGGCAGGGATTTGGTGGCTCCGGCTCTTTTCCACTTCCAAACACCCTGACCCCAAACCCCCCTTCACTGGCCTCCGTGCTCCGCCCCGCCCGGACCCCCTCTTCCGGCACCCCTCACCTACGCTCCCTGCCCAGGGCCGCCATGAGCCTAGAGCCGCCCCTGGCCTGCTGTTAAACCTGTTGTATGGTAGCGCCCCCTTTCCAACAAGAAGTACTGCACCGGATTTCAAGGGGATCCAGCGTAAAGTTAAAACCAGCATTATCTCCCCGAATGTGCCTCTGTTCAGCACATTTCGTTCCCCTGTATTGCCACCCTACTCGTGGGATTGGTACGTCCCAAGATGTAAGCAGCAGAGTACTGGAGGCAGTTGCTCGCCTTTTCTCCTTGGCTGGTAGAATAGTGTGCACGTGACTGAAGCAGGCTCCTTCATATTTTTCAGAAAACATCTGAAAACGTGGCTCTTTTCTTCACAGACTATGGATTTCTCTACTTCTCTGCTCCTGTTGACTTGTCTGTCTCCCTCTAGCGCTTTGGCACCTGCGGGTTTTAGTGCGCTCTATAAATCTGTATCATATGTCATTCATAAACTACTTAAAACCCTCAATATAGGATTTGTAATCAGCTCTTGCAGGGGCGTTCGTCGTCGTTAACCCCTGCTTTATCAGCGACAGCGGGTGTGGTTTCTATGGGCCTCTTCTGTCTGCAACTGACAGACAAAAGCTCATAATTACCCAAAGGCAGATGAGTTCATAGAAAAGGGAAAGACGGATGGAAGGTTAAACGGAAGGAAGAGTGAAAGAATGCCTGAAAGGATGGGTGAAAGGGGGAATTAGGGAAAGGATGAATGTGTGAGTGAAAGGATGAATGTGTGAGTGAAAGGGTGGATGAAAGAATATGTAGGTGAAATAATGGGTGAAATAGTTGTTGGGTAAAAGGATGCATGGGTAGGTGAAAGGGTGAATGGTTGAAAGGATGTGTGAGTGAGAGAAATAATGGGTGAGTGAAAGGGTGGATGGGTGAAAGGATTAATGGGTGAGTGAAAGGATGGGTGAAAGGGTGGATGAGTGAAAGGATGGGTGAAAGAGTAGATGGGTGAAAGGATGCGTGGATGGGTGAAAGTAAAGGGTATATGGGTAAAAGGGGGTGGAAGGAAGGGATGCGATGGGGAGATGGAAGGATGGGTGAAAGGATGCATGGGTGAGTGAAAGGAGGGGTAAAATAGTGGATAGGTGAAAGGATGTGTGAATGAAAGAATGGGTGAAAGGGCGGATGGGTAAATTGATGTGTCGGTAAAATAATGGGTGAAATGGTGGATGGGTAAAAGGATGCATGGGTAGGTGAAATGGTAAGAGGTTGAAAGGATGCATGTGTTGGCAGAGGGGTGAAAAGATTTGTGAGGGGGAGAAAAAATGGGTGATATAATGCCTGTGTGGGTTATGGATGGGTGAAAGGGTGGGTGGATGGGTGGAAGGATTTGTGAGTGAAAGAAAGAATGGTTGAAAGGGTGGATGGGATAAAGGGTTGATGGGTGTGTGAAAGGATGGGTGAAAAAGTGGGTGGGTGAAAAGACGCAAGGGTTAGTGAAAGGATGGGTGAAATGGTAGATGTTTGAAAGGATGGGAGTTAGGATGCGTAGGCGAAACAATGTGTGAAAGGATGGGCAGATGGGTAGATGAATAAAAGTATGCATGCATGGGTGGGTGGAGAAAGGATGTGTTGGTGGGTGAAAGGATGGGTAATAGGATGCATGAGTAAAAGAATGGGTAAAGGTAGATGGGTGAAAGGATGCGTCGGTGACTGAAAGGATGGGTAGATGGGTAAAAGGATGCATGGGTGGATGGATGAAAGGAGGCATGGGTGGATGAAAGGGTGCATGGGTGGGTGAATAGATGCATGGGTGAGTGAAAGTATGGACGATAGGCTGGATGCATGAAAGGATGGGTGAAAGTGTGGATGGGTGAAAAGATGTGTGGCTAAAAGGAAGCATGAGTGAAATGCTGGGTGAAAGGATGTGTGGGTGGGATGAAAAATTGGTGAAATGGTCGATGGAAGGTGGTTGAGTGAAAGGATGGGTGAAAGCGTTGATGGGTGAAAGGATGCTTGGTTGAAAGGATGGGGGAAATGATGGATGGGTAAAGGGTGCATGGGTGGGGGAAAGGGTGCATGGGTGGGTGAAAGGATGCATGGGTGGGTGAAAGGATGCATGGTTGGATGAAAGGATGTGTGAATGAATGGGTGAAAGGATGCATGGCAGGGTGAAAAGATGGGTCAGTGAATGGGTGAAAGCATGGGTGAAATGATGGATGGGTGAAAGGGTGGATGTGGGAATGGATGAGCGAAAGGATGGATGGAAAGATAAAATGGTAAAAAACTGTATGATGGATGAAAGAATCTAAAGATTAAAAGGTGGATATCAGTGGGTGGATGGAAGGGTGAAAGGAGGCATGAATAGATTTTTGGATGGAAGAGACAAAGTAGCTCTTCTAGGGAGGGTCACACTCACGTGCTTCACAGTCTTAGTCCCATCAGAGCTTTATTTCAAAGTGGCGGGTGTTTTATTTTTCAGGCTACTCCCTTGTGCTCTTTGTGGTTGTGAGTTTGAAGCCAAACTTTCGACAATAAAAGATTAAAACCCTTATATATTAAATTACTGTTTCTCAGATATTCACAGCCCGCCTAGAATTTTTGATGCCATAGGCAAAAATGCCCGAGTGCGCCCACTCATCACACCTCCCTGTTCCTGGTACACAGGCATTGCCCGGGCAAAACACACATAAGCAAATCAGCAAACTATTCATTTAACAAATACATTGCAGCCTCAATTTGAATCATCAGCAATAATACATTTTGCAAGGTACATGCAGTTTTCATAACTCCTTACCGGTGGCTGCCCCTATTCCCACTGGTATACCTGTCAGGCTGTGATAAAACACGAATTAATGACTAGTACCTAATAACTAAGAAACCAGACGCTCTTTGGTTTCATTTGTACAATATTTCAAACTCCTCAACTGGAGGATGGTATATAAAATAAAGCGTGCGTGACATCCTAAATGAGATGTGTGAACACAATTTAAGCTTTTATTAGCACTGTGAGTGAGCCATCTGACTGCCTGACCATTCTGTGATAACACAAATATATGCATCACACCTATATAAGCGGGCTTTAAATGTCATTGTTTCCGATTGAAAATCACTTGCATCTCTGTCATCCTAAGGCAATAATTGAGCTTAAAACTCACGTTAACATTGTAAACTGAACGCCAAGGATCATCGCCCTTCTGGTGATGCAGGAGACAGAAGAAAAATAACTGGGCAATAAAACTATTTACTGTCACTTAATTTTTCACTTCCATTCGGGAGTCTAGGGCAGGAAGGGGCAATGCCGCAGCATCAGGAGCAGAGGGAGGAGGAGCGGTAAGCACTGAAAGTGCGCATGCCGGTTTTGCCGGCCATCTTAGAACGGCCAAACCGACATGCACTCTTGGATATCTCCAGGCTGTTCCTTAGAGATATCTGCAGTGCCCAGGGGCACAGAATCCCAGTCCTTGCTGGACCGTAAAATCGACCCACTCCGCCCAATCCCAGCGCTTTTCTCTTACTCGTAGTAATAGCATTAGGGAAGTGCTGGGACTGCTTGGGGTTTTAAATATATATTTTTTTCCGCCACCATGTCGGATTTGCAGAAACCGCCGCTGCCGAATGGCTTTTTCCCTTGTTGAATCCGGCCATTCGATTTTGATGAACAAGTAAAAGATTGATAGATGTTAGTGTGGTGTCTGGGTTCGGTTAGTCTTCAATATCAATTAGTCTGGAATCTGAATTTTCTCAAGAATACCATCTACTCAGCCTTCTGCAAGAGAGCCTGCCCCATACCTGGCAACTGTGCTCAGATCATCTGTGCAGAGGAACGGCCTGATTGACTTAAACATTTACTGAGTGACCTGAGTGTTTAGATGGAGATCACACAAGCTCGCTGTTATGTCATCGCGGAGTGGTTTTACAGAGCACACGTTTACCCAGAGGTCTCTCCTAGCGCAAGAAAAAATGAATACGTTGGGATAGATACTGAAAAAAAACAAAGGATGGATGACATAAAGTTTAAAAAAGTAAGTCCTTAGGAATATTCAAAAAGCCACGGAAGAGAGAATAGTTCTAATATGCGTTGGTAAAGCTTTCCAATCGTTAGGCGCAAAATAAGAGAAAGAACGACCTCCCAATGTTGACTTACGGAAGTGAGGACCCTTCACCAATAAAAGATAGGCAAGCGAAGTCTTCTTGTAGCAACATGAGGGTTGATGGGCCGGGGCAAGGGTGGAGCACCCACCGCCTTGGATTCAGAGATTCACTAGGCCTAGTGTTTTAAAGCAACCATTGGCCCTACAGGAGGTCAGAGGAGCTGGCGAGCCACAAGAGATGCTCTAAAAAACTCATGGAACAGGATTGATAAATCTGCCACATATAAGTAAGATTATAGGGAGTTCTACTGCAGAATGGTTGCTTTACATCACGGATGAATGAAAAGACATTTTTTTTAAACCTTTATTTTAGCATTCAATAAAAAATACAAGCATGGGCCTACAACCGCGGGGGTCGGCCGCTAGACAAATTAAGACTGCCGATATCACAGTACCACACAGCCCATCAGCCGTCAACCCAGAGGTCCGGCGCGATTCAGGATAAAACTTGTATTAGAATGCACAACTGGGTTCCAGGATGAGACAGAGGTTCCATTTTATATTATATAAGAGAGGATCAGGTGCCATACAATCAAACAGAAGAATGCGGGGGACAGGGTAATAGACAGGATATGCATGTAATAACCGCTATAATGGAGCATTGGCGCCAAAGCATATAAATCAGTACAAACGACAACACAATATACATTCAATGTTGCACCAGTTCTCAGGGCCTGCCCACCCGGGAATCAGGATATCATAAAAGCATAAGCACGAAATACAAGCACACGATAAGAATCCGAATGATTCGTAGCTATACTGATCCCTTAAGGAAGGAAAGAAAAGGAAAAGAAAGGCCATAGAAATAAAAAAAGGCAAACAAAAAAAAAACCTTTTCCAGCCCCCCACCCTGCACCCCTGCAAATGGCTACAGCCTGACCCCACTAGTAGCGTGCCTTTCGCCCCTAATAACTAAAACCCTAAAGGAAGGAAAAAGAGTGGAGGAGGGCTTATCCATATGGGCTCCCAGCCCCTTTAGTCCCCCCGCCAGAAACAGCCACCCCCTATCACTAAAAGACAAACGTATGACAACACTATATAAGAAATTAGAGGGTACCGTGATACACCGCCCAGCCTCTTAGATCAAACAGTTGCAGGTCAAACACTTGTAATAGCCACTCCAACCCTTCCAGTCCTAGTTGATCTTAACCTTGGCCCTTCCGAACAAGCACACGAACCCCTCTCTGCGAGACCCAAAGGCACACAAAGAAGTAATAAAGGAGAAGGGAGTCATCAAGAGTCAATCCATGGCGACTCGCAGGCAGTGAGTCCACAAGAACTTCAGACGCAGAACTCTCCCTCCTAGATGAACAGTCCCAATGTATCCTGCACAGGAGTCGTAGTGTCACCAAGAAAGGAGAAGATGACCACAAAATGAATGGAAAGTCACAAACAAAAGTCTCCGGGGGGGAACGCCTTTTGATATCTCCAAAGTCGATAGTGGTGGAGGGTTCGGCAATACAATGACATCCTCGGGAACACCGTCTCCCAGGGCACCATCCGATGGTTCCAATACTTGTTTCCTCACGGGGTTCTCGCACGGAGTCAAAATGGCTGAGGTTTGAATGGCTGTAGATTCCTGTTCCAACAGTAAGGTTGGGTCCGGTTCCACCAGGAGCATCTCAGATAGGCGCGTGTCCAATTTGCTCAAAAAGACATCCACATGTCAGCGAAATGCCCACATTTCTGCCAGTATTGACCTCAGCGATGGCTCATGCACCATTCGATCCATAATCTCATGCACGACACCAATCACAATCACCTCCCCGAGTGAATCTGGCATCCTCGGGGGGGACTAACAGGATCACGAACGTGCAGATGCGGAGGGTGACCGGTCTTTATTCGCAGCCACGGTCTACCCGGTTAGGGCCGCAGGCCAGAGACCCCGAACCACCGAATCCCGGCGGGCCCAATACCGAGTCCGGGGGACGGGGACCCCCACTGGCAGCCAACAGCAAGCAGAATCACTCCTCCATCGATGCTGAGCAAAAGAAACGATCGCCGCCAAATTCGGGTTTAAACAAAGCCTCCACTCCGATTGACCGGACCCAGCCTGGGTCTCCCGGCCAATGTTGTTGAACTGCAGCCCGGCTATGAAAGTACTCGAAGCCCCGGCTTCACCGCTGGAGTAGGCCGCAAACTTCAACTCGACGGAACTTCGTCAAACAAGCCGATAAAAGTTTCCGGATTTCACCATCGGAGTGCGGAACAGTTCATGCACACAGAGACTAGGCGTAAAATCAAGATAATGTACAGGATATTGTGGCGGGTTACGGAGGTCGGCGGAGCCGGGAGCCTAAGCAGCCATCTTGTTTGCTGACGTAGCTCCTCCCCCAAAAAAGTAAATTTTTTTAAATGTAAACATTCTGCTCAGAGGGCTAAGTCATCGGCATGTCTGTTTTGCTCAGTTTACGAGGAAGAATACCTGAAAAAAAATCAAGTCTAAAAAAACACCCCAACGAAGAGCAAACACAGTTTGAAATCATCCATATTGGCCATTAAGCAAACTCAAGTGTGGGGCTTACAGTTAATATTTGGGAAAATGAAAAACACAAGCCTATAATGTTGGCTGTTGCCTATCCTTGGAGACAAATTCTAAAAAAGGTTCCATATAGACCACGCAAATGCTGCGAGTTTTATGCAATTTTTAAGAATTAAAACATTAATGTTCACTATAAGCACTTCCAGATCAATAACTGTATGTTATGAATTGTGCACATCAGTTAGCCCTCAATACTTTGAGGGAACGTTATGATCTGCCCCGTGAAGACGACCTGCTCTACTCAGCCTTAGTGGCTGCAATCCAAAAACACTGCTGGGAAGGATTATCTGAGCCGGAGACCTCCATGGTCTGTCAATACGTAGAGTTATCAGCGGGCACAATTAAGGCAGTTACATGCCTATACCGGCGGATGACTTATGAGAGACTTGTCCCCCTAGTAGAATTAAAACAGAAGAGGGAGGAGGACTTGGGTACAGAGATCTCGGAGAAGGTGTGGGCTGAATTAGTGGAGAGGCCCCGGAAGTGCACAAGGAATGCTAGATTTCAACTGGTCCAGTTTTTCGTACTCCATAGAGCATATCTGACCCCAGCAAAGATTAACAAATACTTTGTGTGACTACAGCGCTGGGCACGAGATGTGGCAGAGAGGGGGCCGAACTTAGGCATATGCTTTGGGATTGTCCCAATAAGTTGATGTACTGGAGAGAGGTACTGTACCCGCTCTGTGATATAACTAAGAGAGGAATTGATATGGCGCCGGCCCCTTGCTTCCTTCACTGGTTCCCTCATACCCCCAACAATAAGATAACTAGTAAGTTCCTAGATCTGGGGCTGGTATTGGCTAAAAGGGAGATTACGGCACACTGGAAAGCAAGGAAGGGCCCGAGCTATCAAAGATGGAGGACTGAATTCCTTAGGTGGGTGGAATGCGAGGGTACTGCCAGAGTGCAAGCAGCAGGCTGCGCAAATAGTGAGAAGGCCCTGGAGGCTGCATGGACCTGGCAAGCACATACAATATTGCTGAAATCATCAGTCACGGACTCTGAAGAGGACTCTGAATGATTTGGATGATTCGAATGCCCCTGCTTGAGGCCCACTAGGGAGCCATAGATGTGAGTAAGCTGGGCTGATGCCTGTAAGTGATCCTAGATGTGCTAAAAGACCCTACTGTTACCCATCGAATTGTTTAAACATGCTGTAATTGTTTGTCCTGATGTACCTGCATACTACTATAGTTGGATTTTCACGCCAATGTGCCACGTCTGGTGGGGAGGGGGGATCCTGGGGGTGCAGGGGAGGGGGTGTTTGAATCAGTTTTACTCAGTCTTTGTCCCTTGTAGGCTCCAGACTCGATCGTTATTACCTTGGCTTAGATATGATGGTCCGGGACTAATGATGGAGCTGTGATGAGATGTATTGGACTAATGTCTTGTGGCGAACAATATTGCAGCAGCCCGGAACTAAACGACATGCTAGGACTCTGCTATTATTTGGAGACCAGCTTGAGGATGTAGATATCTGATATCCTGTGTCTGTTGAATGATTATCTATAACCAACTTCTGCTTCAATAGTGTTGCTGGAACAAATCTGAAACCAGCATATCTGTTTGCAGAGCCTTTGTCCATGGCACCTAGAGAGGAGCAAGATAACAAGGACTTTTGCCATGTTCGTTCCAGTGAATACATGGCCTGAATTAATTATCTTATTCACGGAGGATGCTGATGAGACTCTTGTGTTTACAATAGATTCAGCTTCTGACGGTCCAAAAAAGGACTAATGTTCACAGGGTTGTTGTAAATGGGGAACACTGTGGGCTTCATTAAAAACACGGGTGGTGGTGGAGGAGGACAAGAATTTAGAACTCAAAGATCTGGCTAGCTTATGAAAAAACAAGGAGACAGAGTATAAGGATTCTTCTGTGAAGTTGAAAATGTTTTTTTATTGGGTGTTCCCAAAAGCAAAGAAACATACATAGACAATGAAAAAATAGGAACATGGTTTTAAGGTGAAATTGGAAAGTATATCTGAGACTCAAAACCCTGACCAGACGTCAATCGCAAAAGCAAAATATTAGCATTCAGCTGTAAATGATTATGTTCAACCTCTCACACCCAATGAGGGATAGGACTTCGGGTGATGCTGAAAAAAGAGCAACAAAGGAAGACACCATGGCATGCATTGCCATACTGGAGAATGAGAAGCCCATCCCTGACAAAGAGATTCCCCCTGCGAAGCAGCGCTACATAGCGCTAGCTATCATATTAGCTAAATGCAGAGTGGCAATCTGCTGGGTGGAAGGTCCCAACCCAACACCTGGAGCTTGGATTGGAGATCTTATATTCTGAAATGATGCAGCGGATAATTATTGTATTCATAGCTCCTCCTTCAGCAATCCCGACAGAGATACTTGTGAGGTTTGATCTTTAGGGTTATGAGGTGCAAAGTCACTGAACCCAGGTCTCTGTAAGGAATTGAACTCCGTATCCAAATGAAGGAGTTTAGCATGTAACATATTGATATATCGAGTTTTTGCACTGGTTTAGTAAATATATGATTTGTTGTATTTTTATGGATGTTTGTATATTTTTATGCCTTTTATGATTTTAACAAATCGAATAAAGTGTATCTGACTGACTGACTGATATACCGGTGAGCTTTGGACGAAGAGAGAGACCATCCCCTGACTCCTCCAAGCACACTAGGAGGAGTTCCAAGCTACCAGCACCCCTCTGCTGTGATGACATTAATATTTTCCTGCAAATAGATTTTTGTACAATTTGGTCCTTGGACTAATTGATGGGCAATTAAGTGGCTGGAACCTTCACATTGGTACCAATAGGTAATCCCAACACACGTTCCACAACAGGTTACGAATTCCTCTTATTCAGATGTAGCCATCGATGTTCTTCCACAAAGTAATACATCCACAAAGTAATTGACAAAAGTCACATCCTAAAGTGAAATTGTCCGAGTTTCTCCACAGGATGGACAGCAATTATTCAGATGAAATTATCCTAACTGAGATGAGCCGGCTTCCTGACGAGCAGCTGTATTTTATTTATTTATTTATTTATTTAATTTGTATGGCGCGTTATAACCACAGGGGTCTCTAAGCGCGGTCTGACCAGATTCACATGATAGATGTTAAATTCACTTTGGAAACCAGCTATGCACCTAAGACCTGCTCCAGGCTTGTTTAAATAGTACGGTTTTAAGTTTCTTTCTGAAGGAAAGTAGATTGCTCTCCTTCCTGAGCTCTGGATCCAATTTGTTCCATAAAGCTGGGATCGTGTTGGAGAAAGCACGGCCCCCCACCGTGGTCAATTTGAAGCGGGGCTGGGACAGAAGAGTAGCGTCCGACGAACGCAAAGTCCTACCCGGTATGTAGGGGGATAGTCGGGATTTCAGGTATTTTGGGGCTTTTCCATACATAGCCTTGTGAGCAATGCACATTCCTTTGAAAATGATTCGCTGGCGAACTGGCAGCCAGTGTAACTCCTGCATCAGGGGAGAGGCATGGGCATTTCTAGGTTTTTTAAATATCAGCCTAGCTGCATCGTTCATGACTCCCTGTAGTTTGTCCAGCAGCCGCTGTGGCAAACCCAGATAAAGGGAGTTCCCGTAGTCCAGCCTAGCCAGAATAGTGGCTGAGACTACGTGCCTCAGGGTGGAAAAGGAGAGTAGGGCAGCGATCTTTCTAAGTTGTCTTAGCAAGCCTATACTGGTGCCTACTACGGTGGTAACTTGTTTTTCCATGGATAATTTCTTATCCACATATAGGCCTAGGCTTTTAACTGCAACTGCCGGCTTTGGGGGGACACCCAGCTCCCTAGGCCAGAATTTATCACTCCAGGGGTTACCCGAGATGGAAATGGGTAGTACTTCCGTCTTATCCGGGTTAACTTTTAAGGAGTTCTCAGACATCCAATTGACAGTGGCTTTCAATATGTCTGGTAGCCTGGTGGATGCTCCTGGACCATCATCCAGCCGGATGATTATCTGGGTGTCATCGGCATAGTTGTATACTAGGCAGTCCATCCTATTCAGGAGAGCAATTAGTGGCTGCAAGTAGATATTAAAAAGTAGTGGGGACAAGGCAGATCCCTGGGGGACCCCGCAGGTGATCGGGGCAGGGGTAGAAAGTAAATCCCCCAGCTGTACTCGTTGTGTCCTCCCTTGCAGAAATGATGTGAGCCATGCATGTGCTGTGCCCACGACACCAAAGGATCTCAGCCGCGACAGAAGCTGTTTATGGCACACGGTGTCAAACGCCGCGGAGAGATCCAATAGTACCAAGGCGCTCGGTGTTTTTACATCAGCTCGCATCCTAAGCTCATCCAAAATGGATAGCATAACTAGTTCCGTGCTGTGATTCGCACGGAACCCTGCCTGATTGGTCTCCAGCAGGTTGTTGCTCTCTAAATGGCCTGACAGTAGAGCTAGACAAAAGAAACCCTATCATATCAGCTCTGCTTGAGGCATGTCTTCAACAACATGCAGGAAGACAATGAAAAAAGAAACCCAATCTGACTAATGCTCCCTCAAGCAAGGGAAGACAGCAAACATGAATGAATCTCCAAAAATATGAAGCTTCACGGGAAGAGCTTACTTGTACCCTGTTGACAGGAGGGGAGGGAAGGAACTGGCATAGGACGGTTAATGAACAAGCAGGGACAGAACCTATGTATGAGGAGGGGATTCTCAAAATGGGTCATCCTGGGTAAAATGTTAAGGGGAAGAACATTTTGAAAGAGATTCTTTTTTTGTGCTTTCTGTGAAGTAGGTTTTCCAGATCATCTGGACTAGGAGACTAAAGAGTTCTGGCTTTTGAAAAGAGATTTCCTCTGCTCCGACAAACAATACCAACTGTGTTGAGACATTTTACTGGAAGCTAGGGACCCCCAGCCTAAACAATTTCTATGATTTGAACTTCAAAACAATGCAAAACCCAAGTATGCACCAAACAAATACTCAAATGTTGAAACGTTTTATTTTAATTCACTATCAAAGAACTTTTTTTTAACTTTTGCATCTAAATTGGTATGTACTGTAATAATTCATTTTAATGTATTCATTTCATTATTTAATTTGTTATTGGTTAACACAGTTGGGGACGCCGTAAGTAAGCCTCGCGGACCCCAGGGGTCTTCAGACCACAGGTTAAGAACCACTGGCATAGACTGTTAATTTGCCTCCCACTGCCTTGACCAGTGTCTTCTGCTGAAGTGTTGAGTCTGTTGCATGCCTCTCTACTGCTTTAGGTATTAACTGTGTGGCGCTACAGAGAACACTTACTACGTGTTGTATGTAGGGTGCTAGGAGGATGGGGACACAGCTAAAACATTGGGGGATCCTCCGATCACCACCCTCACTGGAGGAGCATAATGAAAATAATATTCTTATAGACACACACATGATTTGCCCTAGAGGAAAATGATCTTCCTGGTTACTGTGCATACACTGAAGTATTTGAACATTTGTCATGGGATTTCCTTAGGAGCTGCCAACAAGATCTCCTAGCCTTACTGCCTGATAACCAATCCATTTGATGAATTTGGGGGCAGAAATCCTGTCACTGAAAGAAAGAGTCCAGCTTGCTTGACAACATGTGGTTTTAGCATCCAGTACAGCTCTTCATGAATGGCCTAGAAGGAGATAGACTACGATCCTACCGTGAGGATCGCGCCCAGTCAACTACCTCTGGCAGCACATTCAAATCCATTCGCAAGCGAACCTGGAGTAGCCCTAGACAAATTCTGTCACCTGGTCTGTTTAACGTCTACTTGGTGCCCCAGGAACACCTACAGGCTGAGCATGTCTTCTCCATCCATCAATGTGCCATGGCATACAGGTGTATCTGAGCCTCTCGTTAATCCTTAAATGGAGCAGCTGAGGACAACATAACACTACCTTTTTGAAGCTCAACCCTTCTTCAATCCCTTCATTCCAAAGTCCACATACTAAATTCACCGCTTGGAAAACGTCTCTAATCCACATTGGTATTGCTTGGAGCTTGTAAAGAACATTCAGTGGCTTGTACTCTTAAAAATGGCCAATGCATATCAACCCATGTGTCGTGGCCTTTCATAGGCTCCACTGGCCGGTACCTAAGCTGTTCAAACAAAGCGCCTTGAACTGGAGTCGAGTCAGCGGATTGTAACTTGTGCCACACACTGAATACCTATACAGGAGGCTGGGTTTAATTTATACGAGCCTAAGGTGCCCATTTGTGCTCTTTCTTCATAAAGAATGAGTAACCTAGCAACACAAATCCACCTACTATTAGAAAGCCACTATTTGTGCCCATGAATAGGAATCTGGCATTAGGAACTGGCAAGCAGATGGTCAGAAGAAGACAATCAAATGATCTAGCGTCGACACTCAGTAGGGCATCAATTTATTAGTACTTGAAATAAAACTTTGTTAAGATTTCCTAAAATGACTTACTTATTAAAATCAGTGTAACTTTCTCTCTGGCTATAAATATTCAAAGATAACAGTCATATATATTTTTCCATCTGCGCAGTACTGCAAGTTGCAGATGACTTTTGCAGAAATCGCTGTATTGTCATCGTGTTTCACATCATTTCTGTAAATGTTCCAGCACACCTCACTCCCTCCTCGCCCCCCGCTAGAAAAAACTACGAATAGATTCACAAATAAATAGTTTTTTTAAGAACTGAATTACTTGTCTAGAGAACAAGGTCGTTTCGTTAAATTAAACTGTTTTCACCTGAAATGCAATGCAAGCGACGACAATAACATCTTCGTCTTGGCATTTGACCTCGATATGCTTCGTGTGTTGTTTGAAAAAGGAGATAAAAGGAGGAACCCTCTGTTCAAAAACAAAACTGGGACAGAAATGAAAAAAATTCTTGCGACAGGGTGCCACATCTTTAAGTAGTTTTCAAGAAAGGGCCAATTATGGGTCCTCTGACTAGGACACGTGCGTAATGTGCCAATGGAATGGCAAACAGGCAGCTACTTAGACAATGGCATGGCTGAACAGTCTAAACAACAAATATGCAGAAACATTAACCTATAATGAAAAAAATGCACAGGCGTTCATTAGCTGATATGTCTGGGGTACCTGGGATAGGAACTGCTCGGCTCGACGTCTGACATGGAATTAATGTCGCTGTGTGACGTTTAGGCGACAACGGTGTAATCTGCAATACGGGTATCACAACCTTTGAATAGAATGGTATCTTGTTTTGGTCGTTGTGAAATTCCTTGTCATTGCGCTGCAAAACTGAAAACACGGGCAGCGTATTTGATGATTATAAACCAAGCGATTCAGCACGCGCTGTTGTTACAAACATATGGATAGGCACGTGGTGATTATGACATTTGTGCTGTGTGACCCCCCCTACCCCCCCCCCCCCCCCCAACACTCCACCCCCTCCCCCCTCTGTCTGGCAAGCATGAACAACAACATTCTGGAAAGCAGGGAAGAGGCTGCTGTAGTCATACTCACAGGGGCTGAAATGTTGTTACTTGAGAAATACGTTTTCCCACTAAATCCCATAACCGTAATACTCAGAAAATGTGCGGTATTGACACCTTATCTCCCGCTCCGAGGAGAGGAACTCGGAATGGGGATGTAATACCGCACCTGGCAGATGCCCAGGGGTATAGGAACTGTACCAGGTTTAGTTTATTGCCATAAACAACATGTTTCTGTGAATGAGGGCTTAACTGCTTAGGCCCCAATGTACGAATTCAGGGTTCTCCGAGGTCGGTCCTGATCCATGCCAAATCTGTAAGATAACTACATTCATCTAAGTGGGGCTATTCAGGTCCAATCCAGATTTTTTAGATAACTAAACTTATCTAAATGGGGATATGTTAACCCCTTCGATGCTCATGACGAGCTCAGCTCGTCATGCAGTACACTGCTCGTGTGCTCATGACGAGCTGAGATCGTCATGAGCAATGGGAATAAATCAGAGTTAGCACAGAGGGGGAATTGCTGCAGCACTGATGGTGTTAAAAATCTGGCGTGGATCCAGCCCTCCAGGACCGACTTTGGAGAACCCTTCAGACATTGGTTCTATGACCCACAACTGCTGGCTTGGCAACCGCAAAATCCGCAGCTGCAAAGGTTCTTGGATAAATTGTGAGTCGCAAATGTCATTGCGACCCGCAATGTATACTTTACGACTCATTACAAATCTTTTGAAAATGAGGGCGTGAAATGGGAACTCCCCCTCCCGCCCATGGCAATTTGCAGTGGACTGTAAAAATGGTTTGCGGCCTCAATTGCAACTGCAAACCATTGACCGGATACCAACCCCCAAAAGCGTTCATATTTATGTGGAGTGTCAGTTGTCCTTGAGGAACAGCTTCTGCTCTGTAATATGGCGGTGGGCACTGGGGGAAATACTCACTGCTCCAGAGGTATGCACCATACCCATCAATGACCCATGCCTTAAGCCAATTGTATAGATAATTGCAGCCCCATTCACTTTAAAGGGGGCCATATCACTGTGGGACATCCTAAGTAGTAAGTGATTCCAGGCCCGGAAGGATCAAATCTACAAATACTGGACCCGTTAATCCAGAGTCTGCAAGTGCTGGACCAGGTAATCCTGGGCCCGGAAACACCAGACTCAGGTTCATAGGGTGTGAAACGAGAAGAGAGGTGGCAGCAGGGCAATGGGTTAGAGCACAGCCCACCCTCTGAAGCACCACTGGGCAGCGTCAATTCTTCCCTTCAGCATTCTCTATTCAGAAGACCCTCCAACCGCCCACTTGTTCTCTGCAGGATCAGCCCCATGCATTAGTAGGGCAGAGTTCTGACAATTGTCGTCACCCCTCACCCCTTGAGCAGGAACAACCACATGTCATACATTGAGACCCAATGGACACAGGGCCTCCATTTACAGACAGGACACCACAACAGTTATCACAGCTGAACCCTAGATGCCATGCACCTCCCTCATTCTCCTGAAAGAAGCCTCTAAGCAGACCCTAAAGCCATTGATCATCTGCGGCAAGCAGGTGATAAACTGGTAATCATTTTGGGTCATTATCCAACCTGGAAGAGGGAGAACGTGCAAATTTGTTCCGGGATTCTTTGGTACATATTTAATTCCCCATTCTCGGAGGAACAACCTGTGTGATGGACCTGAATAAAATCAGATCTTTATTTTCCCCCTGGTATGACCACACCTAAATGAGGAGACCTCATAAGGAGGCCCCATATTGTTCTATGTACCATCATACCTTGCGTCTGAAGCAGCGATATGCATTTTACACCCCGAATAGACAAGATAAAATCATAGTATTGGCTTGGTTGGCAGCGGACTGACTATATGAGTTTGTTGCATCTTTTCTGTAAACTACAAGAATATGGATATCTCAGGCTAGAATGTACCATTTTTGTAGTTATCATTTTTGAGGGCATCTCTAGAGACACTTCCAGCCTGGCGTCTCCCAAGCCCATATAAGTATCTTCCATCCTCCCTAGGAGATTTAATTTCTATTAATTGCAGGGTATAGATCCTCCTGAATATTAGAGACTCTCTCCTGCTGCAGTGTCCACTTGTGTGGTGTTTCCTGGCATTGGGTGTTGCTTTCTCACAAACCTCCCCTATCGATGTGTTCTCTGAGCTCACGTCTCCAAAGTGCAAGGGTCGCCCCAGCCTGAGTATGTTCTACGTTCAGGAGTCACCCTAGCCAAGGCACCACCCACTGCCAGAAGCTGTCCTACCCCAGGTTTGACCATGCCTGGAGTATGGTTTAACGAGGTATGGTGTGGTACAGTGAGGTGTGGCATATAGTGTCAGTGAATGTTGTATGTTAAGGAAAGATGACCTTTGGGGAAGGAGTAAACTGGGGGCTCAGTAGTGATTGGTGAATTTAAGAGAAGTATTGTTTTTCAGCATGGTGTGGTGAGGTCAGGGAGCATTTTTTTTCAAAGTTTTATATAGCGCAAACTTGACCCGAAGGTATCTGGGATCAGAGCGCTTTACACGAGCACCATTTGCATTACATAAGCACACATTCCTTTTTGTTAGTTACGGGGAGATTACGTGATTTGCCCAGAATCACAGGATGTTGAGCGTCGTTGCCGAGACTGGAACCCGGTTCCCCAGATTTGAGGTGGACCGCCCTAGCCGTTAGACCACGTCCTCGCCCCAACTCTCTTAGGTTGAGGTATCAAGTGGTGAGGATCTGATTAGCGTGTTGGTCTTCGATGAAGCGTTTAGGGAGAGGGGTGTTGTCTTTTTTTGAGCGCTTTACATATTGGGAGAAAATACTACTATATCATTTTGGGATGCCCAAACTAAAATATTTTACAAAAGGGTGGAGGGTGTCCACATGAAAAGCGTTGAAAACCATTGGCGTCTGTGTTCCTGTTGTAAAGGGAGGACCCCTCACCTCGGCCAGAGTTTTTGCATCTCTGTAAAATGGCCTAAATCAGGGAACTTTTTAAGAGCCCTAACCAGATTTTGCAGCGGCATTGAGGTCGGTATTTTAGAGTTACTCCCTCGAAAGGTGTAGTGGCTATGGAACGGCAGCGCGCAGAGGGTTCCGTCTTCCACAGACAGCACAAGGCTTAGAAGCAATGAATGATGCTTGCGCCGCCATGTTTTCCCAACCTCTGATTTCATTAGGCACGGAAGGCAGCTTTCCGCGCAGATGTGACAGCGTTAAAGCATTCTGCTGTCACCACAGTGATGAATATGAACGAATGACCACCGCGAGGCCAATATTAACATTCATTCCGCTGTTTCACATTCCCGTCGTGTACAAAAACAGGGCTGCTGAAGCAGTCATGCGTATGACTCACTCCAGACGTCGTGCCCGTACTGGGGGGTCCCGAGGGATTCTGGGGAGCGCAGCACTCCAGCAATGTGCCTTTCACGTTGCAGCACAGCGGGGAAGGCAAGGAAAAGGGGTATCATACAGATGACGCGAACAGCAATAGGTGGAATCTTAGCGCCAACAGGAAAGCACATTTAGGTATGAGGAAAAACAATTAGGCACGAGGTAGAAAGCAGAAAATAAGAAACTGCGCTATAGTCCATAATTAAAAAAAAACGCAGACGTCGTAAAAAAAAAGGTTCAATCACAACAAGCAAAGGTTGGGTTGTGCCCTGTTTATGATTTTCATAAATGCCGTTTCAGAAGCACTGGGGCCAGGGTGTGAATAGAGCGAGGACGCCCGACCCAGTGGTTTATTAGCAAGGTTTTGCACATGCGTGATTCCCACCATGCCAGGGACGCAGGTGTAACGTTCTCCACAAAATCCGACGCAAATTAATTTTGTGTTTGTGTGTTTTTTTGAAGCGACTTTTCTCATGCTTAAAATATTAATTGTTACTGGTAACATTAGATATTTGCAGTTCTAAAATATTAAAAACATTTGTGAAAAACCATTCAAAACAGGCAGCACATTTATTAAAAGTCTGTTTTACTGCTCATAATTCGACTTTGTGGATTATGTGCATTATTATCCACAGTGCTTGAAATGGAAAAATAGTGCAGGCACACTGTACCAGAGTACCTGCTTGTTTCTGAGAAGTGCTGGTACTCTGAAATTAAAAGTAATACATAGTAAAAAAACTGCTAAATTCGTTTTTCACTACTGCAAGGTCTATCTCTCTCATAGGTTAGCATTGGATATGCCTTGTAACATCCTACAAGGGTATCTTCCAATTGGGAGCAGATAGAAATTGGAGTTTTGTGTCTCTGGACTCACAATTTAAAAGCCCATCTTTTAGTGAAGTTGGTTTTTAAATTGCAGGTCTGAAAAAGCTCTTTTTGAAAATTGACATTTTCTTACTTAACCAGTCTGTTCTTCTGCCTGTCCCTAGAATACACGTCTGGGTTAGATGACAGTTGGGTTTTGTGAATTCACTCTAGACAGACACACACAATGGGAGCTGAGGTGTGCAATGCATATGCTGATGCCCATCACCAGGCTAATGTGCCTTCCTGAGCTAGACTGGTGGGAGGAGTTGACACACCTGGATAGGGCTGTGCCTGTTCCACCACAAGGAAGTCTCCACTTCCTGTGGTGTGTCTGGCGCCAGGGCAAGGAAGGAGAGGATCTTGTGCACTACAAAGATCTTTCTTTTAAGTCTACCGACTTCAAAGGCCAAAATGGGTATACATACTGGACCTTTGACACCATATACTTGAACATTTCTGGACTGAGGACATTCTGCAAGGAAGAAGAGCTGATGTGCTGCCAGGAGGGACTGCCACTTTGCTCTTTGCTTTGCTGTGCTTGGCTGTTGCCTGCTGCTTTTGCCCTGGGATTGAGATGACTGGACTTTGTTCCCTACATCGTTCCTGCTTTTTAAAATTTCTCCAGGGGCTTAAGTTGAGCTTGCCTCCTATTGGAGGGCCATCAAAGACTTCACCTGTAGCACCTGGGCTCATCTGCTGAGTGCCCTACTTGCCAAGTGGTGCCAACTCCAGTTCCAGGGCCCTTGGCAGTGAGTTCCAGTGCTAAAGAAGAAACCGACGCTGAGCAACTTCGGAACCGGCTCCTGTCTGCAACTTTGACTCCGTGCTACTGCCTAAACGAACCAATGGTCCCCGCTCAACGCAATGACCGCGACTTATAACGCTTGTTCCAACAAAGCCGTAGCACCTCTGAAGAACCACCACTGAGGGAATCCCGAGCACTGTGCCACCGGCGTCCGTAACACACCGCTCCGACTCCAGCACTGCAGCCATGGCCCAGTGGTTCATCTTCGACGCTGTGAAATCAAAGTCTTCCAGCTTGACTACAGATTTCATTATTGATACTGTACAGAAGTAAGGAACCCAGGTATCACACCTGCAACAGCTGCATCACCTTCCACACGCCTCGCATCATCCCTTTACATCAGGTGTAAGTCGCTCGACGACCCTGCTCCGACTCCAGGAACCGATCTCTCACTTGCTACAGCCACCTCTTTTGTGCAACATACTGCCCCTGAGCGCCAACGTCCCTGCCCAGCAGTGCATCACCTGCTTTCAATACGCTTCAACTCCCTTGCGCCTCATACCATTTTTGATTTTTCAACATATCCAAGGTACTGTGCTGGGGTCTGCATGACTCCTGTATTCGGCCCGTGTTCCCCCGTGGTCGGACTGAACTTGTGGGTGTGTCCCGGTCAAGCACAACCCAATAGTCCCAATCGGAGCCATGGTTTTCTAAGAACTCAAACTTTATTAAATATTGAAAACTTCATAAACTTGATTTGTGTATGTTAGATTTTTTTACTTTTGTTCTCGTTATTCTCAGATAAATATGAGCTTTTTCTCTAAACTGGTGTGGAGTACTTTTGTGCTGTTTTCACTGTGTTACGGTGTGTGCGCATATTCTTTACACATTGCCTCGGGGGATAAGCCTGACTGCTCTTGCCAAGCTACCAAGGGGGTGAGCACAGGTTACTCTTAGCATGTAACTTACTAACCCTGAGTAGAGTGAGGGTCCCTACTTGGACAGGGTGCAAACCCTTGCCAATTAGAGGCCTCATTTCTAACAGTAACAATAGGTCTTGAAAACAAATGTGGGGCTGTCAGACCTAAAAAAAATACAGCTTCCTATGCCATATTATGTAATTTTCTTTTTGCAGTAGCACTATAGGTTTTTGCTAAATATAAAAAAAAGTGATAATGATTACATTGAGGTCAAGATGAGTAATCCATTCCATACAGAAGTCTTACTAATGTATATATACACCCCATGGGTAGCAGTTTGTAGCTCATCCCACATCTCGTTCATTAAGACATTAGGTGGACCTCATCCTGAGGCAGGGGACCAATACCTTTATCAAAGTAACAACCCAAGTAGATTTCAACTCCACCTGTAGCCTAATTGGTTCCAAAGAAGTGGAACTCCTAAAATGGAATCACTTCCACAACACTGAACCTTTTCAAGTAGTTGAAGGGGGTTGCAATTGCACAAAACGAAGTCTGAGCACTGCAATTCAAGAGAGGTGTGGCTTTGGTATGGCAAAATGGGAAGAGCAGGCAAAAGGAAAAAACTTAATGTTTAATATCAAACTGCAATAGAAGCTAAAGGTAAACATAAGCTAAATTATCAAAATGGATGCCAAAATATTTGTACTATTTATTTTTCACAACTTTAAACCCCCCATCCTAATAAGTTATTTGCACCATTACTTGCTGCTGATGAACACCAAGGGCTCTATTCACAAAGATATGGTCAGCTGTAAACATACGTTTATGGCTAACACCATTATGCCCGTCAGGAAGTCACAAAAGGCTATATGGCAGGTATTAATGGCTGTACTACTGCCATTGCTTCACCTTGATTGCAGGGACATTTGCAGTAGTATAACTCAGGCAAGGAGTGGTACGTGGGAATTACATGGTGTAGCTTGTCTTGTAAGTTTGTAATCATCTAATAATATGTATGTTTGTGGGCATCAACAAGCTCCAATCTGACCAGTACTTAATTTGAGCCGGTAGTTTCCGGTGCTCAGCACGGGCACTTAATCATCAACACTGGTGTTTTTATGAGCACCAATTAAAGACACATCAATCTACAGGGAGATTACGTGATTTGCCCAGAATCACAGGATGTTGAGTGGATCCCCAGCTCTGAAGTCTGCAGCTCTGGCTATTACGCCATATCCGCTATCCAATTTCATGAATAGTAGTTGGTTCTGTTTTAGCCGGTGCTAACAGTAGAAATGGGCTGGTGCAAGCTGCCTCCTGACGATAGCCCCTGCACTTATTTATTTACAAATTAACCACCCATCCTGGAAATGGTTGGAAAGTTACTCGAGGTCTGGGCTGGAGTAACTTCCATTCCTGAATGGGAAGGTGAACAAATAATGACCACATTTGATATGGGTGCAGGGGAAGGGCTTTCTCAACAAAGACAAATATAAGCAATGGGAAAGTCAATAGGTCTCGCTGTTTGGGACCTAATGGCTTCGCCAATGTTTTTTAGCCATGCTTTTAAAAAAAAGTTGCGTAATTTTTGTAGGTGTGCACACCATGTATGTGTGCGCCAGCAGAAGTTACGGAGCCTCTTTTTTTCTTTTTGGTTACTAATCCAAGTTGGTGTAAACGTTTTTTTTTTTTAAACAGGTGGAGGAAAGCAACATGGGGGCAAAGCAACACAGTGGTCCAAGGGGCAGCTAAAGTGGCACAGGGAACCAGGGAGCAGAAGCAACACAGGGGGAGCGGGTAGGAGGCAGAAGCAACACAGAGGCATGGGTGGAGGGGTGGAAGCTATATGGGGTGTGGGAAGGGGAGAGGATATGGCCAGAGCGGAAAGTGGAGAGTAATGGTGTTGTAAACTGATTAAAAGGAGCTGGCGGGGAGAAGCACATGGGCGAGAAAGTAAGGGGAGTTGTGTGGGAGACGTACATGGGACAGAAGTGTAAGAGGGAGAGAGCTGGAATACATATGCACTCTTGTGGATTTCATAAACAAAAAGAAAAAGGTAGCACCTGAAAAGTGAGCACTGGTGGGACTCAAGAAATGCAACCATGCTCCAGTGGAGGGACAACACACAAGTAGAGGAAGGTAAGCCCATCCACACTAACAAATAGGGGACACGCAACTGTAAGTTACAATGAAGTCAACTAATGTAAAGCAATGGGCAGGCTCTAAGGCCACAAAAAGTTAACAATATGCCTTTCAACAGACAGCACATGTGCTGATTAGCAGGCGATTCGTAAAATAGAAAAAAAATGCAACTACACAGTGGGCTACACTCCTAAGGCAGAGGAGCATTGCCCCACTGAACAAAAGGAAAAATAAAATGATAATAACTATTGTTATCATGATTTTACTTTTCCTATTTCATCAGTGGCTCTCGGGTTAGGGCGGGGCTGGCCAGAGCAGGAGGAGGAGTGGTTTACAATCCTAAGTGTGCACGACTGCTTGGTCAGCCCTCTTGTGCCGGCCAAACAGTCCTGCACACTTTGCATCTTCCCCACCAGGCTGCACTACACAGTCTGGTGAGGAACATGCAAAGCCTCCCATTCCCCGTGTGAGCACCGAACCACGCCGCTCAGACCAATCACAACACTGCATTGCAGCATTGTGATAGGCTCATGGGAGCATGGGGGGCCGGGTGCTTTCTGCTACTGGCCGGGACTGCAGGATGAGAAGGAAGATGATGGAGGACGGAGGAGAGAAGGCGGCTGACTGTTACAGGTAAGTGTTTTTATTTTTTTCTCTTTTCTTCAGCTCTCCCTCCTTCCCCACCCCCCCACCCGCTCACCACTGGGATCCGGTAGCAGCCGCTACTGCTACATTCTCCCTGTGCTGAAATCTACGCTATGTAACTTGTTGCACAGGGGGAACAGGAACCCTATGAAGATGTTACATGACTCCTGAAAACTTGCACCTGCTGCAGATTTCTTGGGTATTTCTGTGAATGTTTGCAAATTAAAAACAAGTGTATGAATAGTTTCAGGTGGACAAATACCTCTACCCCTAATTGTACTCTTTTTTTGTTGTGACTCCGGCCCTACCTTGACGCTTATCATAATTTATCTTAAGAATATTCAGGCCAGCATAACCAATCAGTGCAGTAAGTTATCGGTGGAAATCAGCAGGTTATCTGCGTAGAAAAAGGCATCCACTTTTCAAAAATCCCTGAGTGGGACCATACTGAAGGAGGGAAATTAGGGGAAACATATTGGTATCTTTAATTGAGATACTCCATTACCGTTGGATTCTCAATGTTACCGAAACACCAACCACAATTGATAAATAAGTCCAGCATAATAAAATGCTAATACCACTGGAGGATCTGGAAAGTGCAGTAATAACCGGTCCACCTGGGGTAGCTTGGAACAAAGTGGGAAGGCGTAACTTCAGGGCAGCTTGTCGTACTTGCGCCACTCTCAACACAGCACCCCAGTGTACTTCCACCGAAAATGACACCACACCTTCTTTAGAAAAGGTAGAAAAGCTTTATCTTTTCTTTCATTTCGGTTTTCAGTTGCATCACAATTCAATAAATCAAAGTTTTAGACATTACCACTGAATCTCCTGCATTTGTAAACGCATGTCATGGTATACGGTTTCTTTACTTCAGGGAATCTTATTTAGTCACAACTCTAACAAGCATTGGAAATGCAATAGGTCTCGCATTAGGAAAGTTTGAGCTATTGGTATTGTAAATGACACTTTTTATTTATGTGTTGGTTTTGAAAGTAGCAAAATTAATAGCTTTGTCAGTTACAATGTCAATAGTGTTAACTTTTGCAAATGTGACACCTATAGCATTTGTAATGCAATGTGTGTTGTATTTACGTGACTTAGATGTCTTGATATTACACATAACAATGGCTTTTAATTTTGTAAATAATTAATACTTAAATAAAAGTTATTGTAATTTATAATGGCAATAGCTTAAACGTTAGTAAATAACTTTTGTGAAGATTATGTTCAGTGTATTTTATTGTGGCAAAAATCCAAGAACATTGCATTTGCACCTACACACACACAGAGCCACACACACACACACATATAGATGTGGTAGTGGTGGGGGCGTGGCTACGCGCGCAGCGAGACTGGCTGCTCCCTAACAGAGCTCCGGCGAGGGCCCGCACCTAGGGGGTCATTTCTCCGTGCAATACACCACCTGGCCGGCCCACACTCGCAGCGAGTGACCAGAGGGCACTGCCAAAGCATCGGACCGAGGCTCAAGGTCCATCGAGCCCCGGAACCGCACCGGCACAAACGCGGCCACCACAGCCGGAGGAGTGAACACGGGCTCGGCGAGACCCGGCGGGCGAGCCCGGTGTCGAAACCGGAAGTGAGGGCCGCGCGGAAGGGGCGCCCGGGAGAAGCGGACTGAGGCGACGGCGCTGGGTCACACCACAGCGCATCAACTCTAGGCGGACCACGAAGGGCAGAGACGACCCGGCTGGACATGACCCGAGAAAAGTGAGGAGGCGCAGCGCTGGGGGACTGAGACCGCCCGCTGGACTTCTGAAGCCGAGACAGACACGAGGAGGTGCCCATCCCCCTCCCGACTTGCAGCGGAGGGACGGAGCAATACTGGGGGAAGCGGACCCGGGATCGGACCCCCGACGGCGCCTGCTGCGACCCTGGGCGGTAAGTGCTGCGCAGCGAGGAGCACAGGGCGCAACACCTGCCCGGTTCACCCGGCGCCACGAACTGCCAGGCAGCCAAGAGACACCTCCAGGGCGCCCAGTAGGCCACATCCAGAGACACAGGGTGGCAGAGGGGCAACACCGGTGAGAGCCACTACCCAGCCAAAAGCTCCGCTGCTGACCACGTGCGCAGACCTGTGGTGATTGCCGGCTGGGGAGAGCGCCAAGGGGAGACACTGCCTGATACTCACGCCACCAATGCCCACAGCTGGAAGCTGACGGACCCCGGCACCCAGGAGGCCACGGCTTAGCCGGAAACCCGACTCACCAGGGAATTCGAAACCCAGATTAAGCCCGACTGCTCGGGTCGCCCGCCGCAGCCACGGAGAGCCGGGCACACAGAACCATAGAGACTGCTGGGAGAGTAGGGCATCGTGGGGTGACGCTGCCTGCCGCACGCAGCACATAACTCCGGAGCCCTTGGACGCACGGCACTACTGGACACCCGACAACACAGGGGGTAAGCGAGGAGCTCAGGACACGACCAACAGCGGGAGGGGTACAACATAGCCCACTACCAGAGTCCTGAATGGGATAACGGCTGCCACCGACGCAAGCGGCGCTTAGGACGGCGCGACCGCACAGGAGGCTCAGAGGTGACAATCACCTGCCCTGGAAACGCCGCAAGACCACGGACCACCACCCCACCCGGATGTCTGGAGGTGCCGGGAAGCGCACAGGAACGGGGAGCACGTCCCAAAAGGGTAAAATGGACAAGCCGCAGAAACAAACGGACGCAGATCCGGTGACGGCCAGACTGGACTCGGTACTGGCGGCCATGGAGCGCCTGGAAAGCTCCATCCAGTCCACCCGGACATCCCTGGAGGCGAAAATAGACGGAGTCGCAATAGATCTCACACACCTGAAAGAGGACCATAAGAAGCTAGCCGAGCGCACCAAAACCCTGGAAACCACAGTGACGGACATAAACCCTCGAGTCGCCCAATCGGACAAACATGTTAAGGACCTCCTCAACAGAGTGGAATTCCTAGAGGACAGGGCAGAGGATGCAGAAGGGAGGGCGAGACGCAACAACGTCCGCATAGTAGGTTTGCCAGAAAAATGGGAAGGCAAGGATCCGACCGCCCGCGTGGAGGACTGGCTACGCACTCTGTTACCCGAAGGCACCCTCTCGCCATATTTCGTGGTGGAACGGGCGCACAGAGTCCCGACCAGGCCGCTCCACACAGGCTCAAACCCACGCCCTTTTCTGATCCGAATCCTGAACTATAGGGACCGGGACACTGTACTAAGAGAAACCCGAAAACTGGGCGCCATTCAAGTTGAAAACGCGAACATAATGTTTTTCCCAGATTATACAATCCAGGTGCAGCGCCAGAGGCAATCGTTCTTAATGGTAAAACGGAGGCTACGCCAACTGGGGCTTACATATTCCCTCCTTTTCCCAGCGAAGCTCAGGGTGATAGCGAACGAGAAGACACACTTCTTTGAATCCTCGGAAGACGTGGAGGCTTGGCTGGACAACGGGACGGACAAGAGCACGGGGAGGTCCGGAAATCCGGACAGGCCCAGGAGACACAGAAGGCCCAAGAGGAGACGTGGCGCCAGGTCACCCTCCCCCGCGGCCAGCGGCACCCAACATAGCGCGAGCCCGCCGGAAGAGGACATACGCAGAGAACAACAGGAGGCCCTGCGGATGGTCTCGGAGCTCAGCGGCTCCCCGACACGGCGTTCCCCGCCTGCCACCAGCCCTAGAACATCGCCGAGTGAAGATGAGGCAATATATGGTCTCCCGGATTCGCAGCTCTCAGGTGGGCTGCCAGACATCACCCCACAAACGTCGGATCTGTACGGCTGAAGTAGTGCCGCAACACGGGGCTCTCGGCGAGGGAAGCATTGGCAAAGCGCTGCCCGATGGCAACGGACACCGAACCCGCAGTAAGTCATGACGAAGTCACACTGGCAATTATCAACTGCGGGGCAGACGCCCCAAGGAACCCACACCACGGGGGCCACCACCACTTTGCAGGGTCCCCATGGGAGGGCGAAGGTTACCGACTACAAGCTTGACCAGAGCAGTGGCCCCGTGTCTATACAAATGTACTGTTCGATGGCCGATGGGCCGGCCGGTTGGCCACTCAGCCTGACGAACACATCCCCCTGGGAGGGCGCTCACGCCTTCATGCTCAACAGATACACACTGGCTGCTTGGACTGCGTGATGTATAGCAACCCCCCGGAATGGTTTGTTCGCACTTTTCGTAGAATGTTTGGACGGCTGCCCGTTTGGCAACCGACCCGATGGAGTTACCCCCAGTTAATGTTTACCCCCCTTCTCCCTATTGTGAAACGCTGCATACATGGCTCGCAGGGGTGCTCGCTGAACTGTTCCAAGGGCTGCTCGGACAAAGGAGGAGATACTCTGACACTGGAAGCCGGAGGGCCTAATGGGAGGGTGCTTGGAACGAGGGGGGGTACGGGTGTGACTGCCTTGTTGAATGCTGATGGCTGAAGTCAAAATGTGTACCTGGAATGTGCGCGGAATACACACACCCGCGCGCAGGTACATGATTTATTCATACCTGAAGAGGCACAAGGTACAGATAGCGCTCCTACAGGAGACTCACCTGACAACACCAGAGGTACACACCCTGCGCAGGCGATGGCGAGGTCAGATCTATGCAACTGGGTTCTCCTCTTACGCCAGGGGGGCACTGATATGGGTGCGACCAGGGCTCCCGTTTGAAGTTGAGGACTCACACATAGACAAGGAAGGGAGGCTGGTGGCAGTAAAGGGGCGCCTGGACGGACGCCCGCTCGTGGTGGCGTCGCTATATGCCCCTAACACAGACCAACAGAGGTTCCTGGAAATGGTGTCCACAACCCTGGCGCACTGGCACGGGATCCCCTGGATATTGGGGGGGGATTACAATAGCGTATTAGATACCACACTGGACCGCTCATTCCCACCTCTACCCGGCGCACCAGTGGTGGGTGCCATGAAAGCTCTTATAGCCTGGGCCTCACACTGGAACCTGCATGATGTGTGGCGCCACCGGAACCCAACGACCAGGATATACTCGTACTACTCAGGAGCTCATACCCTACACACCCGGTTAGACAGATTCATGCTCACAGATGATCTACTCCCACTGGCGACGGAGGCGCTATACATGGGTAGGACACACTCCGACCATAACCCACATATGCTGACGATCTCCTGGGCACACACACGCCCCCCTGTCCCCAACTGGAGGCTGCAGCCGGACCTCCTGCTAGACGCACCTTTCCGGGACTCACTGTTCGCGCACATTGTACACTACTTCGAGGATAATGCAGGTACAGCCACCTCTCTGCAGATGGAATGGGAGGCGTTCAAGGTGGTCATAAGGGGACAATGCTTGGGCACGCAGGGGAACCTCAAACGCCAGGTGGAGAGGGACTTACACAGGGTGGAGGAGGAACTGAGTAGACATGAGCGGGACTCGGTGGGAGGACACATCACCGGGCTTCACAAAGCGCAGGCGGCCCACGAACAACTACTGGAGAGGCTCAGATGTCTGAACTTCGCGGCGCGCACACACGACAGGGGGGACAAGCCCGGCAAGCTGCTGTCGTGGCTCATCGCTAGAGAAGATCGGACGCAGCCAGTCACAAAAGTACTAGGCGCGAATGGAGTGCCCTTACACACACAGTCAGAGATACACGGAGCGTTCACCGCACACTACAAAGCACTATATCGCTCTTGCCTACCCACGCCCGCCCCAGACACGGAGGAGTATCTTAATCAGATACTGCTGCCGACACTCACCGATGCCCAACGTACTGTCCTAACGGCACCCATAGCTCCCGAGGAGCTCCGGGAAGTCATAGCGGCGCTCTCCAACGGAAAGTCCCCCGGCCCAGACGGACTCCCAGCGGAGTTTTATAAAGCGTACCAAGACCTCCTGGTCCCTGAACTCGTAAAACTGTATGAGACAGCACTGGACGACTCCTCCCTGCCCCCATCTCTGAGCGAGGCTACACTGGTCTCCCTCCTGAAACCGGGTAAGGACGGGACGCTCATGGGCTCATATAGGCCCCTTGCCCTCTTAAACACGGACTACAAAATACTAGCTTCTATGCTAGCGAGGAGACTGGCCCAATACACGCCTACCCTGGTCCACCCTGACCAGAACGGGTTCGTACCCACACGCAGCACATCGCATAACATCCGCCGGCTATTTAGAGTGCAGGAGTACGCGAGAGGCCCTTGGCCACTGTCAGGTTGCATAGTATTGGACCTGGAAAAAGCATTCGACTCGGTGGAGTGGCCGTTTCTTAGGGCGGTTATGCAAAAGTTTGACCTGGGAGACGCTTTTCTGGACATGGTGGGTCTCCTATATCAAACGCCAACAGTTCGGGTCCGGATAGGGGGCCTGCTATCGGAGGCCATACAGGTGAGGCGGGGCACACGGCAAGGCTGCCCGGTATCACCTCTACTCTTCTCGTTGGCCATGGAACCGCTGGCGGAGATACTGCGGATGCAAGGCGCCGAGTGGGGCATCCCGTTGATAGATGGGGTACACGCAGTTTCCCTGTATGCCGACGACCTACTCCTCTACGTCAGGGACCTAACGCGGATACCGCCGGGACTAACCGGCGCCCTCCGCGAATTCACAACACACTCGGGACTGAGGGTCAACTGGGGTAAATCTGGGGTCTTCCCCTTTCACCCGGATATGCAGGAATGCGCAGTGCAACTAGGGGACGCGACACTGACATGGTATGCCGGCACTTTTAAGTATCTGGGCATCCACATATATAGAAATGCAGCAGACATACTAGATGGCAACCTGATTAGAGCCATAAATTCCTTGCGGGCCCAGATCCAATTTTGGGGCCCGCTCCCGCTCAATGTCCCGGCCAGAATCACCCTGACTAAAATGATAGTCCTGCCTAGACTACTGTACTATTTTTCGAATATACCGGTGTATGTCCCGGCTCGGGTCTTCAGAGACTTGGAGACCCTTACACGAACACTGATCTGGAATGTGGGGAGACCGAGGGTGGCCCTACAGAAATTGTATGCCCCGACGGCCTCAGGGGGACTCGCGGTCCCTAATCAAGAGCATTACTACCTTGCCGCGCAACTCCAGTGGGTGGTGGCCTGGCTTGCGGGTAGGAACCTAAACGACACGGCCTCGACAGTCCCGGCCCTGACCCATGCAGAAACCCTCGCACTATTCCACCCACTCAGAGGAGCGACACGCGAGACGCAGCTACACCTAGCAGTGGCACTGAGATGCTACAGGCGTGCACTGCGATTGACCAGGGAAACTGCCCCCTACGCACCAGCCCTGCCGCTAGAGGGACTGCCAAGGCCTGGGGGAGTGGTGACAGCAACACACCTACATGACTGGGCGCAGGTGGGGCTTGAGACACTGGCGGACTTGTATGACGACGGGGCCATGGTACGGTTCGAGGGGCTGGTGGAGAATCCGGGGCTGCCAGCGGGACAATTCCTGATGCATGCATCAATGATGCGAGTCCTCACGGAACACTGGGGCGATATGTCCGTGGAACCCGAGACCCACCTCTTAATACAATACCTGCACGTAATGGGGGCAGGGTCACACGTTGTGCACTGGCTAACGCAGGCACTGAGGTCCCACACAACGGCCTCCCTTCAGTCGCTCAGGGATAGATGGACCACTGACAGGGGGAGGGACTGGTCGGATAAAGAATGGGAAAGGATCCTAGAGGGGCCGCAACACGTCCCCCGCAACTCGAGATTCAGAATCATACAGTTCTATATCATGCATAGAGCATACCTGTCCCCGGACAAGGTCAACCGCTACTTTGGTTTGAATACCTCCAAATGCCCGCGATGCGCGCTCCTAGACGCGGATCTCCTGCATATGCTGTGGGCATGTCCCAAGCTCCGGACGTACTGGCACGATGTTACCGCGCTGTTGACGAAAGGGACTGCGCTGGGCCAACGACACGACTGGGACACCTGTGTACTGGGCCTTCTAACCAGGACCAAACATAACAAAACACATATGAGGTTCTGGGATCTGGGACTGATAACCGCCAAGAGACTCATAACCCGCCACTGGAAGGCCGTGGAACCGCCCCTGCCGAAACATTGGTGCGCCTCTCTCATCTACTGGGCGACCGCAGAAGGCACGGTGCTATGTAGGGAGGAAACGGCGGGGCGGAGGGCCATACCGATAGCTCAGGTATGGGAGGGCTTCCTGAGAGCATTCACCAGAGCTTGCCACGATAAAGGGATATTGTAAGGAGGTGGCTCCTCCCCAGTGGACAGGGGGGGTCAGGTCCAAATCACAGACTAAGTGGCGAGAGAGGGGAGAATCGGGAGCCACACATATATGGGCATGAAATACCACCCCAGCGACCCACCGCCTACCCACACGACCTACCCCCCCCCCCCCCCCCCCCCACTGAACAGCGGAGCCCACATATACCCTCGACCCCGCAGATGCGCCCACACCCGAGACCCAGAGCCACTACACACCGCCGATGCCTCCTCCCCCGAGCACACTCAGGGCCAGCACCCCGCAAGTCTACCATACCCGAAGATGCCTAGGCAGAACCAATACTGCAGCACCCCCCCCCCCCCCTTACTCCGAGATCGGACTCTTCACACCCTCACCTACTCTCCTGTTTTCCCCAGTTTGAATTGGTGGCGTTAGCGGCACAGGACACCCCCCAGTTGTCCACGCCGGATCTACCTTTCCCACCCACACCTCTCACTTCCGACACACGGCGACGACACACAGGAGTGCAGCTCACATGCAAGCCACGACCGCACACTTCTGCCTCACGGAGGCAGACTACTAAACCTCCTAGCCGGCCACGATACATATGCAGGTTGCTTGGAACCGGGCCCGGCTGGTTATTCACACTACTGAGAGACAACTTGCTACGTCACCAACCAGCGGGCCGCGAACACCGGGGGCGCGGCTGGCCATCAGGCTGCCCGCCCTGACGGGTGAGGTCTGGCGCCATAGCAAGGCGAACAGAGCGCATTACACTGTATAGAAGCAATGGAGCGAATGATTTGGTGAATGCAGGGACCGCCCCAAGATAACGGATGGTATCTATTAACAGTGAGTGCATTTATTGGTTTTCTATAGTCGCCAACGTTCACATTGATGATGTAAGAACTATTCCAATTGTTGTTTCCCCTTTGAATTAAGCGCACAAGAAATGTAATTGTATGCCACGTGTACCAATAAAACAGATTTAAAAAAAAAAAAATAGATGTGGTAGTGGTGGATCTGGGGGATATGGTGGTGGTGGGTGTAGTGGTGGTGGTGATGGTGGATGTGGTGGTGGTGGATGAGGGGGTGGATGTGGTGGTGGTGGATGTGGTGGTGGTGGAGGTGGTGGATGTGGTGGTTGTGGATGTGGTGAAAGTGGTGGTGGATGTGGTGGTGGAAGTGATGGTGGTGGGTGTGGTGGATGTGTGGTGGATGAGGTGGTGGATGTGGTGGTGGTGGATGAGGTGGTGGTGGATGAGGTGGTGGTGGATGAGGTGGTGGATGATGTGGTGGATGTGGTGGTGGATGTGGTGGTGTATGTGCGTGGTGTATGTGCTTGGTGTATGTGCGTGGTGTATGTGCGTGGTGTATGTGCGTGGTGTATGTGCGTGATGTATGTGCGTGTGGTATGTGCGTGGTGTATGTGCGTGGTGTATGTGCGTGTGGTATGTGCGTGGTGTATGTGTGCATGGTGTATGTGTGCGTGGTTTATGTGTGCATGGTTTACGTGTGTGGTGTGTGGTCTTATGTGTGTGGTGTTATGTATGTGTGTGGTATTCATAAGTTAAGGGTGGTCTAAAAATTGCAGACTAGCATTCTCAGCCCTATTGTGTGCATTCGCAAAGCGCTAGTTCTGTGCATATTGGGAGATATGTGTCGTGGGTTGGGAGCTTCTACATTAAAAATTATTCTATGAATATGTAAGGGTGTGTGATGACAGACGTGTGAAGCTGTATGTGGAAGAGAGGTGTGAAAGTAAAGGGTGTGTTTGTAAGGGAGAGTGAAGGAATGAGGGTGAGTTCATGTATTGCGAGAGTATGAGCTGTTACTGTTGGGATTGTGTAAGGTACGGTGACACTTTTTTTACGGAGGTGAGAATGTGACAGGGGTGAGGGTAGAAAGATGTGATAGTGATTGAATATATGAAGAGGATGCACAAATGACTACAACTTATAATGCTTTAAATCAGCATTGTCATAAAAAAGACATTTTTTGAGCGAATATATGAAGAGGATGCACAAGCTACTAATACTTGTAATAATTTAAAACAGCATGGTCATTAAAAAGACAATTTTATCTAACCTCTGTATAGATGGTTAGTCTGTTTATGTAACATTTTGTCATTATTCAATGAAAGTGTGGTAGGTAAAAGCTTAATGTTGAAATACATATGCATGCTTATAAATGTAAAAAGCACAAAATAGTAGTTGCAGTGACACTTTGGCAAACACTAAATGAGTAAGGCTGCTGTAAAAGTGTTGAAAGCTGAATAAGTGTTTGTGATATAGACTCATACTGTGGAGTCTGCATAATTAACCGTTCTACATGTTTTTTCATCAACTAAAGAAGCATGATGAATATATGCTGGTAATTAGGCTGGCAATTAAAACAAGTTTGTTTTGTTTGGGATAGCAAATGATGGTAAGCAGCTTCTACTTAGCTAACCCACTTTTTTCCTACTAATTTCTGGTAGTGAATTTGGCATGTTACCGTTACATCCAGCACGAAAGCTGCGGTCTAAAGGCTGTTCACGATTATTACTGGCATTTGTATAGTTAATTAACATACTGGCAGAACTATCACTACTGAAGTTATGCCAGCAGACAAGTTTTATAGATGATTAGTTTATGTATAACATCTCATCATTATTCAATGCAAATGTGGCAGGCAGGAGCATAGATGTGCAAGGAGCATTTATAAAAGCTTTTTCTTCAAACGCGTTTGCCTGGTCATGAATGTTAGAGGCATACAGTATAAGGTGCACTGATGCTGTGCCAAACACTTGATGAGTAATGCTGCTGTAAAAGTGTTTTGGGAATTGCAAGTCTCGAAAAAAAGCATAGAAACCAGTTTTATATCAAGACGTGCACGTGCTTTTGCCGGAAACTAGTAGGGCGGGACTTCCATTTTCTAATGGAAGCAAGCGCCCACGGAGTGCCGGGCTAAAGGAGCAGCAATGGCGCGGCGTTTCTATGCTGAAGGGGGAGCCCTGCGGTGTCACCTGCAGTTTTAAGTTCCACTGATGAGGTTAGTATGGCTTGAAGGGAAGGCGGATGTTTGTATCTTTATGCGCTAGTATCTGAGACGTAGGAACTGTGTTATGTGCGCTCGTATGTGCGAAGGGGAGGGGCGCCTGTATGCCTGAATGCTTGAGGCGGTGTATATGCATGCGCACGTGAAGGCTAGCGCCTTCAGTTCTGTGCTAGTGTGTGCACCATAAGATGTGTGTTCTGTGTACTCGTATGTGCGGCGGGGAGGGGCGCGTGTATGCTTGTATGTGTGAGGGCTGTGTGTATGCATGAGGCTAGCACCTCGAGGGTGTCAGAGCGCTGCATAAGTTAAACATCATTCTGAATGTGATGTTCGCAATAACTGAAAATGCAGCCTTTCAGCGCGCCCAAAAGAAGTCAGAAATGCAGGCTCTAAGATTGTTTTAATAGTAAATTGCTGCTAAAATTCAGGAAATGCAGGCTCCAAAATTGTTTTGTTTTAATAGTAAATTGCTGCTGTGATTTAATTTAAAAGTCTGATTGAAAAATCTGTTTGGTGTCTCTGGACTGTTCTGCAGGGGAGGGGGCGGAGCGGGGAGAGGTGCGACACGGCAGGCAGGGGAGGAGAGTAGGAGGAGGAGGGGGGAGGAGAGTAGGAGGAGGAGGGGGGAGGAGAGTAGGGGAGGCACGGCCTAGCGGCTGTGCAACCAAGAAGTGAGGGGGCGGAGCTGGGGGAGGAAGTGAGAGAGTGGGCAAGGCAGGCGGCTGGGGGCTTGTGCACGCGCTTTTAAGCTCAATGCGCATGCGCATTGAGCTTAAAAGTCACGGGCACTGCAAGGAATCGCCACGATTCCTTGCAAGTTAGTTAAAGAGTGGTTAAGCCCCCATAGTCTCGCAAGCTCGATGCGCATGCGCATCGACAGGCGAGACCTAGAAAGCAGGTTACCAATATGGGTTCATTTCAATACACAACTGAGAGGGAGCAGGTTTGAGTCACAGTCCTGCAGTAATTGTACTTTGTAAGAGAATCAAACAGTTGAATACCTTGAGTGTGGAAAGCAAGCTAAAACAATAGGTCATATATGCACTGAGCTCGCACTACATTCACTTTAAGAAGGCAGTTCACTACATTAAATCAACAAGTTTTGGGTTAACTGTGTAATATATCCGCTTAAAGACAGTTCTTAACTCCAGCGAAGTCACAGGGTTCCTCCTTCTACTCGGGCATGGCTTCCCATCACTTCCAGTAAGCAGACATGCCCTTGGTTCATTACTGGCTTAGCGCTACTTCTAGGATGGTTGTGACGGGTGGTAGTAATCTTTTGACAGGCTAGGGACACCCTCACGTGATGTGATTCCTTTCTTCACTTCCCCTGGGCCCACCATTCACTGTTTCAAATGGGGCCAGGGAGACCATTCAATGTTAGGGCCCAGCAAGAGTCTCAGGATGCTGGGCCTTCCCTCCCTTCAGCCCAAGATCACAGCTTACTTCAAAGTGGAAGCTCCGTCAATGTTCTGGCAGGCGCTAGCAGTACAGGGGCCAAGCCTCTCCCCAACCAGCTCCCCGAAGGCAGTTGAGTCCCCAATCAGTGGGGACAAGTGCGCGGAGGCTGGCTCCTCAGCGAGAGACAAGTCGCGCATCAGCTACAGCCTCTCTGGCTGTTTCCGCGCTGCCTTCCAAACTCCCACGTTGAAGTCAGACTCCTCCCTTGGCCTGCTTCTAGCCCGCCTACCGCCCTCCGGCGCTCTTTCCTGCCAGCGCTGGGGCGGGACTCCACTTGGCCTCGCACCGGCTCCCTCACATCGGAAGCGGCACCGCTCTCCTACGCCAGACCTGCACCGCTCTCTCTTCCCCGCCGGCCCCCGGAATTACCTCAGCGGAGGCCCGGCGGACTGACAGTATCTGCGCGACTCCTCTCTCCCACGCCAGACAGGGACCAAAAGCCCCTCCAACTCCGGTGCTCAAGGAGGGAAAACCCCACTGCCGGGGCTCCAGGCAGGCCAGCGGCGGAAAGGTAAGGCTCGTGCCACGGGCGCCGGTCAAGCGGGGGTCAGCGGCAGTGTCTAGAGACCCGCACCGGGAGAAAGGGGGGGCAGTATCACTCATCCCCAGTTGCCAGTTCAAGTGCCCTCAGCACACCAGAGGTTGTCCCTGATTCCCCTATCTAAGGAGTCACAAGGGGTGATGTGGTCCCAGAGGCCTGGTGTTAGCAGGGCTAGGTCAACACGTAGGGGGTAGCGTCAGCACAAAGGGGCAGCAACCCCTAAGGGCAATCAAACCCCCCCTCAGTACACTAACCTCCCCACTCAGTAGCCTGAACTCCCGCCTAGTCACTCTCCACACAAAATGGCCGTCGAACATTCCAGCTATGTATAGCCTGGGCCCTGAGTGACTAGAGTGGACCAGAAGGTTCTGGAACCCCTCATGTCATACTATGGCCCAATGCTCTGAGGTGACAGATGACAGGCCACCATTTTGTAGAAGTGCACCTATTCTTCCTCCATTTTAAAAGGAGCACCTGCGCCTCATTATTAATTGGTAATAATGGGGCGCCCAGAGACCTAATGTCAACACCAAAAAAACATAGTGGGCGCAAAAATAGATGGCAGAAAGGGAGAAAAATAAGGAGGGACCACCCAAAGGGCTGACGGGTGTAACAGGCGGCACTAAAAAATGTTGCATAACATGATGCGCAGCTGGTGGTAAATCTGACTACACCTGATGTATAGCAGCAATTAGTGAAAATGTACATCAGTAATTGTAAAGCTGTCATGTACTGAAAGCTTATAGAGGATGTAGACCCTTAAAAATTTAAATGTTATTGATTACAAATGGTTAACTGTTAATGCCAGATATCTGTAGGAGAAATTCCTGCACACCAGGTAATTTACAGGGCTCGTTTTTATGGTCTGGCTTGACAGCGTAGCTGTTGCCGGACAATTATGTAAGCACCACCAGGAGAGAGGCTCTGGCTTTTTCCACACGTTGGGAATCAGGAGTACATGTTCTTACTAGGCAGAAGTTGTGTACTTCCACAAAAAAAGTGCTTACCCGCCACATAGCCATGATCATTTTTTAACTTCTCCAGCTGACTGAGGTTGAACTTTCAGGACACAAACATTAATTACATTGTAATGATATTGATCCAGCGGAAGCGGTGAAAAATTGTGGGCAAAGACACAGGTTACCCACCACACCATAAACTCTAATCTCAGTAATATAATTCACACCAACACTGAGTTTGGGCCCACGGAAGCTCTACATCCACTTACAAATCATGAGGTTGTCTGATAGATCTTTGTAAGAGCTAATAGGGACTCAGATAATTAGAGACGGAAGCCATTCCTTCATGAGGACCTGTAATGAAGAAATGCCTATCTAACAACAATAATCAAAAACCGCAACTAGATAAGCTATTATGTTCTTCTCTGCCCACATAACAGATGGGAGGAAGGAATTCATTATCCTACATGGACTTTTTGGTCTAGCTTGACAGTGCATTCATAGACAAGACCTATTGTCATTGCCTACATGTGAAAGTTCTGCAGATGTGCACAATTTCTTAAAGTGTTTCAATAACCAGATGCACTTGAAATGTGAAATATCATTACTTCACATCTGACCACTTACCATGATGCTCTAAATGAGCAGCAGAGCGTAATCATGGGCAGGTGGTCTTTCCACTCTGTTCTTAAGCTTATCTCCTATAGGCAAAATTAACATGGCTGTAACCTAATCGGACAACAAGAATTAGAAATATGTAGTATTTTCAAAGCCTTAAATGAGAATCTTGGTTAAACGAAATCAATACGGCCCCATTCACTGAGCTTCAGTTTCACAGGAAAGAACATTCAGTACTGACATGTCACACAGGGGGTGATGTCACTGCTTGTTTTGCACAGAGATTGATTTTCAACATTTTTTTAAACCGAAAATAGGATTTTGCAGTCCTTTCCCTCTAAATATACTCAGGTTAAGTGAGAGGAAAGCTTCATAACAGTTCCCATTGTTAGAAACGCTCCAGTTATATAAGGCCCTGAAGGACTTATTCAATGTCAATATTTATGAGGCTGCCATTACACTGGAATGTGAACTGGAAACACCGATTTGGTAGGAAACAAATTCAGAAAGCTTGCACATTGCCTTTGGAAATTATATGCCATGGTCTGAAACCCCATAACATGTAAGGCTGGCTAACAAACAACAGAACATAAGATTATTTTTTTAATAGGTACGGTCACTTATTCTTTTTACCATGTCCATCTGTATTTATCCATTTTTATTTTTTGGCCATCTTATCTGCATTTATCCCATTTATTTTATGTTTTGTGCACAAATGAAGCAGTAACTCGCAGATTTCCACATTTATTTAACCAATAAATGTGCACTAAATACTTTGATGCCTGCTGGTTTTAGCACATTAAACAGCCATATATAGTATAACTATAAAGCCACATGAAAATATTCGCATAATAACATAAACATATGGTGAAATATGCAGTTATTTAAGGAAATTTAATTTTTTTCCACTCCACGTGCTCTCAATCTGCAGGACTGTTGCCTGGGAATTCATGAAGAAAAAGGAGAATCGCAGAAAAGATGCGCAGTTTTCGGTATTTTTCAACTTTGAAAGTAAACACAGATGGGGAACATATTGTTTGCTGTCTGCATTTATCAGTAAAAATCTGTAAAAACAGAAAACTGGGAGACTTTGTTATGAACTTCCACACTTAGCTCCTGTGTTTACCAATGCAGACTTCTGTACTGAATGAAAACTGCTGTGTAATCCCCCTACCCTATATATGATTGTAAAAATTCAATAAAGATATTTAACCCCTTAAGTGCTGATGACGGAACCGCTCCGTCATCAGCTACGGGTGAGCTGTGCTGATGACGGAGCGGTTCCGTCATGGCCCGCTCGGCGCGGCGCGAATTTCGCGCCTGCACTGACGTTCTATTGAGCGGGGCGGGCCATGACGGAACCGCTCCATCACAAGCACAGGTCAACCGACGCTGGTGACGGAGCGGTTCCGTCACCAGCAAGCGGCCGCCCCGCCCCCTTAGCACTGCGTCGGAATAGCCGCCGCAGTGAAGGGGTTAAAAAAAAAAAAGAGAGGAATGTGTACAGAAAGCAGAGTAACAGTTTGCGATCGTAATGAGAAGCAATAAAGAGCATGGGCTGGAGCACAAAACACTTATCCTTGGGGGTGACTCGGGCCTTACTTTATGCAAACACCTTTTATCACTGGGTTATGAAAGCTGATTTGTTAAGGTGGTAATGTGCGATAAGAATGCTTGTGCAAACTTGCTGTGTTGCATTTAATTGTGGTTGTGATGTGCTGTTTTTTGTGCTGTTGTATTTGTATGCCACGTTATTAGATTGTGTGATTGTAGTGTTGCTGTCCCGTGTACTGTTTTGAATATTTTATCTGACCTGTTATGTTTTTGTGCTGTTGTTAATTTACTTTAAGTTATATGATAGTGTTTGGGTCTCTAGTTATTTGAGGGATGCCATTGAATGTTGCTACAAGCAGCACATTCCTTTAATGTTCAAATGCTAACAATCATTTCAAGTGGCAACATCTCACTGCTCCAGCTCTTCAACTACTTAATACTCACACCAGCTAAAACTGTGGAAGAGACTGCGCCTAAAATGATCACTTCCAATGAAGATGTGATCCTATGCCCTCAATGTATACAATGCAAACATATTTGTGTTGAATTTATGTGCACCAAGTGCAAGGAAACAGGCATTGGTCTAGCTGCTTTGAACTCTAAATGAGGTGGAATTGGTACGGGAGCATAAAAAAACACTGTAAATGCTGATCATGAAAAAAGACAGAGTTATCGCTAAGACTCCATTATTTCTAGCCCCAAACTCTCACCTATTCCAAACCAGTGGTTACTACGTCACATAGAGGCTTAAGCAGAATCTTCTTAAACGTCTCACCATGGTGAGTGACAAGTATGCATAAATGTTCTCAATGCACCCACAAAACCCCCCAGAGGTGGTGCTTGCCTTCACCAATTCCCTTCTGAAAAGAGTCAGTGTAATCCTGGCCACAATGGGGAAAGGGTTAACGAAAGAGTGCTGGGAGCAGGAGAGAGCTTTGTTCTAGGAAGTACAGAGCCACCATAAAGGTACTTTTATTTATCTCACTCATATGTTTTGGACTTTCATTAGCAACCAAAGTGTGGAACTCCCCAGGTAAAGGAATAACCGAGTACAAATATCATCTGAAGTAAGCCATTGTCTAGACTTGCTGGACAAACAGCACATTGCTCCCAATCGACATATAAAGAGTATGGGACCTGCATATGGGTTGGCTCATGGAAAGCTGATGGGTGGCCCATGTCAAATGTGACACCACTACACAGCCCTGGCCTTTTCACCAACAAGTAAAAACCGAAAGTGAAACTGAGAATCTCAATTCTAAATTCCAAATGATCCTTGTTTCTTGGCAACTAGGCCAATGTAGCCACACTGCAGATGTGCGTCAAGGGTCCATTGCCCGAGGAATGAAGGTAAATTTGCCTTGACTCTAGTAGTGCTTGTTCTGCTATTTGCAAGAGGGCATGGTTGATGCTAGAAGTAACATGGACAATCAAAACCTAATAATGCAGGGGAAAGCAATAACGGTGTAGCAGTGTGCAGTACCTCAATTCTAGGTGCCTACTGTATATCAAGCCACACCTACAGTTTCTTTAGGACTGACAGCTCTCCAGGCTCTGCCTACCATGCATCAGTCATCTTTCACCGACAAAAATAAAGTTTTGGATGCTTAAAATCAAGTAGTCCCCTCTTCTATATGACAGACAACTGATGAACTGACAGAATTTTCTAAGGACTTGAGTACCTTTGTATTCGGATCTAATTTACCACTCAATCTTTCTACATGCTCAGCCTATCTCAACAGGATGACAGAATTCTAAATAAGAAAACAGGTAAAGTTATAGGTCATAAACAGTATATATGTCAGTGGTCCTATTAAAAGCATACACCTTTTCTGCCTATAAAACAATCTCTAGTTGTTAAAAAAAATCACATGTACTGATAGCCGGTCAGAGGAGTATGAATACACCAATTAAAGTTTCGATCAGATAGACTTTCAAACTGATTATGCAAATAGATAATAATAATAATGAACATGTAAATTAAACTGTTGAGACTATAATGTGAACAAGCATTTACAATGCAATGGTTTCGCCTTTGGAAAAGTTAGAGCTATTGGCATTGTAAATGACAACATTTGTATTTATGTGTTGGTTTTGGAAACGGATAAATAAATGGCATTGTCATATACAATGGCAATAGCTTAATCTCTCGCAAATGTGAGACCTATTGCATTTGCACCCACAGATACACACAGAGTCACACACACACACACAGAGCCAGCCGCGCGCACGCGCACACACACTCACAGAGCCAGCCGCGCACACACACAGAGCCAGCCGCGCACACACACACACAGCCAGCCGCGCACACACACACACAGCCAGCCGCGCACACACACACACAGCCAGCCGCGCGCACACACACACAGCCAGCCGCGCGCACACACACAGAGCCAGCCGCGCGCACACACACACAGCCAGCCGCGCGCACACACACACAGCCAGCCGCGCGCACACACACACACACACACACACAGCCAGCCGCACACACACACACACAGCTGCACACACACACACACAGCTGCACACACACACACAGCTGCACACACACACACACACACACACAGCTGCACACACACACACACACAGCCAGCCGCACACACACAGCCAGCCGCACACACACAGCCAGCCGCACACACACAGCCAGCCACACACACACAGCCAGCCGCACACACACACACACACAGCCAGCCGCACACACACACACACACAGCCAGCCGCACACACACACACACACAGCCAGCCGCACACACACACACACAGCCAGCCGCACACACACACACACAGCCAGCCGCACACACACACACACAGCCAGCCGCACATATATGCCCTTGCATTCTGGCCAATGTATAGCTTTCAAAAATTTAAAAACTTTTATCAAAGTATGCTTGGAAACCATACTCCTAGCAAACTTATAAGTATTTCTTTTTCACATGAGCAAATATACATGGTCCAAGATTTTAATCCTAAGAGGTAGGCTCAGCCTTTCTTTACAAGATTGATAACATGAGTGCCATTGATTGGGAAACAATAAGCCAAGAGACCCCAGGGTGAAAGTGCCCCATCAAGAAATACAGGTGTATAAACATGCTATGTTATCTTATATTTGCTGATGCGGAAATCTGTGCGAATGCAAATTCATCCTTTCTACATCCCCTTTACACCCTCCCCCCCCCCCAACCTGTGAATTTATTTTTTTACTCCTCCTCTCTACGGGAGTAAACTTTCAACCTTTTTTATTGTGGGAGAAGAGTAAAGAGGAGTTGGTGAAAACCCTTCAACGTAGAAGTTAGTGTGAACAGACTCAAAGGAATAGTACTCTGGATCTACTGCATAGTCAGTGAGGCTATCAAAGCTTTGATATATTGAGGATGCTGCCATAGTTTGTCACCTCACTACTTGGCACCAGCAGGGGCAAGCGGATGTTTTTTTTTTTTTTACAGTATCTGTAGTTTTCTGGCAAATTGCGGTCCACGGGCAGGTGGATATATTATAAAATTCCACACCCCTGAAAAAGGAAGCGAAAACAAAATAGAGGAAAACAGTAATAGAGAAAGAAAGCATGGACTAAAAAGGAATTAGTAGGAGTATGATAAAAGGACTGAAAGAAGAGGCATGAGATGGTACCAAGACTAAGCAGTCTTAGGTGTTCAGCAACCCCGGAATTCTGCAGCAATCGTGGCGTGAGCTAGGAAAAACTTTGGGCCCTGTATTTAAAAGTTTGCAAATTCAGCACTAGAGTGTTGTGCTCCAAGCATCTCCAATAGGTGTGCATCAACAATCGCCACAGGTGGGCTGGGAAGCGCAATGGATTCAAGCGGTCAATGGGTATTGCAGTTTGCCCAGTTCTATACCATAAGGCATTACCCTTTCAAAGTCATCTAATTGACCATCCCAAGACTGCTTGGGCGCAGACACATCAGCAAGAGCGCGTTTGCATCCACATAGAGATGCAAAAATACAGAAAGTATCTGTACAGTGGTAGCCGAATGGTACATCTCTCGGAGCTATGCATATATAGTGCTGGTAAAGTAGTATTTAAGGTTCTTACTCAGGGAAAGCCCTGCAGTGGAATCTACGGAGCACTCTAGGCACTGACCCTTTTGTTGGTTTAGTGACCATGCAAGTAATGAATTACCAATAATGTTGGTGCACAATTTAGTGTACAATAATTAAGTATTTGCATTTCTTCAGATTTCATATTTTCTCCAGAATAGATGCTTTGTGCTTTACAGTGATATTGCAATCACTTTGTTGACACGAAGGTGTTCCCCGTGTGCCCAATGACACAGTAATGAGTCTAGTGCGTACTGCTATTAGCAAAATCTATATCCGGCGTTATGATACAAAGGGTAAAAGGCATATTCTTATCTTTTCGTACATTCTTATCAAGGTAGCAAAAGTGACTACATAACACAGCCGTCGCTTATTTAGGAACTTAAAAAAGGAAAATTCAAAATGACTTGTATTACCTCGTCTAAAACTCATGTACCGACTGAGAGTTGAACAACATATTTGCATCATTCTCATGGCTATTAACAGGCCAATGCCTGAGAGTGGCTCTTTGTCAGTCTTCTTTCCAGTCTACAGCACTCGGCATGCTGGGACATGTAGTTTCACTTTCCACATAGCGCAGGTATGAATCTGCAAGTCCCAGTGTGTTTTTAGTCCTGTTGACTTAAAAATCAGAACACAATGCGATAAATGCGCAAGATACAGAAAGGAGGCACAAAAGGTATTAAAAATCGACAGTCAGTGCAAGGACCGGGTAGAAGCGAAACGCCTTTATTCAATTAAGCCTGGAGACACAATCAAGGCTCCCTTAATTAACATCACGCTGGAGGTCAGGCCCTGCAGATGGGGGTAACATTTGATAGGCAAACTACTAGAATGTTATGTATAGCAAAAAAAAGGTCCGGATTATGACAAAAGTGTGCGTTATCTGCAGAAAAATGCGCGTCACTTCTTGGTTTTAAAATAGGAAGTCGAATACTCCGACTTCGCTATCCTTAACCAATCCAACTCCTGACTCTTAAAAAAAAGTTTGAGGGCGACAGGTTCAATCTCTCGCTCTGCTTTGGGATTCTTCCGATTGTAGGGGTGAGAAACTCAAGGGGGCAGTAATGATGAGAAGAGACAACAACCTGGACATTCTTTCTTCATTTCACTCGGGGGATCTTATTCCAGCCTATTGAGTATTAACTCCTCTCCGCGAGCCAAAACACATCGCTTCCATGCGCCATATTGTGCATTGAAACAACTTCAAGAGTCCTGGCAAGACCGTGCTTTGTTGACGTGTGGTTAGAGGCGGGCGTTCGATTAAGGTTTTACAACGTAGCACGGCAATATTGCCTCTAGGCGCTACATTATGCAGCACAACATTGCCTCTGATTAGTTTTTTCTGGCTCGTAAAAATAATAGTGGGAGGAGGGGGTAGGTGGGAAGGAATGCATGAATGGTGTAGGGGACTGCCGCTTGAATTAACTGCACAATGCGAAATCCGTTTTGTTGAGCTGTCGTATTCTAGTGCCTTACAAGCTGTACCAGTGAAGCAAGTATTGAGTGAATGAAATAATGAACAGTCACCTGCCTTATATAGAACATTGTAATTGTCCCATGGCGCTACACTGTACCAAATGGCAGATGGGACAGCGCATGCCTGAGGACGTGTATTGGAGATGTTGAAAAAATGAATGAATGACTGAAAAAATGAAGGACTTCTACAGCACAACACCTAAAACTGTGAAAACTCTAGCGATACATTGTTCGAAAAATGACAGGAGTCTAGAAACATGTCTACCGTGGTGAATTGACTTAACAAAACTAATTAAGTAAAACACATCAACACAACGATTTGCAAGAGAAATGGTGTGGTGGTATGTAGCGCCGCAGAGTGGGTGGAATGCTGCCTTATTGGCTCCGGAGTGCGGAATCAGTAAACAAATGAATGAATTCGAAGACTTGCATGGCACAAGACCCCAGACTGAATCCCGTCCAAGTGCCACTCTGCCCAGGGCTATAACTTTAGCATGCAGAGAGTTGTGCCGTGCTAATGTTGTTTGAGGGACTGAGGCAGACACGGGTGGAGAACGACCATTCGGAAAGAGAAAGATTGTATAGCAAGAAATCCCCTCTAGGCGCTACATCGTTCTGTTCCGCAAGGGCAAGGTGTGGTAGGTGGTGTCCTCCTGGCAGGGCGCGTGAATACATTAATGGGAGCACCACTGGGCGCTACATTACACGGTGGGACAAGCGCAAGGACCGAGTACAATATGTCCTCGCCCTTTGACGGGATGAGAGAAGGACGCATCGAATGAATGATTGAATGTGGACATCTGTAAGCACGATACTGAACGGCCTCGAGGTGCTAGACGGGCAGTATGGCCACTGAAGAGTTTCGATTGGTCAGAATATTGCCCATTGGCATGTGGACAGAATCGCATGCTGGACAAGTGAACTACTGAATGAAGAGGCTCGACTATCACATCAGCGCCACATGCCGAGGCGTCTCTGGGCGCTACATTGTATTTTAGGACCACTTGGGTGTCACGGGATCATGCCGTGTTAGCTCGGGGGTGGAGGCAGGCTTTCCGACGTAATGTGCGGATTAATGAGCACATTTGTATGTCACAGTGCCACGAATGAAGTGGAACTGTATTCGTTGTCTAGTGCCTGCATGCTGCAAATTCCATGCGAGCCGAGGGCTATTTGTTTATTTTCTTATCTCATGATGGAGCAAACTTAGATAAAGCACTATATCCAGAGAGTCATTTCTAGGCGCGAACACGGATGCACCATAGGAGTCGACATCACCCTCTACAGCTCGGAAGGGAGCTAATCCAACCTGAAGCAGAGCACGCTCTTCATATGACACGGGTGTGAATCGCGTCTAGGCGCTAGGAACGGTCACCAGTAATGCGAGTTTCAAACATTTTGTATCTGTATATATATATATATATTGCACATACCGCACATTCAGTAGATAGCGGCAGGCGAGGACGTACAGCATAAAAGGCACAGAAAAGCAAGTAGTAAATAATACTAACACGTAGCGCTGACTGTGATTAGAAACACCTCTGTTCGCCCTTTCATTGTGAATTAAAAACGCCTCTGGGCGCCCTTTCATTTTAAAAGGCGACACAACTGCGACCGTAGCCTGGGGTCTTCAATGTCATCTTGCTTCGTGCGTTGCTGGGTCTGCTTCTAAAGGCCCCAACCCCACGAATCTCTTAATTTCAGTGTTTCCCACTGTGTTTTGTGAAAAGTGCACCTTTCCTGCTCTCCTCCCCTTGGAGGGTGCAGCCTAGAAAGAGAAGACACGCATGCCGTATAATACGCCTGGTTGCATTCAGCCCTGATGTATATATACCATATGCTTTGAAAAATAGGCCACCGTTAAGTGCTCATCTATACATCTCCAGCTCTCCCTATAAATTGTTCATGATGTTTTTAACCGTAAATGCGCAGATTTTCACGCGTGCATAGCACCCGGGTTTGGGTTGTTTCTTAAGTGCTCGCAGCTTTAGTGACACGATAACAAACAGCGATGACCTTACTCGCTTGCCGAAGATCACACGTTGGGGTCACGCGAGAAGCCTGCATCAAAAATGAAGTTCATGGGTTCAAAACTCTCAACTTTACTCTCAATCGACTTCTTAGACAGGCAGTTTTAGGGCAGCCTTTCATCTTTTCAAGGCTGATGAAGCGAGGATCATTGGGCGGGAGAGGACGAGGGGGGCGGGAAAGGACACAGACGTCGGGAGGGAGGCGGGAAACGTGGGGACGGCGGGAGGAGGGACACAAGGCAGGACAGCAGCAAGCACGGCCCGGCCGGACCAGACTCGGGGGCGTTCCCGGCGTCGCGTGACGTCGCCAAAGCCAAAGAATCTCGGGAACGCCCCCGTGTCTGGTCCGGCATTGATGGACAGGCCCCTCGTCCAATGGCTAGGCTCCATTTATGGAGCTAGCCAATGGGACGGGGGGCGTGTTCCATAGTGCTTACTATACTCAATAGATTTCTCTGGAGGCGGAGCCTGCTCCGCCCCCCCAGCGAAACCTAAAAACTGCATCTCAGTGTTACTTAAGACCTCTGGTTACACACCCAGTAAAAATATCCACTTGTTTTATTCTGTAGGATTCCTCTGTCATTGTCATCCCATTTTGGGTCCCTGTGCATCACTTCAACTGCCTGACTTCCTGATGATTAAGTGCTATATTGAAATGGGCCATTGAGGGCCACGCACAACAGCCCTTTCTTAATTCTGCTCAGTGGCACTGGCCTTGAATTCTCTTGTTGTTTAACAGACAATTAACTGACCACAAAGAAATTTACATACTGTAAATAATCTAGGGCATCTTCAATTCATAGGGAAATCAGAAAATGTCAAATAATAGTAGTGACACTAAAATATTGAAAAGTACAAAACAATGTAATATATGTATTTTTGTTGTAAGTATAAAAACATGATAGATATCTATCATGATTTTATACTTATATCAAAAATACATATAATAAATAAATTGTTTTGTACTTTTCTACAATTATTTGACATGTTCTTTTTTCTCTATTAAATTGAAGTTGCCCTAGATTATTTACAGCATGTATTTTCCTGTCTAGGTGAACTTCACATTAGTATCCGGGACCCCTTTTCTTTGCCGTCATAAAGGAATTTACACAACGTGTTGCGAGTCAGAAATGACTGAACACGGAAACCCCAGATGTTCTTAAAATGTGGATATGAGAAAGGAGAGCAAGAGATGATACTGCTGCCGAATGGGCACCGGCGACGCGTGGTTTCCCAGTTTCAGTGCCAGTAACCAGAAACCACTCTTACATGGCGGTGCTGATCAGCATGACTCCAAGTATCCCAGCTGATCTCACTCTTACAGGCAAACCAATGGAGCTTGTTTAAGAGTCCATGCAGGCCTGGACATCAATTCACAATGTCCTGCCTGTTCTTTTATCACTTTCTTCAATTTAACGTCATTTTTATGAAACAGAGGGGATTCTGTCTTAAACAGTGAATAGAACAACTGCACGTTGTGGGTAACCACACCGCGTGGGGTTTATTTGTAGGTCACCATACTGTTGCACGTAGTACATCTTGCCTATGTCAAAAATGCATGGTAACTTTGATAGGAGCTAAAAACTACTGAAGCACTTAGAAAAAACTATAAATTCATGAGGTGTGCCATTCTATGGACACACACAAACAATGAATATATATTGTTCTGTCATAGAGGAGAGGGTAATTGCTGTCTAGACAGTGAACTCTAAAACCCTTCGGCTCCCCAGAGCTGGGCACGTGGCCTCCAGACTCAAGCATGTTGCCACCTGCAAAAACCAAATAAGGACAGTGAGGGAAAATGCTGATATACCCTAGTGTGCGCTAGCACAGCCATCTTTCTTCTGTCAATTATGTTTCCTCCTACCTTGTGTATATCTTTACCACCCTCCACCCCTAGCTGGAAAGGACCTGTGGCACAACAATTAGATTTTTTTTTTAATTTATTTTTAATAATTGTGATGAACAAATCAAACAGTCGGCAAATCACTAGTAAGTATGATAGGGCATGATTGTATACAAAATTTCACATGGGACATAAAGCAAATACAGTAAACATTATCTATGATGGATTAAATACTCAGGGAGACAGGGTTACATTGTCGAGGGCGGCAGCTGGTGCGACACAAATATCCCCTCTATACGTGTTCCACTTAGCCCAGAATCTGGACCATTTTTGAGGGCACCCTCTGGCGACACAGACCGTTTCTCACGGAACATGCACCAGTCAATATTTCATTACCATGCTATGACAGTCAGGGGTACCAGTCCTCCCCATAATTGAGCTATGTCTCTTTTGGCAACCGCAGCCCCCAGTGTGACCCACAACTTCTCCGCCCCTCCCAAATCAGAGGGTTCCCACACGTTAATGATACATTGTTTGGCCTCAGGGCAGACAGATTTGTGCAGAACTTCACCGATTGAATTTAGTTTTATTCTTCTAGTTTCTTCCCCAGTGCACAGATGTTGTTCCAACACTCAGACTCACTTCCTTCCACTCACATTCAAAATGTGTGCCCTGAACTTTAACCTCCTTCGCACCATCAGACAGTTTTACCTCTGCAGCCTGCCTCTTATTTTTAATCCCTCTCTTTTGCAATACTTACTGCCCTACACTCTCTCACATCCCTTCCCTTCACCTTTCTTTCACTTTATCACCTTATTTTCTCCACCTCCTTCTCCTCTTCACCATTTAAGGTCTCCTCCAAAGCTAAAACATCAACGATATTTGGCATTCACTAAGCTCTGAACTCTATTTGTATATTGTTCTGACTAACAGTACACCTGTCAAAAGTCGTAAATACCAAAATACTAAATCCTGCTTGAGACATCCTTCAGTAGGGGAGTTTAACATTTGACAAATATACACATAGTTCATTAAACAGTGACATAAATCTCAAATGTTTAGGATAGGGCGCATTAATGCCACAGCAGATAGTTCATGCCATATTTGAATTTAAAGGCATTGTTCTATATGGTCACATTAACTGATATCATGATATCCCTGAAAATACCCTTATGACGTCCTTTAGCAAATACGTTTTGAATGTCTACAAGACCATCAGGGCGTGGAGTGCCAGTATTTGGATTGACTACATTCGGTGCCAACATCAGCTCTCAGATGAGCTATCACCTTGGAAATACCCCAAGCTCTTTTAAATTGAGTAAACCTATGAGATACAGGTCGATGCAGGAAGTCCCTCACTGAGAAATCCAGTCATAAAGTGAAACAAAATATTTCTTGCTGTTAGCTATGGAATGGAGTAACTGCAGTCTTTGGTTTCTTTTGTGTGAGGGGGATCAACACACCTTTAAAAAATTGATCTCTGATTTTTTTAATGATACAATATATGCAACAAATGTTGAAATATTCATTCCTGCAAAATTAACAACTGAAAAACACAACCCAACAAAAGAATATTCAATCTAAGTGAATAAAGCAGCAGATCAGAATTTGAGTCACATCTTCCAACAACTATAAGTACAACTAAACTGTGTGTTTGGCATGAGAGGATGGGATCAACACACTTGTCACTAATACATTGGCAATATGGAGATTTGTCTGCTAATTTTTCATAATACTTCATTCCAGTTTAATGACATTCACGCTTATGAAGTATGGAGCATTGAGTAATGTGAGTGCAATTGTATCCACCTGTCATTCAGCCTCGTTGACTATTATACTCAAAAACACTGAGCCACACACGATAAATAAAACTGGAAAAGCAAGTTGACATTAAATATGAACATAACATTGATTGACAAATATCATGTGAAAACTAAGGGACTTATATATATTTTGGTGGGTTGCTTGCTATCAAACAGGGTAGCGAAGATCATTACCTTTGCTACCATGCCAGACTACCGCTCATCAGATTTGGAGATCTATTTCAGCCCTGCAGCGCTCTCTATACCTTCAGAGGAACCAACCCAGTGGGATTGTGGAGAGTCGCATTGGACCAAGGCGGTCTGTGGCGCTGAGTTGACAATTGAAGAAGTTGGTGATGACTGTGTTAGGAAGGGCCTCCCGCAAAGAAGGGGCCTGGGAAGCTCTGGGCAAGCCTCTAAGTGGATTGTAGGCTGGGTCAAAGCTGGTGACAGCGACTTCAGACTGTGGACTGCAGCAGTCTGAGTGGGGCTGGAGGATATGAGACCAAGTAAATAGCCTTGCAGCAATGACACACAGTTCATTGTAGCCTATTAGAAGTAAGTACAGCACCTGAAGGGATGGCAGTGGACTCGGGTACTGTCCACCTCCTGAGATCAGAGAAACGGGTTGTCGGAATGTAGATTGTTATGCGGCTGTCTGTGAGACCTCACCATATAATAATGTCACAATCTTTATCATGTCCTGTTAGGTCTTTTAGTAAAACCTTTAGCTTAGTCCTGGGTAGCTGTGGCACAGAGCAGTCAGGCTTAATCAAAGGAACAAGTGTAAAATATTTAGAAGTGCCAAAAATGTCAACGAGTAAGAAAAATGACTCAATAAAAATCAGACAAAAATGTATGCAAACTTCGTATATTTGTAGCTTTAAATAGGCATCAAGTTAACATAAATCTATTGAGGAAACAAGAGATATATTTGGAAGCAAAAATAAATCACTATAGTTCACTCTTCAGAATGTAATAAATCTTTGAAAGTAGCTTACTGGTTCTGATCCAACTGGCTAGAAAGGCTACTAGATGGGCCACAACGGCCTGGGAGCCAGTCACAAGGACCATTCAAGTCCTAAGGGACAGTTAAAAATCAAATACAACAGTGTGAGGGCCTCGCCTGTATCTTTATAATTTACTGCGGGCCAGCAAGGACGTGGTCCTGATGTTGGGGATGCTAATGATGAGGATACAGGAGGCTGAGGATGTTGTGAGGAGCAGTAAGACTTTCTGTAGCCATACAGAAACCCATAAGTGTAAGGGGTTGTCTTAGGCATCAGGACTTGATCTCCCATGAAGCACTAGTGGAGTACAGCACAGAACCAGTAGCAACTGGTCACCCGGTTACAGTGGTCTCAGGGTTTTCTTGCAGGAAAGCAAATCTTTCTTGTTGAGGGCCCAGAGTCCGCTTTGATTTCTGTCATGAGTCCAACTACTTTGGGGGCCGTCGTCACTGACTTGGTCTCCCAGGCTGCACTTCCGCATCCAGCAGTAAGCAGGCATTCCTGGACAGCTGGGCTCTAAAGGGTGTAGACTTCTTTAGGTTTTGTAGTCCTGATGCCTAACAGGGGCTAGTCACCTAGTTCTGGAAATCACTTCTTCTGTCCCTGCAAAGGTGGACTTAATTTCCAAGACTGGGTACATCAGGCACAGTGCTCTTTGCGCGTCTCTCTGGTGCAGCAGATGCAGTCCAGTATTTGGTGAAGCCTCTCTTTGCTGGGTCCAGAGAGCAAATAGACAATCCTTCTTTTGTCTTATTTCCAGATCAGTAATGCTCTGAAGGCAGTGTGCCAGGAGTACCATTTTTAAGCCAACTTTATGTTTGTGGGGCGGGGAGGACTCACTAGCCAACGGGGCAACAATTTCCACAGGGAAACCCTCCCCACTTTACATAATTTCCTGGGTGCTTGGCCAGAAACAATCACAGAGTTATAAATATTCTTTGTTTCTGTTCCTGGGAGCGCTTCACACTTCATAGCGATGGCAGCCTATCATCTCGGCTGACAATTGCTGTAGAGAGTCAGCAAGGGCTTCCAGAGGTTTAGGCAATAAAGTGGGGACTTTCTAAAGCCCTCCTCCTATTAAAACGTACCTTAAATCCAATCTAAGTAATGGGCTGGGTTTAATGTAACAATTCATTTGATAACTTAGAGTAATATTTTTGGTGGTCCCAAATGGAAGTCAGCACTTAGCGAGGTGGCTAGCGTAACTCCATGTTAGCCAATAGGGCTACCAGCTTTGCTACATTAAAAACTGCAATTTTGAGTTTTCATTGTCAGGGCATGATAAACACAAATGGAACATGTTCTTCTTTTTAATATATAGCTCCCTGCCCTTGGGCTGCCAAGGCCTTCTCTAAGGGTGGCTTATTAATATTAGAAAGGAAGGTGTTAACTTCGCAAATCAACCACAGCGGTGGTTGATTATCTTGTCAGATTGAAAGGAATTATTCGAGTCTTGAAAAAGGTGGTCCATTATGGGCTGATACCACCGAAACACGTCGACGCTTGGAACAGACCAAATTGTGTGGACATATTGGCATGGTGGAAAGTAATGTATATAATCATGCTAATGGTGATCTTGACAACCAATTGGTCAACAAACAAGAAACATTAAGTGATAGTCGTAGCTGCCCTTTGTTTTCTTTTTTCTCTCTTCTGTCTCTCTTTTTCTAACATTTCCTATTTTTATCCAGTGTGGGGTTTTATATGCTTTCATGAATTTGGAATGATACTTTAATGTCTCTGCTTTGAATATGAGTGTTTTTTATGTCATGATATAATGGAATATTGAATTTAACGATTTGTTGGTTGCTTTTAATGTATGGAAACGGTTTTTAAATTATTGCATTGAATTTACGTCTGATTCTAAATAATAAAACGTGTTTTTTTTTTAAATACCGTTATCTATATGGTACTGTGAATATTATCAGGGTTGAGGTTTCTGAATAAGTGGGTTTGAGATTGAGTGTGGAGATACGGATGTGTGGTATATGCCCAAAGGGAATAGTTTTTTTGACATTATACCCCATGAATAGTACAGTTGGGCCACTCAATGCTGAGTCATCAATAACAATGGAGGGAGATGATTAAAATGTGGCATAGAGAATGTTCTCCTGTAATGCCAATAAATATAAAGATAAGGTCAAGAAGGTGGCTGTGCTGCACTATGCCAAACAACGCTCACCTGATGCCCTCTTGAAGCAGGAGGCTCACCTTCTGGGCAAAACATTTGTTTTTCTTGGAAGATATGGCCTTACTTGTGTATCTCATTGACTTTACCAATGATTTCAGAAAAGTAGCAATTTTGCTACAGAAGACTTTTCCAATCACGTCTCACAGGTACATACAGATACATTATCTTGTTAAATCCTCATCTCTGGACTCTGGGGAAGTCGCTTGCTGACATTTCTGAATGAATATAGCCTGCCTCCACTCATGAGAGAGACCATTCACGCACTGAGGGATTTAGTTGCAGACACACCCCAGGGGTTAAGGTGATTGGGAATGGGGGATTGAGGGACTTCAATGCTAATATGAACCATGGACACCTACCACTCCTGCCATCCGAAACCTTTCTACTCACTGACTGGGGCACCTCACTGGAAATAAGCAACGCCTCGAGAAGATGGCACCTAGATAACTTGTACTCAGTATGACTACAGTGTATCTCCCATGGACTATTTTTTCCTCACAGTCATTTATCTGACATGGGTCACTGGCTTCCACATTCTTCTTCGTGGTCTATCTGATCACTTTCACTAGAAGCAACCCTGGGTGAGTCACAAGGAGTATAACATCTTAATGCTTGGTGGGTCCTGGATGGAGACTTAACGACTTACCTGGGCAAAGAAATGAAGCGCTATTAGGAGCTGAATGAAGGGACTGATTTGAGCTGGGCTATGCTATAGTTGGCATATGAAGCAGTTATACGTGGGAAGGTCTGAGGTCCTTCAAGGTCAGAGAACAAGACAAGCGCTCCACCGTGATCTATGGTAAATCCTTGTAACTCGAGCATACGTTTGCCCTGTCCAAGGAGGATTCCCTGCACAAGAAACTTGAGGAGATAACACTTGAACTAAACAATCCAGTCCCCAACATGGCACGAAGGGCCTGGATAATGCCACAGAAACGCTTATAAAAATTAGGTGACAAAACTGGCACTCCTTTATTCATTGGTAAACCCTGACCTGGCAGCTAGAATAATCGTGGAAGTCAGGGACTTATCCAGGATATTGATCGTAGATGCATGCAGCTAATATGAGATTCTGAATATCCCAGTCCCTTTCCAGCCACGAATCTGTTTGCTTTCTGACTCAAGAATGCCATACTCAGAGCGCGAACTACTGGACTCCCGCTGACGGGATGGAGAGCAGGGAGGTCTTGACTGGAATGCAGGAAGGCACAACACCTGGCGCCAATTACTTCACCGCGGAGTTTTTCATGAGACAAGTTGCCTTCTTGAGCCCTCACCTCTTAGAATTATTCAACAGGTGAGTTCTCTTCCACAGGATCTCTGCGGGGACTCGATATTGGTCATGTTGAAACTTGGGCGACCCCTCAGACCTTTGATTTTCCTATAAACCCATTTAGCTGATTAATACTGAGACCAAAATCTTGGTGAAGGTCTTGGCAAACAAGATGATTACGGTTGTTGATTCTCTTGTCCACCTGGACCAGATTGGCTTCATTACAGGGCAGAATACGCATCATTGATAATGGCAGCCCCAACTGGCCTTGTCTTGTGTCGAAGAATTTACAGTTCCCTGCACACTAATACTGCTTAATTTTGAAAAATCCTTTAATTCCATTTAGATGGAAAAGACTATGGTAAGTCTTACATAGGATGAACTTCGAGCCAAAATTTGGGGTGTTTATTTGAATCATAAAAAGGAATCTCTAGGATCAGGTCTGTGTGACCGACATCTGATTTGACCCATTCCTAATTGAGAGAGGCACTATGTAAAGGTGCCACTCTCAACTTTAATTTTTGCTTTAGCAACTGAGCCTCATGCTGCTTGGGTATGAAAGGATGGTCTGGTGCAGGGCTTTCAACAGGAAGGAAACTGGAAGAGCACATGTAGCTTTACGAAGACAATATGTGCAGCTGCCTCTGTTATCTGCGGTGCACTCTACTCATCCTCTCCCCCTCCGAAGACACCACCAACTTCCACATCTGCATGATATCAACAACTGGATGAAAGACAACTGCCTGAAGCTCAACTTTGACGGTAAACATCCTTCACAACGCGGTCAAAACACTGCGGTGCCATTACGATGCGTCTTTTACAACGCAAGTCGTTACTACGACTTGCGCTGGAGGGCGCTCTAGACTAATGAATAGCAGATTTACTATTCCAACACCTTCCCTACTGTACGTAGGCTGGAGTTGGAATAGTAAATCTTACTATTCCTAAGTCCAGCACCCTACAGCGCAAGTCGTGGTAACGACTTGCGCTGTAAAAGATGCGTTGTGATGTACCGCGATCATTTTGATCGCGTTGTAACCTCATACTTCCACTTTGACAAGACAGAGGTTCTGATTTTCAGAAACAAAAGCTCCCCATGGGATGCATCCTGGTGGCCCTTAGAACTCGGACCTACTCCTACCCCCACTGACTACACTTTGAACCTAGGTATCATTCTGGACAACAAGCTAACCATGATGACTCAGGTCAACTCCATCTCCTCCTCCTTCATCTTCTTCATCCTCTGCATGCTTAATAAGATATTCAAATGGATACCCAAAGCTCAAGAAGAACCATCACCCAGGCTCTCAGCAGACTGGACTATGGCAAAGCACACTACGCAAGTATCACAGCTCACCTCCTCATCTGACTACAGGCCATACAGAACGTAACAGCCAGACTCGTCCTGGAACTCCCTAGACGAAGCCACATCACCCCCTACTTCAGGGAACTCCACTGGCTCCCTGTACAGAAAGGATCCCAGTTCACGCTCCTGACCCATGCATACAAGACCCTACACAACTGCGGACCCACCTACTGGAACCACAGCCTCAACGTCCGTCAGCCCACCAGACACCTCTACTCCATGTCCCTTTCTCTAACCCTCGCCCTGCATCTGATGCAGCAGATGCGGAGGTCGCTCCTTCTCCTACCTAGCAGTGATGGCATGGAAACAGCTGCCATTTCAACTAAGGACCTCCTCTATCTTACAAAAGTCCCTGAAGACATGGCTATCCTGCTTATCAACTGGACATTGCCAGCCCCTGGATACCCTCATGGGTGGCAACATGCGCTCTACAAGTCTACTGATTGATTGACTGTGTCAAGGCTGATTGAGATCCTAGACACCTAGGAGGGAGGACTCTGGCTTGTTAGTGAATTGGGGTAAGCCCATCATCCTCGCAGTGCAAGGTGGAGAACACTTGATCAGCTGTCCTACTGACCGTGCACACCCGCATTGTTGTGAACTATGCTATTGTAGAATGTAATGCATGTGTGATCATGAGAGTGATGATCTTTCCATCATGAGCATGGTCGCGTGTGCTGTTTTCTTTCAAACAGGTTGTGTTTGCCATGAGTCTCATGGCCATGTTCTTTCACCATGGTTTCCACATCCGCATGGCAGATGCGGTTGTGGTTTCATGGAGGTTCGATCGCAGCCGGAAGGCTCCAGCTTATTTTTAAGAAATCTTGGAAAACTTACCACTGAGTTTGCTTGAATTCTTCCCATTACATTTGGTGACAAGCAGCAGCAAGCAGGAGCTCGCCACACCTTCTCATATTTCCCAAACAAATACACATTTTCTACTCTTTTCATCATTCGGTGTCATCCCTGTGCTTCCTACAAGGATCAACTGTGCTGGAGCTTCGGATGACTAGCAGCACCACCGGAACCTGGCACAGCCTTCGTGAGTCTTCCTCTAATTCACTTTTCAAGTTGATATATGTACATGTCAAGTCAGACGTCACGTGGCAACTGTTTTGAATTGGTCAAGCTGATGCACTGTGTCATCTTGACATGGCGGGCATTTTAGTTTGGTCAACCTCACGCACAGCGTCATCTCAACGCGGCAGTGATTTTGAATTGGTAACCCTCATGTACAGCGTCATCCCGGCGGCCATTTTGAATGGAGTTTCAAGTACCAAATTATGGCGCCATCTTCGATTAGGAACCTTTTGTTGGGATGTTGTATTGTTTTAGCAGACATTTTGCTTTGGGAAAAATGACAATTGTTGAATTTCAACTTTTAAAGCAAAATTTTCATCAGAAATTCTTGGACATATTTATTTTCAAACATAAAAGAAATAAAAAGAAATGTAATAAAATAAAACAAAATAAAAACAGTTTGGATCATGTCCAATCTTCAACAGTTTGTTCAGATTCATCCTTTTCTGCAGAATCCTGGCAATCCTACCCAGCCGTGGGATAAATGGCACAATTGTTTTGAAAATGTTCTTGTTGCCATTGATGCAGACAAATTCAACGCAAAAAGGAAAAAAACGCTTTTATACTGCAATCTGGGTATTGAAGGACAAGAGGTTTTCAACAATCTTCCTTCAATATCTTCAGTAGGGCAAGGTGAAGGCTGGAACGAATACCTAGAAGCTATAACTAGACTAAAGAACAAGTTTTCAGAACAGCCAAGCATTTTATTGGAAAGGTTCAATTTCAACAAAAGAAAACAATTGATGAATGAGTCGGTGAAAGAATACATCTTGGCGCTTAGGACCTAATGACAAAATGCAATTATGTTTTATCTGCTAAAATTTTGATCAGAGATCAGTTTGTATTTGGGTGCAACTCAAAAAAGATACAAGAACTTCTACTTTCTTATAGAGATCCAGCGCATTAGGAAGTGATCAACATGCTGAAAGCAATTGAACGCTCCATTTTCTCAACTAAATGTACTTCTTCTGATATTGTTTCTCAACCTATTAGCACTGTTCATGTTCCTGAATCCATTAACGCTTTATCTTTCAGATCTAAAACTTATAAGACAATGGGCAAAAAAACTAATTTTTGTTACAGGTGTGGATCTAAAAATCACTTGAGTAATAATCCTCTTTGTCCTGCAACCGGTAAAAAATGCACCAAATGCCATTCGATGGATCATTTTGCTGGGGTGTACAGAAGTTCTGCGAATGTCACCAGGGTTGGCTCTGTTGATATTTTATCAATTTCTGAGGAATACTCACAGGATTTATCTAGACTAGTACTCACCCTTGAAGTTTGGTATGATCTGTGATGTGTACATTAGTGACATAAAACTAGATATGATGGCGGACTAAGGTGTTCCCATCATGATAATTTCAGACACATTGGACTATCAAGTTTGGTCAGCTTCTAAACCATTAGATACAACTGATGTATTTCCAAAAGCTTAGGGAGAGAAGGACATTGATATGGTTGGCTTCTTTATGGGGAGAAAAAAGGGAAATTAATTTAGGGGTGGCGAGATTTGTCAAATTGAGGCTGATGTTAGTTTCTGGTTCACCCAATCCTGTCACGGTGTGTGATATCAACTTAGTACCACCCAAGATTCTAAAAGTGATATTCTTGCCGAAATAGTAAAAGAGATTTTTCAGAGGTATTTTCTAATAGAATAGGCATGATCGATAAATTTGAACATAAAATTAAGTTTAAAAAGAACGCTGTGCCTGTCTCTCACAAACTTAGATCTGGTCCCCCATCTGTTAAATCTGATCTTAAAACTTTTCTGGACACCCTGAAGAGAGATAAGGTAATCACCCAGACAGCCTCATCTGAATGGGTCAGTCCCATTGTTATAGTTCGGAAAAAGGATAATAGTATCAGACTATGTGCCGACTTATGCAATTTAAACAAGAATATTGTTATTGATTGTCATCCCAAGCCTAAGATTAGTGACTTACTCTCAAACATTATTGGAGTCATTTTTTTTCGCTGTTGGACCTTCGTTCTGCCTATCACCAGATCCCACTCGCTTCAAAATCTCAAGATCTCACAACATTTCAATATAAATTCTTGAGACTTCCCTTTGGCCTGGCTTCTGCAGCGAGTGTGTTCTAGAAATTCATGGATACCATATTATCTGGAATCCCGTGAACCCAGGAGTATCAGGACGATGTCTTTATTTTTTCTAACACAAGAGAAGAGCACAAGTCAATGTTGTCAAAAGTTCTAGAAGTATTTAGAAAAGTGGGAATAACCCTCAAACCTGACAAATGGAAAATGTGCAAAACAGAACTAGACTATCTTAGTCATTGTGTTTCTGATACAGGAATACATCCCAAGTTTCTTCAGTAAAGGCTTTTCAAGATGTTCCACTTCCCAAAGACAGAGATTCCCTCAGATCTTTCTTGGGATTGAGTGGATATTATTCCAAATGATTTCAAGATTATTCCATCATTGTTCAACCACTCAGAAATCTGTTAAAAAAATTCATTTTATCTGGGATGATGTTGCTGCGCATGCCTTTAGTACTGTGAAAAATGTCATCACAAATGCTCCAGCGTTGTCAGCATTCAAGCAGGGTGCAAGATGTTTGGTGACTGTAGATGCCAGTCAAAAGGGCATAGGAGCTGTACTCTCACAGTCTTGCAATAATAATGAACACACTGTGGCTTTTGCTTCAAGGCTCTTTACTGACCACAAACCACTTATTCATCTTCTCAACGGTGATGATCTGGTAAAGCTTCCTCTAGATTAGTAAGGGTATTGTCTCTTTTACATGAATATAACTTAAGATTGAATTCATTCTAGGAAGCAGGAATTCTAGAGCTGACTTCTTGTCAAGAATGCCTATTCAACATGATTGTACAGGTGATGAACATGAGGAAGTAGAGTCAGTTGTGGCCTCTTCTGAGTGAACATAGCTTGGTTTCTCATGATGAGTGGGTAACTGCTGCCAGAGAAGACAATAATTTGACTCAAGTTATGAGGTTTATTACTCAAGGGTGGCACAAAGAGAGGTGTTTTCCTTCTCCTATGAGACATTTTTCTCAAGTGAACTTTCTAATGTGAATGGCTTACTGTTTTGCAATGTCTTAGTCGTTCCCCCGATGTCAATCAGGTCCAAACTATTCCAAGCAGCTCACTCTGGTCATATAGGAGTTGGAGCCAACTCCCAAAAATTTAAACAGTATTTTTGGTGGCCCTCAATGGATTCTCAAGTTTTTGCATGGATTTCCTCCTGCAGTACATGCCTATTGTCAGAAAAACATTGGCTCACTCGCAAAACCCTGTTACATACAGTACCATTGTCAGAAGACCCTTGGTCCAAAGTGGCCCTTGATTTTTCTGGTCCATTTCATTTGTCATCATCTGATTTAAAAAAATTGATAGTGTTGATTATTTTTCAAAATGGATTTTCTTTGATTTTGTTCCCAATGTAAACACTGCCTCAGTGATCAAATATTTGAGCAACATTTTTAATTCCTAAGGGCCTCCAAGGGAGCTTGTAACTGACAATGGTACACACTTGGCCTCTACACAAATGAAAGATGAGGGGCCAGATGTATGTAAATACCAATCAGTGGGCCTGGTAGAAAGACTCAATGCAACATTGAAGTTAAAACTAGCCAAAATAGTTGCCACGACTGGGTTGAAATGGCCCGACGCCCTCCCATTTGCCTTGCTATCAATGCTCTCCACCCCAACTAAACAAAGACTGACATCGTATGAGGTGGTCTTCGGCAGACCTATGAGCATTTGGGTGCCGCCAAAACCAACCTCCATTAACAATGTCCTGAACATATTAATGTCAGATTATTTGTATAAATTGACAAATGAGCTAACGATTATCCACCAACAGGTGCAGCAAGCCTTACCAGACGCATCCAGGGGCCCAGGACACGAGAAAAGGCCTGGTGACTACGTCCTCGTCAGAAATTTCCAGAGGACGAAGAGTCTGGAGCCCAGGTGGACGGGCCCCTGGCAAGTCTTGGTCACCACCCGAACTGCCCTTCGAGTGGAAGGAAAACGAAATTGGCTGCACGCACACCATTGCAAAAGAGTCCCTCCAATGCTGGCGACCTGTGAAGAAGTGGAGGTGCAAGAGGAAGTACTGGCAAAAGACCGACCTGCTCTGAATTTCTACCCGCAAGAAGAGACACTTGAACTGACAGAGTTTCCCGACCCCACGGTGCCATCTAAGAAAGGGTACAACCTAAGATCGACGAAAGGAGGGTGCTCCAACGACCAGGCCACTAACTGAGTCAAGGTCTCAGATCGGTAGCGCAATCAACCAACGCTACCCAGAAAAGCACTAGACAAAAAGTCTGTGGCCCTGTCCGTCATTGAGCCCCTCGAAGATGATGGAAGAAACTGAGCACCTGAAGAGCAACCGAAAAGACACCAAGACTGCCAACCTGCATAGCACAAAGACAATTGCACTTGTAGCAGCTTTCTCACCTGTCTCCTGCTAATGATCACTTTCTGGATCATTGAAGAGAATGCTCCTGCATACAAAACAATGTCACCCACCATATAACCAACGGCCAAGAAAGAACACTATCTGGTATCACTGTCATCACATCTCCGAGAACGACGCAAAGAGTTCTGGAATAATTCTTTCGTGCAGATGCTGCACCAGCACAATCTTGCCGCAAATACCACCAACTGTTGGGTCTGTGGGTTGCTACCACATGCCACTGAACACTCCATCCCTTTCATCCCTTCACCCTTTTCTGTTCACAGATCTTGCCTTGCCTGGATGATGCTCCTACAAGAAAGTTACAGAGAGAATGCCACTTCAGATGGGACAATCGCTCAGTTCGACAGCGAGTTCTGGTAAAACAAAACAGGAAGAACAGCCGCTCCCTTTTTCCCTCACACCTCCAATGCGACATTCCCAATGAATGTCCCCTCCAAAGAACGAGTAGAAATACAGGTGTTCAATAATCCTGTCAGACCCACATTTTCCTACCTGAAGAAAAGAACTGCTGCAACACTGACTGTGGCCCTATCTGTGGTGAACGTCTCCGGCCTTGTATGCATCGAAGACCGTGGGACTAAGAATGTGGGTCACAGCACTTGTAACATTCTAAGGCAGAGGTCTTCAATCTGTGGGGCGCGACCCCCAGGGGGGTCGTGGAGTCCTTGGAGGGGGGTCGCAGATTCTGTCAGGGCATGCAATTCCTGGTGTTGGGCTGATCGAGGGGGCTCATGGCGGAGGCCTAATTCACACCGAGGTGTGAAAAACATCAACGCCTCATTAACAAGTAGAAGGTCTTTTAAAGACATGTCAAGTACTCTGGTGTGGCTGTGTGTGTGTGTCCCTGAAACGGTTTCAGCCAGGCTCACACACACGAGCTGGGGGACGGGGGAGGGTGGGGGGGGGGCGGAAGTGGGTGGGGGTGGGGTCTGGGGGAGCAGGCTGTAGTGTAGCCCTTTGAGTATAATGGATGTTGCGCGCCTGGAGCTGTGGGTCCCGTGGCACGTCCCCCCTCCCGCCTCCAGCAGGGAGGCACAGAGATGCCCTTCCAAGGAAAGAAGGAAGACAAAGCTGAGATACTGCCCCCCCCCCCCATGAGAGAGGCACAGAAAAGGTGAGTGGATGAATGATGGGTGGATGGATGGATGTAAGGATGAAGGATGGATGGATATGTGAAACGGTGGGTGGATGAATGATGGGTGGATGGATGGATGAAAGGGTGGATGGATGGAAGGATGAAAGGGTGGATGGATGGATGAAAGGGTGGATGGATGAAAGGATGGAAGGGTAGATGAATGAAGGATGTATGGATGGATAAAAGGTTGCATGGCTGAATGATGGATGGATGGATGTGTAAAAAGATGGGTGGATGAATGATGGGTGAATGGATGGACGAAAGGGTGGATGGATGAAGGATGGATGTATGGATGGAAGGATGAAAGGGTGAATGGGTGAAGGATAGAGGGATGAAGGATAGATGCATGGATGTAAGGATGAAAGGGTGGATGGATGAAGGATGGATGAATGGATGAAAGGGTAGATGGATGGAAGGATGAAAGGGTGGACGGATGAAGGATGGATGAAAGGGTGGATGGATGGATAAAAGGTTGTATGGATGAATGATGCATGGATGGATGTGTGAAAAGGTGGGGGATGAATGATGGGTGGATGGATGAAAGGGTGGACGGCTAAAGGATGGGTGGGTGAAGGATGGATGTTTGGATGGATAAAAGGTTGTATGGATGAATGATGCATGGATGGATGTGTGAAAAGGTGGGGGGATAAATGATGGGTGGATGGATGGATGAAAGGGTGGGTGGATGGATGGATGAAAGGGTGGATGATGAAGGATAGATGTATGGATGGGAGGATGAAAGGGTGGATGGATGTATGGATGGATAAAAGGTTGCATGGATGAATGATGTATGGATGTGTGAAAAGGTGGGTGGATGAATGATGGGTGGATGGATGGAAGGGTGCATGGGTAAAGGATGGATGTATGGATGGAAGGATGCAAAGGTGGACGGATGAAGGATGGATGGATGGATGGAAGAAAGAGTGGATGGATGTATGGATGGATAAAAGATTGCATGGATGAATGATGCATGGATGGATGTGTGAAAAGGTGGGGAGTGAATGATGGGTGGATGGCTGGATGAAAGGGTGGGTGGATGGATGTATGGATGAAAGGGTGTATGGAGGAAGGATGGATGTATGGATGGAAAGATGAAAGGGTGGATGTATGTATGTTTGGATAACAGGTTGCATGGATGAATGATGGATGGATGTGTGAAAAGGTGGGTGGAGAATGATGGGTGGATGGATGGAAGGGTGGATGGGTGAAGGATAGATGTATGGATGGAAGGATGAAAGGGTGGATGGGTGAAGGATAGATGTATGGATGGAAGGATGAAAGGGTGGATGAATGGATGAAATGGCGGATGCATGGAAGGATGAAAGGGTGGACGGATCAAGGATGAATGGATGGATGAAATGGTGGATGGATGTATGGATGGATAAAAGGATGCATGGATGAATGATGGATGGATGTGTGAAAAGGTGGGTGGATGAATGATGGATGGAAGGGTGGATGGGTAAAGGATGGATGTATGGATGGAAGGATGAAAGGGTGGATCGTTGAAGGATGGATGTAGGGATGGAAGAATGGATGGAAGGATGAAAGGAAGGATGGATGTGTGAAAGTGTGGGTGGATGAATGATGGATGGATGTGATGAGGTCTAACAGGCGCATTTATGGTTGTCAAAAGTTGATGATGAGGAGAACCAGATTCTAGAAACTTTTGTCGGAAGGGGGTCCTTACGCCTAAAAAGTTTTTACAAGGGGTCTCGGCATCAAAAAGTTTGAAGACCTCTGTTCTAAGGACTTTGAACACTGCCAACCCCCCAGCATTTGTTGCATCACCCAATATGTACGTTGTCTGTGGAACCAAAGCCTACACCTGGCTCCGCAGAAACTGGGGGGGCACGTGCTACATCGCCTTTGTTTTGCCACCAACCTACACAGCCCCTGCAGAGCATCATCGAGAAAAGCGTTCTAAAGACACTGATCAAGCAGACTCTGCTGCATCACAGTTCTTCGACGCAGCAAAAGGACTTGTCCCGCTATGGGGTCCGATGGCAAACAGCCGAGCCATCAGACATCTGTCTCAAGCGGTAGAAACTTCCCCAGAACGTCACAGCTGGCATCCTCACCAACAACACTGCCGAGCTTCAAAAGGTCCGTCTGGTGGCCCTACAAAACCGCGTGGTACTAGCGGACCGTGGAGGAGCATGTTGCATCATCGGTGCCAGTTGCTGCAACTACATCCCTGATAGTTCACCTTCTGGCTATGAAGCAATCGAATATCTCCACAGACTGTCTTCAGAAATTCATCAAGGGTCAGAGACTTGGACAATTGGAAGTTGGCTTTGGGGCATCTTGAAGGACTGGGGTTGGAAAATATCAATGGTTCTCTTGGTCCCAGTATTGGTAATATGTGGTTGTTGTTTGGGTGTACACTGTATACCACCTTTGTGTTCTGTTTGCATAAGTACCTTGCACCCTAAGACTATGGACACTCAGCTAACAAAAATTAGGGTAATATATGAGCAAGAGATACAGGACATTATGGAGATCGAAATAGACTGACAAGCTGGCTAGTCATGTTCAAAGGGGCGACTGTTAAAGCCAAACGACAATCGTGAACACTACCTGCGCCATCTTGTCTGCTGGAAGTTCCTCCACACATATAAACTACAGTCATTCTGACCGACCGCAGGCATTTTGTATTCTGTAGGTCACCTTTGTTTCACACTGCCCTCACTAGCATCCATCTGACCAAACCTGGTATATGTACTGGGGCCATTACTAACAAGCATGCCTGACTGATGGTATCTTCAAAGAGACATTCTATTGCCACAACAAACCTTAGCACCCTTTGGCTAAATCACCAACTCTTCCTGGCCTCGATAACTAATGAACTTTTGCATTCTTCTCCCCTCCCCACTTGTGTACTAAACCAAAGATTTCGGATACCGAGAGGACCCGTGCAAACATGGTTTATTGCACCCAAAAGAATCCGGTGATAGCCCAGATAAGCTGGACCCATCTTGTCTGTTCAGTGGGGGTTAGGCCCGCAATTCGATTGCCAATATCCCCCAATTTTTGCTCCACTCCTACTCCCTCCCTCGCGCAGTCCCCATTCCTGACATCAGGACCATCATTTCACAACAGGGGAAGGTTGAGCCGAACTCTTTCACTCCACACATGGGCTATAATCTTAGTAAGGTGACCATTCAACTTCCCCCAGCGGCAGCACCCTATGATTTTGTTATGGCCAATGTTCCTACTCTAAAAAACTTGATAACAGAGAGCTATCTGCAATTGGAAAATAAAGTTCTGCACTGGCTGACTAACAGGATTAAGATTGACCATCTCTCGCTAGAGATATAACCATGGTGAGGAGATTGGATTGGTTGGGTCGTCATCCTCCTAAATCTTAAATGGGGACTGGGTGGTAATCAATTTTACAAATAACTGGCAGGCCGGTGTTTTTATAGATTACTTTAGGTGTAGTACTGGGCAAGCTACAAATATTCTACTGCTCCCCTAGGGTTATCGTCTCCACTAAGCATGAGCGGGAAATCCGTTACGCTCGCGGATTTTGCGGATTTTTGGGAAATCCGCAATCCGCGAATTTTGCGGATTTCCCGCAAAATCCGCAAAAAAAAATCCGCGAGCGTAACGGGTTCAAAAGTTGAACCCCCACTCATGCAACTATTTTACAATGGCGCCAGCAAGCTGCCAGCGCCGTTGTAAAATAGTTACAAAGTTAGCTTGCACAGGAACCACTAGATAAAACGAAGCAGGTGCTGCTTTATTTTATCTAAGTGCTTCCTGTGCAAGCTAACTTTGTAACTATTTTACAACGGCGCTGGCAGCTTGCTGGCGCAATTGTAAAATAGTTACAGGCACAGCCTCACACAGGTCACTCAAGGGACCCCTGCGCCCTTCAGGGCGATTGCATAGTAACACACGGAACAGGTGTGCCTCTTCCCAAATCTACTGTGGAAAATCAGCTGTGATGCTGGGTAGAGGCCTTTGCATCCTTGACTTTCATGAGCGCAATCCCCGTGCTGTTCCTGTGGCCAGGAGCTTCTTTCTCTTCAAATAATTGTGTTCGCACAGGTTGCTGCAAGTTCGCACGCGTTTTGTACAATTTCGCAATTTGCAAAATTGTACAAAACCCTCGCGAACTTGCAGAAACCTGTGCGAACATAAAAAAAAAAAATCGCGAGAATTCGCGGATTTTGCGGACTGCGAGTTCGCAAATCCGCAAAATTCGCGAACGCGAGATTCGCAAAATTCGCTCATGCTTAGTCTCCACTGCCTTGCCTCCTCTGGCCCACAACCTTGTTTTAAGTAATCTAGATAGCCACGACTGACTTAGTGTTGAATTGTCTGGCCCATTGCTCCCTACTGCCCAAGTTTTGTCTGAAACCTTCATCACAGATTCAACCATACTCAAGATTTTGAGTTGGAATACAGCTGGCACTAGAGGGAAGTTAGGGGACAAGGAGTGGACTGACTTTTTACGCTTGAACATCATTATAAGTCTTCAAGAGAAATCGCTCATGGAGGGCGCCCTCGTCTTAGATGGCTTTGCTTCGTTTGTGTCTTCTGCCCTGCCCTTATTACATGGTAGAGCCAAATTGACTTTAAGGTAGTGATGCATTCCTTGAGAGACCACAACCCTTTGCTTGCTTCATTTAGATGGTTTGTGTCCGAGGCTAGGCCTGACTTGCTTTTTCTGGAACCGGTTCTTTTAGAAGCACAAAGACGAAGGCTTAAGTGGGCAAAGGTGGTCCCAGCGAATTTCCATCTTTCTGTATTTAACACCTGCTATCAGGATTTCTGCACTTGTTTAGACATGGGGGCCTCTGATTCAAATAGAATGACTGCTTGTGCCAACATAGCTGGCCACATAAAGTCTGCCCTCACTGCTCCTCGAGTCTCCCATCCACTGCCTCCCAGGAGATAGTTTGATAAGGCATGCATTAAGACTCATAAAGTACTCATAGCTGCCCTGCACAGGCTTCCTCATGAAAGGGAGGAAGTCAGGAGGCATAGAAACTGTTATTGTGTGGCCCGTGATGAGAGGAAGAAATTGTTCAAGAGTGAACTCTGGGACAAGTTGTTGTGGGGCTGTGCTCTGCACGACTCTGCTGAGGTTTGGAAGGTAGTGAATAATCCGATTTTCGCTTCCAACCAAGCAAATGCTCAGGTCCTGACCATTCCCCCCTCCCCCAGGCATGGCAATATCATTTTGGGTTGATCCACGAACTGGAATATAGTGATGATTCTCCACCAGTTGTGAGTTTTCACAGAGTCTTTGGCTACAATAGGAGGTGAGAGCTGGGATCTGAGCCCGCTAACATCCTGGGTGATTTATTTTAATCAGAGTTGGATCTGTGGGCTCTTTTCCTTACACAGCATTTGTGGCTGCCAGAGGGAGGCTCCCCCCAGCTGGAAACGTTCAGTCATGGTTACAGGGCTGACCCAGCTTGTTATCGCCCAATATTGCTGGTGGAGTGCGAAGGCCATGGTTTTGGGTAGGGTCCTGCAGGTCCGCTTGTGTACGTGGGCATCCAATAAGAACATCCTCTCTCAAGCCCAGGGCAGGATTAGGTATGGTCGGACACCGTGGCTCAGATGCTATACCTTTTTATGTTGACCGCTAAATACACCAGAGCGAGAGAGGGGCGGTTCATTTGGCCTTCATGGACCTAAGCTCGGCCTTTGACCGAGTCTACAGAGCTAAGCTCTGAGCAGCGCTTGGGTCCATGTGGGTCAAATCAGCTCTGCTTTCTTTCTTACGGGCTCTCTGATACAGAGGGTGAATGTACATTGCCCCTGGAGTTGAAGAGAGGGGTGTGCCAAGGCTTTATCTTGGTCTCCTTTCTCTTCACGCTTTACATCAACAGGCTTGACACGGCCCTGCAGGATCCACAAGTAGATGTCCCGACAGAAGGTGCTCATCGCCTGCCTGTTCTTTTATATGCCGATGACGCTGTCAATATGTCTTGAATGGCTAAGTGCCTAAAGTGGTTGCTAGATCTTTTCACCACCTACATGGATGGGCTTGATCTTACTAGCAACTACCTTAAATTTCAAGTTATGGTGGTGGGCCCTAGGCACACCAGATCCAAAAGATATGTGGTCAAGTTTCACCCCATTTTTAGGGTGGAGCATTTTCCGTATCTAGGGATCCTTTTGTATTTCAGATTTTCTTGGCAATCCCTGTTGAAGAAAAATACCATGAGGTTTAAAGCAGAAATTAATGGGGTTGGTCTTTTGGCAAGGCGAATGGGTCATACTAACGCAGAGGCAATTCTTAAAGTTTTTAAGGCTAGTGTGTCTCACTGGCGAGTTATGGCTGTGAAATCTGGAGCTACGTGTTCTACCCTCAACTTTAGGTCACAGAAAATGCTTTTTTGAGATGTCTTCTCAAAGTACCAGTGAGCACCCCCTCCTAGATGCTTCACGAGGAAGTGGGATCGGGGTACATTGCTGATTTGATCGCCCTGCACCCTCTAACTTTGGTTGTGAGTTTGGTTGAAGGAGGATTTGTTTCCCAACAGGATTATTATTCGCGACTGTATGGCTTTGGATGGTATGCTGAGCCTTCCATTGTTAGCTTACATTAAGCGTACTTTTAATCACGGGGCCGACTTGAGTTGTTTACTGACCCTGAAGGTACAGTTAGGAGGGACATTCTATGGCTTAGGCAGGCATTCTATGAAAGAGCGACTGTGGAAAGGGAGGCCGTGGCTCTCACTAAACGCTCTATGTGTTATTTAATTCCTGTACTTGAAATAGAGCCCCATTTGTTGCTAAAGATGTCTAATTATCATTGAAGGCTTTTGACATATGTCAGGTGTAACATGTTGGATCAACTTCTGCTACCAAAGGCGTCCCGGCGCAAAGTCTCAGGTCTTCTGCTTTGCGACTGTGATGATGTTTCTCTACCTGGTCCCTCCACATTGTCATGTTATGCCCTAGATTCAACCATCTGCGATTTATATTTATAGGCCCACTCGTCCTGCCTATGAATTTTAATCAAGTTAGGCCGGCTTATCTCTTTCTGCAAAAGTTAAAATCACCTACCATCTGGTTTTATCTCAATCGTTTTTTATTTGGGGTTATTAAAGGGAGTAGATTTCTATAATCTGGTTTCCTATGTTAAATCTGTGAGTTTTTTCCGTATCTAGTTTTTAAGCTGTGATCTTTTTAGGATGTCTTTTGATGCTTCAAGTTCTCCTTTATTTTATTAATTTATTATTTGTAATGGAGATAAGGCAGAGCTAATGATTTTTAAGTTATGTATTTTATGCATTTTACATGTGCACTTTTGTGATTTTCAAGCAAAGTCGAATAAAGTTTTATTACTTACTTACTTACACATCCCAAGTCTCTGCCTACACCTACCAGGATTGTATCCAATTGTTGGAGCAGGCATTGCGTTGTACTGGCTGGAAGATTAACAAATGCGTGAAACGCCCTTGTGGAGGAGCGTATGGATGTTGTTTGTAGTCCAGTTAGAAGGATTCTGCTCGTAGAACCTCACAGGTACCTACCTTCAAATTGGGTGCTGAGAAACGCCTGGGTCATACAAAATCTTTTACAGCTACCATGGCGTAGTCTAACCTCCATTGATCCCAATTTTACAGATACTTCCAGTTGCAACTTGGCCTATACCATTAGAAGTCAGAGTTGCCTGACCTTTGAGACTATCGCACCCCCTTGAGGCTAAAACAGAAACTGGGCATGTGGGAAATCTTTCAAATCTACCGCTACCAGATAATGAAAACCCTTGACAAATTCACCATCTTGTGAGCCTTCTGGGAATAGGATTTGGGTGTCTTGGAGAATGCAGAATGGATTGGACAGGCTTGCAATCCCCCCCTTGCCATTGACTTATTCAATTTCAAATTGAACATACATGCTACTACTCCAACACAATTGTGGAAAGTGATCGGATCTCACACTCCGGCCTGCCAAAGATATTTGGATCTGCCGGGCATCCTATTGCGCTTTCCCCAAAACATTTTTGGAGGAATGTGAAAGCAAAGGTTATGCACAGACTTTCTTAGGTTTGGGTGGCCTACTGTCCGAGAGGGACATCGCCTGCAACTGGCGATCCAAAAAGACCAAACTGTTTGCAGACTCGTTAAAGGGGATGGACTGTTGCACTTATAATAATTGTATTATATAGCACTTACTATCCCTGACGAAGCATTGAAGCACTCTATAGCGAGTAGCATGCTACTCTGGAATCCAAGGTTAGTGGTTAATCCAGTGGTTACTGCAATTAGTCACTCAAGAGAAAATTGCATGCATTTACTCCAGTTACTTTGTGATAGAATATATTAATGCTGGATAGGTGTGGTCCTTAGTGGGGTCTATGCAGTTTCAGTTGATGATTGGGGCAATAGGCTAGTGGAGATTAGGTAATTTTAGAAATGAGGCATCAGTCAATTGCAGAATTACAATAAGAGATATTCAGACATACAGGCATGAGAATGAGAGGAGCCTATATTCATAAATAGGAGGCATGCAGAGGATGGAGGGTAAGAAGAGGGTCACTCTGAAAAAAAGGAGCGGAATCAAGTGGAAGCAAGTCAAGGTAAATTTTTCATGCAGGATTTGAGGAGCATAGTGCGATAAGGCTCTCCGAGATAGCAAGCAATCGGAGGATGTAAGTTGTAAAAAAAAACATTATTCATAGTGCACCATGTCACCATGTCAGACAGCTTAAATGCAATGTCTAAACAACGTTTAAACATTAAGAGCCCTAGCCTGTTGTGTGCCAAGCCTAGGACATCCCTTTTAAATGTAGTCTGGAGTATCCTAACCTTGGTACAGGGTCTGTATGCCGCAAAAGGGGAGTTGGCGCCAAAAAAAAGAAAAGGTCTCATTTAAAGATCTTCACTCACTCAGTAAAAAATTGTTACTTGGCATCACCCACTCAGTAAAAATGAGTTTGTTGGCACTGGCTGAGAGCGTAATGCCAATGCTTTGTCAGATTTATACCCTGTCACCTAATTCCCTCGAAGTCTATATTGTGTGTGTTTGTGTGAGTGGCCATGGTAGTATATGCAGTGCATTTATAAGCAAAGCAGAGTGTTGGAGGCTTGTGGGTTCTATTCTGAAATCCCCTGGCCTCTTCCTGTGCACAAGATGGGGTGATGTTGTTTTCCCAGACAGTGAAAGTGTATCAGGAGAGACGCAGGAGGACAATACCTAGACAGTTAAGTGAGGACAAAGGAGACAAGGCTCCTCTAGAAATTAGATATTTTTGCTAAGAGGGGCTCCTGGCTACTCTTTCTGTAGCACTGCCACTTGGTAGATGGTGGGGGTGAAGGGAGCTGCAGTTTCTGTTATTCAGAGTGAGAAGGGTTGTTTAGGGGAAAAAAACCCTTTTTTTGTCTCCTTCCTGGTCACCGTCTTGGTGGCTGTTCGTAGCCAAGTGCAGGTACTTCACAGTTCTTTGTGTGACTCTGTTGTGGCTGCTCCAGGCTGGAGACTACTATCCTGCTGTGAGGAGTGTCATCCCGCACAAAGGCTGTGTCTGCAGAACACAGTAGAGGCAACTGAAACAAAAGCCACCCCAAACAAGTTCTCCTGCCTGTAGATTTCTGTGGAAAAAACAACACATTCAACAACTCTGGTTTTTTGGCTGTGGTCTGTGAGGATGTTTTGCATTCACTTCTGTCCTGTGAGTGTAGTTTGCGACAGCAACTTCTCTGTATCAAGCAATACATTTTCTAAAATTGTTTGAGCTTTTATAGAAATACATCCTGTACTTTAAATGGGCCAGTACGTTCCGGTACGGAGTACCGGCACCATTTTATTTTGACAGGGAGATTACCGGCACTTCTCAAGAGAGACATAATACTTTTAATTGGAGAGTACCAGCACTTCTCAGAAACAAGCAGGTTCTCTGGTACAGAGTACCTGCACTTCTATTTTCCCATTTCAAGCACTGAATACATCAGAAGTACCACTTCAACCTACCATAAAGCAACAAACAATAAAAAACGAAGGAAATTCCTGCTAACCCTCAACTTCCTTTACCCCTCTGCACAAACTGATGTGTATTGGAAATCTATGGACTTCAAATGGCTATATATCGATGGGAGGAATCAGAAAAGGTTCAGCAGCAAACGAGAGGTCAGAGTGCGCGGATTGCCTCTGCAGTCACCTAGTCGGACATGCCACAGCCAGTCCACAGAAGACCCTACTTGTGGTATACATGAAGTAAAGAGTGTGCAGAATGGGATTAAATAAAGCGTGTGGGGAAATGTGTGTGTGTGTGATGGGGAACATTTATTTCTGTTTTTCTAAAACTTATCCCAATAATGCCCTGCAGGTAAAAATATACAAATGCACTTGAAATGCAAAGCTCACAAACACATACTAAATGCTGTCTAGACCAGCGGGCTACAGACCTTTCGTGAAATGACCTAATAGGGAAAGGAATCTCTTTCTCCTAGTCAACAAGGAGAACAAATACATGGTTCATCTTTCTTTTCCCTTTTTATTGCCCTTTCTATTTTAGTGTTGAGAGTGTTTGTTCATTATGCGTTTTTGCATTTACGTTTTAGCTCACTTGCTTCAAGGTGTCCTCTTTATTGCATAATGCACATTTTGTAAGAGATTAACATTCTGGAGCTCTTTCTTAGTCCCACCTCGGGGAGGGGGATTTAAATCTTTGTACATTGGGAAGACTCATTCACCATATTTGATGTATGCTGAAGAATTGTTTAATAAAAAAGAGTTTGTAAAAAAAAGAGATTTGGGAGCTTGAAATAGTTTATGTACATATTGTATAGCACAAACCTAGTTCTGAGGAGCTACAGAGGGATTCACAAAAAGGCATATTGATGTAGCAAGTTTTTATATCAAGATTTTTTTTATTGAAAATTTTAAAGAAATAATACAAATACAGTACAGTAGTGATGCGGGGACACATACAGAATGGTTATTGGGTCTCACGAATGATAGGCGACGCTTTGTTTGTTGCTGATACTGGTAAGTGTCGTTTCTGTAGGCCCCAAGAACGAAGAGGAGAAGAGAAGAAAGTCAAGAGTGTGGGGGGGGAGGGGGGGGCGGTTTGAAACAAGAAATGGTATTCACAGACAAGAGTTTTTGAGAGACCATGTGCTGGAGTGTAAGTGGGTAAGGGTAACTAACTATACATACAACACACACGCGGGTCCCTGTAAAATATCAGGCTCTCAGCGAAATCATGTCACATTTCGACAAAAATGCCTCGTGTGCAGTCTATACCGCGATGCACTTAGTGCTTAAAACACAGCGCCAAAGACAGAAAAAATCTCTATGGGCAATGTTTGCACTGGTGTACCCATTCTGTACAGAGGTCGCAATAATGAGCCATGTGCCGCACTAATATTACATTAAAGCAGGGGCATTGCGTTCGGTTGAAGCGGAGGAGCGTCGCCCCACTTAAAAAAATCCCCCCCAACCCCTGAACGATAAAATGGTAATTTATTACCATTTTAATTTACTTCCCCGTCCCGAGCAGAGCGTCAGGACGGGGCAGGGCCACAGCTGAGTGACAATAGCATGCCACTCGGCAGGGAGGAGGGTGGGCTATTAAAGCTTTGTTTAAAGTGCGCATGTCTTTTTTGCACATGCGTGCCCCCCCAACCGTAGATGCCAGCCACCACTGATTAAAGCCCAATATACTCTAGTGCTGAGCCTCCATGAATCTACCAGACGCCGCCCTAATCATCCCTATCTTCTGGCTGTTCTCTCTTACAACAGCCACACATGAATTCCCCACATATCCCCCATCCTGTAATCAACAGCAGGTGGCAGTGGTGTAACCCAAATCATGGGGCCCCCCTGAAGAACGTGATGAGGGGCTCCCAGTCTCCCACAGCTATTCCTAATATTGACTCTTTTCAGCAGTTATATAATGGTAGTCACAGAGATCCCTCCCTTCTTAATGTCCATTAACTCAATGCTTGCAGCAGCTCGACCACAGCCTCCACTGTGCTCTGGGGCTTTACCTTGAAAAAGTTATATACTAGGCTAGGTGGGAACATTTTGGTCTGGATGTACCATGACTTTGCCAATACTCCAATGTGCTTATTGTTGTATGGTTGCATCAATGGCCCAGTGATGCCACTTTTGCTTGAGTGCATTTGTAAATAATCCATTCATCGATTGTTTGGTTTGTAATAAAATCAATAAAAAGAGCTTATTACAAAAAGGATATTAACTGTCATAATAAGTTTAAATAAGCCATAATTGTCCTGTATCGAAAAAATGAAATCCCCAAAATATATATATATCTATATATATATTACCTACTGGCGGTCGCCAGTAGGTATATATAGTTAGGATTTTTTCTCTATGGGATTTTTGAAAATTCTATGTCTAATAACTTTGGCGTTTGTGGACGGAATTGGCTGAAATTTTCAGGAAAATGGAACATTTTGTTTCTGATCAGCCCCTGACAATTTGGGGGGGTTTCATCAAGGGGGGGCCGAGAAAAAAGGGGGGTCCCAAAACGCGTTTTTCCCATGTTAATTTCCATAGGGCGGTTGGCCTCACTTTTAGCTCGAACGGCTGAATGGATTTGCACGAAACTTGGCAAAATTGTAGGGACTGTTAGCCCGATGTGCCTTTGCTAGGTCTCAATATATGTGCTCCAGTGGATTTTGAGTAATTTAGGTTCAAAAAAAGATATATATCTGGGCGGAGCCTAACCACACATCTAATCTGATTGGCTGTCAGCACTTCATCCAAGAAGTGTTGGCAGCCATCTTGGGACCAATATACATGATAGCACCTCATTAAAAAGCATTGTAGTTAATAGAGGGTTTTAGGACTTTAGTTACATTATAAATCATTTGTTGATGGTACCATACTCGTTTTAGGAATTGTGGTGGGTTCTAAGGTGATTTTACCATGTGAAAAAACCTTCTGCTGTGATATCATGAATATTGTTTGAAAGAAAACTAATATCTCATGATTTTCCCACAGTGGTTTGGAAGGGGATCTATAAGCTAAACTGAAAGCATATTTTCTGTAAATTCACATTATCTTTCTCAGTCATGTGAAAATGAAGTCTGACATTCTCAGTAAAACATGTACATCCAACAAGGACAGAGACTGTCAGTTGATTCCTTTGTGTTCTACTGCAGCCTCCTAGAGTGTTCTAAAGAACAACTAGAGCGCTAACAGTCCTACTTATTACAAAGGTATGGCACACCTGAAGCCATCTTGATTGGAATAAAGTGGTAACTCTTAAAACATTTAATTTAAAAAGAAACAACATGAGGGGGTATATTTTGCCATAGAAAGTATGATTAGTGCTGCAGAATGAAAAATTAGGGCACATTTTGAGTGACTTCTCAAATCCTTTTCTATTTCATTAAAACATTCTGACATGCAGTCTCCCAAGATGGCCACCAGAGACAAAAGAGCCTAAATGTAGCCCAAATATCACCCAGATGTACCGCAAGTATAGCCCAATGACAGAATGTCCCAGAGTGTTCTAAAGAACAACTAGAGCGCTAACAGTCTTACTTATGACAAAAGTATGGCACACCAGAAGCCATCTTGATTGGAATGAAGTGGTAAGTCTGAAAACACTCAATTTAAAAAGGAACAACATGAGGGGGTTAATTTTGCCATAGAAAGTATGATTAGTGCTTCAGAAAGAAAAATTAGGGATCATTTTGAGTGACTTCTCAAATCCTCTTCTATTTCATTAAAAAAATTCTGACATGCAGACTGAAACATGCACTTTGAATACCAGCAGCAGACGTCCCTGGTGAGCAGTAGCTTTACTACAGTGATCTAATGTGCAACTAGAGTGCTAACATTCAGAATTTATGGCAAATGTGTGACACATCTGAATGCCTTCTTGATGGAACCAAAGTAAACAAGCATTGAAAATGCAATAGATCTCGCCCTCGTTTAAGTTAAAGCCATTCTGTTTGTAATGAGGTGGCTTTTTAGCTTTGCTTTTATTAGTGTTTTTTCAACTTTCATGTAAATAACATGCATCTGTATGCATATAAGTATATGTATGCATGCATTTATGTTTGTATTTATATAGAGATACAGATGATATATGTTTATATATGTATGTATATATATATATTCACTGAAAAAACCATAGGCTATAGACCATATATAGTTAGGAATTAGCATTTACAAAACCTTGAAAATTCACTGAAAAAACCATAGGTTATAGACCATATATAGTTAGGAATTAGCATTTACAAAACCTTGAAAATTCACTGAAAAAACCATAGGTTATAGACCATATATAGCTAGGAATTCGCATTTACAAAACCTTATTTTACTCACACAAAACCATTGAAATTCCATATATAGTTAGTTGCACTAACTATATATCGCGCACCCGCAATCCACTGCTGATGATGTCACATATTACATCATTCATGACATGGTCAGTGACATCACTGATGACATCACTGATGACATCTCAAATGACATCACTGATGACATCACTGATGACAACATCCAGTGACTGTATGTTTCTGTAAAGTTAAAATATGTCTTACATATTGAAGAATGAGTGGATGTATAAGTGTCTGGATGAAGGATTTAGTAGGTGCATGACTGACTGTATGAGTGAGTGATTAAATGTGTCTCACTGAGTGCATGGGTTAGTGACTAAACTGTCTTAATTTGTGCATCGTTATGTCTGTTGTTCTGTAAACTGTTGCATGTGTTGACAAGTAGCTATATGAGTAACTATATGGGTTATTGATTGGTTGCCCAAGTATTTGTATGGGAGACTGAGTGTGTGTGTGGGTGGCTGGGAGGTGTATGACTCTGTGCATAGATGTGTGAGCAGTTGATTCACTAGATGTATGGTTTCAAAAGTGCATGTGGAAACAGCTGTATGGGCGGTTGACTGTGTGCATGAGTGTATTGGTGAGTGAATGGATATCTCAGTGCTACATGTCAAAGTAAGTACATATGTAAAACACAGTACATGTGAGAGTTGACATATATAAATAACTGTGCATAAGAGCCAGTGACTGTGTGAGTGGCTGTATGGATCATTGTGACCTTGTATCAGGGATTGTATAAGAGAGTAAATATGTGTTAGTATATGTTTGAATAAGTAAAGTTTGTATAACTGTATAGTTGAGGAAATGGAGGTGTGATTGATTCTTTGCATGACTGACTATGTGTGTGAGTAACTCCATGGATGAGGGACAGTTTGTGAGTGTCTGTTTACACTGATTGTATCTAAGGTTATATTAGAGTCTGAAGAGGTTCATCGTATTATCACATGAATGATATCATCAGTGATGTGATCAGTAATGTCAAATGAGATGTCATCAGTGATGTCATCAGTGATGTCATTTGAGATGTCATCAGTGATGTCATTTGAGATGTCATCAGTGATGTCATCAGTGATGTCACTGACCATGTCATGAATGATGTAATATGTGACATCATCAGCAGTGGATTGCGGGTGCGCGATATATAGTTAGTGCAACTAACTATATATGGAATTTCAATGGTTTTGTGTGAGTAAAATAAGGTTTTGTAAATGCGAATTCCTAGCTATATATGGTCTATAACCTATGGTTTTTTCAGTGAATATATATATATATATATATATATATATATATATATATATATATATATATATCAACAAGAAACGCAGTTTGCCAAGTTGTGGATTGTTTTTCTCCCTACTGTAAATGAAGCAGCGACCCGTCCCCAGCTAAAGTGGCGAGGCGGGCCAGAGGAGGGAGCTGAGAGGAAAATGTGGGAAGTGTGGGGGGCAAAACAAAAATAAAAAAATTAACTTACCTGATCGCCGCCGCCTCCACTGTTTGCTCCATTGCACTCTTTCTGCTTCTGGGACAGGCTCCCAGACTGCACTGGGCCACTGGCCTAAGCACTAGGACTTTGGCTCTGAAGCAGGCTGGGAGCCTGTGCCTTCTTTCTCCAGCACCACCAACACGGCTGGAGAAAGCTTCACTGCGCATGAGGGTGTGGTCAGCCAGAGATGGCTGGCCAAACCCTCATACGCAGTGAAGGGAGTGCCCACCACTCCCCTACCAAAGTGTCATCCCCCTGGACCCGCCCCCAAGACGCGTCAGAGTCCTGGGGGCAGGTCCAAGGGGAATAAAATCAATCAATAATAAAACAGGTTTAAACCCCATTTTATGTGTGGGTGGCGGCGCTCCTCCGCCCTAATGGAGGGGCCGCTGCTAGGTAAATAGGTAGCGCACATTAATCATTTTACTGTATTTTTGTTTAGGTCACTATCATTGCATCGCATTTTCAAGGCTGATTATGCCACTATCATTGCATTGTATTGTCAAGGCAGACTGTGTCACTATCATTGCATCGTATTTTCAAGGCAGACTGTGTCACTATCATTGCATCGTATTTTCAAGGCAGACTGTGTCACTATCATTGCATAGTATTTTCAAGGCTCACTGTGCCACTATCATTGCATAGTATTTTCAAGGCTGACTGTGTCACTATCATTGCATCGTATTTTCAAGGCAGACTGTGTCACTATCATTGCATCGTATTTTCAAGGCTGACTGTGCCACTATCATTGCATAGTATTTTCAAGGCTGACTGTGTCACTATCATTGCATCGTATTTTCAAGGTTGACTGTGCCACTATCATTGCATCGTATTTTCAAGGCTGACTGTGCCACTATAATTGCATCGTATTATTTGCATCGTATTTTCAAGGCTGACTTTGTCACTATCATTGCATCGTATTATTTGCATCGTATTTTCAAGGCTGACTTTGTCACTATCATTGCATCGTATTTTCATAACTGACTGTGTCACTATCATTGCATCGTATTTACAAGGCTGACTGTGTCACTATCATTGCATCGTATTTTCAAGGCTGACTGTCACTATGATTGCATAGTATTTTCAAGGCTGACTGTGTCACTATCATTGCATCGTATTTTCAAGGCTGACTGTGTCACTATCATTGCATCGTATTTTCATGACTGACTGTGTCACTATCATTGCATCGTATTATTTGCATCGTATTTTCAAGGCTGACTGTGTCACTATCATTGCATCGCATTTTCATGACTGACTGTGTCACTATCATTGCATCGTATTATTTGCATCGTATTTTCAAGGCTGACAGTGTCACTATCATTGCATCGTATTTTCATGACTGACTGTGTCACTATCATTGCATCGTATTATTTGCATCGTATTTTCAAGGCTGACTGTGTCACTATCATTGCATCGTGTTTTCAAGTCTGGCTGTGTCACTATCATTGCATCGTGTTTTTAAGTCTGACTGTGTCACTATCATTGCATCGTGTTTTCAAGTCTGACTGTGTCACTATCATTGCATCGTATTTTCAAGGCTGACTGTCACTATCATTGCATAGTATTTTCAAGGCTGACTGTGTCACTATCATTGCATCGTATTATTTGCATCGTATTTTCAAGGCTGACTGTGTCACTATCATTGCATCGTATTTTTATGACTGACTGTGTCACTATCATTGCATCGTATTATTTGCATCCTATTGTCAAGGCTGACTGTGTCACTATCATTGCATCGCATTTTCATGACTGACTGTGTCACTATCATTGCATCGTCTTATTTGCATCGTATTTTCAAGGCTGACTGTGTCACTATCATTGCATCGTATTTTCATGACTGACTGTGTCACTATCATTGCATCGTATTATTTGCATCGTATTTTCAAGGCTGACTGTGTCACTATCATTGCATCATATTATTTGCATCGTATTTTCAAGGCTGACTGTGCCACTATCATTGCATCGTATTATTTGCATAGTATTTTGAAGGCTGACTGTGTCACTGTCATTGCACCGTTTTTTCAAGGCTGACTGTGCCACTATCATTGCATCGTATTTTCAAGGCTGACTGTGCCACTATCATTGCATCATATTTTCAAGGCTGACTGTGCCACTATCATTGCATCGTATTATTTGCATAGTATTTTCAAGGCTGACTGTGTCACTGTCATTGCACCGTTTTTTCAAGGCTGATTATGCCACTATCATTGCATCATATTTTCAAGGCTGACTGTGTCACTATCATTGCATCGTATTTTCAAGGCTGACTGTGCCACTATCATTGCATCATATTTTCAAGGCTGACTGTGTCACTATCATTGCATCGTATTTTCAAGGCTGACTGTGCCACTATCATTGCATCATATTTTCAAGGCTGACTGTGTCACTATCATTGCATCGTATTTTCATGGCTGCTCAAAACTCTGTCTCATTTTTATATGTATGATTCCTTAGCTAATCACTTCTTCTCAGGGTTTTGTTTGAATGTAACGTAAGTAAGGCTGACTGTGTCCCTATCATTGCATCGTATTATTTGCATTGTATTTTCAAGGCTGACTGTGTCCCTATCATTGCATCGTATTTTCAAGGCTGACTGTGTCACTATCATTGCATCATATTTTCAAGGCTGACTGTGCCACTATCATTGCATAGTATTTTCAAGGCTGACTGTGCCACTATCATTGCATAGTATTTTCAAGGCTGACTGTGTCACTATCATTGCATCGTATTATTTGCATCGTATTTTCAAGGCTGACTTTGTCACTATCATTGCATCATATTTTCAAGGCTGGCTGTGTCACTATCATTGCATAGTATTTTCAAGGCTGACTGTGCCACTATCATTGCATAGTATTTTCAAGGCTGACTGTGTCACTATCATTGCATCATATTATTTGCATCGTATTTTTAAGGCTGACTGTGTCCCTATCATTGCATAGTATTTTCTTGGATGACTGTCACTATCATTGCATAGTATTTTCAAGGCTGACTGTGTCACTATCATTGCATCATATTTTCAAAGCTGACTGTCACTATCAGTGCATCATATTATTTGCATCCTATTTTCAAGGCTGACTGTGTCACTATCATTGCATCGTATTATTTGCATCGTATTTTCAAGGCTGACTTTGTCACTATCATTGCATCATATTTTCAAGGCTGGCTGTGTCACTATCATTGCATCATATTTTCAAAGCTGACTGTCACTATCATTGCATCGTATTATTTGCATCGTATTTTCAAGGCTGACTGTGTCACTATCATTGCATCGTATTATTTGCATCGTATTTTCAAGGCTGACTGTGTCACTATCATTGCATCGTATTTTCATGACTGACTGTGTCACTATCATTGCATCGTATTTTCAAGGCTGACTGTGTCACTATCATTGCATCGTATTATTTGCATCGTATTTTCAAGGCTGACTGTGTCACTATCATTGCATCGTATTATTTGCATCATATTTTCAAGGCTGACTGTGCCACTATCATAGCATCGTATTTTCATGACTGACTGTGTCACTATCATTGTATCTTATTTTCATGTCTGACTGTGTCACTATCATTGCATCGTATTATTTGCATCGTATTTTCATGACTGACTGTGTCACTATCATTGCATCGTATTTTTAAGGCTGACTGTGTCACTATCATTGCATCGTATTATTTGCATCGTATTTTCAAGGCTGACTGTGTCACTATCATTGCATCGTATTTACAAGGCTGACTGTGTCACTATCATTGCACCGTTTTTTCAAGGCTGACTGTGCCACTATCATTGCATCGTATTTTCAAGGCTGACTGTGCCACTATCATTGCATCGTATTTTCAAGGCTGACTGTGCCACTATCATTGCATCGTATTTTTAAGGCTGACTGTGCCACTATCATTGCATCGTATTTTTAAGGCTGACTGTGTCACTATCATTGCATCGTTTTTTCAAGGCTGACTGTGCCACTATCATTGCATCGTATTTTCAAGGCTGACTGTGCCACTATCATTGCATCGTATTATTTGCATAGTATTTTCAAGGCTGACTGTGTCACTATCATTGCATAGTATTTTCAAGGCTGACTGTGTCACTATCATTGCATCGTTTTTTCAAGGCTGACTGTGCCACTATCATTGCATCGTATTTTTAAGGCTGACTGTGCCACTATCATTGCATAGTATTTTCAAGGCTGACTGTGTCACTATCATTGCATCGTTTTTTCAATGCTGACTGTGCCACTATCATTGCATCGTATTTTTAAGGCTGACTGTGCCACTATCATTGCATCGTATTTTCAAGGCTGACTGTGTCACTATCATTGCATCGTTTTTTCAAGGCTGACTGTGCCACTATCATTGCATCGTATTTTTAAGGCTGACTGTGTCACTATCATTGCATCGTTTTTTCAAGGCTGACTGTGCCACTATCATTGCATCGTATTTTCAAGGCTGACTGTGCCACTATCATTGCATCGTATTATTTGCATAGTATTTTCAAGGCTGACTGTGTCACTATCATTGCATAGTATTTTCAAGGCTGACTGTGTCACTATCATTGCATCGTTTTTTCAAGGCTGACTGTGCCACTATCATTGCATCGTATTTTTAAGGCTGACTGTGCCACTATCATTGCATAGTATTTTCAAGGCTGACTGTGTCACTATCATTGCATCGTTTTTTTAAGGCTGACTGTGCCACTATCATTGCATCGTATTTTTAAGGCTGACTGTGCCACTATCATTGCATCGTATTTTCCAGGCTGCTCATAACCCTGTCTCATTTTTATCAGTACGATTCCTTAGCTAATCACTTCTTCTCAGGGTTTTGTTTGTATGTAACGTAAGTCAGGCACCGTTGTGCGACAGTCCAGCATACGAAAGAACAGTTATGACAGATCTTCTCACACACATCCAAAAAGTTCCTATATGTCATATGCCTAGCTATCAGTAAGCAGTATTCGCTGTCCATTTAGTTCTGTGTAAATTAATTTGAATATACTCTGCAACAGGACAAGTTACCAACCTCTTGGCACACTCACATTTATCACAGAGCACTAAAGCCATGAAGCTCACATACAACTGCCATTTCAAAAACACACCCCTATACGCAGGTCGACATACACTGCATTCAGCGAAAGATAGTTTAAATATTTTTAAACACCAATATATGCAAAAAACACAGCTCTAAAAATGAATAAGTGACTAAGAAAAGTTGTTCCGGCTAGTTTCATCCCACTAAAACAGAAAAAAACAGCTGAGTCTTTCAGCAGGCACACTAGCACACAATAATGATTCCTCTCAAGATCAGACATATCCTACCTATCCTAACCACTACAAACCTTCACTAAACAATGCATTAGATGGATCATCTTAAAAATTCAGACACCATATATTGTTAAAGGGAGGTTCTTCCACCTAGCTAGTAGACGATCAATTTCTTTCATAGTCCTATTTAGATTTATCTGTGGGATTTTCTTATTATCCTTGATGAATATTATAAGCCGATATTTAAACTCTTGGCTTGTTCTGCCCCCCTCTATATATGGCAGGGACAACTTAATTAAAATGATTATTCTTCCTAAACTAACATACCTTTTTAATGCCGCCCCTCTCCCTTTTTCAAAAGCAGACATTAGTAAAATCACAAGCTTTATCTGGGCCTATAAAGGTGCCAGATTGGCCTGGAAAAAATTGAGGTGTAGGCTTACTAAAGGAGGATTGGGCCTTCAAGATATTAAGTGGTACTGTATTTCTTTTCAATTTAAAAATGCACTGCTGGATGGCAGAGAAGGCTTCCTATACAAATTTGAGGCACCAAGGTACTTTAAAAAAGTGTGGCTGAAAGTACTGGAGGCTGCTCTTAGGCTGTGGCATAAGGTCAGAAGAAGATGGGGATAGGGTACTACTCCGAGTTTGCCCCAATCTGGGAATCCCCTGGGACTCCAGAATGCCTTAAGGACAGTCTAGCAACACCAATCAAAAGTATTGTTATATGGTCAGAGCTGGTGTCATCAGAGGGGGTTAACCCATGTGAGGTTTTAAGAGCTAGGATCGGGATTTAAATACATGCAATTAACCTCCTGATTCACAGCAGAGAAGAGAGAAATACATGGGGATTTGGAGGTGGAGCAATTCTTTCAAGACGCCAATCTCAAAAGCAAGGAAATCTCCAAATGGTATAAGAAGTCTTTAGAGGCAGAGGAGAAGGAATGCCCCTCGCAACAACTAGTATGGAATCAGGTACCTTTGGAATGTAACATCGAAGAAGTATATGAACCCTCATTGAAGTTGCTATATAAGTATGTCAAGCCGGCAAATCTTAAGAAGAATCATTTCTTTGTCATCAATCGATTATACTATACTCCTGCTAGGATAGCCAAGTTTGCTCCACTCTCCACTCCCAAATGTCCATGGTGTGATCTCATCAAAGCCAACGACCTTCCTATTTTTTATGAGTGTCCTAGACTTTTTGCTTTTTGGATGGGAGTTGAGGAGGCTCTGTGTGGTATCTTTGGTGAGAAAATTACTTTAAATTTGACTCTTGTTTTGTTTGGGGACGATGGCACATTAAGGAATAAGATGAGTTATATGCACAGAGGTTTATTGTTATATCTTATATTGTTAGCACAGAGAGAAATGTGTTTGAATTGGAGAGACCTTTTGCCTCCTAAGCCTGAAGACTGGGTTAAAGCTGCATTTAAATGACTCGATCAGACAAGGGAGAGGGGAAATAAGAACTGTTCGAACATTTGGCAGGCTTTTACAACGTGGGATAGAGGTCTGGGGTTAGTATAACTACTCTTGGCTCCTCTTGGTCCTATGATTACACCAAGCCACTAACAAAGGGGCAGGTCTAGTAATGGATACAGACCAAAGCAAATGCAGCAGCCGCGGGGCGCACAGGTCGGGTGGGCGGCTTTTGAAGATTCGCAGACACATACCTGGTGAGATGAGGACAAAAAGAAAATTCAGACACCAGGCCACCTTGACCAAAGAGAAAAAGCGACCTGTACAAATGGTGTAGTGTGCTATGAAAACGCTGATAACGTAACACAGAAGATATGTCTAGCACACCAATGCACTCAGTGAAAAGCAGCATGATATTCTGAAAGGTGCAGCTCAAACCTGACAAAGTAAACTAACCAGTGCTTTAAATGGGAAGAAAGAAGTGCAGGTACTCATTAACTTGAGCTAGGGGCGTGGCTAGTGGGCAGGGTTAGAGACAGGACAAGGCTTGATGATACAAAGACACTTTTATTGAGTATTCATTTTGTCCTTTCATTGTAGTCTCGAACTTTCCATATGTGTGTGTGAAGGTCTGCTGGGACAAGCCCTAAATCATAATGGCAGGAGCTTCTAAACCATGAATGTACCCCAGCCATCAACATCAACAGCTATTAGCATTTTCAGGCTCAGTGACGGATTCTGCTCGAGGGCGTTGGGGCTCCAGCCCCTTTACTTTCACCCTCAGGGCAGGTCAAAATAGAAGTATTTTTTTTCTCATTTATAACAGTTTTTTAAATCAAATAAAACGTGTGCACACTTTTTGCTAGCTGGCTGAGGGGCTGATGCACCCTGCCACTCATGCACTTGCTTCCCTGATAGACCAGGATGCCCGAAGTCTAGAGTATGAGCCGGGCTGACAAGCCCGGAGGAGTGTGAGGTCATCAGCTCGGCAAAGACATAGTCTTGTGAACCAGCATCCACCCCCTGATGCTGCAGGGATAAAATTAGCCCCAGGCGTTTTACACTGAAGCTCTGTATTTCTATGGCTTTCCCTTCAATCTGAGTGGAGAGCATGATTACCCCACCCATACCCAGCTCGTCACAGGGTGGGGAGGGCGCCACCCTGTGATGTGTTAGGAAAGGGTGGAGTTAAGGCTGCAGGCAGCTGGGAAGCAAAGAAATCGAGTCTGCGCAGTTTGTCTTCATGAATTTTGAAGACATACTTTGCAGGCTCTAAATGTCTGCTTCCTGCGCTCCAGGTATTGCAGGATGGAACTTCGTTGATAGCTTGGAGCGAAGGTGTGCACTTCCGATGTACTCTGCTGTCTAAGATTAGAGGACTTGCCTCCCTTGAATCTTTATTCCAGTCAGTCCAGACAATGCCTCTCAGCTCCAAACCATCAATGAACCAGCAGCTAAATAGAAAAAAAATTGACCTGGAGAAATGAGTAAGTGAATCGCTCAGGCCTGGCCTATTTGATGGAGGTAAAGCAAACAATTCAAGCAATGTTACCTGCTGTGGCATGGTCCATGAAAATGTATTGTATTGTATTTGGATGTTGGGCTAATCGTTTTCATAGGAGGAACAAGGAAGGTCCCGCAACCATTCAACTTGTAAGGACCCTAGTGTAGTTCACATATCCCTCAAAATGCCAGATCTAACTTGAAATGTGTACCAAGTTAACATAAACAAATGTTAAGCAAAAACACGAACCATAGATAATGTGTGTGTTATAAAAGTATACAATTTATTACAATTCAGAGAATAAAATCAAACAATTTATACAATGATCGTGCCCAAAAGACACATATGCTTTAAAAACAATAAAAAATCACAATTGATTAAAAACAATTTATCTCAAAAGTCACAGTTGTTGTTGTAATCGTTTTCATACTTTCTTTTTAAGATCGGAGGGAGGAATTGTTAAGGTATAAATGTAGGCGGGAAGCATTTATAACTCTTTAGAGATCAATATAGGGTGCTATTTTAACCCATTGACCGCGGAGCGAATTCCGCCGTGGTGCGGGTGATTTAATCAGTGGGTGGGGTACTCACACAAAAGGCTTACTTGGGATTATTCCTGACTTGCTGCACATGGAAGAGTGAATGTAATTGACAGCACAGGGCCTGAATGGGCCTTACTCTGTCAGGCACAGCAGGATGGTGAAATCCTCAACACCCGGACACCAGGGGCGGCTAGTGACATTTGAAAGTGGTGGGGCGTAAAATGATAATCATACTGCACCGTAGCGAGCGAGCGTAGCGAGCGAGCCCGAACCCCCTAAGGGGGTTTCGGGGGGATTTCCCCTGAGAATTTTTTTTAAAAAGCGTGGACAAATGGTTCATTTTCAAGCAAATTTGAGAAAGCAGGAAAGTTAATAAAGTAAAGTAAAGTGCAGTTATTACATTAATAGATGTCATAACATAGGTAGCTGCTTATTCAGTATAACCAAGGCTGGCTGAGTTCCTTTATAAGGTCGTGGAACTCTAAGGTAATTTGCAATATCCTTAGAACGTAGAGCAGGGGTACTTTATTCCTTATATCCCTTCCCACTAGCCACTAGCCACTGAAATCCTTTATGTAGACCTCTTTCATATAAAAGAAATAGGATGTTTTTAAACATGCAGAATATATTTAGAATCTCTAGAGAAAAACTAAACACACAGCAAAGAATTTACATGTGTTGCAAACAGTTTTAAGAATCGCTTTAATACAAGTCGGATTGCAAAAAAACGCTGAAGCTCAGCTGTAGAAACAATCAGAAAGACTCAATCCTTTCTATATTTACCTATGCGTGAAAAAATATAAACATGTTGCCAGAAAGATCTCTTTTCTGATTATCAGTGTTCAGTTAGAAAAACAAAGCAGTAAAATAAAAAAGCCATGTTTTCTTTGCGTTTTTTAAAGTGTAGCTTTAGTTACCTGGGTGACTTTGCCAGACCCTAAGCTATACTGGCTTGCTTGCGCCATTTTTTACACACTACCCTGGAAACCCCTAGATGGGCCCAGGTTGAAAATGCTTTGCTAGGCAACATTGGTGGCATGACGCATAAGTAGTACCCTCTAATCAGCAGATAAGCTGGCACAAACCAGATAAATTACTGTATACAGACTGAGCATTACACAAAGGGGCACCATTATGGGCAACGGGCCCATGATCAGGAGCTTCTGTGAACCCATATGGCCAGATTTTATATGGGTGGTATATATACACGGTTAATCAACGGCTGTCGACCGTTAAAGATCTATCCTTTGCCGAGGCAGGTACCAAATTCACACTAACCACTATCCACTAAGCAATTCAGGCAATAGCAACGACTGCCGCATTGCCTGGTGGCTGTCCTGGGACCCACTCTTTTTACTGCGATCTCCCCTTGTCATGCTCATGCACCTCAGGAACCTTTAAATTAGTGGTATTCGGGCTATTACTCAACACATTACCTGAAGGCATACTTTTGGCCCAGCTCAGAACTCCGCTACAGGGCTGTTAGTTGCACTGCCTACATCTAGACTTCACTGGCAGTGACTTGATAGAGCTCCTAATGCAGCACAACAAAAACCTTAGAGAAGCTACAGCTAGGTTAAAACTCGGATACTTCAAAATCCTTCAATGCAACCAAATAATAACTTGTACTTCTTCTATGTATTTCTTTCTTGCTACTTCAGTTCTTGACAATCAGTGGCGGTGTACGTGTAAATACCTTGTTGAGTTGTCGCCATTACCCAACCAAAGATACTTTTGGCCAAAATATCAGTTATCACAAACTGCTGCATAAGGATGGCACGTATTGCTAGACGGGGAATAATTGTGCAAAGAAGCCTCGGCAGCAGTATGGCTCCGACATCCGTCCGCTCCCAGTAGCAAAGGCAAGCTGTCACTGCGCATTACGGAAGTGCTTTAAAGATACAGGGATGTTTTTGACCCAGAGCGTGTGCTAATTGGGGTTTTAGGACCCTTCAGCAAAAAGGCCGCAACATTCAGTGTCAGAAAACCCGTACTCTCCAGGGCGCTTTATTTGGCTTAAGATCATTCGATGGTTGGTTGCATCAGTAAGCATGCCTCGGCGCGGAGATCACATAAAATGTACGTATACTGCCCGCATAATAGCGCGGACGGACGGCATCCTCTCGCGCCAGAAGCTCATGTGAACAGTTTTCACATGACATGAGCTTCTGGCGCAAGAGGAAACAGCCGGTCTGTGTTAAAAACGCTCCTATTATTCCACGATTGGGCACACCGGCGCTGCAGTGTCCAAGACATACCCTCAGCGTGGCTCAGATCTGCATAATCTTTGCAGAGTGCACAGCTTTAAATTTAAGATGGTTCAAGTTCACTGACTTAAACCGAGGCATGCTTCTTGGTTATGGCCCTTAAGTTTGCATGCATCGATGCTAGGAACGGAGTCGCCGAGTCAGGCCGTGTTTTGTGCAGTTCAAACACCGGATAAATAATTGAACATAATTCAGAGATATGCCACGGTAGAAAGCAGACAGTCACAGATCAATAGTGCAAGCAACGTCTGTTATGTCCACATAATCATTGCAAAGTTATTATTAATTATTGAGTAGGCTTTTTACATAACATTGCAGAATCATGATCAGGTGCAAATGTTCGCCCAAATGTATGCTTGTAACTTGTTATTTTTATGTGTGAGTTCTGTACTGGGCGAAATGAAAAATCAGGAAACGTAACGGGTTATTCCGAATACAGCAGCACGCACCCACCTACTGTGCCTCAGTCTCAGTGATTGAACTCTGTGACGCACGTGACTGTCACTGTGTTGTGGTGACCGCGTGGACCGTCGTCGGACGTCTGCTGGTGCTGGGCTCAGGCTGCTGGCTCTAGTCTGCACGTGGCGACGACGACTAAGTTCTGTTCTGTTGGAATAGAAACAGAAACAGTAACGTCACGGCGCGCGCGTCCCGATGAATGGCCAATCACTGCATGGCTCCATGCTGAAGTCACACAGTGATTGGCCAGATATATGCAGTGCTGAGCTGTGTCTGCCACTCTGCCCCCACCCACGTGTGGCATCCAATAATGGATGATGCGCATTGGACAAGTCAATCCTGCCGCTGCATGCAGCACCAGGATTGGCTACGGGGGCACACTGTGTACTCGCCCCCCCCCGGCCCCTTCGGATCCTCTCTCTAATGCTTAACTGGTTGTCGCGCATCAGCGCATGCTCGGGCAAGTCACAGCCCAGTTATCCTCATGCACACAGTGCTGCTGGCCTGCTGCAGAGGCTGTCACTCACAGCAGCAGACCAGCAGCTCCGCCCCACCCTCTGCGCACTCCGGACCGCACCGACCGCATATTAGCATCGCCTGTCCCCGTGTTGTCCCGCGCTGCGGCGCTAATTTGTGAAGAATCAATGTTTATGCAAGTTGCCATGGTGCGTCCAGGCTTAGTGGGGCTACGCCCCTACGCCCCAATGGATGAATCGCGGCTGCCGGACACCCCTTGAATACTGCAAATGAGCCGTGGCTGAATGGTTGTAAGAGCTAGAGAGGCGTTTTGACTGTCAGAGTGCTGTACAGGTAGACTCCACTCTGACAGCCTGAGCTCAGCAGCACTAGCACAAAAGAGCTTACCTTTCTTGAGTACTGGTACTCTCCTTGGTAGTGGAGAAGTGCTGGTACTCAGCTCGGTAAAAATAAGAAGTGCTGCCCATTTAAAGCGCTGATAATAACACAGCTTATTGATCTCAGTTGTGTAATATTGGACTTTGCATTCAAGTCAGCCCACTGTACATATACTCTATATTGTGCTTGCCGGCTACCTTATAACACAATGAAAATAGTAGCAGTAGTCATTTGATTCAATCAATTAATAATCATTCACATGGAAAAGTCAAAACCACTCACATCATACAATAAAAGCTTTTAAGAAAAAATATTAATAAAAGCACATCATAAAAACATCAGAATTATAGTCTTAATTAAAAAGTTAAAACCAAGTATTTGTCAACCTAAAATTTCTAATCCAGAGAAGCCAAAGCAAAGTGATGTTCATCCAGAAAGTAAACTGTGCATCTTGAGATACATATTACATTGGTACTGGCATTTTGGTGTTGCATATGCATCTTGCCACAGACTCACTGGCTACTTCAGGGGTATACCGCAGACTTACACAGCCCAGTGCGCAGGGGGCCCACCAATATTTCAAGGGGCCCCTTTTAGGTCAAGACTAATGAATATCTGTGAGATATGGGAGACTCACGGGTCCCTCATCAGCTTCTGCAGGGGGTACCCACCTGGTTTCATTAAACCACTAAGAAACATGTAAGTTGTCGCACCATAAAGCTAACGGGAGGAAATTGGTTTTGTATCAATACTCTCATATTTCATAATATCCTTGGTACAATATTCAGTATGATGCTTGTTATGAGCGGCATACAATTCTAAAGAGGGCAGATTACGGTCAGCACAGCATTTTAATTTGTCGATAGTTACTTTAATCTAAAAGTTTGATGGGTACAAATTCATCTTGGCACAATAATCGTAGGCTGTAATGAATCTTGGAATAGTAAGACTGGCCAGTATGACACTCTCCAAACAGTTACTCTAGGATACCTCAGGTGCTTTCTTTGCTGGTGCTTTATCCAAGGCATTTTTGATTCGGGCAGTATAATCACCTGAATTTAAGATTGAATGTTACATTTTTTATATTAAAATTTGAACATTGGAAGCACATAATAAACAGTTCAAATATCACGATTTATGAGTTTAGCGAAATCACATTGCATTTGATACACCTCAACCATTTCTCTATTTCTTTCTCAGAAACATCTCACAGTGTTAGATGATGAATTAACGGCGCACCACTCTATCTCCACCCTTCAAGGGAAGGAGCAGGAAGGAAAGAGGTAAAGGCGATGAATTAAATTTCGAGTAGCTAATTATGGTTGCAGCAACTGCATTGCATGGACCTTACCTATTATGATCATCAGCAACAAGGAGCGCAGAGAAGGAATCACAAAGACCACTGAAGGCCCCCTCTTTTGTAACAGGCATCTTAAAGGATGGGGATGGGTCTACCTGAGAGGGTATCACTTAAAACATCGAAGCCTGGCAGTTTGTTGGATAGAGACCTTTACCTTAGTGTACATCGCCATTTTTGGGTCTCACCTAAGACCGCGCATGTGCAGTCTCCAGCGAAATATATTTGTTTCTAACATTGTATTTAAAGGCTGCCCTTTGCTTACCCTTGGTTGGCTGCATTGTCACTTACTTTCTTGCTTCTTGTTGCTAAGCTGCCGTAGGCTTCCTTTTTCTTCAGGCTCCAATGGAGCAGGGACGCATTACTTGTGACCTTCTACTACTCATATTTTAGGCACTACTTTTTTTCTTAGCATTTAAGCACTATACCAGAATGTGTCTTTTTTCAGCTGTTTCCCTCATAATCTTCTGTTTTCCATGTTCCTCCTGCCTGCCGACACTCCATTGTCCGTTAGATTGACCCCCCCACCTGCCGTACATCTATTATGTGTTTTGCCAACACCCAGCATCCCTCTGTTATCCATGTTTCCTCCCTCTAGCCACCCCTCCATTGTTGTGTTGCCCTATCTACCATGATAATTAAAAACGTGCTGACATGGTTAGTGCTTGTCTTGTCACAGCACTTTTCCCCCCACATCCTCCGTTGTTTGTGTTGCCACCCCCGACTTGCCCTCTTCTCTATGTTGCCTCCCACCGTCTGCCAGGAAAGTTATTGGCTTTGCCATTGGTTTTAACCATGTTGTACAGCAGCACGGGGTATTGGCTTTGTCAGAGACCAGCACTGGCTGCATCATAGCACTTCCTTTTTTAAACTTTCAGTCATGCTGCTGTACACACCTGACTTTAAACATTGACAACAGTGCCTGTGCTTGTTCTTACAGCTTTCAATTTCGCCCTTCTCATCACTTCCCTCCAGATTATGGATGAACCAACTGCCCAGTTAAGAATGGGCCGCACTGGAACCGGTGGGAGCCTTGATTGAAGAGAGAAATGGTTCCTGGAAGTCTAACCTAAGCTCTTACGAGCTCTAGAAGCGACCAGGAGTGATATTTCCAGCGACCTACAACAAATTAGTAATCTTTTTTTGGGGAACATTTTTATTAATACTTTTTTAGAAATGCATAGCTTTGTGCTGTGAATTTTTCATATCTTTAGTGTCGGCACGTCTTTTTCAGGGGAAGCCCTAGTTCTTTGCTAAGATTTGTTTTCTTTCTTTGGTGAATTTTTGTGAAAGGGGTTTGCTCTCTTAGGGTTGTCTTGAGTGTATTTTACCCCTATGTGTCTCTCTCTAGCGTCTCCGTCTACACTCACTTTTGTTGTAGGGTGTTTACCCTTGTGTGGGGAGGTTATGAGTGTGACCACTTAGCTTAGCTGCTTTGGTTCGTTAAGGGAGGGGGATGAGGCATATAGTATTAAATCGACTTTTCTTTGACATTTCTGCTAATGATACCTCATGCTAATGTTATCTTTGAACATCTCGTTTGGTTCATTCTTGTTCTTTTCTGTTGATGTTGCATTTGAGGTATCTTGCCTATTGTGTTCTCTGTTCCGTTCCTATTCCATAAGGGAAGAGGATGTGTAGTAAATGTCCTCTCTAATGTTCTTGACTAGATAGACTGTACTGTGCCATCTGTGACATCATAGAATTACCTGGGTGACTCTCTGGCTCACAGTGTCTCTCTTTACCTGACTGTGGCAGTTTGGTTAACTCAGGCTGAGCTGCTAACAGCTAGCTCCTGGTGGGGTTCTACTTCTGTACTTATCATCTTGGAAGGAACTTACAATAAAGGAACTTACATACACAGTGGACTGTGCATCTTCCTTTACTACACAGTGCAAACGAGTGACATCGTAAGGTAACCAGTACACAGAGTCAATTCATGAGCAACACAGTTACAGATTAATATTCACACGGCCCACATCTGACGGTTCCACTTTATTGTATGTGTCATCACAATATAACCAGGTGGGTGGGAGCTTCCCTTCCCCTTTGGTTATTCTACTAATGACGCTCGAGATTCACCTGACTCACCACCCATTTCTAATCCGTAATATCGTAACCAGGGGCCCCAGGTCTTGGAGAATTTATTTGGGCAACCTCTTGCTTTATAGGTCACCTGTTCTGCCCCTATATAGCGGTCCAGCCCCGTTCTCCATTCGGCCACCGTTGGAATGTTGGGGGCACCCCAGTATTTTGCTAGGTTCCTTTTGGCCACCACTAATCCTAGATTACACAGTGTAAGGGTATGTCTGGCATCCACATCTGAGGGTATACCCAATAAAACATATTTGGCGTCTCTCTGTAGTAGTGACCCGATAATCCTGCTAAGTTCCTCAAGTATCTTGGCCCAATATGATTGGACATGGGAGCACTTGCACAGGGTGTGAACGCAAGTCCCTATTTCCCTACTGCATCGCAAACACTGGGGTAATTTTGTTTGTCCAATTTTGTGGAGGCGGTGTCTATCAAAGTAGGTCCTAAGCAGAATTTTGAATTGTATCAGCCGTAGTCTTAATTTAATAGCCACCCCTCTTGGATACATTAAAGAGGCCTCCCAGTCCATGTCCTCTAGGTCTCCAAGAATGATTTCTGATTGTGTCCTAAGGCCTTTTAGATTGTCTGGAATATTATTTATTTGCGTTTTATATGTCCATTAGATGGTTTTCTCTGGTATTTCTGCCACGAGGAGTCTTCCCTCTAGTGGTGCATATTCAGGTAAGTTGGTTGTGTCAACCCTCTTGACCCTCCATGCGTTTTGTAGTTGCAGGTATTGGTATCTTTGATTATGGCTTAGCTGGTACTCCTGTTGAATGGAGCTGAAGGCAATCAGAGACCCTTCCTCTAGGAGTTCCTCCAGCCTGGATATTCCAATTGCATCCCAGGACCAGAGACCCTTCCTCTAGGAGTTCCTCCAGCCTGGATATTCCAATTGCATCCCAGGACCTAAATCCCCTCAGTTTCCCCATATTGGGTTCTCCTTTTTGAGTTTCTTACCCCATTTCATTTCTCTCTCTGCCCCTTGCCATGCCTCTATCATTATATGAGTCACAGGTAAGAGTTGTCTGAGTCCCTTGCCCACGTATAAATAGTGATGGTAGGTGTGTGATTCAAATTGACTCCTCTCCAGTGCATTCGTTGCTGGTTCCCTGGGAGGTGTCCCCATTCATTAATAGCTATCAAATGGGCTGCACGATAGTAAGATCGTATCTCTGGGAGAGCAATCCCGCCATTGTATTGGTTGCGTTGGAGTGTCTGGAGTGCGACCCTCGTTTGACCCCGATCCCATTGTAGTGTACGCACCTCAGTGTCATTTGTCCTAAAAACTTGCTCTGGTATCTTAATATATGTGTTTTGGAGAATGTAAGCAACTTTGGGAGTGTAATCATTTTGAACATAGCTGCTCTACCTAATAGTGTCAGGGGCACCGTGACACCCTGTTATTATCCTCCGGATATTATGAGCAAGGCTCATCGAGGCATTGGTAGTTATGTAGGTGCCTAAATATTTAAATCCCTCGTGGTCAATCTGCAGGTGGCTGGGGAGTTCTCGTGTGTCTATGGGTCCCCCATTAGGTATAGACTGGATTGATCCCAGTTGATTCTGTACCCCCATGCCAAAAGTATTCCTCAAATATGTGTAGTATGGTTGGGAGTGTCACAATTGGATTAGTGACGTATAGGAGGATGTCGTCGGCATATAGTGAGATCCATTCCTCTCGACTTGACTCATTGTCCGTAGCAAATCCACTTATGTCTGGGTGAGCCCTGACTAAGCATGCTAGCTGTTCTAATGTTAGAGCAAATATCAGTGGCGACAGAGAGCAGCCCTGTCTAGTGCCCGTTCCTCTGGAAACGCACCCGACATAGCTCTGTTGACCCGCACCCTTGCCAGCTATGAGGTGTCAGTTAGTTCAATCCATTCCAAAAACACCAGCCCCAATCCAAAGCCCATTAGTGCCAATCTTAATAACGGCCAGTGTACGGCATCAAAAGCCTTTTCGTCGTCATGGGCTAGGAGTGCATGTGGGTCTGTTCTATTTTTAACTCTATCTAGCCAGTTGGATAGCCTACATAGATTAAATCTCGTAGATTTCCTGGCATGAATCCTAACTAATCTGCATGGATGAGGGAGGTGATAACAGGCATCAATCTATCGGTCGGTAGGAGCCACACTCGTTAGTAGGTTCCCCAGATTTATGAATAACTACCACTGTGGCTGTACGGAGATCTGGTGGGAGTATACCCTCAGCTTGTGCTTCCAGGTACATTTGCAATAAGTATGGGCTCAAGAGGCTTGAATTCGCCTTAAAGAATTCCACTGGTATTCCATTGGACCCTGGGGTCTTTCCAGTTTTTTGTTTACCTAGTGCTATCACCACTTCTTCTAAGCTAAGCTCTTTTTCAAGGGCCTCCCGGTCCTCTAGGGACAGGGATGGAAATCAACTGTCCGGATATAGTTTTGAATTTGGGGTCCTCTGGCTAGGCCCTGGCTCTATATAGATCTGTATAATAGCTTGCAAAGGCATCCGCAATATCCTGTGCTGTTGTTAGCGTATGGTCTCTGTTATGTATGGTGGACACCCACCTGGTTTCTCTCTCTCTCTCCTTCCTGCCAAGCCATGCCAGCAGTCTCCCCGCCCTATCCCCAGTCTCATAGAGGTGATGTTGTGTAGATAGGAGGAGCGATTTTGCCTCTCTATGTGCCATTGCCATACACTCCTTACGTGCGACTGATATCTGACATAAGAGGCACTGGTCTGCGTCTGGGCCCACATCCTCTACAGCTCTAGGAGCTAACTTTCCGGGGCTTCAACCTCCTGGACCTCTTTCCTCCTTTTGTACGCTGTTGTGTTTTGCTCCCTGTCTCTTAGTACGGGTTTGAAAGCCTCCCCGAGGACTACTGCTGAGCCCTCGTTTTCGTGGAAGTTTAGTTCTGAGCCAATCCTAATGTCACCGGCAATTTCTGTGTCCCAGAGGTCCCAGGCTGCAAGTCTCCATCCATTGTTTTTTTTTGGGGCCATCTTTCTATTTTAAGTCAGAGGGGGGAGTGATCAGACAGGCCCCCTGCCAGATAGTGCACCTTGACCACCGTCCCTAGTTCCCCGGCCGTGGCCAGAAGGTAGTCCAGTCTGGAGAGGGCTTTGTGAGCTCCCAAGAAATATGAGTAGGTGTGGTCTGTCAGACGATGTTGGCGGCAGAGGTTTATCAGGCCTAATGTCTGCAAGAACCTGACTTCCCTGTTGTTCAGTTCTCATACTCGTACGGTCCATATATGGATCTGCTACATCATTGAAGACTCCTCCCCCTATGTGTGTTCAAGAGTCGGATTCCCGTAGAATCTCTGCTACTTTATCCAGGGTCTGCTGTCGCAGTCCTGGGGGTGCGTACAAACTGACCAGGGTGAATTCTCGTTGTCCCCAAATCCCTTGCACCGCAGTGAATGTGCCATTTGGATATACCCAGGTTTTGTGTATACAAAAGGGTGGTGTATTTTTAATTAGGATGGCAACCACCCAGGATCCCGAGGAGAATCCAACATGTGCAAGGATCGTATATGTCCCTCTCCCAATAAATGCGCAATGGGTGCCCCGGAGGTGTGTTTCCTGGAGAAGGACTATGTCCGGTTTCTGTCTCTTGAGATAATTGCCCACCATCCCCCTCTTGATTTTATGGTCCAGGAGGCTGACGTTCCATGTCTTTACAGAATACCGTTCTTCACTGCTTGTATGTGGTGTCTGTTCAACAAGTTGGGAATCTTGGCTGTATCAAGAAATAGTGTCCAAGAGGTCTTTCTCATACTTGGAGCTGTGGCTGCAGCCCCAGAGAAGAGCACTAGGAGGAAAGATAATGGACACTGCCCTTAACTGCTCAGTCTCTGCGAGGCAGAACAATCTGCTGGCATTTTTTTCGTTTGTGGAACAAAAGTGGCCTCTTGTCCGTTTTTGGGAAATGTATATAGACAAAAAGTTCCATAGTGCTATCCCAACTCTTTGGTGTCATATTTGTTCCCTAAAATGGTTTAGTTCGGGGTTTGAAAGGTATTTTTTTCGGCACTGCTTGATTCTATGCTATGTGGAATCTTTAGAATCGTCTACTTCTTGTGCCATACTACCTGGGTTGGGGCGGAGCGTCTCAGAAAACTGTGCTGTAATCTAACAAAATTGTGTTTTATTAAATTAGCTTGCTCACCCCTTCCGAATAGCCCATATTCTGACTATTACTCAAGATTAGGTAAGAATGAACTATTGTGATCCATTCTTATTTTGTGGCCTAGGGCCACATTTAATTGGTAGAACTAGCTCATAACTCGAGCAAACAGCTATATCAGGTGGTTAGAAAAGCTAGCTAATCCACCAGCCCCCCCCACTACAGAACCATCCCAAATATTCTGCAATAAAGTAGCGGAATTCTTCCAGGCTAAGGTTAAGGATATTTTTGATAATTTCACAAAAAAAACGATCACCGACTCTGCCATTTTGGAGATCCCTCTCACGTCACCAAAACCAATCTTTGAGGTTTTCTCTCCACTATCCCAATCGTCTATGGAAGAGCTTATGAACACTGTTAAATCAGGATCACCACTGGATCCATGTCCACCACTTATCCTCAAACCAGTATCCAACGTAATAGCCCCGGTGCTTACTAACATCTGTAACACCATGTTTCAGACAGGTGACTACCCCCCAATCTGAAAAAAAGGCAATTGTAAAACCTCTTTTAAAAAAACCAACCTTAAATCCTTTAGAGCCCAAAAGTTATCGCCCTATTGCCTCACTCCCTTATCCTTCAAAAATAATTGAAAAGGCAATGAACCAACAGCTGTCGAATTATATTGACCAGAACGATCTGCTTGACGATACCCAGTTTGGGTTCAGGAAGGGCCATGGGACCGAGACTGCTCTGATAAAGGCAGCAGAGGAGGTCAGGATAATCATGGACCAGGGTGGTGCAGCGATCCTAATACTCTTGGATCTGTCTGCAGCCTTCGACACGGTCGATCATACCATCTTGATCGACCGTGTCGCTGCCATTGGAATGGAATGGAATGGAATGGAAATTGCACTTGTATAGCGCGTAGCTACCCGGAGGCCTCGCAGCGCTTGTTTGGCATTCAGGGTAAAGCCAGAGCAATCCTAGCATCCTTCCTGGCCGAGAGAGTGCAGTCTGTGAAGATGGGGTGCTACTGCTCTCCTGACTTCACCTTGCCTAGTGGAGTTCCCCAGGGCTCCTCGCTAAGTCCGACACTTTTTAACATCTACGTGTCGGACTTGGCGAGGGTGATTAAGTCATTTGGTATAGGTTTAACATCATATGCCGATGACACCCAATTGGTCCTGGCGATCCACAAAAATGGAGAAGCAGTTGCAGCGAATTTCCAGGAGGGCATGAAAGCCATCAGTATCTGGATGAATCAGAATTGTTTAAAGCTAAATTCTGACAAGACGGAGGTGATGTTATTTGGTGAACTGACCCCGTCTTGGTCCCCAGTCTGGTGGCCTTTGGAGCTGGGAACTCCTCCACCACCAGTATCTAAAGTGAGAAATTTGGGCGTGCTCTTCAACAATAAGCTAGCCTTTGTCAGCCATGCTAATGCAATGGTCTCAGCCTCCTTCTTTACCCTTAGAATGGTAAAGAAATTGCTTCCATTTCTTCCCCCGAATGCAGGCAAGACCCTAATGTCCACTCTAGTACTATCTAAGGTGGACTACTGCAATGGCCTATTGCTTAACGTGCAGGAGCAAGTTTTGAACAAATTACAGCTTGTTCAAAATGCTGCCGCAAGGATTCTGACTGGCACACCTAAATACTCATCCATTTCCCCCATCATTCGCGAGCTTCATTGGCTACCGATTAGGAGCCGTACAAAGTTTAAGGCCTTGTGTATTATTTACAAGGCTTTGAACAATAATGGACCAGAATTCTTCAAAAAAGCAATTAATGTTTACAATCCTAGTTGAACATTACGTTCATCTTCAGCCCAACAGCTCCAAATTCCACGTACAAAAAAGGCAACATGGGGAGACAAACGTTTTGTGGTGGCTGCCTCAAAACTATGTAATCAGCTCCCTTCCTATATCAAACTTAGCCCTTCACTATTAACATTCCGAAAATTACTCAAGACCTGGCTTTTCAATCAGTAATTTGTCAATGGAAATCCTCTGCAATCTGTGAACTCTAGCTCCGAGACACCGGAAGGTATTTGTGCGCTTTATAAATGTTATAAATAAATAAATAAAAATATTATTACGTGTGAAATCCGGTTTTACATAAGGTATTTGTGTTCCTCAAAGATTCTCAACCACAAGATGACACAGTGTTCAAGGAGATTTTATGGAACTGGTGGTTGTATGGAAATTTGCTTCTGTCGAATTTGAGTAATTGTGCAATGTGTGTAAATATGAAATTGAGAGACTCATGACAAGTACAAAACTCAGGATACCTAGGATATGCATGAAAATAGGTTAACTTGACAGAAGAGTGAAAAATAGAGCTCTCAGTATCAAAAGTCTGGTAGGATATCCGCCCCCCCCTACAAAATGCTTGGAAATTCAGTGGCTTCCTGTTTTAGGAGTGCAAACAACAATGACAGAATATATGGTTTATGCTTCCTTGTATCTGGAACAATTATTTGTCTTCACATCAACGACGCACATAAGTTTAGCTTTCTTACTTTGAAGCATGTCATCTACATCACCCTGACGGGCCTTAAAAATATATGCGTGGTTGGTCATCATCTTGGAGAAATGTCAGCCGGAGGCGGTCAGTGTGACATTTTAAACAAACTCTTTCTTTACAGCAGAACACTACTCTGGGCTTCCGGCTGGAACATCTAAAGGAAACAGTCGCCCTTTCCCAGTGAGAAATCTGTATGTCCACAAGTTGTGCCAGTGCCTTGGGGATTAATTAGGCAAACGGCCGCATTGAAGATGTATATATTTTCATGCGAAATCTTCTGCACATTATGAAGGATGTATTTACTATTAAACTTGCCATATCAGTGAAGGTTAGTGGGGTTACGTTCACCATAATGGACACATAGAGACGTTACAAGAGTTGATTCTCTCACTGTCCCTTTCTCTTGCCAACTCTATCCCCCAAAAATGTATATAATTTAGACCAATTTTTTTTATGTATATCTACAAATATAGATACATACATCATCAATGCCCTGTCAGGGACATACCTTTAAAAAGGAATAGGACTTTTAAAATCCAGGACAGAATTAGTACAAAGGCGATGGAGACAGTGGGCCTGATATAGGTAAGTACATTTTACCACTTCTTAAATACCGAATCGGTATTTAAGAAGTGGTAAAATAGAGGGGGGGGGGGGTGTAGGTAATACAGAATCAGTAAATATCGAATCGTTAAGATTCGGTATTTACCGATTCTGTAAATACTGATTCGGTAATGCCCATTGAGTCCAATGGGCATTGAAGCCCATAGGAATCAATGTGCATTACGAATCGGTATTTACCAATTCGGTAAATACCGATTTCAGCAAGGGTGCAGGGGGTGTCACTTTGACACCCTCTAGCACCCCAAATACAGGCATGTGTGCCATGTGGCACACAGACATGCCCTAAGACATGCCTAAGACATGCCCTAAGGGCATGTCTGTGTGTCACATTGCACAGGTGTGCATGCACACCTGAATTCGGTATTTTACCACTCAATAGGATTGGGTGGTAAAATACCGATTCTTAAGGGCCTGTGGCACTCTTAGGAGTGCCACCTTCATGTGGATTTACCGATTCGGTAAATATACCGATTCGGTATTTTACAGATTCTGTAAATTTACAGATTCGGTAAATTTACAGAATCAGTAAAATATTGGCCCCCTACATCTGAAAACCCATTTACCGGTCGGTAACGGCCGAATTCGGCCGTTGCCGGACGGAAAATGGACACCTACATCGGGCCCAGTATCACTTATCTAGACCAAACCATAAAAAATGTTCTTCATGTTCCACGGACTGTGGACAGATTAGTAGTCATTAGCATAATTTCTTTAAGAGTACTCCTCTCATAATGACCCTATGTTGTCCAGTGACAGTTCAGGACCATGGATAGCTCCGGGGATATGTCTAAGGCTAAAGGTTTGAACATGGAAATCTATGTAGGTGTCCCATTGGTAGTGTAGTCCACTGCTATGACAAGGCAGATCCTGCTAACACACTCATGGTTTATTTTTTCGGGGTCTACCTGGGCTGCAGGAGTCTTTTCAGGGTTTTTCTTGAACTAAATAAACAAAAGTAAAATAAATAGCGGAGAAAACTAAAATAGAATAAAACTCGTCATCTCGGCTTCTACTGGTTTTGATCATATTATTTGGGTCCACAAGCTACATGGCTCTCTTAGTAATCTATGGATGAGGCCAAGGGTTACATTAGGCTACTTGGTCCAATATCTCATTTGAGGAAGTGCCACAGAAAGTATAGAGGCACACGACTAGAACTGGATTATGACTTAGGTGACCTAAAATGTAAAAATGTCTCTTTTAGAGTCTCCCAGAGGAATAGGAGATTGACTCACAGATAGGAATATGCTGAGTCCTTAGGGAGTCGCTCTAGTGGTTGGATCACAACATAATTTTCTAGAACCCAGGCCGGTGAATAGTAGTCTGACCTGTGCTAAATACCAGTCCAATCAGTGATCACCAGTACAGTAGCAAACAAACAGGATGGCTTTGGAGCAGGCTCTCCAGATAAGTCACAGCTTGAAAGGTATGCTTAGATGAAATTGATGGTGTGGGGCAACTCTTATCTCTGCAATTTTATTAAGGCCTCTATGTCAGAAAGACCAGGCTTTGTACCATGATGAAAGCTTTGGTGTCATACAATCCAGTAAAGGAACAGATTAAAGGGCTTTCTTCCAGGCGAAGCAAGGAAAACTAGTTTTGTGCTTGATGTATTGCACTGGGAAACCCATGAGAAATCAAAATAATTTTATGGAGTCCAATCATCCTTCAGGCATGGTAACTTTATGGGCTTCTTTTGTAAAAAGTTGGCTGGGTGGAAAGGTATGCGTATTCCATCAGATGGTGAGAAAGAAGGAGAGGGACATATGGTTCTTTATCAATCTCTGTACATACACGGTTTTGTGTTTCAAATTTTAGCTACATGTGGTCACTTGAGCACTTTTTGACCCATTTTTTTCCATAAAATGAAATATGGTCATATATCCTCTCTGATTATTATATTGATTGACTCATCTCTATGGCCACTGTTGTTGACTTTTCTACTCAAAATTCTCATTTTCTTCTTAAATTGATTGTCTTGTGAACTTCACTGATGTATGCCTACATACTCTATGCATGTGTCATATATCCCATATGTACAAAATCTGTAGAGTAAATATGTAATTTCATATTTTCGTCTTCATTTATTCACAAGAGAAATACTTGTCTGCTATTCCCTTCTCTCACAAATCTCTACACAAGCACTGGCAAGTGAGTAGGTCTGGCCTTTTTAAGTTGGATTAAAGGTTACAATCTTACTTTTTTTGGAAGCATCTTCCAGAAAATGGAAAATAAGGGAAAAATACTGCAGCTTGAACGTAGCAGCTGTATGGTTATAATAATAAAAAAATAAACACAAAAAATAATTCCATCCCACATAATTTTAAGCGAACAGGTAGAACAGGCAGAAAAAAAACACCATTAGTTTTCATGCAACAGCTCAGCAAATCATGATTCCCAATTACTCAAACCAGAGATTGAATTGCTATAACCTAAAGTCATAGTTTAAGCAGACAAGGGTGACTCATCCATGCCAACATTTCGAAACAAGAAAGATAATTTAAAAAAATTAAAACTCAGCAGTATTAATTTTCCCCATTGACTAACACTGAAATAGAGGGAATTTTAGGCGTGAGAGCTAAAATAAACCCATTTTTGGCTTTAAAAGATTAGTGTCCCCTCCTTATTGGGGTCTGTCAGCATGTACAGTGACAAAAACAAATAAAAAGAAAGAGAATGGAAAGAAAAAAGCATTGGTGAAGAAAAATATTGGCCCCTTAGCACTGGCACTGAAGTGTACTTATTTGAAGGCAGATGCGCATTTGTGATCAGGTGAAAAAAAATGGCATTGCTCAAAGGGCAAGAGAGCCAGTGTGTGTGAGTGTGAAGTGGGCTGACACATGCTTAATGCTATGGTGGGCACAATCAATACTTAGACGACAGTTGACCATACCAACACATACAGTGAGTGGGCTTGCCTTTTGCCCTTCTAAGCATGTTTATTGGTATTTATTTTTTATGATTTCATTTTTCTTACATGAGGCTGGTTGGACAATATTGTTGTCACTAGACTAGACCGTAAAACATGGGTGAAGTATGCTCTTCACCCAGAGGTTAGTGCCACTTACACCTGGGTCTACTGCGCATGAGATTAGAATAGCATGCAAGCGTGGGAAAGGCAGATATTGTATGTCAAACTCTGCATTACGGCTCAGCTTTGGCAGTCTTACCCAACATCATGAAATCAAAATTTCATACTCTAACTTTTGTGAATAGGATCAGCATGTGCGTGCCCAGTGCATTATCTTACCACATGCAAGTCTGACATACATGTTGAAAAATGTGACTCGAACTGATACTTACAGGGATCTGAATCCTTAGTGTGTAAAAAACAATTAAAATAAAAGCTAAGTCTCTCGATACAATCGTCTTCAACGTTGAAACTGGTGAGGCAAATGTATTTATATAAAAATGCTTGAAAAGGGAAATGGAGCAATACCCAGATAACAGCCCTCTGTGTTTCCCTTGAGTTATGAAGGCTCCCACTGGTCTGAAAGAATGTGCTGTCATGCCATAGGGTCAAACACGTTCAGATTGTTGTCAAAGTATTATATATCATAGGAAACAAAAATTGTTTCAACTGCAAAATTGCACTAGTTTAGGAAAAATGTTCAGCCAGATGAAAGTGTGCCATGAGAAGTATTATTAACATTACCAAACAAGGTAGCCATAAACTAGGACAGAAATGTAGGGAAACATTAGTTTTCCAGGTTGGAAAGGACATGGCTAAGGCTTTTCCGCTGTCAGTCTTTTAAGAAATGTACTTGTAAGGACTACTTTTGGAAGGGGAGGTGGAAATTCTGATGTGTCGAGTTTACAAGCTAGTCTGCGAAAACACCCCGAATCTTGGTATCTGTACTATTCATTAAAGTTTAATTCCATGATCTCACCTTTGTAACCTGGGTAGTTCAGTAAAGGTTTCTGGTAAACAGTGTTTAAATGTTATACTGCAACAAAGCATAGAGCATGCATTAGTTCACAGTAGCAGATTTCTGAAATGCAAAGTTTATACTTTGTGCTTAAAATGGTATCAAAAGAAACGCTACATTAGTATTCTGAGAAGATGAGGTTTCCTGTCATGACCTGAATTCTACTTTCGAAAGAGGATAACATTTTTACTATGTGTATGGAGATTGCCACTAGAGTTTTTGATTGGCTGGACTAACCACTGGGCAGAATAAACAGCAAGAGGCCATCCTGCAGTATCACCTGACCCCCATCTCCTTCGCTGCAACTTGCACTACCGAGGGGGGTGGAGGTGGGGGGTAGTGTCTGCTCTCTGAGGTGACCACGCACTGATCAGTCTCTATGGCACTTATGATAGCTATGATGCAAGTGGCAAAGGTCATGAATGTAGAAGCACCCATGGGGGAAGGTGGGGGGGCGGGCTTGGGAATGGGCAGGGGGAAGAACTTGTACTGTATCTATGTGACAATGCCACAGTTTGATGTTCCTGTTTGATGCAAATGCTTTTACTTTGCAGTTGTTATGCACACATATAAGACTTGTCGATCCCTGCAGAGATAGGGCACGTTGACTCTTTATACTGCGAGCATGCCTGGGCGCCTACGATACAACTACATGCTGCTGATATGTAATGCTGTCGCGCCTGATTGTTATGCCTTAGTACTCGTGCACAGTTAACTGGTTCAGTTGCAGGGCTGTAACAATTGCAACGGTGCACCTAATGTAATGTTTGAAATATAAAATGCCAATAAACAGATTTGACAAAAAAATTAATGTAGAAGCACCCATAACGGCTCATTGGCTTGTAGACATGATTATTGGAGCGATCAGACAAACGTATGCGGAAGAGGTACAACCCACAGCCCGTCCGGGGGACACATGGAGCCCACTCAGGTCCTATTTGGTCTGAATGACTGACCCCCTAATCGGTTAGACTAATGCTGTACTGTGATATTGGATACATGCATGTACTCACTATCTCTGGCTATGCTTCTTCACAGGCAATGCTACTTTATGTATGACAACTACATTTTATCCCACCTGAATTTTCAAAATGATTTGAACCGGCATCACCTGTGCATTGCATATTGCTGTGATTTTCAATAAAAACTTTTTTTTAAAAACACCTTTCTCCAATAAGAAAATCCCTCCCAAATTTAACAGTCACGATGCACACATTTGTTGATTTCGCGCAATGCCTTGATCATTGTGAGATGGGCAAGTACCATACATGTACTACCAGCAAGACAAAATTCAGTTTATTCTGGGATAAACTCCATAAGCCCATGAGCATTTACGGCGTGCATTTGATATAGAACTTGAAGCAAACTGCTGTGCTCCACTGATGATACCTTAAAAAGCCTTTGGGGTGCATTCAAATACTTCGATTTTATGCAGGCTTGAAGGCTCTTAGTTTCAAACAAGAAAAACTGCATTTGCACAGACATACGTTAAAAATAAATTGTTCATTCAGAGTAATAAAAACATGGACAAAAATAATCGGATTCCTCTACATAAAAGCAAGTCCGCCCACCATTGACAATATCGGTATGCATTCTAACAACACATTTAAACAGTTCCACAAACACAACCAAATATAAAATTAATGGACTACAACTATGAGCATGTACAGCAGAGGCACATCAAACGTACCAGACCTGGCATAAAGAAGCTGCTGATAGATTAACATGGAGACGTAGAGAGGTCGCCCACTTCTAGACCTACATCCAAAGCAAAGGCCAGCTTCAATGTGTGGCCATGGAGATGGAAATAAAGGACCTAGACAAAATCCAGTAGGTGTTGGTGTGGTAGCTTCATTTCTGCCATGAATTAATTCTCTCCTCAGTTGTATGTCCCCTGCTGCTCAGCCAGTGTGAGCGTGAGGTAATAGAATGGTGATGTGTGGCTGGTGGGGAGAATGTCAGTTGGAATGCGTGGGTTGAGCAACAAGGATGCTGCTCCCGGCGGGCTTTACTGCTTCCTCCCTACCATCTTTTACGTGTAACCTGAGATATTTATCATAAAGAATAAAATATCCTGCTATCACCTGCTCTACTGGCTACCCTGCATCTTCATTCACCACAGTTGACTTTCCATTTTTGTCCTTGGATGCGATACTAGCGGCGATGTCTTTCTAGACATGAAAGGCTCCTTGGAGTTGCATTCTGTGGTAACATGGCAGCACTGGAGGCACTAGGCTCCAATTCCAGTAGAAAGCACTTCAGCTATTCTTCGGAGCAGAAGTAAGGGTGCTTATCAGAATAATGCTAAAGGTAAGTTGTGTTTCCTTTAACTCTTTCATACAATAATCTTTATCGACTGGACAACAAGGTAAAAGTCACTGTCTCTCAAATATATAGACATATTGCTCTGAAACACTACAAACCCAATTATATAGTGTGGCACTTTGGACTAAGAACAAGGGCAACTAGCTGAGACTATGAACAGTGGATTGTATCATAGCACTAAAAACTAGAGGAGCAGAGTAGTCCATAGCTTTTTAAAGATATAATTGATCACCCCTGCCAACTTACTTTCCAACTGTACTCAGACTTCTATTTGATTTTTCTGTAGCCCGCTATCCTATATGTGTTCAGGATGGAGAGACTAAGCTTACCATGTCCACATGGCTATATTCATCGCCCTCTGGGAATACTTAGTAGAGGTTGCTGTGTACGTGCCCAGGACAGGCCCGTCTGTGTCTGACCATGAAGCACTTCACAATCTATCTTACGGATTGCAAATGGTAATTTATAATGTCTACTACAGGAGTCTTCTGGCTACACAACACTAATGCTAGACCCCAAGATTAGGTCTAAATTTGCTAACAATAGCGTACCCAATCCTGATATTAATGTGAACACTATCATACTCCTTTAAGCCCTCGATAAGATGTATGCTAAGGCACTTCTCCCCAGGCATCTATCATAATGAGACATGGATGACTGGAGATGACGTCCATATTATCAGAGGCTAGCCTTCCAGTGTACAGCATTCCTCCTCAGCATTGCATTTTGGTGGGGGAGGAGGCATAGCGATATTTGTCAATTTCTTAATGTAGTGACAAAATAAGTCTTTATGAATTGTCTTCCTTGGGAGAATTACCATATAATGTCACACCTGACTGCACATGGGTATATGTATAATTTATTTGGGGACACATTACAGTAGTTATGTTGCCGCAATTGCCAAAACAGTAAATCAAAATTTAGGGCCTCATCATGATGTTGGCCAGAACGGCTCTGAACGGCATCCAAATTTTCCTAACCCGTGCCGGAACCCATATTTCCGACCTACTCGGAAACATTTCCGACCAATTCCGATAGAAGGTAACCATTTGGTCTTTCCAACTCGGTTCCGACTGGCATTCCGAGACTTCGACGTATTTCGAAGTCAGATTTGGACAGCCTTTCCTAATTGGTCGGTCCGACACAAAACGGTTGTCAGAAACTGACTTTGAGAGCCCTTTGCAGGCCCCTTCACCCAGAGGCCTCCGGTTTGGGCCCATTGGGGTATGCATGGGACCCCTCTCTTCAACCACGCACAGTGTGGCAGGCTCCATGGGGTTAAAGGTTTTCCGCAACCCACTCTTTTGTCAATGGGAGCCTGTGTTGTCTGTCAGAACACAGGCTTACATTGAAGTCAATGGGAGTCCAACCAAATGGTGTTCGGAAACATCATAATTGGTCGGTCAGACTCGCCGAACCCCGGTTGGTTGGAAACGATTCCGACAGGGAGTCAGCCGGATTGCTTTTTGACCAGCATCGTAATGAGGTCCTTAGTGCAGTATGACTTACAACATTTGGATTGAAGCTAAAGCCTTCCCAAACTCCTTAATTTGAACAACAACATTAGGGCACACTCAGCTAGCAATAATGTCTCACACAATAAGCTGTCCTGAGCCGTGATTTCTTTTGTTCCAGTTAGGTCAATCCTACTGTTGGATACATTTTACCTTTTCAACTATTTTTATCCAGATAACATTCATCACCTGCCTCATTAATAAAAACCAAGCCTGATTCTGTAGTAGAAGACATTACACATTTCCCAAAAATTACAAATCTTGGGCTTCCGATATTCAGAATAACAGTAAGTCACTATGATAATCTGCTGCTCCCAGGCCTCTACTACAGTTGGCGACCCTTATCAAATCACCTTATCTTGCAGATAAATCATTTATCATCAGCCCACTAATAGGACTATAAATTGCTCAGTGCTTGTGGGCCCTTCACAAACGAACAAGCAACATTTGTTTCAGAGAATCTATCCTAAATGGTCATACTACTTGCTGAAATACGTGGAACATACGCAGCCAGGGTCTTTTCTTGTTGACACCTGATAAAAAAAACTGAGAGTCTCTCTCGACTCTGTGCCACTGCAGGCAACCCCAACTGTCAAAATGCAATTCTTTCATTTGAACTGATTGAAAAAATATTCTTTTTGATTTTCATCAATTTCTAAAAATCAAGCTCTAAGGATCAGGAAACCATTGTACTGGTCATTTCCAAACTGGATTTTATAAAACAAACATGGCAGCCAGTGATATCACCTGATATTATGTTTCAACAGTTCCCTGAAAGTAAATACCTTTGTCAAATAAATGTTTGACATTTAAAAAAAGTCTTGATAACATTTCAGGCCCTTGGATTAGATGGAGTATGTATGTTTACTAGCTGCTTGAAGACTCTTACTCTGTTTTGACACTATGAAGATACTTTCCATGAACTAGAATCTGCTAAATAAGCTGTAAACTAAGGAGTTCGAGTTTCACAAGACATATCATTTAATTCATGAAGGTGAGGTGGCAGGTGAGGTCTTTATGAATTTGTGTGCTTGCGTTTAGCTTTGCTTTTTAAGGTATCTGATAATTTGTCTACTGCATCCATTACGTTAATCCATTTATCTGTTTGCATTTATTTGTTGCAGTGAAGTTTAGAGAAGAGATGCTTCACACATTTGGGAGATAATCATTTTTTAAGCATGTTTACAATTATGTTTTTGGCAACAGCTTTAAAGTATCAATGTATTTTTGGGAGGGATCTTTTTAAGATTCAGAGAGAAAAAGAAAGGAGGGATTCAACATTCCGCCATCGGAACACGACGAACCCGCAGGATTGTACACCTACCAAGAAAAAATACAGAAATTTTGACAGCACGAGGAGTTATCAGCTCCCCAGTGGCGCATACTATCTTTCCTGCGGGGCCAGGCGTTTTCAAAACATTTCACTGGCATTTTGCATATGAGCCACATCTGGCGCATTGAAGAAGAAACCTTTCAAGCAACACTAAGCATTTAGGACCTTTAGGACCCATACTCTCGATCCCCATTTCGGATTTTGTCTCACCCTTCTGGCTTACCATCCCTCGAGTCTTGGGCCCTGCCAGGTCGGAAATATCACCGTCGGAGCGACCTCCCAAGTGACATACACTCTTAAACAGCCCTGAGGAGTCGCGGGAAGATTATCCTATATGCGACGAAACACGTGACGGCTGGATTGCTTGAGAGAATAATAAAAAGACCGGATTTCTCACAAACTCCAACAAGAAACCCTTTTGTTTTTCTGTTGACTTCGTTTAGAATGTACATTTGTCCCCACTGACACACCTTTCTAACACTATAATTTTGTGTGCATGAGTATCTAGTTGTAACTTTGTAGTGTGTTGGTTGTTTCCATCACACAACTGGGGGGTTATAGGGCTTTTTCCCCTCACCCTTTTGCACCTCATGTTGACCTTTCATGTTCTAAACCTTTTTGCGTCCACAGTCAGCTGAGCGCCCTTTCTTTTCCCTGACTCGAAAAACCCTTTTGAGAGCACAGGGATTCAACATTATCACGCTACAATAATACAAACAAATAATCTATTGTGCTATCTCGAAATGTACGCCCACCACCTTAAACCACATTCCCTTAACACCTTGGCTGCTTGACTTATTCCCCTGCTGTGCTGGACCATAATGGAAATGGATGTGGTCATGACGAGCTCAGCTCGTCATCAGCACACGAGCACTGTGCCTCATGACTAGCTCAGCTCGTCATGAGCACCGAAGGGGTTAACACTCCTCTGAGATAAAAACACTAAGACTGCACACTCACAAATGACAAACCCCATAAATAAATGCCCACTTCAATACTCCTCCCAAAACAATCAGCATGAATACATTCCCCAAAACCTTCAAAATCATTCCACAGTGGGACACCTGGAATGGGGGGGGGGGGTGCAGTTCTCTATACTAGAATCACCAATCCTCCTGGTATTGCTATTTCTATTGCTATTTCTGGTATGCAAAATTATAATCGAGGTGGCTCTGAATGAGACAGAACGAGGGACCAAGTCCTCTTGTACAACTCTAGGTGTCTTATACAGCCACATGCTGCCTAGTATTCTGCAGGTTCGTCTGTGGCCTTATACAGTCACTTGTTGCTAAAAAAACGTATCTTTATATATGGTCTTACGCTTTTGCTGTTTGGCAACTCTTACTGCTGTTTCACACTTTTAGTCTTGATAGTCTGTGATTCTCACTACAAAGTCTCTAAAGGAGGCTCTCATTTGTTTTCCACTTTGTACAAACGGACGAAAAACTATGCTGCATACTTTACAGATACTCTTTCTCTGCAAAATTTGGTAGAGTGGAAGTGTGGGGAAAACCATACTCCAAAATCTGAACACCCTAAACTTTTGCACCTCACAATTTGACCAAATATGATACTCCCACGGGTTGAATTATGTGTTAAGGCACGAATTGAACATTGATTAGCAGAATAAAACTAATAAAACAGGCTTGAACATGGATTATCAGAGTAAAACAGTTCAAATAAGTAATGGGGTCCACTCAATAACTGAATTCTAGATCATTACAAATGTAAAGGATTTTATTATAAAACTTTTTCTAAATTGCAATACAGTGTAATCCCATAAAGACTCTTAAATACAAGGTTATACAGAGGATGCAAAGTCAGAATTATTCTAAGTCCCAAATGAGCTGCAAAATCAAAAAGAAGTCGGAAAGCATCTCTAGTAGAACGGGAAAGTCTTCTGGCTCACCCCTAAAATCAAGGGGTTCTTATGCACAATTCTCGCATAACAAATTAGAAAAACTGTGAAATTATTGTGGTCTGAACACCAGTATCATTTCTTTAGCAAATCAGAACACAAGGAATGTAACCTAACACATAAGCACCATCCCATTTCTAAAAAAACGTATTCAGAACCCTCTATACTGATACTATCTGGAGATGTTCCAACTAATATGAAGCATTTAAACAATGAAACTTTCAGCAAATGAATTAACTAGTATGCACAACGGAAGAGACCTTGATAATGTTTCAAATCATAGAGAACAGGAGAAAGTTTATCGAAAGCAATGTAATCATAACAGTGGAAAAAAGCATTACACGTCAGCCTGACTGTGCTCTGCAGAACCTGTGGGGAGAAGATGCACGCAGGAAGGGAACAGGAATAAGTGACAGAGATGGCATCCATCTTATTTAAGATGCTTTTGAGGAAAAAAATGTGGCATAACCATAAGACGTTAATAAACACACTCCCTATAAGACGTTAATAAACACACTCATGTGCATTATATAACATTTGTTTTAACAATAATTTTAATTCAGCCTGTAAATACACAATCAACCATGAAAAGTTATATTAAATTGCCATTATTAATGAACAAAATATAAACACGAAAAAAACAACAACAGAAGGACACATATGACGTGTGTTTTCATACATCAAGTCCAATCACCTTCTGCGATGTTGGGCACATCACTGTCCCTCTATGACTTGCTTGCATGAGCAGTACAAAATAATGCTCTAGCACACTTGCATTTACGGGCGTCTTCACATTAACATTTTGTTTATTTTACGTGGTACATCAATGTATGAGACAAAAATACACTTCTATACTTAAATATCCTCTTCACAATAAAGGCACATAAATCTACTATTAGATGTATTTTTATTTTCAATAAGTCATGCATTTGAACAATTTATTTTCTTTTTATTATTTAAGTCGCAGAGAGTCAAATGTTTACTTTTTGGCGCAGCACTGCAATCTCCAGTTTAAGTGCAGGTCAGTCAGCCAAATATGCTTTATTGTCATTGGCTTTAACGGGATTCAAATCCTCGTCAGGTGTGGTAAGCGCAATATGAATACAATTTACACAATCTACTTTAAAAAAAAAAGGCCATCCATTGTTGCGAACAAAGCAGTGTTCTTTGCTCAATACCGCATTCCCTAACAATAAGCATTCTAGAAAATTATTTTGGTTGATGATGTGAGTTTGGGTTTTGATATTCTTAAAATGTAAACACCCTCACCCGTCCCCTCAACGTTAGGCTAAAAAAAAGCCAAAATGCTGCACAGATTTGAACTGCAGTAAGCCAAACTGTGGCAAAGAATTTGAACTGTTAATACACCGAACAAGGCTTTATTGCAGAGCTGAGCAGGATATCTGTATATCCACAAGACTTAGCAGGAGATACGATTAATTTGAACGTCTCCTTCGGATTGTGGGTAGTGTAACCAAAATTAGAACGGGATGTCTGCATAACCACACTCCACAGCTGTAAAAAGCTCCTTTTGCTTAGTACTTTCACTGCTGTGTAGAACTGTTTACGCCAGGATACCAATGATTTTCACTCAGCGCAGATGACTGTAAAAGGAGTGCACATATTCCAGTCAGGGTTTGTTACTACTCTGCCATATTAGAGTTTTAACTGGATATTAGTAAACGCACCCAATCTTTGGCGGGAAAAAAATACCCATTTCAAAATCACACTCACAATGTGGGGAAATGTTAATGGGGTTCTGTCTTACTGTTGATTACTGTATCAACATTATCCTTCTAGTGTTATAGAAGATGGACATGCTTCACCTGATGGGCTCCCTGGTGGGGCTTAGGTGTTATGGTTTATAATATTTAGGTTTAAATCTTTTTATTTGAAATCTGCACCTGGAAAACAAGGTATTCAATGCAAGTATTACATAGCCCTCATCAATCATAAACGTGGGAAGGGTTATGAGAATTCTCAACAGAATGAGCATAGTAGTCCAACCTCTTCCCAACCCACAGCAAGATGGAAAGACATGAGGTAAAACATAATGCCAACCAGGCGAAAGGCCCCCCTACCCCCCAACCCCCCTTTGCCCCTCCCTCCCCTCGCCCCCCTGTCCAGTGCTCGAACTGTCCTTCTCAGCTTCCTCTCGTCAAATCCTGTCATATACCTCCTCTGTCCCCCCCCCTCCTGAGGTCTCCCTTTCGGGACCGGTGAGTCTCAACAAGCGAAGGTACCTTGGGCAGGTAAGTGCTCTAAATTCAGTAACCAATAGTGAGCGGAACGGTTGCCAAAGCTCTTCATATTGATCTATATCCCCGGCAAGAGTAAGCGACATCTTCTCCATCCCTAGTACACACCACAGTCGATGGACCCAACCTGTAGTGGAGGGGACCGTGGTGGTACGCCAGTGTATTAGGATATTTTGCATAGCGGAGCCTAGTGCGATAGCGATCTGGCGTCCCCTACTTGAGCGCAAAGGGTATGTCAGGGGGTTAGGAAGTCCAAGTATAATGTAGGTGGTTTATAATATTTAAAGGAAAAACATTTACTAACACCTTGACGATAGAATCATGCTTTTTAGATCTGCCTAAGGACGGATTTTATTTTCATGCAATCCTCATGTCATCAATTCTTCAAAAAAGTACAATAAGTACAGAGAGTGGGTCTGCTACATTCAGCCCTTAATTGTTTTTAGGTCGAGCAGACCTACCCTCAATGCGTGAGCATTGAAGGTGTCTGCTTCAGACCTATTGTGGCCCGTATTTAGGAATGTGGACAGCTACCAGACGCGCGCTTTGACGAGGTCAGATTTCACCTCGGGAGCGAGCGCCTGGTAGCTGCGCATGCGCGGTGCAAAGCCCTTGCTCACACACAGACACAGGCAGCACCCACCCCTCTGCATGCACGCACGCACGCACACACACACACACACACAGGCGCGCGCATGCACACGCAGGCATACGGCACACATACAGGCACACTATCCCCTACCTCGCATTCTCTCTCAATCACACACAGTCACGCATGCGCACAAACATTCCCTCGCGCACACACGCACGCACGCGCACACTCCGCCCCCCCCCCCCCAGGCATACACACAGGCACGCACGCACTTCACATCAGCCCTGGGCCCCACTCACCAACTGCGCTCTTCCGGCGGGGCTCCTCACGGCGCGTCTCCTCATCTAAATCGGGGCTCCCTCAGGTCAGAGGAGCCCCGCAACAGGCGCCACACTCCTCCTTCTCCCCGGCCCCCTCCTGGGGACCCGGGCTACACCGGACGGCAGGGCGCTCCATGCGCCGGCAGCTCGCGGACCTCGGGAGGCGGGACTTCCGGTCGGCCGCGAGCGGATTGGCCGGCCGGCCAAGAGCTTCCGGGTCGCCGCGAGCAGCGCGGCGGCACATTCGATGCAATGCAAACATGATTGAAAATAAAAGATGTAATGGCTGTATTGCAAAATGTTTATTAAATTCAAAGTATGGGGCAGGGAAATGATTTTAAGACCCAGGCGTGGATCGTGTAACAGAGGAAATAATGATGCAGTGCAATGGCAATGAAAAAAGAGAATAGTGAAAATCATAAGACCATGTTACAAAAGTGCACACATGAGCCAACTCATGATTGGCGGTTAAGCGTTCACAGCTAAATCTGTAACTCAACAGAAAGGACAATGCGCACTGAAACAATGCTTAAGATGAAGCATTGTCAGTCCTCAAAACTTACGAACACAATTTCTTTTCTAGGATGTCTATTCACAATGGCAAGATTCTTTGAGTGCTTTTTTGTACTGGGCTGTAAGTGCTGCATCTGCTTTCATTCAGTTTCAGGGGAGTGAGAGGTTGCCATCCGATGCCGCGGAATGGAACACTAGCTAGGTTTCTCATGGTACCCATCCAACTACATTCCTGGTGATGAACACAATCTTTGAATGTGACAGACCGTGACAAAGCGGGCACAAAATATCCATTCTTGGATTCTGGTGACCAGTGGTCTAAGTATCACCTAGCTTGTGTTTCCAGACATGGGGTAGGTTAGTTCACGAACCTACACGAGGATCTGCACTACATCATCCCTCGCAAACTGTTAAACTATACCTGTGATGGACACCTTTGTTTCCCTGTTATCCTCTTGTTATACAGAGTCTGCAGCAGACTTTTAACTCGGAAACCCAACCACTCAACTCAATGGCTGGTTTGAGGAGCATGACTTAGCTGTTTCTCACATTACTGTGAGGCTGCACTCATCTTTTAAACCCCTTGAAGGTCAGTCAAGTCGCGATGGAAACTTCAGTGCTTGGATCTCACTACCAGAGTCCTACTAGCCTTCCACCAAGAACGTAAATAAACATCTCTTACATGTAAAAAAAAAAAAGTAATATGAGACCGTCAACACACCGTCACACCCCCACACACCGTCACACCCCCTCACCGTCACACCCCCTCACCGTCACACCCCCTCACCCCGTCACACCCCCTCACCCCGTCACACCCCCTCACCCCATCACACCCCCGCACCCCGTCACACCCCCGCACCCACCCCTCACCCACCCCTGCCATTATAAATTACAATAACTTTTATTTAAGTATTAATTATTGGAAAAAAATTAAAAGCCATTATTATTTGTAATATCAATACACGTAAGTCACGTAAATACAACACATATTGCATTACAAATGCTATAGGTGTCACATTTGCGAAAGTTATAACTATTGGCATTGTAAATGACAAAGCTATTAATTTCGCTATTTTCAAAAACAAAACCTAAATAAAAAAATTGTCATTTACAATACCAATAGCTCAAACTTTCCTAATGCGAGACCTATTGCATTGCAAATGCTTGTTTTCATTGTTTGCAAGTGCTTGAGTGTGCTGTTCACCAAGGCCATGACAGTTTACTGCTGGTAGCATTGTCCCATCTGTGTTTTTGTGACGAGGCATTGAATAGACTTTCTGTGAGACAGCAGATGTAACATTCCAAGTAACCGGTGACTGAGTGGCGTTACAAAACTTAAGTTGCACCCCCCCCCCCCCACCCCCCATGCAAAGTACATGGAGGAGACCCCCTCTCGTGCCCCAGTCAGGAGCTTTCAGGCCAGGAGCTCCCGTCCATGCACAGTGATAGAGGGGCCGCCCAGAGCTCGGGGCCCCCATCAGAACTGCAGGGGCTAATGGTATGCCACTAGATTGAGAGAAATTGGTATTCTTTGATTTACTTTATTGAAACTACATTTTAATTGCTGAGTTACGGCTTTTTTGTTTAGGAAGTGTGTGCTGTTTTGATGCCTTAACGGGTCAAATACACAAGGTGCATGTCACTAATCATCACTGTGTATTCATATGGTTTTGTTTTGCTGTCTTTCTGAAGCTCCGACATAAAAACTGGCCCTTTGTCAAACGCATATACTATGCAGTTTTGTTATGAATGCCTTTTAGGTTCACCACTTACAACGCAAAATTAATCTTGTGACTCCATTTTAGAAGAGCTCTGTTCTTTAAGGATATATCAGAACTCCGCCTTTGCAGTCTCTTGAGCACAGTGCCTGAATACTGGCTTCCCTATTGTTGCATCCAAAAGGTTTGCTTTTTTAAGGGATGTTCTTTCTAAGAATTCTGGGCACAACACACACACACACACACACACAAAGGTATCCAGCTATTACCAATTCCCCACACCAACAAAAAGTCACAAGTACTGACTTTGCCAACGCTGGTGTCTAGTACAACAGCTTTGAACATGGCTTATGCATTCTTCAACAAGACTTAAAAATATAACAATTTAAAACGCACTAGGTAGTAAGCTGCACGTACAAAGTCATCCAAACTCCCTGCTCTTTTTGTTGGAAGTCTCAGTCCCTGCTGTGTAATCATGATTTTGGGAATTGAAACCCTTCACTGACATCAGCATGGAACAATTAAGACACTAAGGGACGTGATTTTTAGCATAATTTGGGAACAGTGTGTCCATATGAAATGTGTAGCACGTCTCCCAGACATAATTTTTACAGTACAGCTGCGCTCAAAGCAAAATGGAGAACTAAAACTCCGTCAGTGTAGAGGCCATATCTTTAACAATACACTTCTTCAACCTTTAGCATTTAGCTTCATATCTGTACTGCATCCAGTTCATTAACGTTCACAAAGACTCTGATAAGACATCATCGCTAAACTCTCCAGCAATTATGAATACCCACTAAGATAAGGAAAAGGGAACAACGGCTTCTTTAATCTTATAAAAGCCATTCAGTTTCTTGTACCATGTCAAGGATTTGGCTTCCTCTGCAGATCAGGGATACCCTAACAATAAAAAAAATATGATAAAAAAAAGATATATACATATGTATTTATAAAGAAAAAATACGGCAAATACACTAATAAACTGGCTTTAAATCAACATGATGAATAAAAATGCGCTAAATGATTAACAGCATGCAGAAGAGAATGTGGAAAGAGTTAAAAATGTCCACTTTCAATCAAACTTGAAAAAGTTTACCGGGAAAACTCTGATTCAGCTGCTCCAAATACCACCACCAGCACAGGCAAGAGACTTGGCTTCCACTCAATGGAGTCTTCATTAGAGGGAGTGCTGTCCAGTGATAGAGTCCTCCAGAATATCCATTTGTAGGGCATGTTGGTCAACTACGCGATGGAGAATTGTCTCACTTAAATGATTTCACACAGACTGAGACTCTGCAGAAAGTTTTAGAATAAAGGAACAGTCGGACCTCTGAGAGAACATCACACCTGGTGTACCAAAGCCATATATGTTGTGGAGGTTCTCCACTCGAGATGAGCTATGTTAAAATTAAGTCACTCTGGCAGGCAGGTACATAGGCAAGCAGTGCGACCGCTGAATGGAGGCCATTTGATGCACACAAGTCACAAAAAACTGAAGTTGGAAAAACAGCAATCATCCAAGAATGTTCCACAAAGTTATCATGAAACTTAAGAGTTTGCAGAAATGACTACCAATGGGATGCGCTAAAAAAACATATAGGTGCCTGCTAACTGCAGTCTTAATACCTGCCTGTATGCTATTATCTCTGCAGCGATTTTCACCAAATTCACCATCTGGTTCTTAAGTAGGATCCTGGATCTTCTACATATAGAAAAAATTAAATAGGTACAAGAATAAGCTTTACTTAAACTGAAAGGTTTTTGTATATTTGTGTTCAGAATAGGATCACAAACAGATTTATAGTCGTTGAAATCTATACTACTAATACCATGGGGGCCTAGAGATAATGTTTTCCTATTGGACTACATTTATGAGTCCTCAGCTCTGTTGCTACACTGATCTTAGTTCTATTGCAGTGTTCTCAGTGAACAGAGGCTCCATACAGAATGTGACAAATGCATCAAATTATACTTACTATATACCTGTCCTTGGTCCTAATTTCACAGCTGCCCTTGCTGCTTGAGCCAAGACTGCTGGCAACATGGAAGAAAATTGCAAAAGCACAAAAATATTTAGAATACTCAAAAAGCACTACACCAAGGTAACCTATGATTCCCAATGCAATACAAATGGGAGTTACTGGATGGCTAGCAAGCTAAAGTTCAAGTGTCTAGTTAATAGGTGAACACTTGATTGCAGCCTTGAGGACCAGGTGTAGAGGCAGTTTGTAGCCCCAGCTGGATCCAATAGTCATTATTTGGAGCTCAGGAACTGACCTATGGGGTTAAGATCCAACTGCATATTAAACCACTACATATCCTGACCCATAGGGTCTAGGATGGATCAAACTGTTGAAGACTTGGGACTACCCAACTCACCTAAAGGGACACCACCTTTAGACTTATGGTGAAAGGGAGAAACCCTTGTGTACCTATGTGGCTGAGAAAGTCATACTTTAAACCACTCAGGGATTTAAGCAGCAGGTGAAACTAGTGTAGGCTTAACACTCTCACAGTGCTGGAATATCTTCTGCAGGGCAATGAAGCACGTATCTTTGAAGCCACACTCACCTCATGTTGCAAGGTTTCTCTAGAAGTTCAGACAGGTACAAGGAAGTCCTGGATACCAGTGCAAAGGAAAGCAGGTCTACAGACACCACAAATACGCTGGTAATAGACAGACCAATAGGAACAAGCTTTTGGGAAATAAATAATCGGCTGCCATTCCTGCTTTGATGCATGGTGTTTTTGTGGCATAATCGCAAAAAATATATATTTTTTTTAATAGAAACAGCCACTGGGAAGAAAATTGTATATCCAAGGAGTTGACCCTTGAAGTTTAAGCACAAAATCTTAAATGTGTGGTCTATCATTACAGGCCGACGATCGAGCCGAAAGAGAATTTACATTTCCTTCAACAAGGGATAAAATTGATTTAACCTCGTCTGAAGACTGTTAGTCTCAATTAAACATTGACCTTGGCGAAGGGAAGGTACATATCCATGTGCTTCAGGTTTTATTTTAAGGTGCAACTATATAAGTGCGACTTTAAGAGAGTCTCTATTTACTTTGTCTTGATAAAGATGAGATATTAACATTAGTCCATCGAAACGCGTCGAAGCAATATTCACATAAATCATGAAGGCCACTGGATCTGTAGACACTATAAGAATTTATCTTTCAGCAGATTCCAGGAAAATGTGTCCAAAATAAATGTGTGAAATTGAATGACAAAATGTACTGTTTGGTTTGTTTCTCTCTTTATTTCTAAGGTATATGTTTTCCTTACTGTGTAAGGATACTGTGAGTGTATCAAGTGCTTTGGATTTATTGTGTTTTTCCTATTTTAACAATTTTATGCATGGAACATTTAGAATGGTCTTTTATTGCATTGAAAATACTATTAATTTTATATAATTAAATGTGTGCCTTTTTCTAATATTTGCAATACGTTTTCATTTTTACTGGGTTTATTTTGTCAACTTGTAATTCTTGTTGAATGGGGAGGTGAATGTTGTGTTCCTGCCTCTATCCTAGGAAGTAGGTACCAAGAGGAATTCTTTCTTTTTACTAGTCCTAGATAACAGCCAGTATAAAGTTGAAGTTGGTAGTGGTCAAAAGGCAGTGTTATTAAAAGGTTTAGCTTACTTAAATTATATACATATGGCCCAACTCTGGTTAGAGTTGGGCCCACTTTTCCAGACTTTGTACACATTTAACGAATGGGGACAAACCTGCGAGTTAGAGGAATATGTATTTCAGCGTAGACTTGTCGATTTCCGGAGTAAGGTGTCTGGCATTTCCCAAAATCTCGGAGGGAAGGGGAAGGCCACAGATGGTCAGAGGATAAGTACTGGGGAATAATGGTCAGGTATCCCAATCATACACAAAGAGATGATGGACAGAGTGCTGAAACTCTTCAGAAACTCACCCCCAGTCACAGATCTGGGTTGAATCCATCATCATTCTTTAGCTCATTTCACCATTCCAGTTCAGAGCTGGCCATATGCAAACCAGTCTTCACCCTGTGCCTCATGGGAAGAGCCCAGCCTGAACTACCAAGCCAGGTCTTCCCCAGACCGGAAACAAGAATCCTGAGACCGGTTTCAGGGTAAACCCCTCATCAGCCAGGCTAGCTTGAATCCAGTGGCAAAAGTGAGCAAGGAACCCACGTCTGGGCATCCCCTGCCAACTTCGGGCGAACAAAGCAAACACAAAGAGATGATGGAAGGAGTCCCAATAAGCAGAAATCTATATCTCAGCTGATATGAATGAAGAGATACTCTAGTGAAGCTGCAAAAAGAGATTCGGTCAGATCTTAGTATTCAAGAGCTTTGCCATAGCAGGATGTAACTGTGAATTCCTATGATCCTCGTAGATGCACCATCAGGTTCTGAAACATGATGCTACACGCATATTGTCATATACACAAGGCAACTAAAAAGAGAACCTTAATTCTGTGCAGCAACCACCCTGCCTTTGTCGAAGGCAACATCCCTCTGCACATGGACTTCAAGTAATGTAACACTTAACACATGCGTACAACACAACTGCCAAATTGCACTACATAGTACACATAAATAAGGTGAAATGAAGGACCCCAATTAAGCGTAAACGTATGATTTTACACACAGGAGGTCAGTAGATTGCTTTTACAGCAGTGCAGGTAAAAAGGGCCGAGTCCCCTAACTAGGATCTCAGTTGCCAACCAACATTAGCCTACCCGCCCCCAAAGACGGTAGAGGAGGTAGTCCAATCCTCTGCTATTGATTAAGGTACACTTTTGGTGTATTGCCTGGCCAGGAAAGGCCCGTACTCTGTGGGCGAAAATTTGATATCAGGTAGCACCCTCACAGGACTTGTTGAGTTTTGACATGAATTAGGAAAAACAAATGGCAGGACAGAAAAAAAATAAAAACAGACAGGATGGCCCAGCTTTCCTTGCCACCCGAAGAATTACCGCCCAACAGAGGTTGTTCTTGATGAGAAATACCGAGAAGGGCAGTAAACTTAAGTGTGATGAGTAACAGAAGTGTTCATAAAAGGAGGAGGAGACAACAAAAGATAGAGACATAGCTATTTGGCAGCAAGATTTGAATTAACAAAGAGTATTGCTAATTCCATAAAAAACATACTAATTCTAATAACAAAGTTAAAACCTAGAACATACATTTTTTAGAGTTCAGTAAATCTGTAACCGCTAAAGCCATAAACTGCTGGATTTTCACCCAACAGGGACGTGGTTACAGGCATTAAATATTAAGTCATGAATGCAGAAAAACAGATTCACTATAAACAACAGTAACTAGGGGTAATGTAGCTCTGGCTTGTAATTTAAAAAAAATAGTTATCTTAAAGAACCAAGCTCTAGAGGTACTTTTGGCCCTGCATACCAACTACCAATGATAAACAAGCATTTGCAATGCAATACGTCTTGCGTTTACGAGAGTTTGAGCTATTAGCATTGTAAATGACAATGTATTTAATGTATGTGTTGTTTTTAAAACTGATAAAAGCCATTGTCATTTATAATGCCAATAGCTCAAACTTTTGCAAATGGGAGACCTATTACATTGCAAATATGTGCTATAATTTTTTTTTTTAAGTGTTAGGAGAAAGCTTGTCAGACCTGCAAAATCAAGTAGGACAAAGCTATTTGAAACAAGCTACATGTCGGCGACTTCTAAGCGCCGGAACCAACAAGTGTTCATACTGCTATTAATTGTCCCGTTTCGTCGACCTCCGAAGGATAAAAGGCGGAGGCGGCTTAGACTGAGTTCGAACTCTTAACCTGGACATCACCTCACTCGTCAGCCTCAAGCTCTTATTTCGCTACTCTAAATAAACGACCAACAGCAACAAATTAGCCGATCCATACGTTGATTGCCACTACACTTGGCAATATTAACATATAATGCCCTCTCGTGCATTCAGAAGGTCGGAGAGCTGTCGGGACATCGTCAATCCATTTACAACGGGTAGGTTCTAGGGATGGCGAGGAAACAGAGCGCGCCGCGAGAGCGTAAGGGGTGCCACGGAACACAAGACCGGAGGACTAAAGGGGAAACCTATAAAGCGACAAACAGGCTGCAAGGAGCTCTTAGGGGAGCTCATAGGGAAAGCGGGCGAGCCGCTGCGAAAGAGTAAAGGTGTGAGGACAGGGCAGAACAAAAGATGGCTATAGGGGCAAAGACATCTACATGGATTGCTACAGGACTGTTGAGGAACGACAGGACAAAAGTGGTACAGAGGAAATGGGACAGCGTGAGGGGCACATGATCGAGCATGAACTTATGCCTGTGGAAAAAACAGGGGGCGCAATAGGAAACCTCCAGTGACCAGACCAACCAATAGGTGAGAAAGAAGGGGGCAGGGCAGAGGAAGAGCGATAAAAAGACAGATGCCCGAGGAAATAGACAGAGACATAAACAGGATAACTGGAGATAGAACTGGGCAGGAAGGGTGAAGGGGCAGAATCAAGGTAGTAGGGGCAAATATCACCCCCATAAACCGACCCAGGAAACATTGCATATCCACAGGCGACCGTGCAGTGGTGAAAAGAAAGAGGCCATAGGGCGATGCACCAGTTGAAAGAGTTGAAAGAGTCACACCCTAACGCGGGGGAGGGTTGGGGGTAATCACGCATGGGACCTCGAGCGGCACAAACAACTGGGACAGACAAGGCGCTATTTGGGTACTGGGACCATAGGGCGAGGAGAGAGCAAGACAAACTGAAGCACGAACAAATGAGCGGGGTACTGTGGGGGCAGGGGTAATCACATACGGGAACCCAAGGGAAGGGACAGGGCTTCAGCATAAGGAAAGCTACAGGATGACACAGGAGCATGTGAGACACCGCAGGATGCGAAAGAACTATGGGCTAAAAACACTAGTGCAAGGAAGTGAGTGAAGCACAGGTGAGGATACCAAGGAAAGGAAAACAGTTACAGGCTGGAGGTAAAGGTGAAATGCAGGGGCAAGGGATGGGATCACAGGAATGAACATTAAAAAATGCTGATTTGTCAGTTAAGATAGATATTTGATCACGTGGGTGCCCTTCAGCAAATGTGGCTCATTAGCACTTTGCACAGCCAGGAAGGTTGCACTTACTAGAAGATTCGAGAATGTAAAGTACCATAGAACATGGGTGATGCTGTGACTGAAATAATTTCTAATGATATCTAAATAACACCCTACTGCAGCGGCTCCTAACACCACGTCTGCACTAGCAGTAACGCTCTCGTTTCTGCCAAAATGAATTACTGATAACCGTGACTTGAAGAAACAGTTCACAATCTCTCTTTCCTTCTTTCATTTTTAGTTGCTTCCCTGTGAAATGGATCCAAAAAAAGAACAAGCCAGCGAGTGGTGCGTGCGCGCCACAGCGAACCATGTGGTTTTAATTATCGCACCAGTGTCCGGGCACGATAATTGAAACCACATGGAGGCCGTGCGGGTAACCGACACAAATAGGCCTTGGGCAGAGCAATGCGCCCGCATTTGGCCAATTGCGTGCTGTCTTTGTTAAAAAGACGCAAGCAAAGGCCAATAGCGTAGAACAAAAGAAAAAGCACACGCACAAGCGTGTGCGATTCTTAGGTTAGTTTTGAAACCCCCTACATGAGGTCTATCGGTGTGCAATCAGTGCTGTGCACTGCAACGCTAGGCGCGAGACCGAAAAAATGCAACGATAGGTTATATCTTGGGTTAATCTAGCTGAACATCAAAACACACCAGCTTTTAATCCCTTTAATTGAACTAACTGAAGGTAACCTGCAACAATAGTAAGCACTAGTATTCAGAATCCCCCAGACTCCTTCAGACGTCAGTGGTGAATTGCAGCTATGCTCCAGCCACTTCCATAGCACTTGTATTAGCTCTTTGTTTAATCTTTTAAAGATGCACTTCTGTCATGAATGCGTGTCTTGGGACTTAGGGCCCGATTTCCATCTTGGCGGATGAGTTACTCCGTCACAACGTTGACGGATATCCTGTCAGCCGAAAAATAAATGCCATTATATCCTATGGGATTTATATTTCGGCAGACGGATACCCGTCACCGTTGTGAGGGAGTAAACCAGCGGCCAAGATCTAAATCAGGCCCTCAATTTTTCACAATTAGAGAAAACAATATTAGTTGTAGTACAAGTGAATGTTCATGTTTGCCTGCTTAGTGGTCTGGCATGACATCGAGCTCAGACTTTAAAATATACAAAAAGAACATTCATAATTTACTTAGCTTGTTGCCAGCTGTCTGTTGGGAAACTGAACAGTACAAATCAATCAAGCTTTCAGAATCACACACAAATAATGTCCACTCAAATTCACTGCATGTAACTTGTCCTCATACATGTTTGTGGATGCTCTGAAAACCGGACTCTTTTTTATATTTATTGGGTTGACAAGGCCAACCCTATTTACCACTACATATTAAAAATGATGTTATACCAACAGAACAAACTGCATAATATCACAAGGACATCAGTTACATGGTATTAAAAACATCAGGTTAACTGTTTTATTCTACAAATAATACGCCTTTAAAGTTGCTCTCCTGCGAATATAGATTTGAGGCAAGCTATACAAACAATATCCCCATTACTAGCTTATGTTCTCCGATTTACCTCCACTACATATACCCCACTGGATCATCAGCATCGCTGTAACTCCTGACATGGAGACAGACAATTTGTGGTCCCTTCCAGTTTAACATGTCTATGACTAAAAAGTGATGTATTACTGTAATTTTCAGAGAACATTAAAAATATGATGGTCCTGATTTAAAGTTTGTAGTTAACTACATATCTTCTGATTTCCGGAAGAAGAGATAGATCGGGGGTAGGGGGGGAGGGACGACTAATCAATGGAATTTTCTCCACCATACTTTCTCTAGGGCGTATGAAATTCCACTTGTGGATTCTCCTCTAAATTTAGCATTTGGTAAAGAAACCAAAAGGTTTTCCTTTACCAAAGAAGAAAAGTCCTTGAATCTAGTTAATAGGCTTGTTTTTTGAAGGAGGCATTGCTATGGCACCATATTTTAAGGACACATTGTAGGACACGATTCCTTTAATTTGATTGCTGAACTGAAGACAGGACAGTACATCAGTGTTCACTACTGGTCGACAGTATTTGATCTATACCTGGTTTTCATTAAATCCACAAGACATAACTGGGCATACAATGAATATAAATCAGAATGATTTACATAATGGTTATCCTGAATATCTGGCATGGACCTTGCCCTCGTGGCTAAACGTTTGACATCCTTTGAATACCAAATCAGGTTTGAGTTTTTCCCCAGTGAATCAGCTTTGAGTAGCGGGACCACGTCCTTTCAGGTGATTGCAGACAGTATTTCCAGTCCAGGACTTTTGCGTGATAGGCTACTACAATCTAGAAGAAGTAGTCATGATTGCTTCAATTGAATGAATTAGCCTAACACATATGAAAACAATGATCTGTAGGTGTAAATTTCAGTCAGCGTCCATAATGACCTGGAGTGAATTAGTCATCCTAGCTTTGAGACCACACAAATTCCTTTGTCAGTTACAGCAGTGGCCACAAATGTCTTGTTTGGCTGCTCTGCGAATTAGGTAACAAAAAAAAACACTAGAAAGAGTCACTTAAAACGTGGAGTGCAGCATAGTCAACCACTAAGCGCCTCCAACCACTATCAAAACTAAACTGTAAATAAAAAATTAATTTACAACTAACAAAACTAATACAAAGGAAATTAAAATAGCAAATACTGAATTGCACTGAACATTGGGACTATCATATGGGAGACAACTAAATACAGTATTAAATGATCTGCCCATGCTCCGACGTAACAGGGGAAACAAGCCCAGTGAAGCTACAATGGCGATCGGAGAGTTAGAGCTGCCCTGGTTCGTAGAAACTGGAGCAAGCGAGGAGGTGCGGCGGAAAACTGTTTCCTTTAAACAGTTAATTTGGGATTGGTACTGAGGGGCCTTTCATACTAACGTAATGCACTCTGTACCAGACTTGTGAAAACAATGCGAAGGGACATTTGAGCAAGCGTGGGAGGTTCTGCATGCCTGATCTCAAACACCACGGGAACGTGTTAGAGGCGAGATGAGACTGGAGGGGATGGGGGATACTAATTCGCTGTAAATGTGGAACGCTCCTACAAATCCTTGCTCCTGAACTCCCAAAGACTGTGATTCCAGATTAACTATTATCTGCCAAAATTGCGCACACTTCCAAGCTGGCCGATCACCAGCATAGCGAGCTACATAAACAGAGCATTTTTGCATTCCCGTGACGTTCCTTTGGCACGAGGTACACGAGCACTGCACAATTATTGCCTGCAGAGGGCTCTCTACGGTCTCCGAAGTCTCCACGACTGCCTACCTGTCTTCCAGAGGAGGTAGCTGCTTCGGTAGCCGCGATGCACGACTAAGAGGTCAGGCTCCGCTTTGTACAGCTGTGACAGCCTGTGCCAAGGTGCATCTATTTAAAAATGAATCACAAACCTTGTGGTATGCCCCTTTATCAGGAGGTGGGGGTAGTTGGAGAGCTGAGACTTCATACAAGAACCTATATCCACGTTTCTCAGCATTTCCTCAGCTGCATGGCATGTGCGTAATTTACAATGGTTCAAGAAGGGTACTTCCAACTGTTGAATTATTCCAGTGTCGGAATACATTTTCCATTTGACAGAATGGCCAGAATTGTGTCAAAAAGGAAACACGATCAAGTAAAAACTCCCCTTTCACCTCTACCACTGTACCGTTATTTGTTTCACGCCCTGATGTGATCAATTACGATGATGATAAACTCTTGGAAAGAGTAAAACATTACTACACCTACGCGATGTCAACATTGTGCCCAGTCATGAATGTTAGGTAGCCATGAGCCTACTCTTAAGAAATTCACCTCCCAGCAACTCGTACAGTGAATACAATCTTCACTTATGTGGAATAAGTTATGTAAATAAAAAAAACGTCCTTTTTTTCCTTTCAATCTGATCGTTTTAATTCCACATTGACTTACTTTATGAATCACTTAAATGGAAATACTTTGTTTACCATCTATGTATCTAAACAGGCATGTAAGATTTGCACGTTGTTATTGTGAATTACTACTTGTGAAGTGCTTACTCTGCCTGTGGTATGACGTTGCAGCACCTTTATGTAGTCTCGCGTACGATTTTCCAAAGTTTCCAATGGAGACATGAGTCCGATTAGGCTCCGAGGTGTTGTGAGGTCAGTGGGGAGAAGGGGTCAGTTTCCTGTTCTCACGACGAGTACAAAAAAAATAAAAAAATACTTGAATATAACAAATGGACTACAGTTTTAGTCCCCACTAATAAATCCATAATGCTCAGCACAACCCTTCACATCGTAATCAATACATTCATTTGCATCCATCTATTTGCATCTTGGATTGGCATGTTGGGAGATTACTGTTGCCCTAATGGAGAGATTTGCACTATATGAACAAATAAATAGAATTCCCTTCTCAGTTGAAAGTCAGAGCATGCCACTTTGGGTAACTGTCAAACAACACTGTCTTTAAGTCTGGTGAAGCAGTATAATCATTGTTTCAAACTACAGCTGATTCAGTACAGTGTGAGATTTAAGGTCAATTGGCATGGTTTCCCAGCTACTTTGAATGGACTCTAATTTCCTCTCTCTACATAAAGGAATACTTTTTGTCAACATCATCTGCGCTTTGAAGTAACCAAAAGGTGGCATGCAGGATTATTCCGAAAGTCTAAACAAATCATTAACTTTTTCTTCACTCAAGACACGCTTAATTCCCTTAGTTATTGCATATTTGATCGCTGCAGCAGAAATGTATTGCTACAAGATGAAAGATACGCTCTCAAAATGAGATGCATGCCGCATATTCGTCAAGTTTTTGATACTGTGGATTTTTGACCTTAAGGCTTGAAAACATAAGAATTTCAAAGGGAATAAAACAGGCTGTTTTGGTATTACTTGTCACCATTTCGAACTTGTGAGCACACAACACTTTTGACTGTTTATACAAGATTGAAATTCAATCTCAGCTTCATCAGTTGACCAAAATTGTGCAATATTTGACAAAAAGTGCACGCTCTCTGTGCACTTTATTTCCTCAAATGGGTAAAATGGGTGTGTTCAGAAGTGTTCCAAATACCAGATTAAGTGCTAGATAAAAGTATTTGGCCATTTACATTCATTTAGGCTTCCAGAAAGCTAATTTGAAGCTACCTGAAAAAATGTTCCAGAAAGGCATTCGGAAAGCCTTGCTGACTGCGTTGACAGGTAAAGCAGTCTTCATGAAAGTGATGACAATGCAGTGAGAGCTCTCGCTGCAATCAGGAAAGCTGGTTACCTATTACATGGTATTCCACAATGGTAACATCCGGGGCCAAATGCCCTACCTACCAATCAAAAGGAAACTGAAAAGGCATTTCTTCTAGCATGCTTCCACTTCTTTAGCAAGGTAAAGCATAGACTTGATTAAGTTAACAGTATTGCACTACACAAGTCTCTTCATTCATTCATATGGTAAATTCTCCAGCGCATGAATGTCCACCCTGAGAAACACAGATGCCTTTAAGCGAGGGAGCTGTCCACCTACCCATCCGCCGTTGTCCAGGATCCAGCGCTGCAAGTGTTGGTCAAGATATTCAGTCATCCATGAGGCAATGGCATCGACCAGCTGGGGTGCCATCTCACGATGGATACTCTCCAAGCTTAGGGCTCCACCAAACTCAAAGAAGGCCACAATGCGACCCCAGTTGACTCCGTCACGGAACAGCTCTTCAGCCACCGTGTTGAAGCGTGCCCGCGCTGTGCCAGAAGGTGTGGGGCATAGCAGCTGCTCAGAAAGGTGGCCAAAGTCACGGCAGTATCGCCGGGAGAACTCATCAGTGGCCCACTGTAGAGTGCGGTGGACCTCAGCAGGTGGTTCCCGTGGTAGGTGGTCCACCATGTTGACAGCTGGTAGAGCAGCAGTGGGCACGACACTTTGACCAGTAGCTACAGAAACATCAGCAGCAGTGTCAGGGTTAGCAGCTTCAGCTGGAAGTCCTGGAGGTGGCCCATTTCCTCCAGATTCATCTTCATGAGCACTCCACTCCTGGTACCTCCACTCATACCCCCTTTGCGCAAGTTTGTGGTGGAGATACTTCGCTACGATCTCCCGGTGATCGTACGTTCTTTCCATGATGATGGAGAACACTCTCTTTTCCAGAAAGATGTGTCCCTTAAAAGAAAAGTATTCCCTAGATGTCCACTATTCTAGGAGGGGCAGTTGCCATTGTGTAAGGTGCGGGATCCAAAGGTCGTGCCTTGCACAATGGTTGACCATGCCATACATCCTCGGGTTCCAGTTCAGAAGAAATTTTAGTCCACAGACTCCAGTTCGAACAGAACTTCTGCAACTGTGGTTTCTCGCTTTAAATTTTCAGCATAGCTTTTTGCCAATTAGCCTTTGCGCTACTGCATGACGAAAGTGTACAGCAGCAAGTCAAGGCTTTGCCTTCATATAGAAACGGTTCGATGCACTTCTGTTCGCAACAGAAACGCGCAGCAGAGGGATACAGTCACTGTTCTCTGCTGCCTAGAACTGTAAAGTTCATGGCATAAAGGCACATCTGGCAATAGCAGAAGGAAGGAGGGATGTGGGCATCCTACGCAGTGAAGGAAAATAAGGCATTCCACAGCCCCTCTAATCCCAGTCTCAGCACCAGCGTAGAGGAGGGCACCAGCTGCAGGCTCCACGCATCGACTCCAGGGAGGTCTTAGGACCAGTGAGGAGGACTTCAGTATCAGTATGCCGATCTCAGGACCAGAGAGGAAGAGGAGGCGGGCTCCATGAGTAGAGTCTGAGGACCAGTGACGAGCAGGAGGACGGCTTCAGTCGCGGGGTCCCAGCCTCAGGACCAGGGAGAGGAGGGACCTAGCGACAGGTTCCACTCACAGCTTCTGGGGGCGGGGAGAAGGGGGCACCCCGTGCAGGCAGGGGTTGGGATACAGACCGTACCTCAGCTAGAGGCAGGCTTGAGTGTGTTTTGATTGCTTTGGTCCTCCCTCTCTGCCCTATAATCTGCAGCAGGGTCTCGCGCTCTCGCCGCCTCCCCAGCACGGCGGCAGCCATTCATTGTCATCAGAGCCAAACTTTCCAGCATGTAGGAGCCTGTTCTGATGGCTACGGCTGAGAGCGGGGGGCACGGCTGGCTCCGGGGTGCTCTGCGGGAGCGCCCCGCCTCTCGTCAGTCCTCGTCGGCCCGTGTTTGTTTATTTTTGGCGGAATGGCTGAGTGGAACGCTAAGGGTGGCCGCTGCTGGCAGTCAGCAAGGGGAGTGGCCAGGAAGGGGCCGGCCTGGAAGCTTGGAGGGGGTGTGTGTGCTGCTGCATGCGCAGCCTCGGCTGCCATGGCGGAGGCAGAGAGGGTCCTGCAAGTCAAGGGAAGGATACGTTTACATCAGTAGCTGCAACCTTTTCAGGCACGCAGTACGTAGATGAGCGTAATACCCCCTCTTGCGTTTGTTTTGCCACTTGACCTATTCGTGCATCACATGCCAAAGCGCGCGTCTCTGGCGTACGTCACGGCGTACGTCAAAATGTTTTCGTCACGTGACATCTTACCTCAATTTTTCCTGAGCATATAGCTCGTTCTTTCCGCTGAGCACGTTCGAGTTCTCATACGAGTCGGTTTTGTTGTGTCGCGCACTCTCTCTTTTTGTGACGGTTAAAATTATGATTTTTGTAATGTTTGAATGTATGGGCCCTGGGCCCTCATGGTAGGCGCAGCAAGGATGACACGGACACCAGGAATGAGTGGTAGGAAAGGTCGCGAGCACGTGCGCTCAGCCTCTTTTATTGGCAGCGTCATGTGACACCATGACGTCTGTGGTGGGTGGGTGTAGATTGTATTACATTGCATAGAAACACTAGAACGTGTCCCCGCTAAGACACCACATCACTCCCCCTTTTACTCTATGAAAAGACTCAACCTCCGAGTTTACATTTGTAGAAAATGACGTATCTGAGGATGCAGTGAAGTGTTCAGTTCCGCCAAGCTTTTCAATTCGCCGCTGCTTGGAATTGGGCAGATGGAGTTCAGTTTGTTTAGGGGAACAACTGTCCGCTTGGCCTGGTTGGTGGTGCTGATGGAAACAGTCTGCAAGCCCTTGGGTAGCCCCGTTGTACTCACAATCTTTCTGTTGCTGACCTCCGCGGTGACGGGTGCGGTTGGAGTTCTCTTAGTTCGCCGTGGAATGATGGTTGGCCTTGGGCTCACTGTGGGGACTCACTGCGCACTGACTTCTTCTTCACTCTTAACCGTGGCAACAGCCACGTGGATTTACTTCCTCCCTTACTTAACTGTGGCAACGGCCACGTGGATTACTTCCTTCTATTATTAACTGTGGCAACGGCCACGGGGATATACTTCTTTCTGTTCTTAACTGTGGCAACGGCCACGTGGATACCTTCCTTGCTCTCAAGCAGTGGCAGGGTGCCACCTGTCTTTCCTTTTTTTCCTTTCTTTTCACTGTGGCTAACGTGCCACGCAGATCTCTCCTTTTCTTCCTTTCTGTTGATGGTGGCAGACATGCCACACAGCTCTCTCCTCTTCTTCCTTTCTTTCCGCAGTGGCATACGTGCCACACAGCTCTTTCCTCTTCTTCCTTTCTTTTCGCAGTGGCAGACGTGCCACACAGCTCTCTCCTCTTCTTCCTTTCTTTTCGCAGTGGCAGACGCACCACACAGATCTCTCCTCTTCTTCCTTTCTTTTCGCAGTGGCAGACGTGCCACACAGATCTCTCCTCTTCTTCCTTTCTTTCCGCAGTGGCAGACGCGCCACACAGATCTCTCCATTTCTCCCTTCCTGTTTCGCGACATCACTCGGTCCGATCTTGCATCTTCTCTCCTGACCTGGCTCCTCCATGCAGGGCGCGCCCGCTGCATGTGTGATCCTGGTTTGTCCCCGACTGGAACACTTCCTCCTTCTTCCTCAGCTTCCTGAGTTGGCGTCGCGAACCCTCTTCTCTAGGTTCTTGTAGGTGACGTTCGTGGGATGGTGTTTGGAGACCTTGACTATGTCGAACGTCCTGGACCATTTGGCGGTCCGCTCCTGCTGATGTTTTGGCAGGTTTCTTTGGTCGTCCATCGGACTTTCTGAAGTAGGTTTAGAGAACCCATCGCGGGTCATACTTGGTACGCGATCTTCCTGTGGATCGGCTTCTGGGGGTGCCACGCTTAGTGGTCTTCTTCGGTAACTGTACTGCACTGTGGCGTTACCTGTGCCCTTTTTCCATCTCGTGGGGGCTGTGCCTTGCCACGTGGCGCGTTATCTGCGCCCGTTCTTTTCAAGGCTCTCGGACACTTGTCGCGTGTCGTCGGTACTTGCAGCTTTGGCTGGCGTCGTTTTCTTGCTGCTTTGGCTGACGTCCAGTACTTTGCTGCAGTGGACCGTCGGGTACTTGCTGCTTTGGATGGCGTCAGAAGTTTGCTGCTTCGGACCGTTGGCGGGCGTTAGTTGATTCTGCGGTGATCTCCTGTGGCCACTAGAAGTCACTGCTCTCCCCGTCTTCTGATCTTGGCAGTCTTATTCCCTGATCGTACCTCCAGTGCTTGGCAGCTGTTTTCTCCAGACGTTTCGTCCTTGCTTGGATGCTTGGTGAGGCGTTGGTGCCTCTTCTCACGTCACTCTGGAAGTGGCATCAGCCGACTCCTTGCTGGTGCGTGTTTGTTGTCTTCTCTTCCTTGTCTTCTGCGCGGAGCGCGCTTTCCGGATTGCGGCGTTGAGATGTTTTCCCTTGGGGCACTACTCCATCTGTTGCCGCTAGATGGTGCTAATTTCTTTTGCGTTGAGCAGTGCTTGTTTCTGTGCTGAAAGATGTTGGTGCAGTAATACTTTTGGCCACTGGGTGGCAGTGTTCTGGATCTTTCGAGCAGCCTGACTTGTCCTTCCCTGGTGTGCACTCTACTGCTTCTGTGCACAGGGGGTTGGAGTTGCTGCTGATATGGGTGAGTAGATTTTTTCCTTGCCTTAGTGTTCAACACTGTAAATGTACTGAAGCATCAGTGTGATGAAGTCCGGCAGGCCTTTCAAAAGCACCGTTTGTATCCCCTTTGTTTTTTTGTGCAGGCTTTTGTGCTGGGGGCAATTTTGGCAGTCTTTGTGGGTGCCCCGGTTGTTCCTCTTATTTCAGTGTCCCGGTGGGGGCCTGCGTGAACTTTGGCGGTGTTGACCGCTTTGACGGTGTACTGCCCCTCACGGAGCACACAAGGAGGGTGCTCTTATGCGACGGCGGCGCTGGCTTGGTGCAGGCGCTTGCTTCTCCCTTACTCCCGTGCACTCCGCTCCTCACACGGAGCACCCGAGGAGGGGGTGGGGGCGCCTCTTGCTCTTGGCGGCGCTGGCCGCTTGCAGACGCTTGCTTCCCTCGCTCTCACTCCCCGTCCGCGGCCGCCTCGGCAGTGCTCACGCGGGCGGGGGAGAAGTTGCTTTCTCCGGTGGGGGATCTCGTCGCTCCGATCACTCCTCCCTGGCGAGGGACGCTCGAGGCAGGCCGCGGTTGGGCTCCGCCGGCTCTGTCTTTTAACTGTGTTGTACCGCTGGCCTCACTTTCGCCGGTCTCCCGCCGCTGCAGCTTCTACAGGCACACGCTGCGCGGCGGAGACCTGTCTTGCTTCTCGCAGGTCACGGGTGGGCTCCGCTGGCTCTGCAGTCACTGTCCCCCGCTAGGCGCTACCGGCGGGCCGCGGGTGGGCTCCGCTGGCGCTGCTTCGTCTCTTCTTCGCTGGGGGTGCCGCCGGCAGGTCGCGGGTGGGCTCCGCTGGCGCTGCTGTGTCTTCCCTCGGTGGAGGTGCTGCCGGTCGGTCGCGGGTGGGCTCCGCTGGCCTGGACCACGTCGCGAGGGGGGTCGGGAGGCGGTTAGCTACTCCGCTCCCTCCCCCTCGTTGGTGTAGTTGGGTTATGGGTCCGGCCGCCTTCCCTTCGTGCCGTGGCTTACTCTGGGCCCCGCCGCTTCCTTTACCCACGCGGCGGGGGCAAGGGATGACTCGGGCAGGCCGCGGGTAGGCTCCGCTGGTCCTGCTTATTGCTGGCACAGTTACTGTTGGGCACTTCACTCCCCAGGGGCTCACCTTCGGCCGGCAGGCCAGATGCTGCGTCGCGGTCGTGGCGGGTGGACTCCGCCCGGTCCGTGCACCACTCTGGCGGGGTTATTGCCATGCGGCCGTCTCAGGTGGGCTCTGGGCGGTCCGCTCATTCCTCGAGGCCCATGTTGGTGGCGGCCGTCGCGGGTGGCTTTAGTCGGCTAGCTGGTCGCCTCTTGGTGGCTGCTGGGCTCCGACGTGCACCGGCTTCTCGGCTCGCTGTGCCCTGCTGCAGGGGGTGCCCTTCAGGCAGGCACCACTCCCCCTTCTTCGCAGTGTTTGGTAGTGGCACGCGTGGGTTGCACTACCGACCTCGTCGCCATTGTAATGCGCCCCCACCGGTGCCTGCCTGAAGGGCACCCCCTGCAGCAGGGCACAGCGAGCCGAGAAGCCGGTGCACGTCGGAGCCCAGCAGCCACCAAGAGGCGACCAGCTAGCCGACTAAAGCCACCCGCGACGGCCGCCACCAACATGGGCCTCGAGGAATGAGCGGACCGCCCAGAGCCCACCTGAGACGGCCGCATGGCAATAACCCCGCCAGAGTGGTGCACGGACCGGGCGGAGTCCACCCGCCACGACCGCGACGCAGCATCTGGCCTGCCGGCCGAAGGTGAGCCCCTGGGGGGTGAAGTGCCCAACAGTAACTGTGCCAGCAATAAGCAGGACCAGCGGAGCCTACCCGCGGCCTGCCCGAGTCATCCCTTGCCCCCGCCGCGTGGGTAAAGGAAGCGGCGGGGCCCAGAGTAAGCCACGGCGCGAAGGGAAGGCGGCCGGACCCATAACCCAACTACACCAACGAGGGGGAGGGAGCGGAGTAGCTAACCGCCTCCCGACCCCCCTCGCGACGTGGTCCAGGCCAGCGGAGCCCACCCGCGACCGACCGGCAGCACCTCCACCGAGGGAAGACACAGCAGCGCCAGCGGATCCCACCCTCGTCGCCATTGTAATGTTTGAATGTATGGGCCCTGGGCCCTCATGGTAGGCGCAGCAAGGATGACACGGACACCAGGAATGAGTGGTAGGAAAGGTCGCGAGCACGTGCGCTCAGCCTCTTTTATTGGCAGCGTCATGTGACACCATGACGTCTGTGGTGGGTGGGTGTAGATTGTATTACATTGCATAGAAACACTAGAACGTGTCCCCGCTAAGACACCACATCTTTAAAGCATAGTGTTTGCTTCTTATATAGTATGTATCAACAATTAGAGGAAAACCTTACTACTTCCATCTCCTCTCAGTGGGAATGGTGAAACACAAGTTAAGTGCAAGTTATTTTCCCTCTGGGTATTTTGTCAAATCTGGTAGATTGTAAATTAATTTTAAGGGTTCATTGTTTAAGCTCAGATATTGGGATTGCGTGATGGCATTTGGGCAATTTTGAAAGAGGAAAAGTTTTTTTTGCGGGGGATAGATCTATTTTTGGATAGATAATTTGTTAAGTAAGGCTCCAGGCGAATGAATTCAAAAGTGCTTTATTTATAGTAGAAAGACACACCGGTAAATTAAGCAACGCTCCGGTCAACAGCCCTAAACATGGACAGACCAACTCTCACTGCCACTCTCAAACTGGCACAACTGTCATCGGACAAGCCATCTGACGCAACATATGCAAATTGGGTAAGTCGCGCGGCAGGGACGGGGGTACGCAGGGGACAATGCGCGATATGCCAACTGTTAGAGAAACTGTCAACGTAACACATCTCCTTCCCTAAGGAGATGAAAACACGAACTGAAGTAAAACACGAAGTCCATGTACTTCATGAACCTGACCACCAGGCGCCCATATCAACCGTGAGACTTGTTACTTCCTCGTTGTAGTCATTAGTGCACAGTCCCACATCGGCCCTCTCATAGTTCTCTATTACTGATTCACTGGTGTTTTCCTTGTCGACAGGGTAAGACGGGTCCTCAGATCCCCTGATCTCTTGCTTCTCCATAGACTCAATTTGCATCCCTTCCGCTACCCAATCCACTTCTGGGTGTGGACGCTGTAGGTGTTCTAGTGTCCCTTCACTCCCATTCTCAGATTCCTCATAGTCCAGCCATTCATAACAGTCCTTCATGTTGCGGTGCACGGGACACCTCTTCCTCGCACATCCTTCTTCACATTGATCTGTGTCTCTCGCTAGATAGTCCTCTTCCTTAGAATTGTACACAGTACTAAGGCCAACGGTGATGCCATTGTCCCTAAGATCCATTTAATCCGTAATTTTCTCTTGGCCCTTTCCTTCCTTCCATATAGACGATTGAATTCTGCAGGAAGAGTCGGTAGAGACCTCTAGACTACTGTACGCTTTTCCTCTTCTGGACTTATTGTGCATTCCGCTCATCTCCCCAATAATCTTATGGTGTGGGCGCTGTAGGTGTTCTAGTGTCTCTTCACTCTCCTTTTCTGACTCCCCACGATATAGCCAGTCATAGTAATCCATTTCGCTGTTGTACTCTAGCTCCTCCAGACACAAGTCCTCTTCTTTCCCCTGGAGTTGTGTTGGTATGCATCGTCCCTTTTCAACCAGTTCACTCCCTTCCACTTTTACTCCTTCACCTTTCCTGATCTCGCCGTCTTTACTTTCGTGTTTTTCATCATTTTTTTTCTTGTAAATACCCAGTTTTATTTTGTCGTTTTTTACAATTGCTACACTTGTTCTTCCATCTCTACTTGCAGATTTTTTTCCTCCATCATTGTCCTCGGCCTGTGAAGTCCTCTCGCTCCACAACACAGAAGGGTTATATTGTTTTTCTCCGTTTTTAACTTCTCTATCCACTTGTTGAGAATTGTAGGGATTTAGTGTTATTCCTAATTTACTTTGCTCTCTCCATCCCAGTACCGAAATCCCTTTTTTCGAGATGTATACCTTACTCCAGGTACTTCTCCCTCGGAAACTCAATTCCATCTCGCTACATCCAACCAGTTCAATGATTTCCCCAGTGTATGTTTTGAGGGTTAAGTTAGCTTCCTTCAACTCTTCTCCTAGTTTTCTTGCCAATTTATTTTTCCACACATTCTCTTTTACAATTGTGCAATCTGACCCAGAATCAGCGATCATGTCTAAGTCCACTCCACCCATAGTGATGACACACTCAGGTTTTTTTACATGCTCCTCTTCCTTGTCATTGTTATCTCCTTCTGTTATGACGAGCACACAGAAGTTGTATTCTGACTCGTCCGACGATTCTGATTCTTCTTCCTCGCTCACTTCCACATACTTCATTTTTCCTTTAACTTTCCTGTAGCACACCTTCTGAGAATGACCTACCAATCCACATTGGGTACATTTACTGTTCCTTGCTGGGCATTCCCAATTATCTGCCAAGTGTCCTTTACTTCCACATCTGAAACATTTCAGATCTTTGTATTTTCTAGTTTCATTTTTTGTATCATTATCTTCCTCCTTTACATTTTTCCTTATTAAGTGCTTCTTCCTACTTCCGCTTATTTTAGCCACTATTCCAGTATCCTCCTTTCCAATCTCGTCCTCTTTTATGACTGCTTTAGCACAACGACCCTTTAATTCTTTCTTCTTTACTATTTCAATTACTTCCTTGAGTGGTTTCTCTCCTTTAGCCCATAATGCGTCCTGTATGTCGGGATTAGCCGCACACATTACTATTTGGTCTCTTATCATGTCATCATGCATGTTCTCGAATTTGCATGTCAGTGCCAAATTTTTTAAGGCGGAAACATAGTCTTCTATACCTTCTTCCTTCCACTGTTTACGCCTATAAAATTTATATCTATTAACTGCTACACACACTGTAGGCTTGTAATAATTGTCCAAATCTTCCATGGCATTTTTGAACACATCTCCTTCATTTACGCCACGTGTTTTTTTTGCCATGTTGTTATACACTCTCAGGCCACCTGCCCCTAAACAGTGTAACAGTATCGTTTTCTTTTCCTCAGGTGGTAATGCTTCTTCTGGTTTTTCAAAAGTTGTTATGTAATTATTGAAGAACTCCCTCCATTCTTCCCATTTTATTTCCGGTTCCCCTTTTCCTTTTAAGAATGAATGTGGGGGTGGTAGATTGTATAAGTTGCCTGTTGCCATTTTGCCCTAATACAGTCCTTCTTTTATTTTATTTCCAAAGAAGTTCCAAAATTAATTTTGTTTAAGATATTCTTGGATGAATTTACTCCACAAATATGCTGTTATTTCCTTTTTTTTTTTAATTCTTTTATGAAGAACTGTGAGGTGCTGTCAATGCTTCTCTTCAGTTACACCTCACGCTATTATTTCCCTCACACAAGTAACTGGCTAGGAGACTTCCTCACTCAAAATGGCCCCCTTACGTCAGTTACGTCATCACGTTACTCAGATACGAGCTGTGGATCTGAGACGAGTTTTCTCCTCACACGCAAGACGCGCCTCCTAAATCAGTTTCACTCACAGCTGCAGGGGATTAACTGTGTTCCCTCACCGATCACTTTTCCTTCCCCAGCGTTCGCAGCTCACCTCATTTCAGATTTCGGCGATGTCAGCTCAAAAGCCTCAGGTCTTTCTCAGTTTATTCACCTTGTTTCACACGGACACTCAGAGTTCAGTCTTCAATGAAATGATCCGGTGACATCGCTTATTCTCTGCTCATAAATCGTTCGTGCATGTCCATGTACTTCACCCGATGCCTCGCGCTGCCTTCTCCTTCAGTTTCACTTTTCGCCTGTCGTGGATTCTTCGGTGTGTCGTCCCGTCCTCGTCGCCAGCTTTGTTAAGTAAGGCTCCAGGCGAATGAATTCAAAAGTGCTTTATTTATAGTAGAAAGACACACCGGTAAATTAAGCAACGCTCCGGTCACCAGCCCTAAACATGGACAGACCAACTCTCACTGCCACTCTCAAACTGGCACAACTGTCATCGGACAAGCCATCTGACGCAACATATGCAAATTAGGTAAGTCGCGCGGCAGGGACGGGGGTACGCAGGGGACAATGCGCAATATGCCAACTGTTAGAGAAACTGTCAACGTAACATAATTGTGTTTAATTAAGATCTGTAGGATAATTTAAAAGGTAAAATCTATGATGTTTTGAGCGTTTTGAGTGCTCGCTTCAGATCGTATTGGTGAGGTTTTAATATCATTGTGGCTCTTTACTGTTGGAGGTTCAAATGTAGCTCGGCGAGAGAGTGAGCCGGTGCGCGGGGAGAGTCTCGAGCGCAGATGCCGTCGCTCGAGCGCAATGTTCCAGCGCGTGTCGGGGAACCTGTTTCCAGAGCGAAGGATATCGCTCGAGCTCAGTGCTCGGAGATGACGCGCAAGTTGATTTTTGGCAAGAATGAGTCGCCGTACGCACGTTGAGTGCAGCGGCCTTTTTAGGACTTTAGGAAGCACTTAATTTTGTACTATAGGAAGTCGGTAGACATATTTTGGGGATGAAGATATCGTCTGACTGAAAAGTGTCAGTTTCAGTCAGACGAGGGTAAGGAGTTCGGCCAAGGTTGCGATTGGAGTCTGGTTGTTTCGTTGTGGTGATAATGTAGGCAAAAGTGAAGTGGTTGTAATATAGGAGGTTTTAAGCTTTAAACTATATTTCAGGTTGGGAGATATTTTATATCTCTTGTAAGAATGGAGAATTTTGAAGGGAGCATGGAGGAAAAGATGAAGAGTTATATGGAGAAGTTGTTTGGTGAGTTAAGTGCTTCTATTGACAAAAAAGTAGAGAGCAGTATGGAGAAGAACGTTAAAAAGAAAGAAAAAAGACAAAAGTCAGGTGAAGAAGATGGTTTTCTCACAACTGAAGAAGTGGAAGAGGTAGCAGGTACCTCTAGAGGGATTTCTAAGAGAAAACAGAAGAAGAAAAATGTTGTGAAAGGAACACAAATGAAGGCAAAAGAACATAAGGTTCAGAGAGGGTTGGCTATAAAGGCTAGAGAGAGCGCTATAAAGGCGCAAAAGAAGGGGCATATTACGGTGGCGTGTGATTCGAGTTCTAGCAGCGGGGATGTAGTGCTCACCTGTAGTTCGAGTTTAGAGGAGTCTGATTTGGAAGAGGTTCAGGTTAAAAGGAGAAAGATTTGTTTGCTTGGCAATACAAATGCGTTATGTTTGGAGAAAAGAAAAAGCATTTTGTTTAAAATCGATCCAAAGCTTGCAGATTTAGCAAACAAAGAGTTGGGTGAACAGAGTGATGGTCTTCTGTTCGGAGATGATTTTGTCAAGGACATGGCGAAATACGTAGGGACTTTTAATTCTTTACAAAAAGCCCAAAAAGATATAAGAAAAGTTTTTGGGACGGGCGGGAGAACGTGGGGTCGGTTCCCCGGCCGAGGTTTTGGAATTACCAGGAGTAATTTTGGAAGAGGTAATAGACTCTAAGGATCTGGTTATGGGGCAGGCTATGGATCTGGATTTGGAGGAGGATATAGTTACTCAAGAGCCGATCAGGGGAGTTTCTTCCCGCAGAAGGAGAGAGAAAGAGGGAGAAATTCTAGATCGGATAGAAGACCAAGAGGAGTCTCAGGTAAGTTTTGTACTAGACCCTTTATATATGGGAATAAAGTTGGGCAGCAGACTAGCCCAGTTTGTTTCCAGGTGGTAAGAAATTACAAAAGATCCTTGAGTTTTGGAGACTGTAGTTGGTTACAGGATAGATTTTATCGATATTCCGGTTCAGGAACAAGCTCCAAAGATGTTGAGGTTCTCAACAGAATGGAGGGGTTGGTGACAAAGGAGGTGCTAGAATTGGAGAGGAAGGGTGCAATAGAATTGGCAAAAGAGGTACCAGGTTGTTCGATAAGCAATTTATTTCTGGTAGAGAAAAAGGACAAAAAATGAGGCCTGTGATCAATCTAAGAGAGTTAAACGATTGGGTTGTTTACAATCACTTCAAAATGGAAGGGATTCATATGTTGAGGGACATATTGAGGAGATGGGACTGGCTGACAAGGCTGGATCTAAAAGATGCCTATTTGCCGATTCCAATGTGTCGAAGTCAAAGGGATTTTCTGATAGAGGATCTGGGTTTTGTGGTAAACAAGAAAAAATCTTGTGTGGATCCGAATCATGAGATGAATGTTTTAGGTTTTCTGATGCAGACATTGGATTGTGCGTTGAAGTTGCCTATTGAGAAAGTAAGGAAGATCAGGAAAAGAGGTGAACCGAGTGAGATCGGCAGAAGGGATTACCTTGAGGCAGTAGGCTCGTTTACTGGGTCTTTTGTCTTCATCAATTCAAGCAATTTTCCCAGCTCCTCTGCATTATCGTGCGCGACAGAGGTTGAAAGCACATTATTTAAGGAAGGATGTGAGGTATTCCCAGAAGGTGATGATGAATCAGGAATCTCAGGAGGAGTTGAATTGGTGGTTGATGAGCTTGGAAGCATGGAATGGAAGGGTGATATTTGGGATGATGCCGGAAATGGAAATAGAATCGATGCGAATCTGTATGGATGGGGAGCGAGATGTGGAGAGGTTGCAGCAAGAGGACGGTGGTCAGAAGAGGAAGGTCCTTTACACATAAATTGTTTGTAGTTACTAGCGGGTTCCTTTCCAATAAAGAGTTTTGTGAAGGACAAGGTGCGATGTTGTGTGCTTCTGAAAATGGACAATTTGTTAGCAGTTCGTTATGTGAACAAGATGGGTGGTCCTCGATCAAAGGGGTTGGCGGAATTGGCAAAGGAGTTTTGGAAGTTTTGTTTGAAAAGGAAGATTGTGGTTCAAGCACAGTACATACCAGGATTGAACAACGTAGAAGCGGACTGGTATTCAAGGTACCTGAGAGATGCGAGCAGTTGGAAATTACAGAGGGAAGTTTTTGTGAGTTTAGAGGAATTGTGGGGTCCTTTGAAAGTGGATCTATTTGCGGACAGGTTGAACACACAGTTGAAGGAGTTTTACAGCCGGAGGCCGGATCCAGAGGCGAAGGGAGTGGTTGCATTTCTTCAGAGTTGGAAGGAAGGAAGGAATTATGCGTTTCCCCCTTTCTTAATGATTCAGAGGGTATTGAACAAAGTCAGGAGGGAGGAAGTAGAGTTAGTCCTGATAACACCTTATTGCAAGGCACAGGTTTGGTTTTCAGATATAATGAATCTGTTGATAGAGGATCCGGTAATCCTACCGAATTGCAAGGAGTTTTTGCTGGATGTTCAAGGAAACGTTCACGACGATCTGGTAGTTTCAGGACAGTTAAAGTTGATGGCATGGTTGATTTCAGGAGAATATGGCAAATGTAAGGATTATCAAAGGAGGCTGAGGAACTTGTGTCTAAGTCATGGTCAAGGGGAACATCTAAGGTATATGGATCGGCTTGGAGAAGATGGAATGGTTGGTGTGTTGAGAGGGGATTTGATCCCATTTCGGCACCTGTGGTAGAGGTTGCAAATTACTTGTCAGGTTTATTTAGTAGTGGTTAAGCGTATAATTCTGTAAATTTAAATAGGTCTGCAATTTCAGCTGGACATGTTTTGGTAGATGGGCTACCAGTTGGTCAGCATGTTTTGATTAAAAGATTGGTTAAGAGTGTAAGAGTGGTTTTTCCTCCAAAGGCGAAATATGATTCTATCTGGGATGTTTCTTTGGTTTTGAAGGATATTGAGAGTTGGGGAGCGAATTCAGGTCTGGATTTAAACATTTTAACGTGGAAAATGGCTATGCTTTTGTGTCTGGTTTCTTTTAGAAGAGTATCAGATATTAGAGCTTTGGAGGTTAATTCTAGGTTTTATCAGCCTGAAGGTGTTTGTTTTGAATTAAGAAGGAGGACGAAGACTATGTCTAAGACAATATTTTATCCATATTTAGCGGGTGAGAGTGTTTTATGTGTGGTTAAATGTTTGAAGGAATACGAAAGAAGATCTAGTTGTTTCAGAGAAGGAAATTGTAAACAGTTATTCATTTCCTATGTTAAACCATATAAAGCAGTTTCTACTCCTACTTTGGCAAGATGGATAAGAAATGTGATGTTCAAAGCAGGGGTAGATATTTCTGTCTTTGGATCTCATTCAGCTAGAGGGGCTATGGCTAGTAAGGCTTTTATGAAAGGTTTCAATTTGAGCGGTATTTTGAAGGCCGCTGATTGGTCCAATGATTCAACTTTTAGAAAGTTTTACTTTAAGCCTGTGGAAAATGTTTTGGGAAAAGTTTTGGATGAACTTTGAACATGCATAATGTTGGCCTCCTGGCCTTTGACACAAAATGCAGATTTTCCACAGTTTTAATGTAAAGAAAATCATGATTTTATTAAAGGCACGAAGGCTAATATTATTCCTCCACTGACCCACCATACTACTGTTTCTTTGTTTGTTTTTTAGGTTGAAGTTGGAAAGGAGGACGAAAGGAGAATTCCAAGTTAAGATGGAAAAAGAAGTCAGAAGAGTTTAAAGTTAAAGGAAGAAAGAACTTAGGACTTATTATTTTCGCAGCTACAAAAGAGGAAGATGGTTGCCTGTTCTAGGGTTATATGCATGTTCTAAGTTCTAGAATGTTTTGCTAATATTCTGATACTGTAATGTAATGTTGCTGCTGTGTTTGGGCGGTAATAAAGTATGATACATAATATTAGCCTCCGTGCCTTTAATAAAATCATGATTTTCTTTACTTTAAAACTGTGGAAAATCTGCAGTTACTATAATGCAGTCTCCTTTCGTTGACTTTATGCGTGTCCTTTACAATTTTATTCCTTTAGTAGGTACTGCACTCTAATACCAATTCACTGTAGTATTTCAGCCCTTCAGTGGGCCTCCTTGATAAGAAATGCTCCATGTTTAAGCCATCCGGTTTCCCACTCGGAGACTTCGAACAGTTCTGTGTCTCCCTGGCCCCCTTGTAATCATCTTGTGGGGTGGTGCAGCGCCACGGCTGGAAGGCCGTAAATATTGTTTGTAGACAAAGAACCTCGATTTGACGAAGCACTCCAAACTGGATTCATTACAATTTCCAGCATGCAGTACTTTACTGAACTCACCTGTCTTCAATTAAAGGACGTTATAAATAGCATGCTGGTATGAGTGCCCTTTTTTAAACTGCATCAGTACTTGAATGCCTGTGACCAAGGAGTTTTAACTCCGAAACGCGTAAGGCAGAAAGAAAGATCCGAGGTTAGAAATGCCTGCTTGCCTTAAATGAATCCAGTTTGGAGTGCTTCGCCAAATAGAGGTTCTTTGTCTACAAATATATATATATATATATATATATATTTTTTATCAGGTAAGTCTTAAAAACTATTACTCAAAGTGTTTTAAAATTATATGCATAACATCATTAACATGATAAAAGCAAATTAACATTTAGTTGAAATAAAAACGTTGAGGGAGCTGTGTTAATGCTAACATTTGCTAATGCAGACCTAGATTTTGTTGCCCTCTGCTGCCATCTTTACTGCAGGTTTGTCTCACACTGAGTTTTGACAGTGCATGTGCTGTATCAAGTAAGCTTTATTCGGCTTTTGAATTTAAAACCATAAAAGCAGCAGAAAAAGATACAAACATACAAAGAAATAGTCCAGCAAATCAAAGCATAATTAAAAGAAAAACAGACTGTTTAGGACAAGCTAAAACAGTTTGACGAATCAACTATTCAAGATCATGATCCAAAATACACAGAATCCTCCTTTATCATCAGGTATGGTAGTAATTTGGTATACCGGGGCCAGGATAAAAGTCATGCAGATCCCAGATAAGGATGGAGCCATCTCCAACTTTGTGCTGGGTAGAACGTAAAAAGGGGCAATGTTTCTGTGTTTAAACTTAATTAAAATCAGATCTCCTGGAACATTTTTGGGCAGAGAACCAAGCCACCCCACCCTCCTGACGGTCAATATCCCGCCGTCTAAAACAGATGGTAGATGTCTATGGTTTTTAAGCCAGAAAATGGCTTTATTCATTAGGTCCTGCTGTAGTTCACGTTTACCCGGGGTGAGTTCAGGGACCCCAGAAAGAACGGTAACGTATGGCGCGGCTTCGGGGGGTAGGTCCATTTGATGCCTTCTTTCCGGAAGTCTGTGAGGGGTATGTTTTAGATTAAGAGGAGCGTTGCGACCACTTAGAGTGGGTGGTATAGGAGGGGGGTCACAAGTGGGAAGTATACTGGAAGCATTGTTCATAGGCCTTTCATGGATGTTAGTAAGGGTAGAGCATGTGGATAACATGGTGTTGGCATTTGGTGGGAGGGACCTTATTACAGTGTTTTCGATCCTGGTCAGCCTCTCCCCCAGATCATTAATTTTTGCGACCAATGGTGATAGAGCAGTGTTTAACATTCGTTCAATTTGGGCCAGCAGGGTCAAGTGAAGGGGGATACAGGGTCATTTGATCGAGTCTCCGCTTTATCCAAAGTTAGTGAGACAGGGTTTGCGGCGGATAAATGGGGGCTGCAGAAAGTTGGTTCGGGGGATGCGGGGGGTGTGAAATTTGCTTGTTCGATGTCTCTGACCACTATGGGGGGAGTTAATAAATCCTGGGCATAGTTAGTACCGCACATGGCATTCAATTCTTCCCAGATTGACATCGTGGTTAGGAGACAGGATACCAAGGGCAACAATGTACAGATCAAAACGATAGAGAGGGAAAGGTTAGCATGTGACTGTACCTCCTCCTGTAGTAGAACCAAATGTAGTGGCCCGTCCCGTCCTCCTCTGGCCTCTGAGGGCCACAGAGGGCCCGCCCTTTGCCCGGGCTTTGCCCGGCGCAGTCCCGCGCGCGTCCCGCGACGCGGAGGGAGCCTCGTCCTTTTTCTGCGCCTCCGGGCGCGTAGCTACCGGAAATGCCCCTCACAGGCTGCTGGGAGCTGTAGTCTGCCGGTGGCCGTGCAGGTGGAAAGCTACGGCGGCGTGCGTGCAGCACTCACAGCATGTGGGCCCCAGCAGCAGCAGCGACACGGAGTGTGCCCGGTGAGTCCCGGTGGTCCTGGACTGGACTGTGTCCCCCCCAGTGCATGTACTGATAAATATGTAAACAATGCTTTGAGGTGCAGTGTCCCGTTACTAGGTCCAGACTGTTGTTTCTTTCCTTCAGAGTTCTGAAGCACACTGTTTCTTTGTAAGTGAATGTTCCAGAGGCCTCACATATTGGGACCACGATGATATTTCTCAGGAGAACTTGTCCTTGTATATTATGTAGTGACATTTTTACTAATTATTGTAGGATGACAAGATGTTCAGAACAAAAAACTTGGACCGACCTGTACTAGGTCCAGACTGTTGTTTCTTTCCTTCAGAGTTCTGAAGCACACTGTTTCATTGTGAGTTAATGTTCCAGATGCCTCACAAATTGGGACCACAATGATATTTTGCAGGAGAACTTGTCCTTGTATATTAAGTAGTGATATTTGCGCTAACTATTGTAGGATGACCAGATGTTCAGAACAAAAAAACGCGGACAGCCATCAACATAGAGAAAGGATTAAATGTTGGTAAAGGTCAGTGCAGTGTCAACATTTAGTCCTATTTCTATGTCAATTGCTGTCTTTTTTTCCCTTGTTCTCTTTCTCTTTCTCTCTCTCTCTCATGAAAATTAAAGACTCCCTCTACATAGCTGCCAAGTTTTCAGATAACTTATGTGTAGCATTTCAATGGTTTCAGTGCACTTATGAGTGACATTCAACAGCCAAATGTGTGACTCTTAGAGTGAGACTTTCTCGTAAGTAGGTCAAAGCAATGAGGTACATAAAAGGGAATAAATATCAGAAATTACACTATTTTGAGAAATGAGAAGCTCTAAAATTATCTAAAAATTACTGCAAAACTCCTGAAATGGAAGTTTAACGATTGGTCTAAAATGAACATTAAATTGCTGCACCCTATGTTATGCTGTGTGTAATACAGTTTTAAAACAACATGCATGTTCACAGTGCTTTCAGTCGCATGCTGAGACCTCATAGCACTACATACAGAAGTCACTATCCACTACTGTGCCAACAAGGAGAAAATTCGGAGATTGCATCAAAGAATTGGTGTTTCATAACATGAATGTGAGAGAATGCATTTCCCATTAAATTTGTTTAACTTGCATGTTATAGCATCTTTCATTTATGGTGTGTGGTTATTTTGTATTTAGTTGTCAAAAGACCAATAAAATGGTTATAGAATATTTTTCCTTGTTTCTATTTTGTTGTGAGACCCAGGTTGCTTTGGCTGACTGACTTGACTGCCACTGTCCACAAGTACTTTGTGAGTGCATTTGCCAGGTCAGCATTCCCTTGGCAGGAGGAGCACGGGCTGCAACTGTTCGCAACAGTTTGAAGGTGTGTCTGAGCTAAGGTCTGTTTTGCCTTTAGGCAATCAAGCGGTGCCCGAAGGGCTAGTCTGACAAGTCAGTGTGCGAGCTGGCTTTGTGGCTAATTGTGGGCATGTTTACAGTCTGCTGAGGCGATTTTCACTGTTTATTTTTCTGATATTAAAACCAACATTGCTGGCAGCAAGCTCAAATCCATGCAGTCCACCATACCTTTCAAAACACGTATACAGCATGTCTTACAAATAAAACCTAACACAATTTGCTCACATAGGCCACTTTTTAAAGTAACCGATTCACTAATGGGGCTACTTTTTATTTAGCTGCCAAGTCTATTTCTGTCCCAGTCTGACTGGTCTGAGCTGATGGAGAGTTACAGGCTGCATCTCTTCTTGCTGTGAAGTATTTATAGGGTGTCTGTGGGCCAGGAGACGCAGTACTGCCCCCAAAAACACACATCCTTAACAGCAAAACCTCACCTGCGCTGTCTGGGAAGATGAGAGAGAAACAGCACCATAGCCCTGCAGAGAGCCAGCTGGAAAGAGAAGCAGCCACAATATGTCTGTACCTCCCAATAACAGGGCTCTCCCTGGTGCCAGAAACAACATCCTGTACCCTCCAGCGCTTCTTGCTCTGCCTACCAGTGCATCACCAGTCAGCCTGGTGTAGTCACTGGTCGCACAATCCCTGTAGTGGCATGGTACCGCTTTTCATGCCTGAGGGGGAAAACAAAGTGAGTATCACTGTCTTCTCCACTAGTGTCCTGCAGGGGCCAGCTTGGTCTGGAAAACAGCAGAAGGTGCCTGATCCACATGATACTTGACCCAATTGCCTGCTGTTTGCTGAATTTCTTTTTTAAAAATGTTTCTCCCCCGGACCTCATCTCCTTCAGAATGATCATTGCAGTGGCATATATCTGTGGTCTCCCTAAGAGGTCAAGCCACATCAGAAAGCACAATTTCGTTTGCTGTGTGTCGGAGAAACAATGTATCCATTCCAGCACACTTTGAAATGAAATAAAATTATATGAAAAGGGGTTTTATAGAGCGCGACTGTTGCCCTAGGGCGTCCAAGCGCTGTAAAAAAAGAATTGTGCCTCATGATGCAGCAGCTTAGGGGTTAGTTTTGTTTAGTGAAGAGGAAGGTTTTAAACTGCTTACGGAAGGATGACAGATTGGGATTAGATCTTAAATGTAAAGGGAGCGAGTTCCATAGTTTAGCGGCGTTATAGGTAAAAGACCTACCTCCAACTCTGGATCTCTTAATCCGAGGGGCTACGGCCAAAAATGCATTGGCAGAGCGAAGTTGTTTGCTGGGGTGGTAAGGGGAAAGCAGAGGATGATTAATCTTAGGGCCAGATTTCCAAAAAGCTTGATGGGAGATGCACATGGCTTTAAATTTGATTTTCTCTTTAACAGGGAGCCAGTGCAGAGTCCTCATCCCGGATTCTACAGACGCTCTTCGTGGGAGCTGAAGCAGCGTGCGTGCCGCACAATTCTGAGTCCGCTGGAGTTTTTGCAAGACGTACTCCGGTGCCCCTAGGTACAGGGCATTACTAAAATCCAGTCAGGATTGAATTAGGCCCTGTACCACGACTTGCTTGGCTTCAAAGGGTAGGAGTGGAAGGATTTTCTTCAGCATCCTAATAATTCCGAAGCAGGTTGCAGATGTCTTGGTTGCTTGGGTGTTAAGGGTTAGAGATTTATCCAGCCATACCCCGAGGCTTTTTATGTTGTCTTTCGGGATCGGCGGTGCACCCAGGCTGGTAGGCCATAAGAGGTCGATGGTAGACAGCGCTCCGAGCAGCATAAGCTCGGTTTTGTCACGGTTAGGCTTAAGGGACGATGTAGTCATCCAGTTTTTTACCTCTTCCATGCAGGTAGTCAAATTGATCTGAGCCATTTCACAGTTCTTTTGTGCAAGAGAGACCACCAGCTGAGTGTCATCCGCATATGTGATGATCATAATACCATATGGGTGGACAATCTCAGCCAGCGGTCTCATTTACACGTTGAATAGCGCAGGGCTCAATGACGATCCATGCGGTACCCCACAATCCAGAGGTTTGCTTGAGGAGAAAAAGTCACCGTCAAAGACTTGGAATGTCCTTCCGCTCAAAAAGGACTGAAACCAAGCCAAAGCGTTCCTTGATACTTCAAGATTAAGGAGTCGACACAGCAGAGTTTTATGACATACCGTGTCGAACGCCGCACTTAGATCGAGGAGGATGACTGCCACTGATCCTCCTCGATCCAAGATCCGCCTAGTTTCCTCTGTCACGGCTAACAGGGCCGTTTCCGCCCCGTGTTTTTGGCGAAATCCTGTCTGTGAGATATCGAGTAGATGGTTGTTCTCGAGAAACATTGTTAGATGGGAATTAATGTATTTCTCCAGGACTTTACTCACCCAGGGTAACAGGGACTGGGGCGGTAGTTGTTACAATTAGTTGGATCAAGGTTAGGCTTTTTCAAAAGTGCTCTCACCATAGCTTGTTTCCAAGTAGGTGGAACACTACCTGTGGTTAGAGAGATGTTAAGAAGCTCCATCAGAGTGGGAAGAATAACTTGCCAGGTCACCATAGCAACGGGTATTCCTCCAGGTCAGCTGTAAATTGCTTGGGCAGGCGGAGCGCCACAGTAGTGAATAACCAGCACAAGCTCCTTTTCTTCAATATAGCACCTCATGATCTCGGCAGTGTGGAGGAGCTCCACAAATGCGTGACTACTCCATTTTAGTGCAGTGATGCGGCCACCAGCATTAAAATGCGTTATTCTAACCCCTGATGCGTGGTACTTGGCATGGCTGCCTCTACCATGCTGGGTTGGTTTACAAGGACAGATTTGTGATCCTGGCCTAGGGAAATGGACTCTGCAGAGGTTGATTGAGCCCCTCATTAAATCCTGGTATGCTGCCTGAATGAGGTCAGGCAGCACAGCAGGAGACTATTTAAACAATAAACCCTGATCTTGCTATGATGAGAGTGGTGGTGATGAACAGAAGCTTTCACAGCACACTGCTAAATGTGTGTGCTTACTTGACCTCTCTAAACGGGGAAATGTATGTATTTTTGTAAAAAAGCGTCAGATGTAGAAGATTTTCACAATGTTCAACTTTGGGTGGCAAATAATTTGTACAAATTAATCATTTTTGTTCTGCATATATCCGTAACTGATAAATTAATGATGTTGCACTTGAAATGATTTGCTTGTAATGTTAAGAAGTGTGATTATTAGTGTAGTATAGTTATGCCACAATTATTAAAATGGTTGTAGTTCTCTGGTGTTTTGCTCATCCTTCTTCTGCTCCTTCTCCTTCCCAATCAGTTGCCTACTGCAGGTCTTCTCTCCCCACAGTTTCTGCAGAGCACATTGTGGTGTAATGTGGATAGTATCTTTCCTTAGAAAGCATGTATTGTGAATGAAGTTTTCCATCAATTTTGAAGGACCTCTGTTGAAAGTTCCGATGTAGGCCTGTAGGAGAACCCGAATGTATGAGCTTTTGTTTGAGAAATGTTTCATATTGCATTTTATGTCTGCAGACTACTGTTGCCGAGGAAGTAATGGAAGAGTTAGAATGGGTTAGTACTAATAACAAACCATGTACAGCATGAGACCAAAGCCCAGACCTACACAGTGTTAGGCACCTAATAAATGGGATCGCATGGCTATTGAGAAAAAAAGAAAGCCTCTAAAGAGGTGAAGGGTTCATTTAGACATTGGCTTGAGAGTAAATTGGATCGTAAGGAGAAGAGATGGAAGGAGGATATGATTGACTGTGATGTGTAAAAACATTCCCTGCTATAGTTACTGATAAAGAGGAACGGGATAAAGATAAAAAGAAAAAAGGATGAGCAAACTGATGAGACTGATTATGATGATGTGAAGTCATAAGTGAGCATTTGAATTCTAGACCATCTACATATATACGTACAGACCAGCAGACACAACTCATACTACTGGTGGGTTTGACACAGGTGCTGGGGTGACAGTGCCATAGTGCAGACACCTAGGGGCCTCATTAGGATGCTGGGCGGGCTTTGCCCGCCCGCCATCCCATCGGTAAACGGGACCGCCCGCCATAAGGGCGGGGGTCCCGTGGGGGGCATTAGGATGTGCCCGCCACAGTGGCGGGCACATCCTGTCTTTTTAGTATTGTGGTGGGCGGAGCTCTCTGCTCCGCCCGCCACAATACAAAAATTGCTTTGCAGCATTTACATAAACAAAGCGGCAGGCACCGCGTGGTGCCTGCCGCTTTGTTAATGCAAATGTGGGGGGGGGGGTACCACAGGTACCCCCCGTGTGCATGCCCCTACCCACCTTCACTCTGGGGGCCCGCAGAGGGGCCCCAGAGTGAAGACCGCCTACCAAGATTGAAGACCGCTTGCCAAAATGCCTTTCATAATATGGCTGGCGGTGTCTGATAGACAGCGCCACCATTTAAGTCATTTTCCGCCCCGGCCGCAAGGCGACCGGGGCGAAAAAGTGGTGGGCGGTGTCTTGCTCCGCTGCGGTCCCCCCGCCATTGTAATATGGCGGGGGGGAATTTAGTGAAGGATGTCGGGCGGATTGCCTCCACCAGGCTGGCGGTGGCAATCCGCCCGACATCCTAATGACCCCCCTAGTGAGGTGGTACTGAGTGCACAGACAAAGGTGTCAATGATAGCAGTGTAGTGTAGTTACGATATTCCCAATAGGCTCTGCTCATTGGAATAATACATCCTATAGATTAGATGTAGGACTGAGGTCAACTAGGTCTCTATCGAATATATTAGACTTAATTGTGAGTGCCAGCTAGCTCAGAGGTCACTAGAAACTTTCTCGGTTAAACAAGAAGGGATTCGTTTCTGACAACCGCATAAACATGACAACTTTGTTTCCCCAAGAATAAACTGATCTTCAGAGTCGTGGAAACAATAGATAGATATTTCACTCAGTCAATCGTGCATGCTTCGTTTCACCACAGGTGCAGAGAAATTGATAGACGGGTGTTTTCAATAAAATGTTTTATTGAACAGTCTTCTTTCTCAAGCATAAGAAATGAACTGCTACAATCGTAAGACTGGTTGCAAAATATAATGCATACAGTAAAAATAGTAGAATAAAATAATACTGGAAGAGCATTGTATGGTTCCTAAACCATAGCTAAATACATACATAAATAACAGAGGCTACAAGTACTCAACTGGTGCTTCTAAAATACGCCTTCTCCGTTGTACCTAACCTAAGCTTAGTACAAGGGAAGAAGTAACTGAGGTGTAGCATAAATGTAGTATTCTTTTTGCCAAGAATCTGTCCAAGATTTCTCTTAGGGTCTAATCAACTCCGTACCTTGATTTGGAATGAAGAAGGTCAGGCTCAGGACTCGATTTCCCAGCAAGCCGCAAGGATAGCTTGGAAACACTGGAGCTGGATTTCTCTGCAGGAGAAAGACAGCGTCTCTCTCAGTGCGTCTGCTGGAGGGTCGGCACTTGCTGTAGCAGGATGGGTCGGGCAAGTAGATAGTCGAACTGTTCCAAACCACTGTGTGTTTGCTAAGGCAAGTGTGGGCATATTTATACCTTGAAGTTGCCGAGTTTGACGTAAAGGTGGACATAATATTGTCATAAAAGAGTCTCAGTTCTTTGAAAACTCCATGAGTTCGTGGGCAAGTCAGTTCTCGAGCAAGGGGAAGTCTCTGGCTGCTGAAGCCGAGTTTTCCAAGAAATCGTTGTGGATTTTCGGAACTAGTGGAAGTATCCCTGCTGTATTTGGACTGCATGAGCTAAGGCCAAATATGGTTATGATTTCTATTCCTATATAAGGATATGGTGTTTTATACCTATATAAGGGCATGAATCGGGAAAATTACAATAGGGTCCTAAAATGGTGCACAACACCCACTCCACATTATCATGTTCATCTAAGATCAAGCACTAAAACATATAGTCTAGAGCATGTGTTTACAACCCCCAAAAATTCATATAAAGTGCATTTGAAATGGTTGCACACGGAAAAGTGAGCATTTGCATAGTATGCATTAAAAAGGAAATTATGTCATTGTAATATGGGAAATGCTAACCCAATCAATCATGAGATTACATTTATGAAATGGCTCTTAGTTACAAAAAAAAAAATTCGAGAGATAAGGTCAAAATTGTTCCAAGGAAGTATTCAAAGAATTCTTGTTCTCTAAGAATAGTTCTACTTTAAGCAGATTACTTTGTGCCAAAGTTCAGTTTTGGAAAGATAGTAAAAAAAATCAAATCAAATCGTAGTGAAAAAGAGTTCCAAACTTAGAAGCCTTTGTTATGAAAAAGCGCAGGTCGAATTCAGAGTTCATAGAACGCTGTGTGCTAACTTCAAAAGTTATTCTCGGTGTCAGGAGAAAACATTAAATCGTCTAGGCTGGCAAAGAAATCGTCTGCCACTGTAGATGAAAGTTGAACCACTTCATTAAGAAGCTCAATTGTACACAGATGTGAAGCATCGCCGTCAGCGTCTGCCGCGTTAGCAATGTTCATAGCAGATGGTGCCTGTGTGCCTGTTGGTCCGCGTATCTCACCTTCAGCTGGATTTGCCGGTGAGATCTCAATGAATGCCATCATCAGGATTGGTAGCCGTTGGGGGCAACACAACACATGAGCCGTTAACGGACCCAGTAATGCGTCACCATCCGTTGGCATTGCCGATCGTAGTGTTAGACAGATATCTAACACGCATTCCTCTCCACAAAGCAGGCATCGTAGAACAGGTAAGATGCAATCTTGCCAGATTGGTCTTAATGACAGGAACCATGTGATATTCAGATCTCTCAAACGAGCCAAGCCAAGGATCTGTGTTATGCGTTCACGATACTACATCACCAGAAGAGCATTTTCCATGGTAATCTGGGTATCGTTGGTGACTTGACTTCCCATATAGGAGCAGAAGGAACAAAAATAGTATCCCTGCTACGAGTCCCAAGATGAGAGGCAGGCCACCGAACACAGAGTGCACAAAGTTTGGAAAAATGCCTAGGACTGCTTCAAACGGTGCCCAACAGTCCTGAAAAAATCGCCTTAAATACATGTACAATACCACTGGTATCAGACATGTTTAAGATACGACCTAACATTTCTGCGAAATGTATTGGGCAGTTTGTTGATAGTAATGCATGTATCTCTGTAGAAGTCCTTGCAACTTGCAGATCATACGTCTCTCTGGACGAGGTCAGTGGCACAGTTTTTTGTAAAAGAATGGCTTTTATTCTGCTTAAAGTATCAATTCGTATAGAAGAGATGTTCAGTGAAGGCCATAGTGGCGACTCCCCGTCTGTCTTGCTTTTTGGAAACAATACTTGCATACAACAAGTGTCCCTGGCTGACACACTAACCAGATAGGCTGTCCCTGGCATCATTTCACAACAGCTGTGATCATTGATCATTATGTAGCTTCCATTGGAAAGCTGCCTTAAAATTGGATCTATCACCGCTGTCGGGGAACCCTGCAGGTGGCATGATAAGTTGTTTGAAGAACCTTCACAGGCTCCATATAAATTAATGCCTTGACACAAAAGTGTACCACTCAATGTGGTTTTACAGTTTTTTCCACTAAGAAATACCTCCTTCTCCCCACTCAAACATTTGTGTGTGTATGGTAAATCCCAGGTCGACTTTATGTATCCTTTACCCAACCTTTCATATAGGCCTGCTGGTATATGTTTTAAGCAAAATTGAAACTGGAAAATCGTCACTAGTATTGTGATGGTGCCATGTATTATCCATTCAACTGATGGCTTCTCAGAAACGGTCAATGGTAATCGCTCCAGTTTTTCTATGCTCAGCACCGTATAGTCTGCTCCCCTCTGTGCCAAAGAGATTTGTTTAACTGTAAGGTTAAATATAGAAAACAATGACGTAGTGTTGATTAGACGCCAAGGCTCATAGTCAGAACAAAGGTTTTGTAACGTCCAGCCTAACAGCATTATAGAAAGTAATTGAGACTGGCCATGTTGTAACATTAGCAAGTCCTGTTCCATTATGTCTATGGCAGAGGATACAATGTTGTCCAAAGAATAAATTCTGGACGACAGAGTTGTTAACCCATTGTCAACTACAGAGAGTGCTTTCTCCAAATTAATACGATCAATTTCTCGTATTCTTTCAGCTGTTTCCATTTGCGTGACTTTCCATGCTTCATCGTAAGCAGCGTATATACCGGAGTATATGAAACGTTTTTGACGTGGTTTTTGAGGACCAAGTAAGAATTCTCGCAAATCAACGTCATCTTTAAGTCAAGTTAAGTGTTTTTTTATCTCCGGAAGTGTATATTTTTGTAACCATTCAAGGCACAGTTTTCCTACACTGTAAGTTGTTAATATCCCTGGATGTTGTCTCTGGGTATATCTTGGGTCTGGCCTAGTTACAGTAAACCCTTGTCTTGTTCAGGAATCTATCTTGCAGTTATTCGTGTCTGTGGGCCAGATTAACCATTTTGTCCAATCAGGATTAGTTCTGTTCTGTTTTAAAATGTGGTTTACGTCCACCTCCTCATCTGTAGTGGTATTACTATCCGGTGTGGGCTTTGGAATGGACAGTTTATTTAAGTCTTTTATCTTAGCAAGTCCAAGACAAGATGTCTGTTGAACAGTTTCATTTAAAAACAGTATTTGTTCTGGGATGATGCAGGCTCTATATAAGGCTTCTAATCCTTGCACCTGCCAGTCTTCTGTGCCCCAGACAGTTTTTGTCTCAATGTTGTCTTTCCAAAAGTCAAAACCAAATGTGGACAATTGAGCATAAAAGGCTGCAGAATAAATTTGTTTTGTATTAGTCATCATACTTTTCATTCCTGTCTTATTAATATTTCTAAAGTAAAATGTTTCTGGATCTGTGATATTGAACCCTGAAAAGTATGGACATTTTCTATAGAATGTTTTAGAGCTACCCTTCGGTGGCGTTGGACAATGTTCCCATTGAATATAACTTAAAACATGTCTAGGGTTTGCAGATTTGTGCAAATAATGGTGGCCTAAATGATTAAAACAATACATTTCTTCATAATTTGATGAACCTTCTAAGTATTCATGTTTTGTAAATTTTGCTGACATTTCTAAATCTGCCACCATGTTATTAACAGTTTCAAAGTCCCAATCATCAGAGAATGTGGTGGGTGAAACAAAGTCACTCAAGGAAACCTTAAATTGGTGTGGAATCTTCAACAGCTCCACCGAACCTGTGGGGTTTCGGGAGGGTTGTCAAAAAGGTTAGTTGACACAGGTTTTCTAGGCAGTGAAGGTTTTATTATTTTATAGTGTCTACGTTTTTGTACAGGCACTCGGTAGAAAGGCAGGGGGGGATCTGTTGCCTCCGTGTTGCTTCTTCCCGATCCGGGTCGTCTTTCCCACTGCCTCCTGGGAGTTGTAGGCCGTCTCTCCGCCGTCTCGAGGGCCTCACGATACCGAAAGGGAAGAGAAATGAAATGGTCTGAGTAACTCTGACCTCTTCGTGAAGTTCACACAGGGAAAAAGGGGTGAGGACCACACACGTGCACACCCGTGTCCCGAACAAGTGACCTGACCCAGTGCAAAAGGGCGGGGCGCTGTGCAGTGGGATTCTCATGTCCTCAGGGTGGCTTGCCTCGTCTAATGCCCGCCCACCCGCTGAATCTTGACCGTACCTGGTCGAGCCACACTTCAGAGGAAGTGTGGCTGGGCGATGCGCGGTCCCGTTGGCCTCCCGGCTTGCCGCTGTAGTCGTCGTCACGGTCGTCCTCCTTTGTGGGGGCCGGCGTCTCTCCCGTAGCCTCCTCAGAAATCCTCCTCGCCTGATGTTCTCCTTCCGTCCACCTTCGTCCTCGCTGATCGTATCCCGCCTCCTTCCTCCTGTCGACCTCCACGCGCTCCGTCTCCGTCCTCCGCTCTTCGTCCTCGTACTCCGCCTCCGTCCTCCGATCTTCTTCCTCGCTCTCTGCCTCCGTCCTCCGATCCTCGTCCTCGCACTCCGCCTCCGTCCTCCGATCCTCCGATCCTCGTCCTCGCACTCCGCCCAATCCGCTCCGCTCTCTCTCCACTCTCGCCACCAGTCTCCTTCTCCGCCTCCGGGTGTCTCGCACACCTGCGTGGATTCTGGGATGGGTTTTACCTCCGCAGGGAAGGTGTGTCTCCAGTCCGGTTCCGCCCCCTTAAAGGTGCAGGGATACAAGGACTCCGCGCCGGGCCGGCATCCGATGACATCCGGGGTGTTCCAGGCCTCGGTGTGCTGTGCAAAAAGAGGAGAAATATTAATAGGCATACCAGGGGGCCCCGTGTCCGGGTCCCCCACCTCACACACCTCCCCCCTAGGATTCTCCCGATCGGGGAGTGGAAACCGGGACAGGAAGTCCGCATTGACATTGTCAGACCCTTTCCGGTGTCGGACCTGGAACCGAAAGGGTTGCAAGGCCAGGAACCATCGCATGACTCTCGGGTTGTTTGAGATGTTCCTGCTCATCCATAACAGGGGGGCGTGATCGGTGTACAACACGAACGTACGCCCCTCCAGGTAATACCTTAGTTTGTCTATTGCCCAGCGGATGGCTAGGCACTCCTTCTCGATGGTCGGATACCTGACCTCCCTGGGGAACAATTTCCTGCTTATATACAGGATGGGCTTCACACCCCCTCCCCCGTGTCCTGAGACAAAACAGCGCCGATGCCAAAGTCTGAGGCGTCGGTATGCAATTTGAAAGGTTTGGCGAAATCGGGGGATGTCAGAACCGGGCTCGTCGTGATCGCCTTTTTAAGTGTCTGGAAGGCCTTCCACATGGCAGGGGAGGGGTTGCGATAGTCCACGCTGGTTTTCGATTTCTTGAGAGTGTCAGTCAGGGGTGCGGCTACATCCGAAAAGGCCGATATGAATCTCCGGTAGTAGCCTACCAAACCTAAAAAGGCCTGCATGTCCTTCATGTTTGTGGGAAAAGGGGTGTCCGCGATGGCCCTCACTTTTTCAATTTGCGGCTCTATGGCACCGTGTCCCAGAAGATATCCCAAATACTTGACCTTCTGGTATCCAATCCTGGATTTCTTTGAGTTCACGTGAAGACCGGCCTTTTCCAGTTGACGTAGTACAATCCCTAGGTGGTTAAGGTGTTCCTCCCACGACGGACTGAAGATGATTATGTCATCCAGGTAGGCAGAGCAATACCGCTGATGCCCCTGCAAGACCGTATTCATCAGTCTCTGGAATGTGGCGGGGGCGCCATGAAGACCGAAGGGCAGGACAGTGAACTTGTACAGTCCATCGGGCGTTGCGAATGCGGTCTTCTTTCTGTCTTCCTCCCGTAGTGGCACCTGCCAATAACCTTTGGTCAGGTCTAATGTGCTTATGTATTTCGCGTCCCCGAGCTTCTCGATGAGCTCATCGATACGTGGAATGGGATAGGAATCGAAAGTGGACACTGCGTTCAAAGTACGAAAGTCCATACAGAAGCGGCTACTGCCGTCGGGTTTCGGCACCATGACTATTGACGATGACTACTCGCTCCTGGATGGCCGGATCACCCCCAGTCTGAGCATCTCTTCCACTTCTCTTCCTATTGCGTCCCTCTTGGCAGCGGGTATTCGGTATGGTCGCTGTTTGACCGTGGTACCTACGGGAGTCTCTATCCTGTGCTCGGCCAGAGTGGTCCTGCCGGGGAGGTCAGAGAAGACAGGCGCAAATGATCGTAGCACCTTTCGTAGGCCCTCCTGCTCGTTCCGGTACAGCTCATCATTGACAACTAGATCTTCCAGGGTGCTCATCGGGGAGGTGTTGCTTGGGGTTACCAGATGTGCTGCCACCGGCTTCGGTCCCAGCCATTTCTTTAATAAATTGATATGGAATATCTGTGTCTTCCTTGCTGATAGACGCAACCGGTAGGTGGTTCTACCGATGGTGTCGGTGACTTCGAAGGGGCCCTGCCATTCGTTCTGGAACTTCTTGGACGTCGATGGCAGCAGTACCAGGGCCTAGTCGCCAACACTGAGAGACCTCCATTTTTTTCCTTTGTTGTATTGCACTTGCTGTTGTTTTTGACTTTCTTCCAGATGAGTAAAAGCCAGCTCTCTGATTTTTCCCAGTTTGTTTTTTAAGTTTGTGCTGTACTCCAGCAGGTTTCGGGTTTCTCCGGTCTGTTCCGTTTCCCAGACTTCTCTCGTCATGTCAAGCAAGCTCCTGGGTTGCCTCCCATAGAGCATCTCGAAAGACGAACACCCCAGACTGCTTTGTCTTTGCCCACGGATAACGTATAGGGCCAGAGGCAAAAGGGCGTCCCAGTCTGTGTTATTCACTGTTATCATTTTCTTTAGGACGGTTTTCAGTGTTCTATTATAGCGCTCTACCAGCCCATCGGTTTAAGGATGATATACCGAGGTTTTGATCTGGTGTAGTCCCAACAGCTGGCATACTTCCTGCATGACCCTAGACATGAATGGGGTCCCCTGGTCCGTGAGGATTTCCTTGGGAAACCCCACTCGCGAGAACAACTCCAAGAATTTGTCCGCTATGTTTCGGGAGGTAGGGGCCTTCAGGGGAAACGCCACCGGGAATCGAGTGGCGTAGTCCACCACGACAAGGGCGTATTTGTACCCCCTTTTTGTTGGAGTTAACGGACCGATCAGGTCCATGCCTACTCTCTCGAAGGGGGTTCCGATGACAGGGAGCGATTGTAGCGGCACCGCTTGAGGTCTCTGAGTATTTTTCCTCTGACACAGGTCACATGTTTGGCAATGTTTTTTTATGTCGTTGTATATACCCGGCCAGTAGAAGTTCCTGAGTACATTCTGCGTGGTTTTTTCGCTCCCAATATGGCCGGCTAACAGATGGGTATGTGCATAGAACATGATCTGCTCGCGAAAACAGGTTGGCACCAGTAACTGCAACGGATCGTCCTGGGAGGCCTGTCGATATAGGAGATCCGCCTTGATCAAAAAACGGGGGTATCTGTGAGGAGGGTTATCCAGTTCGCTGTGTGCTTGCTCCCAAGCATTGAACAACGTGTCATTGTTGGCCTGTGCAAAGCGGAAACTCCTGTCACCCTCCCATGGACCAGTGGACAGGAGAGTAGGAACCGCGACTTCCTCTTTGTCTTCCTGGTGCAGACGTCCTTTAAACAGGTCAAGGAAATGAGGATTGTCTGTACCCAGGATCAGATGTTCGGGCAGGGAGTCCAGCACCCCCACTTTCACTACTAGAGTTTCCTTACCCTCCACCCCAATGGGTAGGAGTGCCACCGGGTATTCCTTCACATCTCCGTGGACACATTTTATGAACACACTTGCTTCAGGCATTACCTGAAGGGGCTTCACGTAGCACCCTTGGATCACTGACTGTTTACACCCGGAGTCTAGGAGTGCCCTAACCACCATCCCATTGACCGTAACACTCACGTGGTATGAGCCTCCTAGCTCCGCTGAATAGAGGACCGCCTTGGGTAGGTAATTGATGTCCATAGGTTCTTCGGTGGCTCGTTTCTGTGGGCAGAGGCGAGCGATGTGGCCCCACTGTCCACAGTCAAAACACTGCGGACCCCGTAAAGGTGGTTGTTCTGCGGCCGTTAGCCGAGGGGTGGGAGGAGGCAGCCCAGGGGGAGCCCTCATCCGGCGTTCAGGTCTTGGAGGGGGCTTCGCAGGTCTTTCTGGTTCGGTGTTGTGGAGCCTTGGCTGGGCTCTGGCATAGGTGGAGGCCATTTCCATTGCCTGGGCGGTGGATAGGTTAGAATGCTGGCGGAGCCACCTCTGTGTCCCATAGGGGAGAGCTTCGAGGTATTGCTCCAGATAGATTTTGTCCATGATCTGCTCTTTTGTGCTTGTTGTCGGGGTAAGCCATTTGTCAGCTGCCGTCTTCAGGCGGAAAAACAATGTTTTGGGATTGTCCCCGGCTTGCCCCCTTTCCTTCCGGAAGCGTACCCGATACGCCTCAGAATCTAGACCCAGGTGATCAAGGATGATGGTTTTGATCTGGGCGTAGGGCGTTTGGCCGTTTCCATTAGCCACCTGATAGGCTGCTTGGGCCTCGCCGTTCAACAATGGGGCTAAAAAAAATGGCCATTTTTCCAGCGGCCAACCACATGCCAGAGCCACCCTCTCGAAGTTAGTTAGGAAGGCGTCTGGATCCTCGCCGCTAACATATTTCTGAAGCGATATGCCTGCAGGGGTAGGGGGGGTCGACTCTCACGGGCTGGTACGCTGGCTGCATCGCCCGTGCCCCGCATACCCTCCAACTGTTTCACCACAGTACTGCGAAAAGTGTCCCTGTCCAGTTGTGCAGCGGCGAGTTGCTGTTCCATAGCCCATGCTAGCTGCTCTTGTCCCTTCACGAGTGCCTGAAGGATCGCATCCATTGTTGTGTCCCTGATGGTGTCCTCAGTTATGCCCGCATTCTCCACCACTTGTGGGGTTTCGGGAGGGTTGTCAAAAAGGTTAGTTGACACAGGTTTTCTAGGCAGTGAAGGTTTTATTATTTTATAGTGTCTACGTTTTTGTACAGGCACTCGGTAGAAAGGCAGGGGGGGATCTGTTGCCTCCGTGTTGCTTCTTCCCGATCCGGGTCGTCTTTCCCACTGCCTCCTGGGAGTTGTAGGCCGTCTCTCCGCCGTCTCGAGGGCCTCACGATACCGAAAGGGAAGAGAAATGAAATGGTCTGAGTAACTCTGACCTCTTCGTGAAGTTCACACAGGGAAAAAGGGGTGAGGACCACACACGTGCACACCCGTGTCCCGAACAAGTGACCTGACCCAGTGCAAAAGGGGGGGGCGCTGTGCAGTGGGATTCTCGTGTCCTCAGGGTGGCTTGCCTCGTCTAATGCCCGCCCACCCGCTGAATCTTGACCGTACCTGGTCGAGCCACACTTCAGAGGAAGTGTGGCTGGGCGATGCGCGGTCCCGTTGGCCTCCCGGCTTGCCGCTGTAGTCGTCGTCACGGTCGTCCTCCTTTGTGGGGGCCGGCGTCTCTCCCGTAGCCTCCTCAGAAATCCTCCTCGCCTGATGTTCTCCTTCCGTCCACCTTCGTCCTCGCAGATCGTATCCTGCCTCCTTCCTCCTGTCGACCTCCAGGCGCTCCGTCTCCGTCCTCCGCTCTTCGTCCTCGTACTCCGCCTCCGTCCTCCGATCTTCTTCCTCGCTCTCCGCCTCCGTCCTCCGATCCTCGTCCTCGCACTCCGCCTCCGTCCTCCGATCCTCGTCCTCGCACTCCGCCCAATCCGCTCCGCTCTCTCTCCACTCTCGCCACCAGTCTCCTTCTCCGCCTCCGGGTGTCTCGCACACCTGCGTGGATTCTGGGATGGGTTTTACCTCCGCAGGGAAGGTGTGTCTCCAGTCCGGTTCCGCCCCCTTAAAGGTGCAGGGATTCAAGGACTCCGCGCCGGGCCGGCATCCGATGACATCCGGGGTGTTCCAGGCCTCGGTGTGCTGTGCAAAAAGAGGAGAAATATTAATAGGCATACCAGGGGGCCCCGTGTCCGGGTCCCCCACGTCACAGAACCATAAATGTCATAATCAGTTCTATCCCATGCTGTTCCACCAGGTAGAGGAACCGCTGTGATGTTTACTGATGACAGGTCTCGTTGTTCACGATGAGATGATTTGTGTAAAATACACCTAATCCAATCCAAAATTCAACCCATGGTGAAACCAGATATGTATTTGCAAGCTCTTGACCAAGTTCCGTTAACTGTTCCTCGAACATTTTGTTTGTCTGTGCTGTTTCAGGTTCACTGGGATCCTCAGAAAAGGTATCGAAGTTGATGAAATAGCCTGAGGCAGTTCTGTCAATAGTTGGTATTGCATCCGGATTATTTGAAATCGCTGGAGCTGCTTGTTCCCTTGACATGTTAGTATAGTCAGATGCTAAATCATTGTAGACCGGAGTTTCTTGACGAACCGTTATTTGGGTTTCAAGAGGCACAAGTTCCATGGCTTTATTGCATAGTCCTTCTTTTCTTACTGCAGGATCTTCAAAGGTGATGAGTCTTTCAGTTTGAACCTCTTGGATAGTAGCAAGATTTGGTCATCTGCTACATCTTGGGAGCCCACTGGGCCTACTACTTATTATCGGCCACATGGTGTGGTTTTACCAGGTCAATTGATACAGACCGGTTCTCCTTTCTTCCAGCAAGAGGCGGCAGTAACACTGTTCTTGATCCATGGACTGCTAGTACAGGTACTGGTTTTCTGTAATAAAGCCCAAATTCCTTCTTATCTGCTATTTTTTCTCTGACTAGATCCCCAATCTTTGGAATCCAGACAGGTCTTGCTGGGACAGGTGGTTTTTCTTCAGTGGTCGTTGGCTTTTCGCTGGTGTTGCTTAGACTTCTTCTTGTTTCATTTAAGTCCTGTAAAACAGCCAAATGATCTTTGATATCAAGGGTTTTTGTTCCGCTACTGAAGTATGATGATCGAGGTCTTCAACCAACATTCTAGTACCAAAAAGGATTTCATATGGAGTGATTCCACCCAGAGAATTTCTTGGCAGGATATTAAGACTAAGTTGGACACTTATTAGATGTTTGACCCACCCATCACCCGAACCTAATACCCTAGCTGTTATAGATTGCTTTATGTCACGTTTTTTTCTCTACACAACCGAATTTCCCTCAGGATGGAATGGACTAAAAAACCGCAATGCAACGCCCAAGCTGGCCATGGCCTCCTTGTAAGCCCTCGAAACGCAGGACCCTGGTCAGAATGTAGCGTGCCGATTGCGTATGAGCCGATAAAGACTCGCAAATCTTTTATAACAGTTCGGGCGCCAGCTGAGCGCTGAGGCCATATCCAAATGAATCTTGTCCGGATATTTGTGGGATCGCATTCGTCCTTGGTGGCGTCTGCGTGTAGAAAGTATAATGCTGTCTAACAATGGTGTCCGTACTGGGCTGGCTACACCATAGTCCGGTATCTGGTGGTGCTCTAAGCTGTGATCTCTGTAACAGACATCGCAATTAATCCCAAATTCGTAAATGTGGGCACTCATTCCTGGCCACCAGTACATCTCTTTTAATTCTAGTAGAGATTTTGAGATCCCTTGATGTATCAGACCCTCTCCCATATGTGCTTTGTGAATCAAAGCACCTCTCCGGTTCCTGTTTGGAATTAGCCTATCCCCCACTCCAGGGATTCGAGCAAAAGGAACACAGTTTGCATCAATTATGTATGTATATTCGAGTGGGTAGTTTAGAGGTAACGCAGCTCCGCTGCCTTTGCTTGTGGCATTCACAGCTAGCAATGCTTTGCCGTCTATTTTTGTTTTTGAACGAGTGATTGCAGCTACGGAAGCCGTTTGCACAGCTGCCTTTGCGGCTTCATCAGCCAATGAATTCCCTGCAACGTGAACGCCATCACGCTGATGACTCAGTGTATGTATCACATGAGTCTTTTGTAGTTCTTTCTGTAATAGAACTACTTTTTCCCAAAGCAATTTATGCTTGATTGTGCCACCTTTTGCGTCTTTGAAACCGTTTTGTACCCAATTCTGCAAGCATTCATTGTAAGACTGGATGTAGTAATACGAATCGCACACTATGAGTGTGGGGAATTCGCGATCAGTATTTTCAAGCGCCATCTTGAAAGCTTGGAGTTCAGCTCGATGAGCTGTACAGTCTCCTAGTGACTGAGTTTTTGTGACCATAGGTCTGAATTTACTATCGCACCAGCGACCTTTAACTATCGCGCACGCAGCACTATAAGCTTGTTTGTCCCCAATTGCGGGCTGTGCTGATCCGTCTGTATATATTATACATCCGTATGTTCTAGAGGCAGAATCTCAGTAGGCAGAGGACATTCTTGTTCGTATTGGAGAAATTCTTGTGTTTACAAGTAGGGATCAAAAACGTATTCAACGTCTGTTGCAGCAAGAGAATTAACCCATTGTATCCATCTTGTATGTAAAGCTTTTGCATTTGCAATGCTTGCTTTTGTCACTGCCTCCAAGGCAGGTATAGGCGTAACGACCATTATATGTTTACCCTACGCGAATGCTTTCTCTTTTGCTACTGCAGGTTGAACCGCTGTAAGAATTTTTTCTGTAGAAGTGAATTTCATTTCAGCTTGTGTGTACAAGTGTGATTTATATGCAATTGTTACCTTTTCACCTTCATTAAAGGTGAGGTATGTGGATCCGCATCTCCCTGGGATGATTCGGATTACAAGATTGCATACATTGTCGCGTGTTTGTAAATGTTTTGTTGCTAACATATCTGTTTGCACTGAACCCAAAATTTCTGTGTGTTTTTGTATTCAATTAGTTTGTTTGAAATCATGTTTGATTAATTCGTAGAAAGGTTTAACCCTTTCTGCGTAGTTTAGAATGTAAGTTATTCGGAAATTCAAGAAACCTAGAATTGACTGTAAGCTTTTCAGCGTTTTTGAACGTTGGAGCAGCGCACACTTTTCTAAAAAGATGGCTGCTAGGCTTTTGCCTTCACTTGAAAGTTCGTATCCCAAAAATAGCACATTGAGGTGGGCAATTCTTAATTTTTTTAAATTGAACTTGTACCCTTTAGAAGCGAACCCAAGTATTATGGTGTTCACTCTTTTCAAGTGGACATCCAAGTCATCGTCTGTAAGTTAGATGTCATCGACATAAGATAATGCGTCATCATCATAAATTTGAAGTAACTCTGTTACTCTAGCTGAAAATAACCCTGGACTATTCTTGAATCCTTGGGGGAGACGGCAAAATTGACGCTGTGTCCCCATTTTTTAAAAAGCGGTCAAATACCTGCTTTCTGGTGCGATATTTTGACAGAAGAAACCATTTGAAATATCTAATGTGGTTTTATATTTCTTGCGCACAATGTTATTCATCAGTGCTGCACTTTGTCCATTTTGTACTGCAAAAGTTTTGCAACAAGAGTTTAAATGTCTGTAATTCAAAACCAGACGATATACGTTTCGTCTGGTTTGGAGACAGGAAACAAAGGATTGTTCATTGACGAGGTGCATGTTTCAATCACCCCCTGGTATTCAAGTTGATCTAAGATCTCCCTGACTTGTTTTTTAGCTTCCTGCTTAACTGGATACTGCCTCTGAGCAGTAGGTTGATTTTTTAACTGGATTTTATAGTGAAGAGAGTCCTCATCCCATCCCAAATCATTTTTATATAATGCTGAAGCCTGGGCCAGAGCCTATTTTCTGGCATAAGTGTATTTTTCATGAATAGGAATATGATTGGAGAAGGCTGGCATAATGATTTCTTCACCATGTGGGTACTCCCTGACAAATTCTGGTGGCCAGTCTTGTTCAGCCAGAAGGATGTCATAACCCTTTGATAGATTTTTCCCAAAAGAGTGCTTTTATTTTCCTAGTTATGTCACCCTCTATCCGGAGTGTTACTTCGTATAACTTATCGGGTACACCAACCCTGGTGTCGGCAGTTTCAACCTGAATGCATTCATTCAGATCCACTGTCTCCAGATGATCTTTCAGGATCCTGCAAGCTATGGTGACCCCTGCTGCGCTGTCCAGCATTGTCTGGGCCCACTCCCCCTTCTTGAGTTGTGTCCTCAAGATCCTCTGCATGTCTGATTTTAATACTTGCTACCTTCTTTTTGGAGAATTGAGTTTTCTTATTTTTTGGAACGTGTTGATCGTCGTTGGACTTCACGTGTTCGTCCTTGTGTTCTGATCGTCCTCTTCTTTCTGATTTCTGCGAGGAAGTCTGAAAGGTACGAGAGGAACGTGTATCAGTATCTTGATATCTATCAAGTTTTCTCAAATTATCCCTATTTCTGAGGTTATACCTCTTTTCAGAGTGCTCCTTTTGAGGAGATCTACCTCTGGACCGAGAACGCTTCTCTTTAGGAAGTGACTGTCTACTATTTTCCCATTTCTTTTTAGGAGTAGTTAGATTATTTTTGATACAAACTTTTTCAGGATTTTCTGTTAGTTCGGGCTTTACAGGTTTCCCTCCCAAACTATCTCTTCCTAGTTCTTCATAGGATTTTTCAATAATTCTGGCAAGTTCATACAGTTGCTCAGTAATATCAAGTTCTTTTAATTTTTGGCTGATTGCCACGGATGCTGCTTCACCTTTAATGTTAGCTAATAAAATAGCTGAGACCTGTTTGAAATCTTTCAGTAATTTCATACCAAGATTCAAGGCCTGTTCTGGTCCGTATTCATTTTAAATCCGTCTCAGGACGTCTGGTATTACCGCCATAGACGGGACACCATGTGCTTTTGTGTAGATTGAAGCAAAGACTGTACCCCAAGTGTCACAGCCCTCCACGTGTGGTGCTATCCCCATTGGTAAACAGATTGTTAGAATCCTGTGTTTCTCATGAGGTGTACTATCGGGAAATACTGCCTCTATTTGAGTAATTTTCTGGGCTAACCAGAATGGAATTTGTTCCCTTTTTGCGGGCAACTTACAGATGACTGACTGTATAGTCTGTGGTGTGATTTTGTTTGTGTTCCCCTGATGAGGGGTGTGCTGTGGAATTCTTATAGCAGGTTGGACTGTTAGAGTCCACATGGCATATTGTACTAATTGTTTATGTATTTTAATTAATTGTTTTAGCTGAGCTAACAGTTCTGGACCTGTCATTTGTTCAATGGTAGGATGTGGTATATAGCTGGCCAGTACCGGCCATGTTGCTTCTGGTCTACCTAGTGAACTGAGCCTGGGAATGTGATTTTGATGTTGTGGGCACCTTTAATCCAGAGCTGATGCTCTTGGTAAGTTAGTGGAATTTCAACACCCTCGAAAGGAGCGTATTCCGCTGGAGGTTCCTCCATCTTGTAGAAGTGGAACACATGTGTTGTTGGATTTGCTTGTGGAAAGATAATCCAAGAATAGAATACCTCTGTCTGCCGATATTCATGTGCCTCTATGACAAATATTACCCTACCACCTCTTGGTGATAGGCCATTTTCTATAAGCTTTATAGCTATGACTTTCCTTACATTTTCCGGGATGATTATGGCATCCACGTCAGTTTCATTAAACCCTGTGGTGTCAAAACCTGGTCGGGTTGCAGTTCCTGCAGCTCCACCGTTCTCGGAGTCGCTATTCGTCATTTTGTTGAAAGTTTTGCAAAGCAAGTTTCAAGGAAATAAAGATAAGCTGCACAATATTTTGGAACACTGTATCCTTCAACGTTGAACAAAACCAAAACTAATACATAGCATTTTTCGTCCTACTCATTTATGGCGAATTATTTTTTGTTATCCTTTAACCCACTCCAGACGTCTATTGGAGTATTTTACGGGAAAAATGGGGTCTCTGTGAAAAGCACGACTGAGTTACTCTAGTATCTAGCGTTAAATTAGTGCCTTACCAAACGTTGGGCGCCATGTAGTGTAGTTCCTATATTCCCAATAGGCTCTGCGCATTGGAATAATATATCCTATAGATTAGACGTAGGACTGAGGTCAACTAGGTCTCTATCGAATATATTAGACTTAATTGTGAGTGGCAGCTAGCTCAGAGGTCACTAGAAACTCTCTTGAATAAACAAGAAGGGATTAGTTTCTGACAACCGCATAAACATGATAACTTTGTTTCCCCAAGAATAAACTGATCTTCAGAGTCGTGGAAACAATAGCTAGATATTTCACTCAGTCAATCGTGCATGCTTCGTTTCACCAGAGGTGCAGAGAAATAGATAGATGGGCGTTTTTAATAAAAGGTTTTATTGAACAGTCTTCTTTCTCAAGCATAAGAAATGAACTGCTACAATCGTAAGACTGGTTGCAAAATATAATGCATACAGTAAAAAGAGTAGAATAAAATAATACTGTAAGAGCATTGTATGGTTCCTAAACCATAGCTAAATACATACATAAATAACAGAGGCTAAAAGTACTCAACTGGTGCTTCTAAAATACGCCTACACCGATGTACCTAACCTAAGCTTAGTACGAGGCGGAAGTGAGGTGTAGCATAAATGTAGTATTCTTTTTGCCAAGAATCTGTCTAAAATTTCTCTTAGGGTCTGATCAACTCTGTACCTTGATTTGGAATGAAGAAGGTCAGGCTCAGGACTCGATTTCCCAGCAAGCTGCAAGGGTAGCTTTGAAACTCTGGAGCTGGATTTCTCGGCAGGAGAAAAGACAGCGTCTCTCTCAGTGTGTCTGCTGGAGGGTCGACTTTCTTCGGCACTTGCTGTAGCAGGATGCGTCGGGCAAGTAGATAGTTGAACTGCTTCAAACCACCGTGTGTTTTCTAAGGCAAGTGTGGGCATATTTATACCTTGGAAGTTGCCGAGTTTGACTTAAAGGTGGACATAATAACGTCATGAAAGAGTCTCAGTTCTTTGAAAACTTCATTAGTTCTTGGACAAGTCAGTTCTCGAGCAAGGGGAAGTCCCTGGCTGCTGAAGCTGAGTTTTCCAAGAAATCGTTGTAGATATTCGGAACTAGTGGAAGTATCCCTGCCGTATTTGGACTGCATGAGCTAAGGCCAAATATGGTTATGATTTCTATGCCTATATAAGGATATGGTGTTTTATGCCTATATAAGGGCATGAATCAGGAACATTACAATAGGGTCCTATAATGGTACACAAAAGCAGCAGACTATTAGATATAAAGGCACCTCGCGCTTCACCACAGTGCGTAGATGCCTCATGCCACAAACAAATTGTATCATTTAAATACTGTTCCTAGACTGAGTCTGGAACGTTGTGTGCAAAACTCTGTGGACGTTTTGTCAGTTGACAGAGACCTTCGCACGCATCGGGAGCCCTCAGTCGTGGGTGTCATTATCTACCAAATAAACCTAAAAAACCTACTTGTTTTGGAACCCTTCGTCTTCCTTCCACATCCTGGCGACAACCCGGACTCCCCACGCGCCCGACACCCAATGGCCTGGATTCGCTCCATGTCGTGCCAGATTCACAGGGCCCTTCGATTTTCTGGGAGCTTCTGCATTCCACCTGGTTTCCTGCTGGTTCCTGGATCTCACTCCCGGGACTGATTTTCCAGTCTTCAGCCAAGGGCCTGCCTGACTGCGATGTGACGTCATACTGTGGGAGCAGGCTGCACCTCAAGCATCATGGCATCATCACGCTCGAAAGTGAGCGTCACCACGTACGTGGCCATTTGATTGGGCACAGACATAGGCCCTGGCTTCACACTCACTGCTGACGGCTGCAAATTAAGGTATGATCTAAGTCTGCCTGCACTCGCTGTGCCAGGCACAACTTCCATACTTATTTTGAGTGACTGTTTCTCACTGCTTTTGAAGCTTTGAGCCCGCACTTTCAGTGACAGGCTCATCTTAAAATTCTTATCGCACTTTCGGTGACAGGCTCACCTTAAAATTATTTAACTACTTGCAATTTACAGTGATAGACACATGCTGCTCACATCTCTTATGAGTCTTCCACCTTTAAGTGTGCATTTCAAGTGACAGGCTCACTAGTGCTTAACTACTGTGCCTGCAAATTTGATAACTAGTTTTCAGTTTGTGAAATGAACATTTTTATATCAGTATTACTTGCAATTTATCATTTTCACCCATATTGTAATATTAGTTGTATTTTCTGCTATGCCTTTTGATGACTCCTTTTTTACAACATCCAGGAAATCCAAACATTAGGTGGTGGCAATGGGTCAAAAGTTTTTAAAGTCATCTGGTTGCTATAGACGCTGTCAAGTTTCCTCCTGCTCGCAAAGTAGCAATGTTATATGGTTGCCTAGGGTTTGCAGCTCAGCAAGTTTTTACCTTCCATTGCCACCCCCCCCCCCCCCCCCGCTTCAAGGAATTGTTAGCGATAGTTAGAAATGCTTACAAAGAGGCATTGGCCCGCATGGGAAAACAACATGATCAGGAGCCAAGGATAAAGTTGGATATACATAACTTTTTTATGAGGAGACAAAGTGCAGATGAAAGTGTGTATGAATATATTTCAGCATTATGAATTTGGGCATCCACATGCAAGTTGGAGGCTCACACAGACATTTATATTCATGATCAATTTGTCTTTGCTTGCTGTTCTAAGACGATTCAAGAACGCCTACTTAGCTGAAGAAAACCCTCACTCATGGAAACAATTGATATTGAGAAGAGCATTGAGCGCTCCATGATCATTTCGATCGGTACAAAAGGGGGTGGTGATGGACGGAGCCTCTGAATCAATCAAACACTCACACCCAGTCAACAGATCTGGGTTTAATCCATCCCGTTCTTTAGCACACTCTGCCACCCCAGTTCAGACATGGCAATATGCAAATCAGTCTGACCCTGTGCCTCATGGGAACAGTCCAGCCCGAAATGCCAAGCCATGTCTTCCCTGGACCAGAAACAAGCTTCCGAGGACCGGTTTCTGGCATTCCAGCCGTCTTCAGCCCGGCTTGCTTGAATCCAGTGGCAAAGTGAGCAAGGGACTCACGTCTGAGCATACCCTGCCACACTTATGGCGGCCAAAAGCGGTACAAAAGGGGGTGGTGATGGACGGAGCATCTGAATCAATCAAACACTCACACCCAGTCAAGAGATCTGGGTTTAATCCATCACCGTTCTTTAGCCCACTCTGCCACCCCAGTTCAGACATGGCTATATGCAAATCAGTCTGACCCTGTGCCTCATGGGAACAGTCCAGCCCGAAATGCCAAGCCATGTCTTCCCTGGACCTGAAACAAGCTTCCGATGACCGGTTTCTGGCATTCCAGCCGTCTTCAGCCCGGCTTGCTTGAATCCAGTGGCAAAGTGAGCAAGGGACTCACGTCTGAGCATACCCTGCCACACTTATGGCGGCCAAAAGCGGTACAAAAGGGGGTGGTGATGATCATTTCGAGGGCACTTCTCAATGAACAGTTTGTTAATGCTGTGAAGATTCCTGGGAACGAGAATGCAGACTGCGTGAATGTAGTGAATGTATCTAGACCAGTTAATCAACCTTTGAGGAAAAGTAGCACCAGTTGCTTTAGGTGTGGGTCGAAATCGCTTCTTGGCAATAATCCCACTTTCCTTCCTTTGTTAAGAGATGCATGCATTGCAAAAAAAATGAGCCAGTTCCAAGGGGCTTGTAGATCTGGAAAAAGAACCACAAGAGTGAACAGCGTTGAGATCGCTGAGGCCGTGGAAGGGTGTTCAGAGCAATTGCATGGTGTGTTGTTGAATAAAGTCAGCCATAACATACCGAGCAGGTGTTTGGGGGATGGTCAACGCTGCTTTGTTACAGCAAATGGAAGACTCCTTTTTTAAAAGCTGTGTGTCTTTACCTCAATCGGCCCCAAATCACATTTTACATCTTTAACTGGGGCTTCATTACTTGAGTGACACCATAAGGTTGGCCCATGTCCTCTTGTGGCTATCAATATGGCAGAGAACTACAGTGGACTTGACACAAACTATCATAACAGAATGCTGTAATCTTTATCACTGCAAAAGGATTGGCTGGCTAAATTATGTAGAAACTGTACTGAAAGCTTTAGGATGGGCAACATTTTTTCAGGACCCTGAATCCTCTAAGGAGATCAAGAAGAAACGGTTAACAGATTTATACTCTCAAAGAGTAGAACATGCCTGTAGGGAAAAAAAACTCACCCATCATTCTTCCATTGCATACGATCTGGTCCCACCAATATCAGGAGGTTTTCATTATTTAGCTTGTATAAATAATGCGCACATTATGCGCACATTTTTGTCAGGTAACAACGTAAGACACTTCCAAAGTTGCCTTGTGTTCCCCATCTTCCAATGGGTTGGTTGAGAGGGCAAACAGATTAGTGAAGGGAGGGATACAGACAGCTCTTTTGTCATGCCAGGCTGTTCTAGAAATTCTTTTTTTTTTTTTTTTTGAAAACCTTTATTATGTAGACAAGAAGACAATTACAGAGTTACAACCACCGAGGCTGGCCAATCAAACACAATAAGATCAACATCAAATTACACAGCTATTTAGCCGACAACCCGGGGGTTCGGCAGCGATAGTTCGTGATCATGTAAAGCAGGTGGTGGGAGCAGGATAAGTGAAAGGTTTCACATTTTATGTTTTATATAAAGAAAACATAAACAAAACCCAAACAAGATCGAGGCAGTACTGTGCGGAGAAACTGGCTATCCCTTGTGGCAATGGGAGGCAGGTGAAAGACGTATTACAATATTAGAAAAGGAGAAATAACGGGGAGGGCAGGGGGGGGCCCCGGGAGCAAATCATACAGTATAGTCAACAAAAAGCTAAGTACAGGGAACGCACGATCAAGGGAGAAGAAGTGGATCCGGAAGGTCTGTGAAAGGAGGGGTGCAAATCTCTCCTCGGTAGGCGTTCCATTGACCCCAAATACTGCCCCATTTCTTGGGTCTGCCGCGGGAAACATACACTACTTTCTCTCTGAACATGGACCAGTCCATATTTTCTTTCCACTTTAAGAGCGTCAGAGACCTTGGGGAACCCCATATTTGGGCAATGTCCCGTTTAGCGACCATATTACCCAGCGTGACCCATTGGGTTTGAGCTACAGTGCAATCATTCGGTTCCCATACATTCAACAGACAACGTCTGGCTTCAGGCGACAACTCCACCCCAGTCACTTCGCACATAACTGCATGCACACGGCGCCAAAATGTCGCCACCTCCGGACACTCCCAGAGGATATGCAAGAAGGTAGCCAGCATGCCATACCCGCGCCTACACAATCCATCCACATAAAAGCCCATATGTACCAATCATGGACCCGTGACATACACCCGATGCAATATTGCACCAATCGAAGACGTGCCGGGATAGCAACCTCCTTAGGGGAAGATATCACCGCCTGCCAGTCCTCATCGTCCAGTTCCAACCCATCACTGGTCCAAGCATTCCGCAATTGGAAAAGGGGATCAGATCGGTCATTAATCAGCTTCTTATAAATGAGAGATATGGTGCTGTCAGGGACGTACCCATCAAGCACCCTATCCTCGAGAGGGGAGGACTCCGGGATAGTAACACCAGCAGGGAAAACCGAGTTAAGTGCATGACTGACTTGGAGGTACCGGTAATATTCCCTATTGCTCAGTTGATATTCCCGCTGGAGTGTCTCAAAGGTCTTGATTTTGCCCTTGGCCCAGAGGTCGCCCACCTTGCTAATGCCAATGAGGTCCCATCTATCGAAGCCCTGAGACGACCACAGGCCGCCCAGCGCTTCCACAGCATACAACGAGGTCGACTTCAATTTATCAGTCCATCCCGTGGCGGCGGTGGCGCTCACCCAAACTTGCACCGCTACTGCAGTGGGGCCTGTGAGATGTTTACGGTCTGCTCTAGAATAGAGCGCTCGGTTGTAATCCCCCCCGGGGAGCAGCCACCTGTCCATCTCAAACGCGGGGTTCGGGACAGGGCCATACATAGTGTGGTTCACCGCACTCAACTGGGAAGCTCAGTAGTAGCGCTTGATGTCGGGCAACGCGATACCCCCGTCGTACCATGGCAAGGACAATTTCGCCAATGCGATACGTGGTTGCCCGCCCCATACCAACCGCCTCTGCAAGCCCTCGATCTCTCGGAAATAGCTAGCAGGTACCAAGTCAAGTGTATTTTGAATGGCATACAAGAAGCGGGGGAGAGACATCATTTTAAACAAGGTCACCCTTCCCAAAGGGGATAGTGGCAATCCACACCACGCCGTAACATCCGACCGAAGCCGGGAGAGCGGAGGTAACAAATTCCGCTCGTAGCGGGCCTTGGGATCAAGGGAAATATAGATCCCTAGGTACTTAAAACCATCCCTGGAAACAGGTATTGGACAGTGGCGGGGAAGAAGAAGCTCATCACCCGCGAGCGGATAAATACAGGACTTGGCCCAGTTGATAGCCAGACCGGAATTCCTGCCGAAGGAGCGTAACACATCAAACAGGACACCCAGCGACTTACGAGGAGAGGTGAGATATAGTAATATATCGTCAGCATAAAGTGATATCCGGTCCTCGAAGTCGGGCGACCACCGGATGCCCTTAAGCGATGGTTCCCACCGCAACCATGCAGCCAGGGGCTCAAGGGCAAGCGCGAAGAGGAGCGGTGACAGGGGGCACCCCTGTCTCGTTCCCCGTCCGAGTGCGAAGGGCTCCGAGGCCCTACCGTTAACCACCACCTGTGCCAGCGGCTGCTCATACAGAAGCCTGATCCACCCAATGAATTTAGGGCCGAAACCAAACTTGGCAAGAGCAGCCCACAAATACGGCCATTCAACCGTGTCGAAGGCCATTGAGGCATCAAGAGAAACCAAAATGGCCGGCTCTCAAAGAGACCCCGCCCTTGCTAAAGCGCCATGGAGGCGACGCAAGTTGAGTGCGGTATTGCGGTGGGGTATAAATCCAGACTGGTCCGGGTGGATTAAGTCCGCAATCACCGTAACCAGCCGATTCGCAAGAAGTTTAGCCAGAATTTTAGGCTCAACATTCAGAAGCGAAATCGGTCGATACGATGAACAACGATCACGAGGCTTGCCATCTTTATGGATAACCACAATGGACGCCAATCTCTGATCACGAGGAAGAGAGCCGAGATCTCGCGATGTCAAAAACATCTGACGAAGATACGGCGCCATTTTGTCGGGGCATAATTTATACACTTCCACCGGTATACCATTAGGGCCCGAGGCCTTGCCGGAACGAAGGGAACGGATAGCGAGCGCTACTTCATCGGTGGAGAAATCCGCCTCCATAAGCTCCCGATCCGAATCCGACAGGCCAGGGAGGGCGATATCCCGAAGCAGAAGATGTGAATCCTCTTCCGGCCTATCGGAAAGTCGCGCATAGACTGCTTGAAAGTGAAGGGCAAACACTTGGACTATATCAATAGGGTCCACGACACGCACACCATCCATACGTTCAACAACAGGCACCACACGGTTCAAGCGATCCTTTCTGTCCAGCCATGCAATCAACTTCCCCGCCTTATCACCAACATCATAGAGACGTCCCTGTTGCTCACGATGCATCGCCTTGGCCGCATCCGTGACTAGCGCCTTATAATCGGATTGTTTCAGGGCAAGAGAATGCAACACTTCCGGAGTAGCCCCGGACTCCAATTGCCCCTCCAAATCAGTGATCTCATTTTCCAGGTCCACCACCGCAGCATTCCTACGCCTTCTTTCGCTGGCAATGAGGGACAAAACTTGACCACGGATGACCGGTTTATAAGCCTCCCACAATGTAACTGGGGAGGATACCGATCCCTCATTCTCAGCGAAATAGAAGTCCATACATTTCACCACCTCAGACCAGATCTTAGGGTTGCAAAGGTGCCAGGGGTTAATCGGAGTGATACGGCCCTCAGCCCCCAATTGTATGTCAACCACGAGCCAGAGCGGAGAGTGATCAGAAATCCCCCTAGCCAGGTGTCGAACCTCCCGCACATATACCATCTGGGCCGCCGGCACAAGAATATAATCTAACCTCGATAGGCTCCCGTGCGCACCTGAGTGGAAAGTATATTGGAGCTGACCAGGGTGTAGCTGCCTCCAACAGTCAAGGAGTCCGAATGTATCCAGGAGCCTTCCAAGCCAGTGCTGCGCCACCGGCAGAGCCGTGGGGGGGCTACGATCCTCATCCCCGCTAACTACAGAATTAAAGTCGCCACCCACTACCAGTACGCCATCAGGAAGCCCAAGGATCACATCACCCAAATCAGCAAATGTGGTAGATTGTAGGCCAGGGGGGACATACACAGACAAGATGGAGATCATCCTCCCCTCCCACCGACCCGTAACAGCCGCATAGCAGCCCCTATCGTCCAACACCACATCATCTACCTCCAGGGGAAGGGAAGCTCGAACCAGGACCCCCACTCCTCTCGAGCCAGACGTGAACCCCGAGTGTGCCGCCATACGATAGCCACGTCTGTTCAGTGCGCGGCATGCATTTCCCACCAAGTGTGTCTCCTGAAGCAAAATCACATCTGGGGTACAACGTTTCAAATATTGCAACACAATACCCCGCTTTATTCTATCTCCATGACCGTTAACGTTCCAACTTAGCACCCTAAGCTCCCCCCCCATCCCGACATTGAAAACCCAGCCCCCCACGCCCGGGAAAAAGCACACAGAACAAAGAGCAGGATAAAGGGCAGCCTCGAGCAAAACGAAAAGAAAAAGACCCCACCACCACCCCCATAGAACCCTGAAAAACACACCCCCCCACCCTGCACCCCTGCATTAGACCAAAAAGCCAACCCAACTTGCAGTGTGCCTGTCGCCCCATTAAACTAACCTAAAAGAAGAGAGAGAAATCCCCCAGAGGAGGAAGAGGAGGCCCGATTCCCCCCGCCCCCGGGCATCCATACCATCTAGCAAGTCTATGAAAAAAACAAACCACTGCTATATTCTAGAAATTCTTGATGCCAAGGTGTGGTCGTATAACATTTCACCTCATTGCACTACAGGGGTGCCACATTTTACTCTCTTAAGAGGAAAGAAAGTTCACACAGATCTATATCATGAATGGTTGCAGAATAAACATTGTGTCGAGAGTGCAAGTAGTGAAAATAAAGTTCTTGCGTCTCAGGTGATGCAGAAGAAGCAGGCTATGAAGCTGAGGCTGGATGATGGCAAAAGTTTAAAAAATATGGATCTGGGAATAAATGATTGGGTCCTTATCAAAAATCCTAAAAAAGTTTCTAAAGGTTTGTCACAATTTTCCTCTCAGGGGGCATGGCCAAGCCACGAATGGAGTGAGACGTGTGCTCTTGAGTTTCTGCCCCACCGTGGCCTGTTATAGCTCACCCACCACGTTGTGAGCTTACTGACAGGCTTGAAGACTAGGATATGGCTCCTGGAGTCTACCAGGAATCCCTTAACGCCCTTGAGACCCTTCGGGGGCTTCCCCAAACCAGATCTGGTGCACAGCAGTAAAGCGACGCACCATCCGAGGTCGCCATCTTGGGCCTCGCTCACGGAGTGGCGTGGGCAGAGAGGGCTTTACCCCACCCATGCCTCTCCGCACTGAGGCCAAACTAATCTGGGCGCCGGCACTTCCCACTGTACTCTCCGGAGGCTGACACTGTGACAGGGCTCTGCCCAGCGGTGAAGGAGACTGGCTTGTGGCCCGACTGCTGACAGCAGGCAAGACAGCTGGGACCTGCGTGACCGCCTTGTCGGCGCTGCGGCTCGGATGGCGGGCGCCCTTGCTGGTGGAGTTGGTGGCGGCCGCCCTGGAGAGCGAGGGACCAGCGCTCTGTTGCTGACATCGCGGAGTGGCTGCATCGATTGGTGTTCCTAGGGGCGACTCGGAAAGGGGTGGTTAGGCCCGGCCCGTGTTTAATTTGCACCCGGTCCTAGTGAGGGCCTCGACCTTGCCTCTTCCCTGCTCTCCAGATCAGCGACCTCCAGGCTTCCTGCTACCGTTGGCCCGAACTGCTGTTAGTACACGCCCGACAACAGCACTTGCTGCAGGATTCATGCAGTGGGGATCCCCCCCTCCCTGCTGGGCCTTCGGTGGACCCCTCCGGGGACTTGGAGTCTGACTTTCCTGCCTGCACTGAGGGGTGCTCTATGCCCGGCACGGATGTGCTCTAGGCCCGGGTGCGACACCAAGACACTCTGCTCCCCTGCAAAAACCTTTGGTCTCTCTGCTCATAAAAATCCCACAATCCGACACTGGGCCACAATACTGACGGAAACCCCACCACGGCTACAAGTACTATTGGCCTGGGCCTACAATCCTCCTTGGTTCACTGTCTGCATAACCGGGGCCTGAAACAGTGCCTACACCCATGATCCCCTACATCTCAGCGCATTGGTCCCACCCTCTGAGATGGGGGGGGGTCGGCTGCTGGGCTCGCGCGGCAAGTCTGTACACTCTCTCCTGCCTGCCCCAGATGCCCTCCCTGTGAGCTTCCCTTGGAGGCCTGGGGCCTGACTTCCCTTTTGCTGAGGAGGGACCTGCTGCAGATGGCGTTGCTCCGAGGCCTCCATCGACACAAGCCAGGGGAGCAACATGTGACTGGCCTACCACAGTTAAGCACCCTTGCTGCTGGACTGGGGTGCAGCTGCTCAGATTCTGGTCCTTGAAGTGGCTCGATGTTCTGGGGTGAGATACCGGGAACAACTGTGCCTTGGGATTATATGCGGGCCCCCCTCCATTCTCTCTACCTGCGTGGACATTAATTCATCAAAAGGCGGGGGTGCATAGCTGGTCGGGGGGGTTGCTGCACCAGCCTGATGGGCATGGCTGGGGCCCTTCCCTCCTGACACCCTACCATCTTTGTCTTGCCGTCTGCCACCCGATGCTACCCACTGGGGGCCAAGGGACACACTCATAGTCCTACATTCTTTCCTCTTGGGTTGATCTGACCCTCATAATGATTGTAGTAACTTGCCAGATGACTCTACCCCCGAGATCGTCTGTCTTGTGCGGCACTACTGTCTTCACATCTCTAAACAATATTAGTACCACAAATACCAACTCGGCTGTTCCTCTAACCACCTAGATCCTTGATTGCTTGGAATCTCTCTTGCCTGGATATTGTGCAGTGGGGGGACCGCCCTTGACCATGCCACCACCAAGCTTGATAAAGACCCTTAACCCACCTTGGGTAAGGACAACCTGATGCCTCCCTATGGCTGAAATCCAACCCTCTGCTACCGCCCACCTCTTACCCTCCGGGAGCTATGGCTGTTGAGCAATCGACATCGGCTGCGACTATACAGGCCTTCATGACCTCTTTCTTGCAGGAAATCAAGACAGAAATCGGATCTCTCAAAAAAGAATTTAAAGCCTCCCTACGGGAGATCAGCCAGGATGTCATGCGATTGGGGGCCATGTAGACAACCTTGAGCGCACAATGGATGTGCAAACAGAGGATCATGAGAGCCTGTGGCGCAGTATGGCAGAACTGGAGGATCAACACATCAGCCTCCAGCTGAAGCAGGAGGACTTGGAGAACAGAAGCCGGCGTAACAACATTTGCACCAGGGTGGTCCCATGGGGAGCGAGGGACAAGACATTATGGCCTTCACAGCAGACCTTTTGCAGACGATTAGGGCTGATGATGACGCCTCTCCTCCAGCTCTCGATAGAGCCCACCGAGTCACTGGCCCCTGAGGTCACTGGGACTTCATTTGAGAAATCTTCACACAAGTCCACTTCTTTGTGGCGAAAGAAGCCATCATACAGAAGGTGCACGGAGTCATAGACCTAGTCTACAATTGCTACCCGATCCAGGTCTTTCAAAACATCGCCTCTGTCACTCTCCATTGATGCAAAGACTTCAAACAATCACAACAGAAGAGAGACACAAATCAACTTCTGCAAATCCCAACAGAAACCGGAGATGTCGGTCCCTCTTTCCCACGGGCCATTCATATGGAGGCAGCACAGCCGGAGTGGGCGACTGTGTCCCCCCAAACACAGATCTCGAGTAAAAGTACAGATCTTCTCTCAAGCGAAGCAAGACATTATAAAACATCTCCACACACTGAGTGCCCCTCATTCTGAGGCCTTGGACTGAGTCGTGCCTGGTGTAGCACCAACCCTGCCTCAGGCTTCCTACAAACAGCCTAAAGCAACTATTCAGGGAGTTATCTCTTCCATCACTATTGCCCGGTCCTCGTGAAACCCTTCTGGTTGAAACTGATCTAGCTAACGACATTGAGACCCTAGAACATTTAGACCACACAACACCCTCAAAAGAGCACAAGAAGCTCCTCGCCATGTTATGAGGTCAGCTAAGGCTGCACCACACTAATAGAGTGGACCTTTTTCCAAACGCCTGCAATCGCCTAAAGTCGACGGACTTCAGCAGCGGGAGCCCTTCACAGCTGACATCAGCGGCAGCGCCTGCAACTCGCCGGACCCGCTTCGCGGGTCCCGCAGCGCGGCTGCCTAGGAGCGGGCTGTTGCTCTTCAAGGGGCTGGTGCTTCACGACCGGCAGGGCTGCGAGCACAGGCAGGGACTCCGTGGACCAGGAGTCCCTGCGCGCCCAATCGCCACCAGCTGGGCTGCTCTCCCTGCCGGCCACGCCCACCCGCCCACGGATAAAGGAGTGTATCGCCTCCTACCTGGTGGGACCTTTTTCCAAACGCCTGCAATCGCCTAAAGTCGACGGACTTCAGCAGCGGGAGCCCTTCACAGCTGACATTAGAGGCAGCGCCTGCAACTCGCCGGACCCGCTTTGCGGGTCCCGCAGCGCGGCTGCCTAGGAGGGGGCTGTTGCTCTTCAAGGGGCTGGTGCTTCACGACCGGCAGGGCTGCGAGCACAGGCAGGGACTCCGTGGACCAGGAGTCCCTGCGCGCCCAATCGCCACCAGCTGGGCTGCTCTCCCTGCCGGCCACGCCCACCCGCCCACGGATAAAGGAGTGTATCGCCTCCTACCTGGTGGGACCTTTTTCCAAACGCCTGCAATCGCCTAAAGTCGACGGACTTCAGCAGCGGGAGCCCTTCACAGCTGACATCAGAGGAAGCGCCTGCAACTCGCCGGACCCGCTTCGCGGGTCCCGCAGCGCGGCTGCCTAGGAGGGGGCTGTTGCTCTTCAAGGGGCTGGTGCTTCACGACCGGCAGGGCTGCGAGCACAAGCAGGGACTCCGTGGACCAGGAGTCCCTGCGCGCCCAATCGCCACCAGCTGGGCTGCTCTCCCTGCCGGCCACGCCCACCCGCCCACGGATAAAGGAGTGTATCGCCTCCTACCTGGTGGGACCTTTTTCCAAACCCCTGCAATCGCCTAAAGTCGACGGACTTCAGCAGCGGGAGCCCTTCACAGCTGACATCAGAGGCAGCGCCTGCAACTCGCCGGACCCGCTTCGCGGGTCCCGCAGCGCGGCTGCCTAAGAGGGGGCTGTTGCTCTTCAAGGGGCTGGTGCTTCACGACCGGCAGGGCTGCGAGCACAGGCAGGGACTCCGTGGACCAGGAGTCCCTGCGCGCCCAATCGCCACCAGCTGGGCTGCTCTCCCTGCCGGCCACGTCCACCCGCCCACGGATAAAGGAGTGTATCGCCTCCTACCTGGTGGGACCTTTTTCCAAACGCCTGCAATCGCCTAAAGTCGACGGACTTCAGCAGCGGGAGCCCTTCACAGCTGACATCAGAGGCAGCGCCTGCAACTCGCCGGACCCGCTTCGCGGGTCCCGCATCGCGGCTGCCTAGGAGGGGGCTTTTGCTCTTCAAGGGGCTGGTGCTTCACGACCGGCAGGGCTGCGAGCACAGGCAGGGACTCCGTGGACCAGGAGTCCCTGAGCGCCCAATCGCCACCAGCTGGGCTGCTCTCCCTGCCGGCCACGCCCACCCGCCAATCACGCCCCTAGTCATAAAAGAACGTTGGGTACCCGCAGCGCGGGAGCACGCCGGGAGAAGCCCGGGACAAGGGCGGGACCGTCTAAGGCCGTCCAAGGACGATCAAGGTCGGGTCGGGCCCATTCTCTTTCATTGGTGATTTTAGGACTTTCTTTCATTGACTGGTATTAAGACTTTGTATTAATTTTTATCTGTTTTTAAAAAAAAACGATATATTAAATTCACATGATGTCCTTGCGTTCAGGGAAGGGTAGGCAGGTAACTGTAAAGACGAACAATGGGAAAGCCACTGGAACTTTAGATGATTTTATAACCCGGGCAACGGGGATTTTAGAAAAAGAAATTGCCCTTACTGAAAAGCGTTTGTCTTTAGATTTAATAACAGGGAAACGTTCCTCCTTGGGACGTATCGGTTCAACAATGACCCCCAATAAGACAACACTCACCCCTGACAAGAGTCCAGATAGTAATCTGGAAGCTAGCCCAAATCTTGTCGTAATTCCCGACTCCCAGCCAATCATGGTTGAAGACTTAGGGGGCTCCCAATATCAAGTACCTACACCCACTCCTGTACCTATATCATCAGGTATTACGGGGGGTAGCACCCAAGACTGTAATCTGAGCAGTAATGGGTCTATCCCTACGCAAGCCCGAGCTTTAGACTGTGAGCATGAACCTAAGCAACCTAATAAACGGAAAAGAGGGGGGAACCACGGAAAGGGAAGTAGAGCCAAGCTAGCTAAGACAGTTGCACCTAGATTTCCGGCAAATGTGCCTAAGCAAAAGGGAACCCATGTAGGTGATGTGGGCCAGAAAATCTTTTCCTTCAACACTAAAAATAATGAGGATCTATTGGGGAAAATTGAGAAATTGGTTCAGAACCTTTTGTTGCCCCTCCTAGAGAGAACCCAAATTGTTAACTTAAAGTTAGATCAATTAGAACATCTTATCTCACTTAATACTCACTCTCTTGAATCACTGGTAAATAAGAGTAAAACACCTGAGACGGGGGGAACTAACAATAATAATAAAAATAACAACACCAATAGTACCTCAAGAAAAGGGGGAGACAAGAAAAACTTAAGTAAAGCACCCCATACACCCGCAACCTTTGACCTTAAGGTAGCACCCGTCCCTTTAGTACGGACTAAACCTGTACCATTACCACGTACCAAACCTGCAGCAGCGGTCACCGTGGGGTCCAAAAGTCAAAATGTGGCCGGCATAGCGCTAACATCTGAAGCAACTACATCCAAGCAGGGAGCTACCTTTGGCCCTAAACCAAAACCAATATCATCACAGGGAACTGTAGCCGATAGTGACAGAGTACATAAAAAGAAACTACCACCCGTAAATTTGCCCCCCGACTCTGTCCCTTTTATGGTAATCCTTACAGGAGTCCCCCCAGTTTTGCCTAATAAAACGGAATCAAATCAGGAGCTAAAAAATAAAGTTACATTTTGGCTTAATAATAATAGGCCACTTCCTCCTGATTCTAAAACAAAAATACTTAGTGTGCGCAGAGTCCCCTGGGTGGGCCCAAGTGAGAAGGACTTAGAGGGGGACTGTATCCTGATTAATTTCAGGGACACTTGGGTAAAAGATATGATCTGTCGTAAACCAAGGTTTGCCAGAGTTGGAGATATCCAATGTATAGGTTTGGAGTATTTTTATCCAAATTTGAATTTTGTCCCTCCGACTTTGCACCATAAGAATTCCGGGCAGAGCTTTCATAGCAATACATACCCTGGGTGGACTCGGAGAAATATGGCCGTATGGCCGAACCAAAACAACTGGGGAATATGGCACCAGGGTGATGGCTTTTCCAGGGGACCAACATGTAACAATAATAACTTTTTGCAACCGCCGTACAATGACCCAAGACCAAGATTTCAGGGTGATGATTATCTAGGGTGGCTGCCAAGCAACATCCCCCTAAGAAATCGTTTTGATCCGCTTGTGGGTATGGAGGAGTTGGACTGACCATTACAAAATCTTTCTGGCGACGTCTTGTTAATAGGAGAGCCTAGTCAGTGGGAGAATGGGGAAAGTTGTAATGATAACTTGATGAAGGATGTTTCCGTATGTGAGGACCGTACTACTAACCTTCAAGAACCAGAGGTTGGCTGTATCAAAGAAAGTGAACCAAATTTAATAACCCTAAGGCAAGACTTGGCAGCAATACCAGAATCAGTCAGAGACAAACAATGTGAATCAAGGTTGTGTCTAATTTCTTGGAATATCGCTGGGCTTGCTACTAGATTAGAGGATGAGGCTTGGTTAGATTATGTGGGAGATCGTGACATTCTGTGTCTTCAGGAGACATGGAGTCGAACCCCTCAGAATGTTGATGGTTTCCAATCATTTAATGTCCTAGCGGTGCCCTCACAAGCGGGTAGGGCAAAAGGTGGAATAATGACAGCAATTTCACTAAAATTATGTAAACCTGTAATATCTAAGATAGCTGACACCCCATGGTTTCAATTGCTAATGTTGGACAACTTGTTTCCTGAACCACTGTTATTGATCAACTGGTATTACAATATCTTTGATGATAATGAGACAACTGGAATATCGAAACTGGAGGAGGCTATAGCCAGGGCACGTCATGAACAACCCCTACTTTTTATCATCTGGGTGGGAGATTTCAATTGCTCATTATGCAGTCATGGGGACTCAAATGTGTGTGGCTTGAAAGATTCACATGAACATCCTCTAATACACTTCAAACACACACCCCAGGGGGATGCCTTAAATAATATCATTATCCTAAATGATTTATGAATAGTGGAGCCCTGGGTTGGCCCAAATTCGGCCCCAATACCGACCTTTCAGGGAAGTAGAGGCACGATGAGTTTTATTGATTTTGCAATTGTGTCTAGTGGGTATTTTCATTATGTTGACAAGTTGGAGGTAATTGCAAATGCTGCCAGTGATCATAACCCTCTAATGTTATCCCTGCTCTGTCCTGTTAAACCCAAACATCCTGTCTGGGAGCAATCTATAAAGTATAACAGGAATCAAGGCATTACTCTCAAATGGGGTAAAATAGATGCTGCTGGTCTTGAGGCAGAGATCCTAAATGGACATACATCGGAATATGAGGCATGTCTATCACCTACAGCTAACCCTGAAAAGGTCATAGGGAACTTTGAATCTTTATGTGGGCATGTAGCCGAGCGTCTCAAAAAACCAATTGGGAAAAATAAACCGATGGGCCCCAGATGGTTTGATGCTGTGTGCTCTGCATCACATAGATCCTTGAAAAAAGCATTAAAACAAAAGCCAAGGGATAAAGAGCTGGTTAGAACGACCAGATTGGCCTATAAAGAGGCCATTAGAACAAGGAAGCAGGATTTAAAAAACCTAGCCTGGGAAGATCTAGAGAAGGCCTCGGAATCAAAAGATAGCAGGCTTTTCTGGGAAGTTATTAACCGTCCCCTTTTTACAAGTAAAGGCAAGGATAACATCCTGATGCAGATTACAGGTGAAACGTGGGAATCCCACTTTGGGAAAATTTTCAACCCAAATGGAATCCTAACCCAGGAACCATCAGAGGACGCCAGGGAGCTGGTGGACTCACAAACATCGTTGTCCCTGAGCTCCTCGTTCACTTTGCAAGAGGTGGAGGATGCCTTGAGGAAAGGCATATTACTAAAAGCCCCCGGACCTGACTCAGTACCCCTGGATTTCTTCAGGCATAATGTCAAGGTTTGGGCCCCTTTATTGTTAAATGTGTTCAGGGCAGTTGTTATTGGCCGTATTCCGGCATCATGGAAGGAGGCAGTGGTGGTGCCGATTTTTAAGAAGGGCGATAGATCTGACCCCCGATGCTATCGACCAATTTCACTAATTGATGCATCATGTAAATTATTGGGTAGGGTCATTTTAGCCAGATTGGAAACATGGGCAGACTCGGTGGGCCTCATTGTGAACTCCCAATACGGGTTCAGAAAAGGTAAAGGGACGGTCGAACAGTGTCTGAACTTGGCTTTAATTATAGGAAAGTACATGAAGGCAAGGAATTCCTCCATCCACCTTGCCTTCATGGACCTTTCAAGTGCATTCGACACTGTGTGTCGGAGCAAGCTCTGGCAAATGATGGGGGATATGGGCTTTGAGGAACCCTTGGTCACCTTGCTTCGCAGACTGCATGAATCAACAACTGTAGCCATAAGGTTTGGGCCAGGGGGGGAAAAAACTAAATCTATCCTCTCAACTGAGGGCGTACGACAAGGATGCATATTAGCCCCTTTTTTGTTCCTTGTGTACACAAATGGTCTGGAAAAGTATCTGTTGGACCATTGTCATGACTTCCCAAAGGTTAACGGCAGGAGCATACCAATGCTTTCTTATGCCGACGACACGGTACTTATGACACTCACAGGAAATAGCATGCAGATCTGTCTTGATGCTTTTAACACCTTCATGTTGGACCTAGACCTAAAGGTAAATTTCACCAAATCCTTTGCTATGGTCTGTGGCCCAAAGGGGACTAAAACCAGAAAGTTTGTGGTAAATAACTCTACTATTGAAAAGGTTGAAAATTTTAACTATCTGGGAAACCTTTTTAATAATAAATTAAGTTGGGCCCCGTTAATGAAGATTCGAGTCCAGAGCGCTAGTCGCTCTATAGAAGGTCTGTTTCGCTTCTGTGGCAAACTAGGTCAAAAACCTGTGACACAATTAAAAACCCTGTACAAATCAAAATGTTTGTCGGTGGCTACCTATGGGGCTGGGGTTTGGGGGACTGAAAGCCCTGCCACAATACAAGTCATGGAGAATAAATTTATAAAGCGTGTATTGGCAATTCCATCAGGTTCATCAAACAAATTTGCTCATGATGAAATAGGTTTGAGCTATGTGAGTGATACCATTCGTCTTTCACCCTTACTATTATGGGGCAAAATATGGTTATCAGAGGACCTTCAGCTCTCTAGAGACATTCTCCAGGACTGTTTAAAACTGGAAAATGGGAAACAGATTCCTTGGTTATCATATGTTAACGAAATGCTCCATAAAATAGGTTTGGGTGACATTTTTGATAACCCTGAAAAAATACGGGGAGACATTAAAACCGTTATTAAATCAAGTTATTGGAAATCCTCACATGTGCATTCCTTAGCCAGGCCATCTGGTCCTATGGTTAATTTACAGCATCAGTTTTATCTAACCTTTACAACTCATGTGCAATGGCGATTTTATTTGACCAGGTTCAGGCTAAACATCTTGCATTTTCTTTTTGCGTTTCCTAAACAAGGGGGTTGGTGTGAGAGGCTGCCCCCTTGTCCTTGTAATAACAAAGTTAATCAAAGTACCATGCATGTTGTTCTCTTTTGCCCCTTATATAAGGATCCGAGAATTAGGTTTATTAAGCCTATTTTGAAGGGGAAGCAACCATGTAACTACAATGAAGGTTATGACTACTTGTTATCTTTGTCATCCTCTGGAGTATGTTGTGCAATGTTAAACTTCATACGAGTGTCTCTCCTGATCAGAAAACGGTACGGTTAATTTGGCCTTAAGAACCTTTGTCTTTGCTCATGTAGAATGTTGTATTGTGACTCTTATCCCTTGCTCCCCCTGATGGACATCCTAGTGTGAATAATTTATGAATTAACATTTGTTGCTTGAAAGAATATATTAATTAATGTCCTTTTACCAGTTTAATGTTTAATTTTAAGACTGTCTTTTTTAATAATATTTCTAAATCATGTTCTGTAAAATGTCTTACTTTTATGATTCTCTTCTGAATCGAATAAAGTTTTTGAACTGAACCGAGTGGAACAGGCACTCATGTAACTTAAACAGAAATTCTTTGCGGGGGAGATAAAGTGGGGGCATTCCTAGCACGCTGATTTCGGGTCCAAACAACCAAACCTCTTATCCCCAAAATTAAATATTCAGATAATACATGGGCTACGATTGAACGAGACAAAGGACAAGCTTTCTCTACGTTTTACACTGTCACCACGCATGCACCTGAAGAGATTACTTCTTTCGTCAGTGCATGCCCTTGGTAACCCATTAACCCCCAAAATGCAAAGCTATCAGAAGACCCAATCACCTTAGATGAGCTACGTCAGGCACTAAAACAACTCCCGACAGGCAAAACTCCTAGGCCGGACAGCCTTACGGTCACCTTCAACAGTGCTTTTCTCTCCCAGATCCAAGCCCATCTCCTCCATCTTTTTTACACTTTTTCTGAAACATCAGGGCTCACCCATATGATGTCAGAAGCTGAGGTTGTTCTCATACCCAAACCTGGGAAGGACCCATCTCTCTGTACCTCCTACAGTCCTATTGCTCTACTTAATATGGATGCTAAGATCTACACTAAGATATTGGTGAACCGTCTTGAGTCATACCTTCCGGGACTGATAGACCCGGAACAGGTTGGGTTTATCTGACACCCTCAGGGAGCAGACAATATCCGACGCATCATTCACTTCATAGAAAAGGCGAGATATCCTGGCTTGTCTGGTGTTCCTGGACGCAGAAAAAGCCTTTGACAACATCAACTGGCAATTTCTGCATGCAGTACTACACAAGATAGGGCTAGGACCGGCAATGATCTAAAAACAAATGGCTCCCTACAGCTTTCCCATAGTGCAGTTCTGTATCAATGGTCAACTCACACCCGCAATCTTGGTACACAGGAGCAAAAGACAGGGATGCCCACTCTCCCCTCTTCTCTTTGCTCTAGCAGTGGAACCTCAAGCTATTGCTATATGCCAGTTGCCTGACATAACGGGCATCCCATTTGGAGGCCACGACCACAAAGTGTCACTGCAGATGATCTCATACTCCCACTCACTGCCCCCACCACCTCCATACCGGGACTAGCCTCTATCCTTCACTCTTTTGAACTAGCTTCAGGTTTTAACATTAACATGATCAAATCCCATGCCCTAAATCTTACCCTCCGTGCTCTGGAGATACAGCGGCTTCATTCCCTCCCCCCCTTGCATTGGTTGGGAAACTCAGTCCGATACGTAGACTTCAATTTGACTCTGTCACTCTCCTCCTGGACCCACGCCAATTGGCCGACATGTGGATGAGAAGTCCAGGAAAAAATACACTGCTGGAAAAAGCTCCCAATCTCTTGGATGGACCACCTCAACGCAGTCAAAATGACACTCGTACCCAAAATACTCTACCTATTTCAAACCTTGCCCACACCTATCCCTCAGGTAGACATTCAAAGTCTTCATCATGATCTAACCTCCTTTATATGGGGCAAAGGTCACCCCAGTTTTTCAAACAAACTGCTTATGCTGCCCCGTGACCACAGCAGTCTCACTTGCCCTAACCTTTTGGAATACTATTGGGCTTCTCACCTTCAATTATATCTCGGAGTGGGTGGTTCACGAGAGTGAAAGACACTGGTTCCACTTGGACCGGGCAGTCACAGGCAGGCCCCTGTTGGACCAGCCTGGCTCTTCAGAACGGCGCGGCCTCGTAGCACATATATAGCAACCCCCATGAAAACAGTACTCAATATCTGGGACAAAATTGCGAATCCTAGAGGCCTTACATCCTTTCCCTCCCCAACACGCCCATTACCCATAACACCATGTTCCCACCGGCCTTTAAGCCGCACACATTCTAATCTTGGAGTCAGGGAGAATGTTGCATAATCCAAGACATCTTTGAGGGAGACACTTTTAAAACTTTTGAACATGCAAACAATCTTTCCATGTTACTGAATCTGACAGATTACAGTACCACCAGCCTCGCCACTGGTTGCTTGTCCCAGATACACCCAAGAATCCACTATACCGTTCACCACTTTTGAGTCTTTGGTCTGAGCCTTTGAGGGCACCCGCGGTCTAATATCCCGTACATATACGGCACTACAACACTCACAGCCCAATCAGCTCCACACCTATTAGAAGCAGTGGGAATTTGACACTGGCAAAGAGGTGACCCTACAAAACTGAACACAACTATGGTGTGACATCCCCAGAATTTACAGGAGCTCCCCCATCGCGAATCAGCATACAAATAAATGGCGCGTTGGTATTATACCCCTGCATGACTGCAGAAAATACTCCCTACCCTCTCCCCTCTTTGCTAGAGATGCCAGACAGCGTTAGGTGACTTCATACATCGCTCAAGCCTGGCGAGACACCGCCGACTGGCGAAGACCACGAGTATCAACTCAAAATTTCCGAATATCGCCATCTGCGACGGCCCCTTCCCCCTATTGCGTGAGGCTGGCATACCCGTTACTTCTGGGTCCCTGTCACGCACCCTTGATCGAATTCGCCCGATCTATACTCAATCTGCAAGTTGGCATGGGCTGCCCAAACCCATGGCAATTGTATGAATTCAAGACAGGCATGCTTTATGTTACTGTTCTGAAGATGATGCCACACATCTAAGATTCGGCATCGAAACGTCGCTTTATATTGCTGTCCTGAAGATGATGCCACACATCTAAGTTTTGGCATCGAAACGTCGACACCTATGTACCATATGTCTCTTAAAAACCCAGAATGTATTGCACAATGGTACCTTGATTGAATTAAGTCTGTCTACTGAATACTAGGAAACAGACCGCTTCGCCCGTTTTTGCCTTAAAATTGCTGTTTTGTCTTGTTTTGTTTGGGTCACAGGCTGTGCCCCCTTGACATTACCTCTCAACTTTGTGTTACTATTTATACCTGTCAAAATAAAATTCTGTCCGGCTGGACAAAGAACATACTGACTATTTAGCGTATGTTGATTCAAGTGTTCAACTTCCATGTTCTAGGGACCACTGTCTTTAGTAACAATTAAGCGCCCAAGGTCCCTAGTGTATTGCCTTTGGGTTCCCTTGTTTCCTTAAAAAGGAATTAAAGAGATGGGCTTGATTACTTTAAGAGCTCGTATTAAAGATATAATTGAGAAAACTCTGATTTGAAGTGATTTGAAGAAATATCAAGAAAAGTAGAAGAAAGGGACAGCAAATAAAACGATGAAAGGAATTGAAAGTAAGGTGAGGAGTGTTGCAAGTGATTCAGAAGTAGGGGCAGGTTTGATTTTACAGTTTCTGTTGAGAGATATTCATGGAGGGAATGTTGTGTATGTGCGGTGGATATGGGCTGATACGCATAAATTTCAGTAATTGCAAGAGGACTTGGCGAAGTGGTATGAAGAGATTCGCAAACGGATATAAGTTTCTCCGATGTTATGAACAGATTTAAATTTACTATTTGAAATTGTGGTTCCTGGAGATTTTTGGTTAGAATGTAAGGTTGTTATTGGGTGGCCGAAACAAAGAACCAGATAGAATTGGTCTTAATAACGCAGCAGCTACAGAGATAGCAGGCAAATATGAGGCTGTGATTGAGTGTTTGAAGAAAACAAGTTCCTAAGAAGGTACTACATTGGCATAAAATTCTAAGACCTATGCAGGAGCCAAAAGATGCATTGCATTCCTATTATGTTAAGCTGATGCACATTCATAAAAAAGAAAGTTGAGTCAAAAACCTAGAGAAAGATGGGCTTAGTGGTTTCATTTCTGCTTTTGGGAAAGGATTAAGACTGGAGATTAATAATCTTATTCAACAGAGTGAATTATGTTGGCAGATGAAGGCCATCAATGAGATCTTTATGTTGGCGAAAAATAAAAGTGACTATTTTGAGGCAAAACAGAAGAAGCTTAAAGAAAAATTGAAGATTGCACAGGCAAGACAGTTTGAGAAACAGTTCCAGGATCAAATGGGTTCACATGTGATTTTTGTGCTAATTGGAATGAATCAGGGACAAATGCAAGGTAGTAAAGGTGATGGAATGAATGTAAATGTAGACATAATGAAAAAGAATACAGATCGTCATTTTTTGTGGGAAGATCAGGCATTGAAAAAGGAGGTGTTGACAGAATCCTAACAGAATTCAATTAAATACAGGTCAAATTTCGCAGATAGAAAGAAATAACATGATGTTGAGTATGCAGAATTCAGAACACAATTTACAAAATCAGAAAACGTTTCAGGTGGCCATGCCAACAGCTCCAGTAATGCAACAAAACATGAGACATAAGAGGCCCGATGTAGGTAGCCAAATACCGGTCGGTAACGACCGAAATTACCGAATTTCGGCCGTTACCGACCGGTATTGGGCTTTCCAGATGTAGGTGGAATTTTTAAGGATTCGGTATTTTACCGAATCGGTAATTTAAGGAATCGGTAAAATACCAAATTCTTAAATACCGATTGTGTAAATTACCGAATCCTGATATGTAGGGAGCACTCAAATGAGTGATTTTCCCATTTTAGGATTTGTTATTTAGCACCAACTACAAGTTAGTGGTAAATAATGAAAACCTCTGAAAAAGCATTTTTTTTGCTTTTCCAACAGTGACGTGTTGCAGACATACATGCCCTTAGGGCATGTATGTCTGCAACATGTGCACCCATACACAATTGAGGGGTGCAACAGGGTGTCAAAGTGACACCCTGCCACCCTTCAATGTTTCCCAATTTTACCGAATCGGTATTTACCGATTCGGTAATTGACATTCATTCCTATGGGCCTTACCGATTCGGTAATTTTTTACCTACATCCCAATTGCCTGTTCTTAAATACTGAATCGGTATGATTAGGTATTTAAGAATCGGTAATCTGGGATTACCTACATCGGGCCCCAGATGCCTTATAATGCAGGGTATCAGCAGAATCCAATGATTCTGAATGATGTGTTGGCAGAAAACAGTTCACAATAATGGTGTTCTTAGGCGGGAGGTGGATGGCATACTTGGAGCAGTCCTTGAGGTAGACCAAAGCGGCCCATATATTGAAGGAGAAGTCAGTGTCTATCCTATCTCATTTTACATTGATTTGGGGGGCTACCCGTTCTACAGTTCATTCAGTGGAAGTCCCAAAGGTACCCATCCCAGGAATAGAAGCCCTAGTTGTAAGCATCAGTAATAAAAAAAATATCAATCAGGTTAAAGCAAATGGAGTTAAAATTGAGCAGATGGAGAATAAAGGGCAGTTTATTTTACGTGAGTCCCGTGAATTTACTCAGGAGAGGGTTCCTCTTTAAAAGGAATTGTGTAATTTATTGTACACCGGATGGTGTCACAATTGCAACACAAGATGAGGATTCAGTTTTTAAACTAAGTTCAGAGGGTTCGAGAGCTGAGCTGTTCCCAGTTTTAACTAAAGAAGGCCTACATATAGATTTAAAACATACTGTAAGAGATTATGTATTGGATTAGACTGGTATAGAGATTAGACTGATTAAAGGAGCAAAGCCAGTTAAAATAAAGATGAAAGCAGATACAGTATTACCTAGAACAAGACAGTACAGGCTAACGAAAGAGGCAGAAGAGGTAATGAAGACAGTGATTAAAAAAATTATTGAACAGGGGATACATTGAGAAGTGTTTGGTAGTCCTTACAATTTTCTTTTCATAGGAATTAAAAAGCTGAATGGCAAATGGAGAATCATAGAAGATCTACCAAAGATTACTAAAATTGTTGTTCAATGTTGTCCAGTGATACCGAATCCAGCGTGATTTGGTTTGGAATTCCATCAGAAGCAGAATAGTACAAGTCATTGACTTATGCCAAGCGTTCTCTCAATACCTTTTCCTGAGAAGTTGCAACTAATTTTTGTGTTTGAGTTTTTGAATAAAGTTCTTATGCAGTGTAGTAGCTCACAAAGATGTACTTAAATTTCTTCAATGTAGTTGCATATACTGAGAAAAGATTAAGGGCCATATGTATCAAGCAAATTCGCATTCGCAAAGGCCGAAATTCGTATGTATGAAGAAAAAGCTGGTGCAAAACAAGGAATCGCAAAATTTGCGATTCCTTATTTTGCATTTAAGGAATCGCAAATTTTGTGATTCCTTAAATGCAATGTATGAAGCAAAAAAAATGAAAATTGTCCTTAAGGAATCGCAAATTACCACCAACTTCAAGTTGGTGGTAAGTTGCGAATTCCTTGAAAAATGCACATTTTTGCATTTTACAAAGTGCCATGTGACGCACATACATGCCCATAGGGCATGTATGTACGCCACATGTGTACCCATGCTTATTTCAGGGGTGCAACAGGGTGTCCTTTGGACACCCCTGCACCCTTGAAATTATTCTCAATTTGCGAATCTCAAATTGCGAATAGCAAATTAAGAATAACTTCCCATTCATTCCTATGGGCCTCCTGGCCCATAGAAATGAATGGGAAAGTATTCCTTAATTGTGATTCGCAATTTGCTAATCGCAATTAAGGAATACCAAGAATTTGAAAAAAAATGTGAATTTGTACATACATACCAATTTGCGATTCTGAAATAGCGATTTCTAAAAAATCGCTATTTCAGAATCGCAAATCAGCTTGATGATACATGTGGCCCTTAGTGAGTTTAAAATTGCCATGCAATTCAGTCTTGGTACAATACATTGATGACCTCCAGGTCACATTCAAGTCAAAAGAGGATTGTAAAGTTAATACAGTTGCTTTATTGCACCATCTAGCTGAAGATGGGCATACATTTTCCCTGACTAAAATGCTGTGTTGTAAAAATAAGTCATCTTTCTTGGACATCATATTAAGAATGGTGTGAGAAATTGAGTCAGCCAACCACCCAGAGACAGGGTTCAGGTGTTTATTGGAATTATTGGATACTGTCATCAGTGGATTCAAAACTTTTTCTTTATTGCAAAGCCTTTAGTAAGGTTGACATACGGTGATGTCCAAGATCCAGTACCATTTGATGATGAATGCATTAATACACAAGTCATATGGTCTGAGGATTGGTGGCCGGCCTCCCTGGGGGACTGCCCTCATCCGACTGACTCCGCCAGGAATCTTGGAGTATTGATAGATTCGGCCCTTTCTTTCGACCCTCAGGTCAACAGAACGGTGTCTACTTGTTGTGGCATCATTAGAACGCTGAGAAAGATTGCCTCGTATCTGTCCCCTGATGCTCGGAAACAGGCTACAGTTGCCTTGGTTTCTTCTAGGCTTGATTACTGTAACGCCCTTTACAGCGGCATAAACAAGAACTCGGTCCACCGCCTCCAGATGGTGCAAAACGCCGCAGCCAGGATGGTCTTGAAACTCCCAAGGCTTGCCTCAGCAACTCAGGCTAGGAAGGATCTCAACTGGCTTCCAATTCACTCTAGAATATCCTTCAAACTTCTCTGCCTCGCCCACAGGGGTGTCTTTGGATCAGGCTTCGAAGGCGTCAGGTCCCTTGTCTGTGCCTATACGCCCAGGAGAACTCTTCGCTCTGCCTCTAAAAATCTGCTTTCAGTTCCTAGATTTGCGAAGGCGAGGTGGGGAGGAAGAGCCTTTTCCACCCTGGCTCCCAAGTTATGGAACTCCCTCCCGCCGGAACTCTCTAGTCAACCCTCACCGGTAATCTTCCATAAACTTCTTAAAACCTGGCTTTTTTCTCTGCGCCTTGGTGCCCTTGGGCTAAGTCTGCGCAATACAAATTCCCTATTCATTCATTCATTCATGAGATACGTTTTCGAGAGGAACCTTGCTTATGGGAACCTGTAGGGTCTTGGTTTAGTGAGCTGGGGACAGATTTCGGTAAGGCTGCTGAGTGTTTAGGTAATATCGGTAGGTGTGTTCTTCAGTCAGTTCTAACTCCTAAAATAATCATAATGATTTTTGAAATTGTCCTGTTTCTTTTTTTTAAATTGCTGAGTGTATGATTGGCAGATATAAAAATAGAGCTAAAGTTGAGGAAGAGGAAAAGATTAGTGGATTTGGAAATAGAGGTTTTTAGGGCTCATGTCTACAACCAGTTAAAGATGATGGAGAACAATGTTTGTCTACCTTAGAAGACAAAGACTTTTACAAATTTATATCTGATTAATAAAGATTTTTTTTTTTTTTTTTTTAAACCTTTATTTACACACAGAGCAAGTACAGGTATGGGCCTACAACCATCACGGCTGGCCGCTATCACGATTTGATCAACGCAAATAAAGCATGTCATTGAAAACAGTTGGCCGCCGCCCACCGACACAATACCAAGATTACTTAAAATTCGCCCACTGCTCGTCACATACATAACAGGATCAATAAAGGTTTCTTTTGAAAATTTTAGAAGAAGAACAGGATCCGGAACCGTATATTCAATCAAGAACAAAGGAAGGGAGTACGATATTGTAGGATATTCACAGACAGGATGACTGCAATTAAAATAAGAGCGCCGGTACGCCTTGAACAGGATAAGAAGTGAAACCATTACACGTTATGTCGTCATAGCAGTCCGACCAGCACATCCCAGAACATCCCAGAAACATCCACCCTAATAGAACAAACTGGACAGATCATAGAATACACTACCCAGATCCCAGAAAAGAAAGAAAGGGAAAGAAAAATAAGGCCATAGAAACAATAAAAGGACAAAACTAAGAAGACCCATCCCCCCAACCCCCCACCCTGCACTCCTGTAGATAGCCATGGTCTACCCCCCCTTACAGTGTGCCTGTCGCCCTAAAGAACATAAACCCCCAAAAGAAACAGATTCATAAAAGAAAGAAAGAAAGGCAGTTACGAGTAAAGTGGAGGAGGAACACCAGGCCAGCCCCCGGCCCCACCGCACCCCGCGCCAAACCTCAACACAATAAGCAACACTGAATCAAACACAATCAATCCGCAAGAGGGAACAAGATACACTGTTAGCCCGCAGAGTTACATAGTTAAAACGTTTCCGAGTCCAACCTTTTCCATCAGTCCGTTAGCAGTCTCAGCTCAGTGGAATCTCCATCACCCCTGACCCACCCTATCCAGCTCACCCATATGCAGCAACCAGTCAATGTCCGAGAAGAATATTCCGGGAGACTCAAGTTTCCCGAGTGGGGAATGCAGTCGGCCATGTTGCGTAGAGGAAACGCAGGGATCAAGCCACTCCAGTATGTCCATCAGACGTCGCGGCGGGACAGCACAAGGGGACATTGGTGTTCGAAATGTAGGAACCGTTCCATTCCACTGTCGGAACCTCGTCGGAGCACTCAAGGGCGCTACATGAACAACCGACCCCTTCGGTGTCGCAGAGCCAGTGGTCCCAGACTCAAAGGAGTCACCCAGTGGGCAACCAGGAGTGGTACGAGTCGGGTCCCCAACGAGTTCCCAAGTCGGTAGGGTATCAGAAACGCAGCCATCTGTTGTGCTCACAAGCAAAGTGGCAGACGCCCAGGGCATGGGTGGCACCACCGTCCTCGGGGTGGCAATAATGGCGTCCAACTTTTCTGCCAGGTTCCGAGCGTCTCGTTGTAGGGCACTGCGAAGGGCGCCAAGAGCCAGAACCAGGTCGCAAACCATTAGCCCTTCACCTTGCGCCGCAATGTCAGCACGCCTCCCAGATGCGTTCCTTACATCTCCTTGAAGCAGCTGAAGCTGTGAGTCACTACCGCAAACAGCCTCACGGTCAACATCCAGCACCGTGGAGGACCGGGAGCGGGCACCAGACAAAGAAGAGGGGGAGTGCATGGCGTCACAAACAGGCCAGGGGAACCAAGTGCAGCAATCCGGGCAGTCAACTCAACCCGGCGGGTCCCGTGAGCAATGGAAATATTCACTTGCACGATTCGGGGAAGTCCCCCGGTCACAGGAGAGCTGGGTTCCAATTCCGGCGGCCGCTGTGTTGAGCACCCCCGTCTGGAAGAAGCAGCCCGTCTGAGGAGGAGTCGGGATCGCTCCACGGTGCCAATGTCGGAGTCGAGGCACAAACAAAGAAACGGGACAAAATGCGCCCCAGCTTGGGCGATCGGTCAGGTTTCACGTACTGGTGGCCGCCATTGTGGTGTCGGCGGTCAGCACAGCGTTCCACTCCAGTCCCCGACGTCTTCACAGGCCTCAGAAAAGATGGGACGTATCTCTGGCATCCGGGCGGGTAGAAGTCCCGGAGGCAAACAAACAGCGGTCATTTCTTTTCCCCCGCACGATTCCGTGATGCGGGCATAGGATAGCGGGCAGGATGTGGTCGCGAGGCGGAAAGGTTTACGGAGCCGGGCGCCTAAGCGGCCATCGCGGTCGCCGGCCTGGCTCCTCCTCCAATAAAGTTTATTAATCGGTTTTTAGTGATTATTAAAAAATTATCTAAGTAGGAGTTTGCAGAAGCTTTTTGCAATGTGCAATTTTGCTTAACAAATTAATGATTTTCATGATGCATATAGTTGTAACCGATGAATTAATGATGTTGCACTTGAAACAATTTGATTATAATGTTTAGAAGTGTGATTATTATTTTAGAATAGTTATGCCACATTTTCGTGTGAAACAGCTTTTTATTAAAAATGGTTTCAGTTCTTAGGGGACTGAAATGGGCTGAGGAGTGGGAGGATCGTATATCATTGTACGCTGATGATATAATGTTTTATCTGGCGTCAGCCAATGCCTCCCTAAATTTAGCAATGCATATCTTATGGCTTTTGGGGAGTGCTCTGGCTATAGTATAAATTGGTCCAAGTGGGTTATCTATGTCCTGTGCGGCAAACCGCCTACACTGCCGCTGGGTATCAATATCAGTGAAGCCAAATTAGATTTTAAGTACTTGGGGATCCATGTTTCGAAGGTTCTCACCCTCCTCCACAAATAAAATCTTCTGCCCCCTTACAAAGAGTAAGATCTGATGTTAAACATTGGGAATCTCTTCTGTTGTCCCCATTGGGGCGGGCGGCATTGTTCAAAATTATGGCTCTGCCGCGTTTCTTATATGTACTACCAAACTCGCCTTGCCAGGTTGAAGCACACTATTTTAGATCCATAGAAAGTGCCCAGGGATGGCTCCTGTGGGGTGAAAAGCCACCCAGGATATCCATTCAAAAAAACTCACTTGTGGGTGGTATGATGGAGGGATTGCGCTCCCCAATATTAAGCGATACTACTGGGCTTCACAACTAACTGCAATTAACCAATGCACTTATAGACCCCCTGGGGATCCAGGATATCAAATGGACAGGTGGCTACTTCCAGGAGGGGGTATTTCACAAGGGTGTTATATACCGAACCCACAAATTGAAGCTGACTGGCCCCACAATGCATGCGGAACAGGTCTGGCGGGCGGCTACGAAAATCTTGGCTTGGGAAGGGAAAATTACATGCGCCCCCCCCTCTCTTGGATGCAGAGGCTTTTGGTAACCTCAGAAAGACCAAGGGTTTTGACTGATGGGATCTAATCGGCATCTCTAGGGTTGGAGATCTTTGGAAAGCAGGAGATGGGGGTCACCTTTTCCCAACTGCAGAAGGAATACGACTTGGCCAGCACTGAATATTTTAGACACATACAAATTAAACACGAATTACAGACGGCAATAGTCGCAGGAGAGACGTTACCTGAATACTCCCCACTAGAAGATAGAATCTTAGCTGGACACATGCCAGAAAAAGCCATTACTTTAACTTATAAGACACTAATTAATAACATGTCTGATCCTCTTGTCTGCCTCCGGTCCAAATGGGAACACGAGTTGGCGGGGTTGGAAGACGAAGAGTGGCTTGTGGCACTTGCGTCCACTAGGGAGGTAGCTATATCATCTAGGATGAGACTGATACAATTGAAGGTGTTCCACAGAATCTATCTTGCAGGATCGGCAATGGTGAAGATGGGCTACAGAATGGAACCGGGATGTACGAGAAAGTGTGGTCAGGAGGGAACCTTTATCCATACACTCTGGGAATGTACATATATACAGGTGTCCAAGATTACGAAATGTACAACTGAAGTGATGGGCTGTGAAATTGACTATAATATAGAGCTGTGGCTTCTGAATATATGGGGCCCCTCTGATCTCAATACCAAAGAGAGAACATGGGTGACTCTTGGTTTAGCAATTGCAAAATGTAACATCACAAGATTGTGGTGGAAGCAGGGTCCACCGGCCCTCACAGAAGGAAAAAACGACCTAGACTGGTGTGACAGAAAAAACGGTGTGTGAATCTAGAGGGTGCCCTAATAAGTGGTCGCAGATCTGGGAGAAGTGGAATAATTACAGGGGAGAAATTTGCGACCACCGAGGCAGAGATATGGGGATATCCCATTGTAGACAAGCAGGTCAACTTGATAAAATGTATTATCTGAAGATGTAGTCAAGCTGCGCGTTTTTTTAGAAAAAGTCAGCAATGTGTACACTCTTGATCGCTACTGTTTGTATGATGTATACGATGTGTGACGCGGTCATCTATAAAAAGAAATTGAAAAAATAATGGATGCCGTTCTGTTGTGTTTTGCTCATTTTGCTCATTTTGCTCCTACTCATTCCCCCTCCCAGTCAGTGACCCACTGCATATCTTCTTTCACTACAGTTTCCGCGAAGCACAGTGTGCTGTGACGTAGATACCAACTTTCCTTAGAGAGCAGGTATTATGAATGAAGCTGTGTAGAAAAATATAGTAACCAGGTATAAAGCAAAAAGTGGGTCCACTGCAATCTTATTTAAGGGGAAGAAAACTGCAAATGCAAAATATGGGAGGTGTTTCTAGGAAAAGAGGGCTGATTACCATCCAAAACCATACAATGCCCTCCAAAAGAAGAGCAAGACATATAAATATACAAATCCGAGAACTCAAATTTGTAAAAGATAGTCATGTAAACATTAATATTGAAGCAATAGTCCACTTTAATGCAAGTTTTTAGTTCAGGCCCAAATGGTACAGTCCGAATCTTCACATTAGGCTTGTACTAAATATAACTGTCAGTTGTATTCCAAAGAGAAAACAGTCCAATACAATTGTTCCATTTGAAGAGCAGTTGATATGATAAGCTTAAAGACAATCAGCCAACACGTGTTTCGTAGATGGGTCAATAACACCTCAACTTCTTCAGGGCTGCTGGTACAAGGGTGTGTGGGAATCCATCCACATACTCAGTATCAGGTCAATTAGGCACTATAATGCTAGGATCCAGTAGAGATCAAAATCACCAGAATCAGTCAATTTTCCAAGGCAGAATGTGCCTTCTAGGAGAGTACTCCTCATGTTCAAGTAGGGTGGACCTGATATTGATTATGTGGATGGATTCCCACACACCTTTGTACCAGCCCTGAAGAAGTTGGGGTGCTATTGACCCATTGACACAATGAGAGTTTCATTTAGCAAACTTTCCGTCCCCATTTGCAAGGGAAAGAAAATGCCTCCCCTAGGCACACCTGCCTATGACATGGCACTCAACAAGGGTTTACACGCTTGAGCATGGAATAAAGATTGAAACTGGATCACTTCTGATGACAAGAATATGCAATTTCCCTTGAAGGGTACCTTTAAAGTGAGAAAGCTTGAGAATTTGAGATGTGTGAAGTATGACATGAGACTCCAACACTGACCTGCCCAGTTTGAAGCATTGAATGCATCGGAGCATGTTGCACATGAGGCAGAACGTAAAAAGATGAAGCCTCAGCTTAAACATACAATTTGAAATTGGTTGGATGCAAGATGCTATTCGAGACAGCAGACATGGCATGAAAGTATGATTGAAAGTGTAGGCATTTATTACATGACTTATTGAATTCCAGACGACTTTCCGTATAATGTTGTACTCCCTCCTGGAGGATCACACCACAGGGCCAGAGATCTGGAGGATTACGAGCTGGTGTGACTGAGAATGCAAGTGTATCCATTCAGTTGAGTGCTCTGGAAGGGGGAATACCCTTTGTCACACCAGAAACATCCACAGATGCATCCAGCACAACTACTGTTACTAATGTTACAGTCCTTAAATCTCAGCTTCACTCTGGAAATACAGTGTCCAAAGAAATTGACGTATTGACATCAAAGATGACATTTGAAGATTTATTTTTCTTTATTAGCAAAATATAATATTCATATAGACCCACTGGATACATCATGACCACGGCCCTACTGATACATGTTGTTCATAACAGCACATGCAGAGCATCAGATACAACAGTTTACATTTGAACCATTATCGTTGCAAGTAGCATGATAATTTGCATAAAAACAAGAATCCCGCCAACTGCGGAAATCTGGTATACACTTCTTGTTGTCTTATCAACAGTGGTTCGACTTTAGCACCAAGTGCCACACCAACCCATCAGGTACCCTAGGCCTGTTACTCCCTGCACATCCACAAGGCTCATTCCACTTACATCTGGCGGTTACAGTACCTCTGTTCATTCTCCCTCCGCCTATCCTATCTCCTTACCCACTAGATATGTCTGATATGGGCCCCAATAATTCTTAGGATGACTTTGAGGGGGGAGCGTCTGGCCAACAGTAGTCCGATGGTCACTAGTTTTCTCTCTGCTTTGTCCTCTCCCTTGTCGTAACCCAGAAGAGCTTGTATTGGATCCTTCTCTATAGAGGTGCCAATAATGACTCCCATCTCTTGGAATACCGCTCCCCAAACCTCTTCAACGCCAGTGCAATACCATGCAGCATGCATAAAATCAGCCACATACTCTCAACATCTCAACATGAATCATGCAGCCCATATTTGAAGAGCCTCTCTGGTGTGTAATATACTTGGATGACATTTATTTATTAGTATATTCTGTCCATTCAACTATACTGTTTTGGTCACAGAACAACAGTATCTTTAGCTCTTGTCGTCAATGGTCCTAGCTTGACCCTCTGCCACTCCAGCCGAGCCTTTGTCATGCCTGGTCTACGTGCCTCCTGTGCTAGGGCGTAAACGTTTGTTGCCAGTTTAGTAGGAGTCTCTGACTTTATCAGGGAAGACAACGTTGACACGACTGAGGGCTCCTGCATGTCATACCCTAAGAGATATTGTAATGTATGCCTGACTCGAAAGTGCTGAAAACGGTTGAGGGGTATCTCTGTTTCTGCTCCATTCTGAAAAACATCCTATGCCTTCACTTCGCCCCCTTGGAATAGATCTCCCATTGTAATTATCCCCAAGCTTTGCAAGGTCTTCGCCACGTTTTTCTCCTGACCCAACGGGAACCAGGAGCACCACTCTACCAAGATATGCGCGGAATATAGCAGGGACCGCGTTACGGGATAGCATCTGGGGAAGTGTATGAGGATTCGCAGCGTCTCTTTCAATATATAAATGTGGCAAGTCACGTAGGCTGTGGAGCCAGTGATATGCTGTGGTGCGCTGCTCTGTCATATGACTCTAAGTCCGGTGCATTTAAAACCCCCTTATCATATGGCAATGTTAGGACCTCTCACCGCACCTAGGCTGTTTTCCCGCCCACCCCAGGGCATCAGGGATCGTAATGTGACAACCAGCGATCACGGCAGGAGCTCTGGGATAGTTTGGAACAAGAATAAAATTCTGGGGAGCACCACCTTCTTCATGATCACTATTTGACACATAAACAACAGTGTGAGCTTGATCCAGTGCTCAACATCTTCTTCTAGTTTTTGTATCACTGTGCCATAATTGTCCTTTAGGACTTTCATTGGATCCGTGTGGCTCTGTATGCCCAGATACCGGATGGACTCAGTCGTCCAATGATATTTCAGCATTATTGGTGAGTGTGAAGATTATGGACCTGTCCCAATTGGCTCTGAGGCCGAGAGCCCCCCAAATCTCACCCATTCTCTTAGTATGGGTGAGAGATTCCTCTCTGGGCTATGGAAATAACTTGTAATCTGCATATGTTGAAATTACGAGTTTGTATCCGGGGAAGCGTAGGCCCCTATGCCCGTGGTACTCTCAGAAGGCATACACCAGCAGCTCTGACACAAGAGCATACAGCAAGGGCAACAAGAGTCATCCTTTTCTGGTGCCCCTGGTAATCTTGAGGACAGTACTTCTGGATCTATACTCTGCATAGCACCAAACAATGTGCAGAGTTTATATGCTATCCTGCAGGCTGGAACAAATGTAACCTGTTCCGGGCGCACCACCCCCTGCAACAGGAGGGCCAGCTTATTTGCCAATACCTTCGCATATTGTTTAGTACAGACATTTATTAGAGATAAAGGCATGTACAAGGAGCAATTATCTGGACTTTTGTCAAGTTTTAAGCTAGTAACTGTCATGGCCTCTCGATATTGAGGGGGAAATCACACCAGTCGTTACTATTTTCCTTCGAACAGTTTAACCAAATGTGATATAAGTAGGTCCTGGTAGGCCTTATAGAAGGCCTACCTTTGCCTATGCCAGCCTGCAAACTTGCACGTGCAGTGCGTATCTCCACAGGGTGCAGAGGTGTCATCAGATGTTCTCTATGTTCTACTGTAACCCACGTCATAACTATGTGCTCTAGGTAATCATTAATGGCAGCTTAATCTGATGCAATGGGCGTACAATACAATTCAGCATAATATCTTTGAAACCTGTCTGCAGTGTGGTCTGTATCATACAGCAGTCGCCCTTCTTCATCTTGAATGCCTATGATCGCCTCTGTCTCCCTTATTGGGCACATCAGGGCTGCCAAAGAGGTCCCCGGGCGCTCCCCCTTCCAATACGTCCTTGCAATAGCATATTTGCCCATATGCGTGACCGCACTGTTCGCCGTTTCATGATAATCTTCCATTTTAGCCGTGATGACCCCAATATACGGGCATCCCCAGAACTCTGGTGCCTCGATTCCATGTCAGCTATCTCGCTTTCTAGATGCACCAGTCTGCTCCTCCGTGATCTAAGGACTCCCGCATGTTTAGAGATTGTGCTACCTCTAATGTAAACTTTAAAAGTCTCCCATACTGTGGCGAAACTATCGACTGATCCCACATTGTTGATAAAAAAACTCCTCTATTGCTTATGCTAATTTGGTCCTGAAACCAGAGTCTAGCAGGCAATAAGGAGGAAATTGTCAGGTTTATAAAGCGGTCCTCCGGCCATGGAGTTCCAGCTCCAGTATCACAGGTGAAAGGTCAGGGTAGGTGCACGAAAGCAACCCACAGTCGGTAGTGAGGGACACTAGACTCCTAGAAACCATCCATAAGTCTATACGGGTATGGATATCATGTACGGCGGAGTAGTGCGTGCACCCCATGCCATCGGGGCATGCCATCAGGGCACGTCATTGGGGCAGCGATACCTCCAAATGTCCACCAACTCTGTCTGTTCCGCTATTTTCATAACTGCCTAAGCAGTCGCAGTGGGGCGGCGGGGTGGACCCTTCGATCAGCCCCATTGTGTGCTTAGCACACAGTTGAAATCTCCCCCCCCAGATTTGTGGTAAATCACCCCACTAAAGCAGGCAAGCACATAGTGGAACAGTGGGTCATCATGATTGGGGCCGTATATCCCTACCAGTAGAGCCTACAGGTCACTACAAACCTTTACATATGTCAGAGGGTAGTCCTCTGTGGTGCAACTGGAACAGTCTTACCTACTTTGTGTGCTCTGGAGCAATGTGGAGGAGCATCACCTTTAGTCCCCATCAGCTGCGGTCCGGCAATGGACCACAATAATAGGTATAGTACAAGTCTCTAGAGCGCATCCTGACCACTGCCGGTGTAGGACCACTGCCATGGGAGTCCTCCATCACTGTTTTCGTTAACTTCCAGCGCATCCCAGGTTCCAAGTGTTTATTTTACTGTCCCTCTGTGTCACACGTGTCCTTGTCGTCTCTAGAGGTGGCAAACTGAGATTTTTATCTGCTCCCATCTTCTGTTTGATGAAGTGGAGTACTGCCTTCGGGTCTGTAAAAAAGTGCACTTTCCCCTCCGACATAGCACACGGTTTGGCAGGGTATAACATGCTGTATTCTAGCTGGAGTTTGCGAAGATTCCTCTTAGCTGAATGAATAGCCGTCGTGCCTCTTGGACCTGCTGCGTAAATTCCGGGTATAGGTACAGTTCAGTGCCTTCATACTGCAGGATCTTCAGGTCTGATGCTTTGCGCAGTGTCCCAAAACCTATATTTTAAAAGTCTTGTGATGATGTGGTGGGGACTCACCCTCTGAACTGGTCTGGGTGCCAAAGAGCGGTTGGCAATCCTTATGCTATTTCTCCTAGATCGTGCTTCCAAATCTTCTGGCTTCGCTTGTAGGGAGTGGAGTATTTTGTCCATCTTCTTATGTGCCATCGATTCTGCAGTTATCACGTCTTCAGCATTGGACACTCTCCTCTCCACTGTATCCAACCTCTCCGTCATTCTATCCATTCTGAATGAGAAGGCATCTATTTTTATCAAGCTTCATTGCATAGCTGTGAGTAGTATCTTCTTCAGTTCAGTATCATGGGTGGGTCATTGGTCGCCGATCCCGATTCTGTGACATTCATGCCCACCCTCGCAACTTGGGATTCTTGCGCAATTCAAAGTGGAGCTTGGCCTGGGTTTTGTCCGTCTTGCCATATTGTGCCCCGGCTATCTGGTGTCCAAGTTATGAGCAATGCAGCACACCGCAATCGCCCCCGAGTGTTGCTACAGAAGCAGGTTTCAATGGAATCCACCAAGACTTTGCTTGAGGTTAATTTATGGCAGCAACGCTTTTCTAAGCACAGTCACATTAGGGGGGGTGGTACTGTTAATGAGCCGCGGGCCACTGGCCCACTACTTCGTCACTGTCACCAGTTAGCCAGTCATTCCTCTCTGTCTATACAAGGCCACTCTTTCTATTTGGTATCTGCAAGCATGGGGCGGAGCGATGGAACAATGTTCATAGAGTTATGATGACCAGTGCAGTCGCCCCTGATCATTGTTATTGAAGATGATATCAGCGGGATACACTAAGGTTTCAGCTTCAGCCTAGTTTATGGCAGCAGCGTTTCCCTGTGTTAAGGAACATTGGGGAGTGGTACTATTAAGGAGCCACAGGCCTCTGGCACACTGGTTCACCACCCTCACCAGAGAGCCAGCCACTCCTCTCTGCCCATGCAAGGCTGCCCTCTCCTGTTCCTTGATCTGATGGGCCGGTGGGATCACCTCAAATGCACACGATGCACTCACCATGAGCCCTCTCCGCTATGCCAACTTCAATGGCTCGACAGCAGCTGCGGCTCCATTTGCAGGAGTTATATAATCGGGGAATGTGTGGGCCGCCCTTCCATTATAACACTCCCTGAACCATTCAAGCCAGTCTGCCGCCCCAAAGCTGCTTGTCCAGAGCTCCCAGGGTCCCGCTGCAGGCCTCACTTCGGCCTGTTCTATGGTGGGCGCCGCAAGCCACGCAGCACACGAGCTCCACTGCCGCAGTGCCCCGTAGTCTGCCTTGGTGCCTCTGTCCCTCGCTGGGGTGGTCGCTTTCACCTACCATGCTGCTGTCTCTGGTGGCCCGGTTCTCACTCTCGGTTTGCGGCAACAGGATCCACCTCACTGCTCACAGCAGCGTAATCACGTATGCAACGCGATGCGATGACTGAACCACTATGCCCGGGTCTTACTGCGGCCTCTATTCAGATTTAACGAGTGTTGCCAGGTCTTTCAGTTGCCTCAGTAGGCCAGTCCCCAGCACTACCATGTGTATGGCAGCCCACTTGTTCTTATTTAGTGCATTGGGTGCCAGGATTGTTACGGATGGTTGGCTGGGCTGTCGGAGCTGAACTCAGTCACGACCATCTTGGAGCCAGACAAGCTGAACCCCATTTGTAGACATCTGAAGAACACGATTGACAAAGAGAAACTGAATACATATGATTAGGCTGAGATGAGATATTTAAGTAAGGAATCAGCAAGACAGGCCCACAAAGCTCATGAGAAATTGAAAGATTGGCTGAAGAGTAAGGAATTCAAAATTTGCGAACATACGTGACAAGAATTTTCAATTCTATTAAGGACAAGGAGGCTAGGATTATGCTATTCTCATTTCTTTATTAGAAATGCCCAGCAGCCAATAAAACAAGTAAAAAACTACAATACCCATGAACACCAGGGTAACAACCATAGAGACCATAGTATAAAAGGCACTGCAGCAAGTCTCTCTTCCTCTTTCTTTGGTGAGAAAACAGTTCAAAGTAATACCAGAAATCCAAACGTGGACAGTCAGGGAAGAAACCATCGACAGCCATGGATGTCCAAGGAAAACTAGGATGCAGGCAACTGAAGAACCGCGGATCCACAATCCCAGAAGAAGCAGGCAGGAAAGTCAAGGCACAGTCGAAGATCTTTACTTGGGATCAAACCCTGAAAAGAGACATACAGCCGTAATACACATCCCGTGCAAAAAGAGCATAGAAAGAAGGGGGGTAGAAAAAACAAGGGATTTGCATAAATCCAACTTCAAGCGTAAATACAACATGTGCACAGTAGTAATAAATGCAAAATAAACAATAATGGGTGGGATAATCCTCGCCTCCTTGTCCTTAATAGAATTGAAAATACTTGTGTAACGACCGGGTTCTCGAACCAGATGGGATCAGCTCCTTAGAGCACCTCCAACCCAGCCGGAACGTAACCACCTCCCTCCTCAGGACCCATCTATCCAGGCACCTGGGTACCTACCTGAGGATGGGGAACTCGCAATATACAAGCTCATATCATTAGGAACACCACTAAATCTATAGGGATTACTAGGAATACTCACTGATTACTAAGGACGTCCATGCCCTACACCACACTCATACCTCATAGTCTCGCGACCACATGGGTCCAGACTAATCTACCCTGGGGCAGTTCTGATTATTTACCATTACACACTGGTTACACCCAGTGCTCGCTCAAGATAGGCACTGTATCCCCCCAGTGCTCTCACTATTTCATACAAACACAAGCCACAATCCTGTGGGTATACACACTAACCTCAGTCAGTGCTCTCATTAACGCCTCTTTCTCTAGAGACGATCTCATTACACACCAGTATCCACCCTGGTGCTCACTTACTTACAAGCCACAATCCGGTGGGTATAACGCCGCATCCCAACGACGATCACTTTCCTATGAATACCTTCAGCTCTCTCTCTCTCTCTATGTTGGGAAGTTTCTCTCACTATTCACTAAAGGTTCGCTACTACAATAATATTATGGGATGGCCGAATCACTTAGTGTACTAATGTTCTTCCAGCCCAAGGGCTCCTCTCTCTCCCTAATTATTCAGTGGCTACTTACCGGATCAGGGGCAGCATCTGTTCTGGCTGTAACATCTGACTAGAAGGAAAGGTTACCTGTGCTTTAAGAACAAGAGACACACACTGTATGCAAGAGTTATTTCCTGATTTAAACGCTCTCTATCATAAGAACAACACATGCACACTGGTTCACTAAGAACTGGGGTATCTTTATTACAATAACAATAAAATGGGACACAGATCTGCGGGGTCTCTGTAACTAACAGGAACTGTAACACACCGCTGAAAGAAAAGGGATTAGACATATAACAGGGACAATGTTATCTGCGGGGTCTCTGTAACTAACAGAAACTGTAACACACCGCTGAAAGAAAAAGGATTAGACATACAATAGCCTAGGGAATAAAGACAAGATTAAGGTGTAAGTGTAAAGCAAGCTAATTCAGACTACCTCACCTATTAGAAGGAATGTTTCTCTCTCTCTCTGGTGGGATCAGGGCTCTCTGTCTCTCCCTCCGTCACCACAGCTTCACACCTCTGGCTCAACTGCTCCAGCTGACAGCCTCAACTCCTCCATCTGCTTTAATGCATTCTGATAAACTGGCAGCCCCAGCTGATAGTTCCAGCTTTGTTCATATGACTGCTCTCTCCAGCTTCAGCAATCATCTGCCTTCTTTCTCCATTCCAGAAAACCAATAGAACTGAACTATACTCTTCAGCTCCAGCAAACATTCTACTCTTCACTCTTCAAGAACCAAACTGACCACTCCTCCTCTCCTGCAATTCGCTAATATGGAATCCTCTCCCCTCATGGAAATTTCCAACAGAGGGCTGCCTCCCACCGAATTCCTGTGCTAGCTCCAGGGCTCTCCGCGCAACCGCAGTGGCCATCTGCATGTTACGTCTGGGCCCAAGAGACAAACACATTCTTCCGATAAGAACCAGTCCTGGCTGGTTTTCCCCTAGCAGACAACAGGCTTAACTATAAACATTACCTTTACCCTTCAAGCATCTCAGCTCTGCAGGGACAGAAAGCAAAATGGAGTCTCTCTAGTTCTGGGCCTTGTAGGCCTGAGAAGGATGAAATAACCCTTAGCTCTGTCAGAGTACCTACACAAACCATACCAATGTGTAATATAAAGTCAGGACCACAGGATCCACCCTCTACTATAGGCAGGATAATGAAAGGACACATAATTATGTCAAAGCCAATAGGCAATAGATGGATTAGAGTCAAGAATAAGGGATCTATCATCATATAAAGCAGCTATCCTCTTCTAGGTCTGGGAAAAAGGGCTTAAAAGGGCCAACACAAGGTAAGAATACAGATCCTAGATGTGAGCAAGCTTAAAGTCTTCATCACTCCGAAATAGAGCCAAAAACCATGTCAGGACAACTTGTCACGTATGTCCGCAAATTTTGAATTCTTTCTCAGGGCAGGAGGCTCTGATTATGCTTTTTTAAAGCTGATCCACCCCTACAGAAGCAATATGATCAATAGGTTTATAGTAAAACGTTTTGAAAACAGAATCAGAAGACCAATCAGCGGCCTTCATAATGTCAAACAAAGTGACCCCCCATTGAGAAAGCCTTAGAAGCCATTCTCCTCGAGCTGAATGTGCCCCAAAAATAGAAACATCAATTCCAGCCTCCGCCATGAGCCATCGTACCCAACGAGCCAAAGTAGCCGGGGTAACTGGGCGAAAAGGCTTCTGCAAAGCAATTAACAATTGACCCTGCATATCTGAACGTAAAGAAGCAGTACTTACTTCATAATCCTTGATACATTGGACAACACAAAGGTTGGGATGGTTGGGAAAGGAAGGGTAATTAATGAACGCAGTATTGGTTTTGGTACGCCTAGAGAGGCGAAATGTAACGCCTTCAGGCGTAAAACTGCGACCAGCCAAGTCTAAAGCACGAACATCCGACACCCGTTTGCAGGAGACTAGACACAACAACATAGTCAGTTTGGCCGACAGTTGTTTACGGGATAGTAAAGAATTGGCAGGCCAGGCCTCCAAAAAGCGTAACACAACAGACACGTCCCATAAAGAGACATACTTAGGACATGGAGGATTTGATAGACGGATACCCTTAAGCAATTTGGCAATTAGAGGGTGTTCACCCGCTGGCTTACCCTCAATGTGGAGATGGCCCGCTGAAATGGCAGAGCGGAAATTGTTAACAATACGATAAGCTAGACCAGATGAAGCAAGGGAGGCTAAAAAATTAACCATCACAGAGACATCTGCTGAAGTGGGATCAACTTGCCGTGGAACACACCAGTCACACCATCGCTTCCAAGACCCCCTGTAGTGCTTGTGAGTACTGGGAAACCAGGCGTCACTAATGAATTTGGAAGCATCTGCAGAAAGGCCTGGGACCGACCAACGTTCCCCGAAATCTGCCACGCTAGCAGAAGGAGAGAGCCTGACAGAATCAGGGGATGCGGATGTGAAGAGGATCTAGCAGGAGATTCCACTTCTGGGGAAGAAGGAACGGCACAGCACAACACATTTCCAGGAGAACTGGGAACCATGCTTGAGCTCTCCACAGAGGAGCAATCAGGATTAGCTCCGAACGATAACGCTTCGTGCAAGCCAAAACTCTGGGGATCATCATGAATGGGGAAAAGGTATAGCACAGATTTGACGGCCACGGTTGAAGAAAGGCATCCGTGGCTAGGGCTTCTGGATCCGGCCTCCAACTGAAGAACAGCTGGAGCTGGGCGTTGAGGCAAGAGGCAAACAGGTCTATCTGACACTGGCCCTAGACCCGGAGAAGAACGCGGAAAACGTGGGGATGGAGTCTCCAATCGCTGAAGTCCCTCAAGTGCCTCGAATTCCAATCCGCAATCTGATTGTTGCGGCCGGATACTCTGCAATAACTGTGATCTTGTGTTGCAGACAAAAGTGCCAAAAATCCTTGGCTATCTCCGCCAGTAACTTCGACCGAGTTCCGCCCAGTTTGTTTATATAACGGATTGCTGAAACGTTGTCCATGCGGAGAAGTATACAGCAATTGGACTGAAGGGGAGAGAAGCAGCGGATCGCAAAGGATCCCGCCAGGAGTTCCAGGCAGTTGATGTGGAGAGAGAGTTCCTGGAAAGACCACCGACCCCCCGTCGAGACAGGACCTCACCGGGCTCCACAACCCCACAGGCTGGCATCCGACTCGATCACTAACTCCGACGAAGAACCGAACATGGCTTGTCCATTCCAAGCATCCATGTGATCCAACCACCATTGCATCTCCCACCTCGCTTCCTCTGAGAGAGGAATCTGATCTGAGTATCGGAGGCCTTTCCGGAGATGACAAATCTTTAGACGGTGCAATGCTCTGTAATGCAGATGGGCCGGGAAGATCGCTTGAATGGAGGAAGCCAACAGACCGACAACTCATGCTAACGATCCCAACGACACAGTCGGTTTGGCAATAGCTGAAGTCAACTCCCTCTTGATATACCAAATCTTTTGATTGGGCAATAGAAGTTGACACGTAAGAGAATTGACTTGGAAGCCCAAGAAGTCTATTACCAGCTCAAGACAAATTTCTGAACGTTCACTAAAAACACCAGAGATTGCAAGAGGTCGATGGACCACTCCAGAGGCTCACCTGAAGTTTTGGAGTCCTGGTATCCACCATGGGTTCCTCCAGAAGGTCCTTTTTTGTATTGTCCTCTCCCTTTCCGAGAGGGGTAGAAATTGGACCTCTGTGAATAACCGGCATCCTGGTTACCGTCTCTGTGGGACTGATACCCCCTTTGGGTGGTTTGCTGGGAGCCACGGCCGAACGAGCGTCCCCTATCTCGTCCGGCCTTGGCAAAAACCGGACGAAACGCCCGCCGAATAAAGCCTGAGCTTTATCCAAGCCACTGAAGGTGTTGACAAACTGAGTGAGTTCTTTTAAGAATGGCTGACCAAACAGTAGACCCTGAGCAGCAGGACCAGATTCTGACGTGGAAAGTTCAGCTAACTTCGGGTCAAGCTTAAGGAGGATGGAACGTCGTCTCTCACTGGAAATGGCACAGTTGGCATTGCCCAGCTGGCAAATGGCCCTTTGAGCCCACTCAATGAGCTCATCAGGATCCATCAATGCAGACTCTTTGGCCAAGAATCCAAGATCCAGGATTTTGGTAAGTGGACCTAACAAATCAAGAACCCTGTCTTGACACGAACACCAAGACCGGTCTAGACCCTTTTTCGGATCCTTGACATATTTCCGAAGGTAAGTGACCATTGTGGGGTCTACCTCAGGAGTTTCCGCGATATCCGGCCTAGGACATTCAGATCGAAGTCGAGCTCGGACATCTTTGTCAAATGACTGGCGTATGTGTGTTTGAACATACTCCGCCACCACTGGAGACGGGAGCCAAGAAGTGGAGTTGGGATGTACAATGTCCGAGGGGTCAAAAGTGAGGACCGGAGGGTGTGTGGGGGCATCCACGAAATGCTCTTTACACACCTTCTTCCTTGGAGAAGGATCATTATGGTCAGAGGAGGAGGAGGAGGAGTGCTGGTCGTCGGTGAGGAGCAGCAGACGACGCACTAACAGTGGACTTGGATTTGCTAGAGGCTAAAGTCTTAGCCAACCTCTGAAAATCAGAGGAATGAGGATTACTAGGGGACGCAGAGGACTTACGTGAAGCAGGCACCCAACCCTGCTGTTGCGCATACTGAGTCAAATGGCGCTTCAAAGGTGTAATGGCACGCACAAGCCCCATATTGACGGAGTGCTGCACTCCCTGGTCATGAGCCTCAACTAAGTCTTGTTCCAGGGATTCAGAGGCTTCTTCATCGTACAAATAGTCATCTTCATAATAGTATTCACTCATGGTTACACAGAGTGTAAGTAATATGCCCACAAGATGACTAAAATCAAGAATGCCAAAGGCATAATGAGGGGGAGTGTCAAAAAACCCCACAGCAAGTCAGTAACACAGGCAGAAACCTGCACAAAAAATTTGGAATGTGGAGGGAGGGGTAGCTGCCAACAAAAATACACTCTAGGCAGAGCCTATGCCAAAATTATACAGCCCAATGCCTTTCAACAGCAACAGGCGTCGCAAGGGGTTAAATTCAGAGGCTGTGGGCATGGACGCTGGTGAAACTCGGCCGCCTCAGAATACAGAGAGGAGCTCGGGCACAAGCGCGCGAGCCCTCTAACCCCAAAACTCCCACTCCACAGGGCAAAAGATACGGGCGACACGCGCCCGGTCGCTAGGGAGGTGCACACACGCTCCCACAACCTCGCAGCAACCGTCAAGGAGTACGGACAATAGACGGCAAGCACACAAGCCGACAAAGATAAAGCAGGGGCAAAGACGCGTAGTGAAACGCGAAAAAAGCGCAAACACAGCCTGAATAACAATACAAGAATGTAAACAACAAGGTAAGAGCAAATGGCACTTAACTGGCTACAGAGCAGCAAAGAAAGAGGAAGAGAGACTTGCTGCAGTGCCTTTTATACTATGGTCTCTATGGTTGTTACCCTGGTGTTCATGGGTATTGTAGTTTTTTACTTGTTTTATTGGCTGCTGGGCATTTCTAATACAGAAATGAGAATAGCATAATCAGAGCCTCCTGTCCTGACATAGAATTTACATAAATAAGAGGAAAGATTTGCTAACAAACTTCAGAATGATAAAGGGTGATGAAGAAATAAAGGAGATGAGATTGCCAAGTTTCAGAGTGCACATTAAAGAATCACGAAATGGAACCAGAGAATGGGGGAAGTTGAAGAAATTCATGGATCAATGGACCAAAAAAGGAGATGAAGCGAACAAGAAGTAGACAGCAAGGGAAGGTGAAAAAGACTTCAGTGTAAGTGAGCCTGAAACAAGTGTGATGACTGAATTCCCATTGAGAGAAGTAGAATTAACATTGTCTTTTTGCCTATCCAGCAATGCTTCAGTTAGTGTTTTTCATAAGCAAGAGTTTTTGTCACCACATGTATCATATTTGAAAGCCAGGTTAACTTGCTTTTTCTAAAAATTCAGGGAATCATATGACTGTTATAAGCATACGTCTGTGCATTGCACTCTCACTCAAACTCACATCTCATTACCCCTTCTTAAATCTTATTACCTCTCATACTCTCTCTGTCAGGACTCTGTCTGGTTTTCAGGACTATTAAAGGATTAAAAAGTAAGAATACTATATTTAAGTGTTTTGATAAATACACTCCACAACACAGTTAGGGTAATTCACTGACTCCTTACTGAATATTAGGACATTGTGTGTGTGTGGGGGGGGGGGGGAATCCTGCCAACAGCATAGTACCTTGTGAAAAATGTAAAATTTGAATTACACCAGATTATTGTGTAGCCATTCATTGCTCACCACTGATTGTATGCATTCTTTGCCTGACTACATGAAGGCGGTCCTACTGTTGTGTGGGCATTCATAGTTGCCAAGTATCCCCATGGCAAATATCTCACTGTAAATCAGTCCCGAACTTTTACCAGGCATCACATTGTATTTTAGGACTTGACATTTTGCTATTAACATTGTATCAATGGCTCAAACCCCCAGCTGTAAAGTGAAGTTGGGTAAAAGCCAGGAGTAGCTGAAGGTATCAAACGTACAATGTGACTCCTTGCAGATATGCATTTTGTTGATATTTGGAATTTCTAGTGTCATGTTTTCATCATGATCCTATTTACATGGCGACGGCCCAGGTACCTGTAACTATGCCTTGCATTGAATGTTTTAAGTCTGGTGTGTTAGGCAGGTGACCTGCTATCAATTCTGACCAATTAAAAAAGTGAGTTGATATATGTAAAAATGTTTACCCATTCTGTGTCTGTGGGTAAATGTGATAGTACATATTGGCCACAATTGTTATTAAATACGACAGGAAATTTATGAAAGGAGGGTCCTAGGGAAGTTTAGAGACCTTCAAAGGATTGATCCCACAATAACTGTTAGACTAAGAAACAAACGAAATCCTTGGGTCTATTACGTATCAGGAATCAAAAAATGACTAAGTATTATAAGCCATAGAATACTCCACACAAATCTACCTGTGGGGAAATCCCTTTTCAGGACGAAATCCCTCACTCACCAGAGGGGGTTGTAGCCCTCAAAGGAACTAGGTTTTCCCTTTGAGAGGAGAATCCCAAATGATGAAGCATGTCACCTCTGGTGAGTCAGGGATTTCGTCCTGAAAAGGGATTTTCCCACAGGTAGATTTGTGTGGAGTAGTCTATGGCTTATAATACTTAGTCATTTTTTGATTCCTGATACGTCATAGACCCAAGGATTTTGTTTGTTTCTTAGTCTAACAGTTATTGTGGGATCAATCCTTTGCAGGTCTCTAAACTTATCATCCTTACACCCACCCATTCAGAAATGGGTTAGACAACATGGCAACCTTACTCTTAAAGCCGCTGTCGAGATCGCGGGCGCCTACAGTAGAGCCCAAGAATCCCAAAAAGTTCGGGAAGAAACCCCTTGGAAAGCTGGTGTCAGCGGAATACACAGACCACCTCCTCGACCACCATTGATAAGAAAGCCCGATCCTGTAACCATTGTCCCGGGTCTACCTGTGTATAGGACACCTAGCACACCAGTAATCAGAGTCCCGACTCCAGGACCCCAATGTTTCAATTGAGGAACCATTGGCCATATAGCACGGTTCTGTCCACAGAGGGAAGAACCCATGGAAGTAGGGATTGCCAGAAACTATTGTTGCTTGCCACAGGATGATCAAACTTCCTCTTATGTGGAATCACCATGAATGGACAACCCATGACTGCATTGGCTGATACTGGTTGTCGACAAAGCGTGGTGCGGCCTCAGGATTTGGGTACTCGATTGGGACAAATGGATGGAACCGTGAATATCCGGTGCGTTCACGGAGAAACTAAGCAGTATCCCTCCACGCATGTTCAGATAAAATACGCTACTGATCCCGGGTCTCTCCTAAGAGTGGGTCTCATTCCTAAATTGCCTGAACAAGCCATATTAGGGAGCGATTACCCCCATCTCTCCCAGTTGCTCAACAAAGATAGACAGGGGGAAGAATACTGGTGGACTGTAGCCCCTTTCTCCCAGGATGACGACCCAGAATGGCCCAATTCCAAAATGAGAAAAGACTAAAAATCAGAGAAGGAAAGAGAAAAAGAAACCTATAACTCCCCTACTGGTTAAAACTGGAACTAATCCCTGGGAAAGTGACAGGAACTTTCATGCAGCACAAAGAGATGATCCAGTATTACAGGAGGCTTGGAATCAGGCTCTACCCACTGAAGACCCCTTACACATATGTCCTTATTTTTTTCTTTAAAAAACAGACTGTTGTATCGAAAACCAGAAGACTCCAAACCCCCACAATTGTTAGTTCCTGGTCCTTTCCGTGTAAAGGTGTTCTATATGGCTTATAGTCATTTGTTAGGTGGTCAATTTGGAAATGAGAAAACTGAGCAATTGATAACAGACCAATTCTTTTGGCCGGGGATCTACGGACAAGTGAAAAGGTATTGTAGAGAATGTGCAATTTGTCAGAAAGATAGCTGATATAGACCACCTAGAGCACCACTACAGCCCCTACCTATCATAGATGAACCCTTCAGGAGAGTAGGAATGGACATTATTGGGCCACTTTTGCCTTCGCGAAGTGGATGCCGGTATGTCCTTGTCTTAGTAGATTATGCTACGCGTGTTCCAGAAGCCATTGCCTTAAGGAATCCGTATGCGTCTAACATAGCTAAAGCAATGATCAATGTCTTGTCTCGGGTAGGATTTCCCAAAGAGATTCTGACCGATCAGGTGGCCCGTTGGTATCAAAATTAAACAGGTATGTACCCAGATGGGTATCAAACAGATACGAAAGGCGGCGTACCATCCACAGACTGACGGGCTGGTCGAACGCTATAATGCGACTCTTAAACTGACTTTAAAAAAACTGCTAGCCTTGGAATCAAAAAAATGAGAAGACATAATGCCCTTAGCTTTGTACGCCATTCGGTGTAAAACTCAAAAAAGCATGGGATATTCCCCGTTTGAGCATTTATATGGTCATCAACCACGATCCTTGTTGGATATGGTACGTGAAAAATGGGAGTCAGAGCCAAACACCAATACACTCCTATTACAATACGTAAGCAACCTTAAAACACACTTGGAACAGAGTTGCACCATAGTTAGGACTAACATGGAGAGAGCCCAAGAAGCACAAAAAGTTCAATATGACAAAAAAACCAAGCCTAGGACATTTGAAGTGGGGGACGCCGTATTATTGATGATGGCATCCTCCGATCACAAACTTCTAGGACAATGGCAAGGACCCTTTATTGTGATTGAACAAGTGACCCCTGTAACGTATAGATTGGAACTTGACAAAAAGATAGGGACTTCACAAATCTATCATGTTAACCTTCTTAAAAAATGGGAGGGTCCTCGACCGGCCATAGTAGGGAGCATGGAAGTGAACAGACCCTTATATGACCAATGCATTGACCCTGAGTTACCTAACTCATTGAAAACTGAACTAGTCGAGGCACTATCACCATTACAAGAAATCTTTTCTGTAACACCCGGAAGAACCTCTTTATTGGAACATTCCATTAAAACCCTTCCCGGTAAGAAAGTACGACTCCGTCCCTACAGAATCCCTGAGGCCCGTAGAAACACCATCAGAGAAGAAGTACAACAAATGCTGAATATGGACAACATAGAACCGTCTACTAGTGAGTGGAATTCCCCAATAGTACTGGTACCCAAACCAGATGGTTCAGTGCGTTTTTGCATTGACTTCAGGGAGGCAAACAAAATCTCAGAATTCGACACCTACCCTCTCCCGAGGGTAGATGAAATGATAGAACTAATTGGAAGGGCAAAATACATCAGTACCCTAGACTTATTTAAGGGCTACTGGCAAATACCCCTGAAACCAGAGATCAGAGAAATAAAACAGCCTTTTCTACCCGGATGGTTTGTTCCACTTTAAAGTGCTACCCTTTGGGTTACATGGGGCACCTGCTACTTTTCAGAGGGCCATGAATATCATCTTGCGACCCCATGAAAAATATGCTGGGGCTTATATTGACGACATTGTCATATACAGTGAGACGTGGGAACAACACCTAGACCACTTATATCAAGTCATACAAGCGTTGGGAGGGCATGGTTTGAAAGTCAACCCTACAAAGAGTCATCTAGCCGCCCAAACTGTGAAGTATTTAGGTTACTTGTTGGGAGAAGGCGTCAAAGACCCCAAAGCAGGAACCTAAATGCAATATCCCAAATACCATTTCCGCAGACTGCAAGGGACCTACGTGCATTTTTAGGGTTACTAGGATATTATCTCAGATTTATACCCCAGTTTTCTCAAATAGCGTCCCCTCTCACAGACCTCTTACATAAGACAGTAAAACACGAAGAGAAACTAAAGAACCCTGACTCTGAGGTGACTAGAGCGTTTGAGGTGTTAAAAGCATCCCTAAACTCCGACACAGTATTGGCCAGCCCTGATTAGACCTTACCTTTTATCCTACAGACGGACGCCTCCGAAAAGGGTTAGGGGCGGTGCTCTCACAAAGAAACAGACAGGGAGAAGAAAAGCCCATATTATATATCAGTAGGAAGTTGTTTCCCCGAGAGCAGAACTATGCGGTCATTGAAAAAGAAGCGCTGGCTATAAAGTGGGCCTATTACCTGGAGGGACGCGAGTTCATATTGTATACAGATCATGCCCCCTTGGAGTGGTTGGCCCGCAACAAAGGAAACAATGAGATGGTGTTACGATGGTTTCTGGCTTTACAGCCTTACAGATTCCAGACTAAACATCGGAAAGGGACTGAACAGATTAATGTGGACTTCTTCTCTCGTCACCCCCAAGGGGGAACCCCTACTAGAAAGACAGCAAGGGAAAGGGGATGTGAGGGGACACAGAACCGGACACGCCCCTGGCCCATACGGGGTAGAGAAACTCACTTATCTATAGTTTCTAGGGATCCGACTTCAAGGTACAGGATGCTAAACACAACCCTCCGTACTCTGCCTACACAGGATCTAGGGCCGCGGGACGACAACAGAAGAGGAGGGAGTAACCCCGGAAGGAATGAATCGGGGGCGGAGAAAAAGAGCGAATCACCATTCGAGACTGGCAAACAACCCTGTGAGAAGCTAAAGACGCCAGGAGAGAACGAGAGACAGGAAGATGCCAAACCAAAGGACGTTGGGGAACACCACGGGAACCAGGAAGAAGAGAGCGAAGACGACGAAACGTGGAGCGAAGATTGGTGGACCCCACAGGAGGAGGCTGGAGAACGGCCGCAACTCTGGAGAGTTGCGGCAGAGCCTGTGAGTCAGTCGGGACGGGAAGGGGAGGGAGAGGGGTGATCAGGGAGGGGGTCGGAGAGATATAAAAGGGGACAACACGGGCACAAGTGTTTTTTGTTGTTGTTGTTGTTTGCACTCCGGTTCATGACCCCTAGTTGCACTATTCCTTTCCGGACCGCAGATTAAAACGCAGTCTGCATTTCTGACACATGTCGTCCTCGGTCTGAAATCAGTACGCAAGCCTACCACTAACCCCGTTTCCCTAGTCACTGTAATTCCCCGACCCCACGACGTATCCCCTTCAAGACCGCATGAGTCACAGATTTGTTTGGTGACAGGTTAGCCCTAGTATGTGGGTACAGGAGGGAAGACAGAACTGAGGGCTCCTTCTTTTCTTTCCTCTCATGAGCCTCCGTGGGAGAAGCCCTAGCTTAGAAGAAGACCAAAGTGAAGAAGATACTGAAGAAGATGTCTCCCCTGAAGAAAAGCCAAGACCCCAAGATCCTGAGGAATCTTGGAAACCCCTTAGCTCCACATTTAAATCTGCAGCCTTAAAAACTGTCAATAAACGCTCACCACTGGCAAACTACATACAGCCTCCTCATCTGTTTATCCAGTCCGCACTCCCACACTACCCTAAAACCTAAAACACTACACAAACACTACAACACTACACTAAACCCTAAAGCACTACACTACACAAACACTACCCTAAACCCTAAAACACCACACTACACAAACACTACAACACTACCCTAAACCCTAAAACACTACACTACACAAACATTACAAAACTACCCTAAAACACTACACAAACACTACAACACTACCCTAAACACTAAAATACTACACAAACACTGCAACACTACCCTAAAACCCAAAACACTACACTACACAAACACTACCCTAAACCCTAAAACACTACACTACACAAACACTACAACACTACACTAAACCCTAAAACACTACACAAACCCTACAACATTACCCTAAAACCCTACAACACTACCCTAAACCCTAAAACACCACACTACACAAACACTACCCTAAACCCTAAAACACTACACTACACAAACACTACAACACTACCCGAAACCCTAAAACACTACACTACACACACACTACAACACTACCCTAAACCCTAAAACACTACACAAACACTATAACACTACCCTAACCCCTAAAAAACTACACTACACAAACACTACAACACTACCCTAAAACCTAAAACACTACACAAACAATACAACACTACCCTAAACCCTAAAGCACTACACAAACATTTCAACACTACCCTAAAACCTAAAACACTACACTACACAAACACTACAACACTACCCTAAAACCTAAAACACTACACAAACACTAAAACACTACCCTAAACCCTAAAACACTAAACTACACAAACACTACAACACTACACTAAACCCTAAACCACTACACAAACACTACAACACGACCCTAAAACCTAAAACACTACACAAACACTACAACACTACTCTAAACCCTAAAACACTACTCAAACACTACAACACTACCATAAAACCTAAAACACTACACAAACACTACAACACTACCCTAAACCCTACAACACTACACTACACAAACACTACAACACTACACTAAACCACTACACAAATACTACAACACTACCCTAAACCCTAAAAGTCTACACTACACAAACACTACACTAAACCCTAAACCACTACAAAAACACTACAACACTACCCTAAACCACTACCCACACTACTCCCATCCCTACACTACCCTAAACCCTAAAACGCTACAACACTACCCTAAACCACTACCCACACTACTCCCAGCCCTACACTATCCCTAACCCTAAAACACTACCCCTAGCACGACCCCCTACACTACCCAAACACCACTAATCCTAGAACACTACGACACTACAACACTACCCTAAACCACTACCCACATTACTCCCACCCCTACACTACCCTTAACCCTAAAACACTACCCTAAACCAGTACCCACACTACTCCCACCCCAAGCACAATCACTATTACCTCTCTTTCCTTGTGGCTCCTCTTCAGTGTCGCTGTCGCTGCTCCTGCTTCCTGCTTCACGTCGAGGGGCAGTGCACGTCATTGTGAGGAAACGGAAGAGCCTCTGTTTCCTCACAACGAGGTGGATCGGCATTACATTGCATGCGTTGTAACAGCGCATGCATTGTAATGGTATGCGTAGTAATGGCTACGCGTAGTTACATCGCATGCATTTTAATGCATGCGATGTAATCGCACGGCGAGGTAAAAACTGCGTTGTGATTGCTGTTTCCCGTTTATCAGTGTTATTATGCTTACACTGATGAGGGCTGTTTCCCTTTTGGTGCAGATTTATCAGTCATTATAGGTTTATACCTAAAACAAGATAGCCTAATTCTGTGTGTTGTAAGACTGGTTATTTTGGCCTCGTAATAGGTGGGAAGTTGTTACCTTGCTTTGGTTTTCCAAAGGGTTCACTATGTAAATAGGATGAATGATTATGTTGCTTTGAAAAGAGTATAGAGTGGATTTGGACAAATTGTGTTAGATTTGTTGGCTGCTATGATTTAGTCTATTGGAGTGGGTATGAATGAGGTGAAGATTAGAAGATTATCTGTGCTTTTAATTCACCTTGCTTCTAGTACTGCCAGAGCATTAACCCAGATAAATAATAAGTTAATTGTAATACAAGCCATGATTATGCAGAACCACCTTGCACTAGACATCCTTCTTGTGAAGGAAGGCAGAGTCTTTCGGGTTTTGAGTGTAAAAGAGTTCTGTACCTTCTTTGTGGATAACAGTAAGCATATGAACACGTATGTTAATAACATTGCTGACATTTTTCAGGAAGGCAACGTTTTGGGAGAGTATGGCTTGTGGAAATCAGTGGGTTCCTGTTTGGTGCGATTGGAAAGGGCTTTAGAAAGGATGGGAATTGAATTGTTGGTTTGGTGGGCGGCATGATGCATGTAATAATATCTCCTGTAATTATTGTGTTAATTTTTCTAATAGTTATTTTTCTTTTGTATACATTCTTTCAACTGATCATTTCTAAAATGGGTCTAAATTGTGAGTGCAAGTGGAAGGAGTTAACAATTTCTAAGAGGAAGAGAAAGAAAACAGAATCATAAAATATCAGAGAGTGGGTCTATGATCAGATGTTAGAAGAATCGCGACGCAAGAGATAGAAAGTCATGTGTACTGTATTATAATAAATAGTTTGGATATTAGTGTTGATGGAATCAGGGTAGAAAATGAGGGAGCTTTTGTACTATTACAATAAAATATACATTAATATGAGTCGCTCTGCACAAGTATTCACCTGTGCATACTGGCATGGGGCTATTACAATTGAAATAAAATCATTAAGATGTGTTGAAGAATTTTTTTCTGCCATAGGCTATCAGGACATCAGTTAAGTCTGGAGGCCATCTTGTTGAAAATGGATGCTGTATCATGTTATTCATTTTGTGATTATATTTCTCACCAGACACCACATGCAGCAAGATGTGGATTGTTTATTTCTGAATTACATTGTTTGCGAAGAGCCCAGTAGGGTGAACCCTTTTGCTACAATATCCACGGTCTTTTGTGTCTGCACACTGTATTGCTTCTAAGACCTCCGGACGACATTAGGCCTGAAGGAACAAATCAATGTTCATATTGTGAGTTAGTGCTAAGGTGACAAGGAAATATGACAATTTAAAGTGTGAAAATTTGCTTTGTTGGAGCAATAATCACAGCCTTGACTTTGCAGTACGTATAATGTGTATGCAAGAAAACTGTATTTAAACCCTTGAAGTTGGGGGTGACCAGAGATTACTGCTGCCTCTAAAATTTACTATTTTCTGTATTGTACCTTTTCATTTAGTAATAAACCGTCAGGATTTTTAAATTTCCAATATCAAAGCCCCAGGCCTATCTTTTTGATTGTAATTTGAAATGCTGTTTTGAATCCTATCTCTAGAGGCACACTGCCTTATAGACTTTCAGGTTAACACCGTCTCCAAACCACCCAGTGTTTGGGCACACTACTGTAATGCAAATTTCCTAGGACACTGCACGGCCACACTAGTATCCCCAACTTTTCATCTTCTCAGTTGCTATCAAAGCAGAGAAGGTCCTCATTCAATGACAGCTCACAGGGATCTCTGTGAGCTGTTTTAAAGTATTAAGACTTTTGAGATATTGTATTACCATTTCACCAAGCCTGGACCATTGAGCCAGTGCTGTCAGTGATCACTTATGGCTGTGGGTCATAATTTAGTTTGGCCTCCAGTTTTAAAAAGTCAAAACTACCTGGCGACAACTGTGAAGATTGAGCCTTTTGTTAGCATATGCTTTTATTTTCTTTGGCAGCAGTGTCATAGACCTGAATTCTTGATTGATTTTGGGACCGGGATCCTTTACAAAGTGTGAAATGGTTGTGCAGATTTTCCTTCCAACCATAAGTTAAGGAGTAGGTCCATCAGTTTTACTGTAAGGAGTGTCTCTGTAGTAACAGAGAGTTTGGCATAGCACTTCAAAGATGGAGCTGTTGGTGGCTTTACTGACTTAGAGTACTTTGTTGAGGGCAGCCATAAGCGTGTAGCTATCCCACTGGTTTGAGGCCAGAAGGGTATGAATTTCTATGTTTAAAGCCCAGTTTAGTAGCAAACTCTTTGTTCCTATCCAGATAAATATCCTTAGTCTGAATGTACTACTGCTGGGAAACCGAATGTGGAGGAGAACTTTTTAAGGCTTGGGCGGTACAGAGGTGCTGGGTACAGCCATGACTTCTGTGAGCTAATGGATCATATCTTGGATCCTTTGTACAAGGTGTATTTCACATTGAATTGCTTGTCTGTTTTGGCCCATATCTATGCCTAAGCCGATCTTGCTTCCTGCTTGTAATTTTGGCACCAGAACAATTAGTGACACTGAAGTGGTGGCCTTTTACCAGTTTATTGGTGCTTTTTCTATAAAGAATTGGAGTTCTTCTTCAACCTGCTTATGTCTGCTGAAAGGAATGTCATAGAAGTGCTGAGCAACTGACTTGACAGTCAGTCTCGTCAATGTGAAGTTGAATTTGGCAATATTTTGATTTGCCAATGCCTTGAAACAGAGCAGGAAAGGGCTTTCCAACACTAAGGGTCTTATTTAGATCTCAGCGGATGGACTACTCCGTCGCATATATGACGGATATCCCTTCTGCCGTTTTACGATCTCCATATGATAAAATGGGATCGTAATATGGCGAACTGGATGTCCGTCATGTTTGTGACCCTCTGCCTAGTTTTAAATCACGACCTGAGTTGTTTCTCAGCAGAAACCTTGTCAAATATTTGACACAGGACTATCAGGAGCTCTAATTTGATTTAAACACAAAACACAGTGCCTGCTGTGGCCTCCACAACAAAAATGTCTATCTTAAGGGCATGTATGTCATGCATAATTGGAGGACAGAATATGCCCAGACAAGTGGGCGATTTCTTTGAGCCAAGCGCTTTGCTATGTATATCTGTGTTTTGGAGATGTAGCTTGCATGACAGTTTTGCAGAATTGGTGTCAGTCAACACATTGCTGGTGGCACCAGTGTCCACTAAAAAGAGAATGGAAGGTCCATCTCTATTTAAGTTTAAGATAAGTTCTGATAGTTCCTTGTTGTCTTCAATCAAAATGATGCATCAGATGAAGGAAGACCTCGACTTTGCGAGACTCTTGAGAGTTCATTGGCATCAACTCAGAAGATGATCAAGATCTGGGTCACTTCTCTCCCTCTCTTTCGAGGACCAGTGGCAAAGATTGATTTCCCAGGAGGTGAGTAGGTGGTTATGGCGCTGTCCAGGCCGTTTATTCTTGTTTTGCATCCACTGCGACTTTAGCACACCATCGGAAAATGTCCACTTTTTCCAAAGCTGTGACGTGCTCTGAGGTTGCCGGGCAGGCCTAAGCATGTGGGAAGCGAAAACCACAGTGGAAGTATGTGCATTTGACTTTGCTTTCATAAAGATGCCTGCTTTCATGCAATGTAAGGATTCCTGTACTTCAGTTTTGATTTTGTGTTGACTCATGATTTCAGCTAGGTACTCAACCATGTAGAATATTCTGGCAATTGAAGGACAATTGTCTATTTTCTGTAGTTTTTACAATAGTTTCTGTCCGAAAGCATAAGATTCACAGCTTTCAGTGATTTGTGACCTGAGCTTCTTTGCTGTTGCAGTTATTGAAGTGACAATGTTGTACGTGAGCCATGAACGTAGTGCGAAAGAGTCAGTTGTCTTATTTGGTTTCTGTACCATCGATTGATAATCACCAAGGGGCATATTATCAAGACATGCGATAAAATTATCCCTGTTTTAGCGGCAGAAAACTGCAGCTAAAACGGCGATAATGGGCTTGATATTATGCTCTATGGAACTCCAATTGAAGCCCATGTTAGATGTCCTTAACATTTAGCATGGGCTTCAATTGGAATTCCATAGAGTATATTATCAAGCCCATTATCGCCGTTTTAGCGGCAGTTTTCTGCCGCTAAAACGGCGATAATTGTATCGCCTGTCTTGATAATATGCCCCCTAGTGATTTACAATAGGTGGCTGGAGCAAACGGCACCACACTAAACACCACAATATAATTAATCAGTTAAAGACCAAAACTCGTAAGAGAAACAGGTGCACAGGTAAAGGTGATCAGCCACCATATGCCTCTTGTAGGGTAATATCCTTTTTACCCAGCACTCCAAAGAAAAGAATCATCAGTCATCAATTTAAGTATTCATATGATATAAATCAGTTGTCCATGTTTTAATGTAACAAAATAAAA